>NC_088319.1:6335473-6969021 GCF_910592395.1 Lineus longissimus | reverse complement strand
CATAACCAAAATGAGCGTGATTGGACGCGATAAGCGCCATCGCCGACCGACTTTCATCGCCAGTAGTGTAATATTGCTGGTCTAATGACAACTTATCATCGCAGAATCTCAAAATTGTGGTCTCAGTTTGACCATAGGTCATTTCGACTCTGCATAACCAAAGTGAGCGTGATCGGTCGTGACGAGCGCCATCGCCGACGACTTTCATCGCCTGTAGTGTAATATTGCTAGTCTAATGGCAAGTAATCATCGCAGAATCTCGAAATTCTGGTCTCAGATTGTCAAATTGGTCATCTCGACTCTGTATTACCAAAATACGCGTGATCGGTCGCAACGAGCGCCATCGCCGACCGACTTTCATCGCCAGTAGTGTGATATCGCTATCGAATGACAACTAATCATCGCAGAATCTCGAAATTGCGGTCTCAGTTTGACCATAGGTCATTTCGACTCTGCATAACCAAAATGAGCGTGACCGGTCGCGATGAGCGTCATCGCCACCGATTTTCATCGCAAGTAGTGTAATATTGCTAGTCGAATGACAACTAATCATCGCAGAATCTCGAAATTGTGGTCTCAGTTTGTCCAATTGAGAATCTCGACTATGTATAACCAAAATGAGCGTGATTTGACGCGACGAGCGCCATCGCCGACCGACTTTCATCGCCAGTAGTGTAATATCGCTATGGAATGACAACTAATCATCGCAGAATCTCGAAATTGCAGTCTCAGTTTGACCATAGGTCATTTCGACTCTGCATAACCAAAATGAGCATGATCGGTCGCGACGAGCGTCATCGCCACCGATTTTCATCGCAAGTAGTGTAATATTGCTAGTCGAATGACAACTAATCATCGCAGAATCTGGAAATTGCGGTCTCAGTTTGTCCAATTGAGAATCTCGACTATGTATAACCAAAATGAGCGTGATTTCACGCGACGAGCGCCATCGCCGACCGACTTTCATCCCCAGTCTCAGTTTGTCCAATTGAGAATCTCGACAATGTATAACCAAAATGAGCGTGATTTGACGAGACGAGCGCCATTGCCGATTCACTTTCATCGCCAGTGGTGTAATATTGCTAGTCTAATGACAAGTAATCATCGCAGAATCTCGAAATTGCCGTCTCAGTTCGTCCAATTGAGAATCTCGACTCGGTATAACCAAAATGAGCGTGATCGGTCGCGACAAGCGCTATCGCCGACCAACTTTCATCGCCAGTAGCGTGATATTGCTAGTCTATAATGACAACTAATCATCGTAGAAGCTCGAAATTGTGTTCTCAGTTTGACCATAGGTCATCTCGACTCTGCAAAACCAATGTGAGCGTGATTGGACGCGACGAGCGCCATTGCCGACCTACTTTCATCCCCAGTAGTGTAATATTGCTAGTCTAATGACAACTAATCATCGCAGAATCTCAAAATTGCGGTCTCAGTTTGACCATAGGTCATTTCGACTCTGCATAACGAAAGTGAGCGTGATCGGTCGCGACGGGCCCCATCGCCGACCGACTTTCATCGCCTGTAGTGTAATATTGCTAGTCTAATGGCAAGTAATCATCGCAGAATCTTGAAATTGCGGTCTCTGATTGTCAAATTGGTCATCTCGACTCTGTGTTACCAAATTAAGCGTGCTCGGTCGCGACGAGCGCCATCGCCGACCGACTTTCATCGCCTGTAGTGTAAAATTGCTAGTCGAATGGCAACTAATCATCGCAGAATCTCGAAATTGCCGTCTCAGTTTTCCCAATTGAGAATCTCGACTCTGTATAACCAAAATGAGCGTGATCGGTCGCGAGAAGCGCTATCGCCGACCGACTTTCATCGCCAGTAGCGTAATATTGCTAGTCTAATCACAACTAATCATCGTAGAATCTCGAAATTAGGGTCTCAGTATGACCATCGGTCATCTCATCTCTGCATAACCAAAATGAGCGTGATTGGACGCGATAAGCGCCATCGCCGACCGACTTTCATCGCCAGTAGTGTAATATTGCTGGTCTAATGACAACTTATCATCGCAGAATCTCAAAATTGCGGTCTCAGTTTGACCATAGGTCATTTCGACTCTGCATAACCAAAGTGAGCGTGATCGGTCGTGACGAGCGCCATCGCCGACCGACTTTCATCGCCTGTAGTGTAATATTGCTAGTCTAATGGCAAGTAATCATCGCAGAATCTCGAAATTGTGGTCTCAGATTGTCAAATTGGTCATCTCGACTCTGTATTACCAAAATACGCGTGATCGGTCGCAACGAGCGCCATCGCCGACCGACTTTCATCGCCAGTAGTGTGATATCGCTATCGAATGACAACTAATCATTGCAGAATCTCGAAATTGCGGTCTCAGTTTGACCATAGGTCATTTCGACTCTGCATAACCAAAATGAGCGTGATCGGTCGCGATGAGCGTCATCGCCACCGATTTTCATCGCAAGTAGTGTAATATTGCTAGTCGAATGACAACTAATCATCGCAGAATCTCGAAATTGCGGTCTCAGTTTGTCCAATTGAGAATCTCGACTATGTATAACCAAAATGAGCGTGATTTGACGCGACGAGCGCCATCGCCGACCGACTTTCATCGCCAGTAGTGTAATATCGCTATGGAATGACAACTAATCATCGCAGAATCTCGAAATTGCGGTCTCAGTTTGACCATAGGTCATTTCGACTCTGCATAACCAAAATGAGCATGATCGGTCGCGACGAGCGTCATCGCCACCGATTTTCATCGCAAGTAGTGTAATATTGCTAGTCGAATAACAACTAATCATCGCAGAATCTGGAAATTGCGGTCTCAGTTTGTCCAATTGAGAATCTCGACTATGTATAACCAAAATGAGCGTGATTTCACGCGACGAGCGCCATCGCCGACCGACTTTCATCCCCAGTCTCAGTTTGTCCAATTGAGAATCTCGACAATGTATAACCAAAATGAGCGTGATTTGACGAGACGAGCGCCATTGCCGATTCACTTTCATCGCCAGTGGTGTAATATTGCTAGTCTAATGACAAGTAATCATCGCAGAATCTCGAAATTGCCGTCTCAGTTCGTCCAATTGAGAATCTCGACTCGGTATAACCAAAATGAGCGTGATCGGTCGCGACAAGCGCTATCGCCGACCAACTTTCATCGCCAGTAGCGTGATATTGCTAGTCTATAATGACAACTAATCATCGTAGAAGCTCGAAATTGTGTTCTCAGTTTGACCATAGGTCATCTCGACTCTGCAAAACCAATGTGAGCGTGATTGGACGCGACGAGCGCCATTGCCGACCTACTTTCATCCCCAGTAGTGTAATATTGCTAGTCTAATGACAACTAATCATCGCAGAATCTCAAAATTGCGGTCTCAGTTTGACCATAGGTCATTTCGACTCTGCATAACGAAAGTGAGCGTGATCGGTCGCGACGGGCCCCATCGCCGACCGACTTTCATCGCCTGTAGTGTAATATTGCTAGTCTAATGGCAAGTAATCATCGCAGAATCTTGAAATTGCGGTCTCTGATTGTCAAATTGGTCATCTCGACTCTGTGTTACCAAATTAAGCGTGCTCGGTCGCGACGAGCGCCATCGCCGACCGACTTTCATCGCCTGTAGTGTAAAATTGCTAGTCGAATGGCAACTAATCATCGCAGAATCTCGAAATTGCCGTCTCAGTTTTCCCAATTGAGAATCTCGACTCTGTATAACCAAAATGAGCGTGATCGGTCGCGAGAAGCGCTATCGCCGACCGACTTTCATCGCCAGTAGCGTAATATTGCTAGTCTAATCACAACTAATCATCGTAGAATCTCGAAATTAGGGTCTCAGTATGACCATCGGTCATCTCATCTCTGCATAACCAAAATGAGCGTGATTGGACGCGATAAGCGCCATCGCCGACCGACTTTCATCGCCAGTAGTGTAATATTGCTGGTCTAATGACAACTTATCATCGCAGAATCTCAAAATTGTGGTCTCAGTTTGACCATAGGTCATTTCGACTCTGCATAACCAAAGTGAGCGTGATCGGTCGTGACGAGCGCCATCGCCGACCGACTTTCATCGCCTGTAGTGTAATATTGCTAGTCTAATGGCAAGTAATCATCGCAGAATCTCGAAATTGTGGTCTCAGATTGTCAAATTGGTCATCTCGACTCTGTATTACCAAAATACGCGTGATCGGTCGCAACGAGCGCCATCGCCGACCGACTTTCATCGCCAGTAGTGTGATATCGCTATCGAATGACAACTAATCATTGCAGAATCTCGAAATTGCGGTCTCAGTTTGACCATAGGTCATTTCGACTCTGCATAACCAAAATGAGCGTGACCGGTCGCGATGAGCGTCATCGCCACCGATTTTCATCGCAAGTAGTGTAATATTGCTAGTCGAATGACAACTAATCATCGCAGAATCTCGAAATTGTGGTCTCAGTTTGTCCAATTGAGAATCTCGACTATGTATAACCAAAATGAGCGTGATTTGACGCGACGAGCGCCATCGCCGACCGACTTTCATCGCCAGTAGTGTAATATCGCTATGGAATGACAACTAATCATCGCAGAATCTCGAAATTGCGGTCTCAGTTTGACCATAGGTCATTTCGACTCTGCATAACCAAAATGAGCATGATCGGTCGCGACGAGCGTCATCGCCACCGATTTTCATCGCAAGTAGTGTAATATTGCTAGTCGAATAACAACTAATCATCGCAGAATCTGGAAATTGCGGTCTCAGTTTGTCCAATTGAGAATCTCGACTATGTATAACCAAAATGAGCGTGATTTCACGCGACGAGCGCCATCGCCGAGCGACTTTCATCCCCAGTCTCAGTTTGTCCAATTGAGAATCTCGACAATGTAAAACCAAAATGAGCGTGATTTGACGAGACGAGCGCCATTGCCGATTCACTTTCATCGCCAGTGGTGTAATATTGCTAGTCTAATGACAAGTAATCATCGCAGAATCTCGAAATTGCCGTCTCAGTTCGTCCAATTGAGAATCTCGACTCGGTATAACCAAAATGAGCGTGATCGGTCGCGACAAGCGCTATCGCCGACCAACTTTCATCGCCAGTAGTGTGATATTGCTAGTCTATAATGACAACTAATCATCGTAGAAGCTCGAAATTGTGTTCTCAGTTTGACCATAGGTCATCTCGACTCTGCAAAACCAATGTGAGCGTGATTGGACGCGACGAGCGCCATTGCCGACCTACTTTCATCCCCAGTAGTGTAATATTGCTAGTCTAATGACAACTAATCATCGCAGAATCTCAAAATTGCGGTCTCAGTTTGACCATAGGTCATTTCGACTCTGCATAACGAAAGTGAGCGTGATCGGTCGCGACGGGCCCCATCGCCGACCGACTTTCATCGCCTGTAGTGTAATATTGCTAGTCTAATGGCAAGTAATCATCGCAGAATCTTGAAATTGCGGTCTCTGATTGTCAAATTGGTCATCTCGACTCTGTGTTACCAAATTAAGCGTGCTCGGTCGCGACGAGCGCCATCGCCGACCGACTTTCATCGCCTGTAGTGTAAAATTGCTAGTCGAATGGCAACTAATCATCGCAGAATCTCGAAATTGCCGTCTCAGTTTGCCCAATTGAGAATCTCGACTCTGTATAACCAAAATGAGCGTGATCGGTCGCGAGAAGCGCTATCGCCGACCGACTTTCATCGCCAGTAGCGTAATATTGCTAGTCTAATCACAACTAATCATCGTAGAATCTCGAAATTAGGGTCTCAGTATGACCATCGGTCATCTCATCTCTGCATAACCAAAATGAGCGTGATTGGACGCGATAAGCGCCATCGCCGACCGACTTTCATCGCCAGTAGTGTAATATTGCTGGTCTAATGACAACTTATCATCGCAGAATCTCAAAATTGTGGTCTCAGTTTGACCATAGGTCATTTCGACTCTGCATAACCAAAGTGAGCGTGACGAGCGCCATCGTGACGAGCGAGTTGCGAGTTGCGAGTTGCGAGTTGCGGTCGTGACGAGCGCCATCGCCGACCGACTTTCATCGCCTGTAGTGTAATATTGCTAGTCTAATGGCAAGTAATCATCGCAGAATCTCGAAATTCTGGTCTCAGATTGTCAAATTGGTCATCTCGACATTGTATTACCAAAATACGCGTGATCGGTCGCAACGAGCGCCATCGCCGATCGACTTTCATCGCCAGTAGTGTGATATCGCTATCGAATGACAACTAATCATCGCAGAATCTCGAAATTGCGGTCTCAGTTTGACCATAGGTCATTTCGACTCTGCATAACCAAAATGAGCGTGACCGGTCGCGATGAGCGTCATCGCCACCGATTTTCATCGCAAGTAGTGTAATATTGCTAGTCGAATGACAACTAATCATCGCAGAATCTCGAAATTGTGGTCTCAGTTTGTCCAATTGAGAATCTCGACTATGTATAACCAAAATGAGCGTGATTTGACGCGACGAGCGCCATCGCCGACCGACTTTCATCGCCAGTAGTGTAATATCGCTATGGAATGACAACTAATCATCGCAGAATCTCGAAATTGCGGTCTCAGTTTGACCATAGGTCATTTCGACTCTGCATAACCAAAATGAGCATGATCGGTCGCGACGAGCGTCATCGCCACCGATTTTCATCGCAAGTAGTGTAATATTGCTAGTCGAATGACAACTAATCATCGCAGAATCTGGAAATTGCGGTCTCAGTTTGTCCAATTGAGAATCTCGACTATGTATAACCAAAATGAGCGTGATTTCACGCGACGAGCGCCATCGCCGACCGACTTTCATCCCCAGTAGTGTAATATTGCTAGTCTAATGACAAGTAATCATCGCAGAATCTCGAAATTGCGGTCTGAGATTGTCAAATTGGTCATCTCGACTCTGTATTACCAAAATAAGCGTGATCGGTCGCAACGAGTGCCATCGCCGACCAACTTTCATCGCCAGTAGTGTAATATTGCTGGTCTAATGACAACTTATCATCGCAGAATCTCGAAATTGCGGTCTCAGTTTGTCCAATTGAGAATCTCGACTATGTATAACCAAAATGAACGTGATTTGACAAGACGAGCGCCATCGCCGACCGACTTTCATCGCCAGTAGTGTAATATTGCTAGTCTAATGACAAATAATCATCACAGAATCTCGAAATTGCTGTCTCAGTTTGACCATAGGTCATCTCGACTCTGCATAACCAATGTGAGCGTGATTGGACGCGACGAGCGCCATCGCCGACCGACTTTCATCGCCTGTAGTGTAATATTGCTAGTCTAATGGCAAGTAATCATCGCAGAATCTCGAAATTGCGGTCTCAGATTGTCAAATTGGTCATCTCGACTCTGTATTACCAAAATGAGCGTGATCGGTTGCAACGAGTGCCATAGCCGACCGACTTTCATCGCCAGTACTGTAATATCGCTATCGAATGACAACTAATCATCGCAGAATCTCGAAATTGCGGTCTCAGTTTGACCATAGGTCATTTCGACTCTGCATAACCAAAATGAGCGTGATCGGTCGCGACGAGCGTCATCGCCACCGATTTTTATCGTAAGTAGTGTAATATTGCTAGTCGAATGACAACTAATCATCGCAGAATCTCGAAATTGCGGTCTCAGTTTCTCCAATTGAGAATCTTGAGTATGTATAACCAAAATGAGCGTGATTTGACGCGACGAGCGCCATCGCCAACCGACTTTCATCGCCAGTAGTGTAATATTGCTAGTCTAATGACAAGTAATCATCGCAGAATCTCGAAATTGCGGTCTCAGTTTGACCATAGGTCATCTCGACTCTGCATAATGAATGTGAGCGTGATTGGACGCGACGAGCGCCATCTCCGACCTACTTTCATCGCAAGTAGTGTAATATTGCTAGTCTAATGACAACTAATCATCGCAGAATCTCAAAATTGCGGTCTCAGTTTGACCATAGGTCATTTCGACTCTGCATAACCAAAGTGAGCGTGATCGGTCGCGACGAGCGCCATGGTCGACCGACTTTCATCGCCAGTAGTGTAATATCGCTATCAAATGACAACTAATCATCGCAGAATCTCGAAATTGCCGTCTCAGATTGTCAAATTGGTCATCTCGACTCTGTATTACCAAAATAAGCTTGATCGGTCGCAATGAGCGCCATCGCCGACTGACTTTCATCGCCAGTAGTGTAATATCGCTATCGAATGACAACTAATCATCGCAGAATCTCGAAATTGCGGTTTCAGTTTGACCATACGTCATTTCGACTATGCATAACCAAAATGATCGTGATCAGTCGCGACGAGCGTCACCGCCACTGATTTTCATCGCAAGTAGTGTAATATTGCTAGTCTAATGACAACTAATCATCGCAGAATCTCGAAATTGCGGTCTCAGTTTGTCCAATTGAGAATCTCGACTATGTATAACCAAAATGAACGTGATTTGACAAGACGAGCACCATCGCCGACCGACTTTCATCGCCAGTAGTGTAATATCGCTATCGAATGACAACTAATCATCGCAGAATCTCGAAATTGCGGTCTCAGTTTGACCATACGTCATCTCGACTCTGCATAACCAATGTGAGCGTGATTGGACGCGACGAGCGCCATCGCCGACCGACTTTCATCGCCTGTAGTGTAATATTGCTACTCTAATGACAAGTAATCATCGCAGAATCTCGAAATTGCGGTCTCAGATTGTCAAATTGGTCATCTCGACTCTGTATTACCAAAATGAGCGTGATCGGTTGCAACGAGCGCCATCGCCGACCGACTTTCATCGCCAGTACTGTAATATCGCTATCGAATGACAACTAATCATCGCAGAATCTCGAAATTGCGGTCTCAGTTTGACCATAGGTCATTTCGACTCTGCATAACGAAAATGAGCGTGATCGGTCGCGACGAGCGTCATCACCACCGATTTTTTTCATCGTAAGTAGTGTAATATTGCTAGTCGAATGACAACTAATCATCGCAGAATCTCGAAATTGCGGTCTCAGTTTGTCCAATTGAGAATCTTTAGTATGTACAACCAAAATGAGCGTGATTTGACGCGACGAGCGCCATCGCCAACCGACTTTCATCGCCAGTAGTGTAATATTGCTAGTCTAATGACAAGTAATCATCGCAGAATCTCGAAATTGCGGTCTCAGTTTGACCATAGGTCATCTCGACTCTGCATAACCAATGTGAGCGTGATTGGACGCGACGAGCGCCATCGCCGACCTACTTTCATCGCAAGTAGTGTAATATTGCTAGTCCAATGACAACTAATCATCGCAGAATCTCAAAATTGCGGTCTCAGTTTGACCATAGGTCATTTCGACTCTGCATAACCAAAGTGAGCGTGATCGGTCGCGACGAGCGCCATCGTCGACCAACTTTCATCGCCAGTAGTGTAATATCGCTATCAAATGACAACTAATCATCGGAGAATCTCGAAATTGCCGTCTCAGATTGTCAAATTGGTCATCTCGACTCTGTATTACCAAAATAAGCTTGATCAGTCGCAATGAGCGCCATCGCCGACCGACTTTCATCGCCAGTAGTGTAATATCGCTATCGAATGACAACTAATCATCGCAGAATCTCGAAATTGCGGTTTCAGTTTGACCATACGTCATTTCGACTCTGCATAACCAAAATGATCGTGATCGGTCGCGACGAGCGTCACCGCCACTGATTTTCATCGCAAGTAGTGTAATATTGCTAGTCTAATGACAACTAATCATCGCAGAATCTCGAAATTGCGGTCTCAGTTTGTCCAATTGAGAATCTCGACTATGTATAACCAAAATGAACGTGATTTGACAAGACGAGCGCCATCGCCGACCGACTTTCATCGCCAGTAGTGTAATATTGCTAGTCTAATGGCAAGTAATCATCACAGAATCTCGAAATTGCGGTCTCAGTTTGACCATAGGTCATCTCGACTCTGCATAACCAATGTGAGCGTGATTGGACGCGACGAGCGCCATCGCCAACCGACTTTCATCGCCTGTAGTGTAATATTGCTAGTCTAATGGCAAGTAATCATCGCAGAATCTCGAAATTGCGGTCTCAGATTGTCAAATTGGTCATCTCGACTCTGTATTACCAAAATGAGCGTGATCGGTTGCAACGAGCGCCATCGCCGACCGACTTTCATCGCCAGTACTGTAATATCGCTATCGAATGACAACTAATCATCGCAGAATCTCGAAATTGCGGTCTCAGTTTGACCATAGGTCATTTCGACTCTGCATAACCAAAATGAGCGTGATCGGTCGCGACGAGCGTCATCGCCACCGATTTTCATCGTAAGTAGTGTAATATTGCTAGTCGAATGACAACTAATCATCGCAGAATCTCAAAATTGCGGTCTCAGTTTCTCCAATTGAGAATCTTTAGTATGTACAACCAAAATGAGCGTGATTTGACGCGACGAGCGCCATCGCCAACCGACTTTCATCGCCAGTAGTGTAATATTGCTAGTCTAATGACAAGTAATCATCGCAGAATCTCGAAATTGCGGTCTCAGTTTGACCATAGGTCATCTCGACTCTGCATAACCAATGTGAGCGTGATTGGACGCGACGAGCGCCATCGCCGACCTACTTTCATCGCAAGTAGTGTAATATTGCTAGTCCAATGACAACTAATCATCGCAGAATCTCAAAATTGCGGTCTCAGTTTGACCATAGGTCATTTCGACTCTGCATAACCAAAGTGAGCGTGATCGGTCGCGACGAGCGCCATCGTCGACCAACTTTCATCGCCAGTAGTGTAATATCGCTATCAAATGACAACTAATCATCGGAGAATCTCGAAATTGCCGTCTCAGATTGTCAAATTGGTCATCTCGACTCTGTATTACCAAAATAAGATTGATCAGTCGCAATGAGCGCCATCGCCGACCGACTTTCATCGCCAGTAGTGTAATATCGCTATCGAATGACAACTAATCATCGCAGAATCTCGAAATTGCGGTTTCAGTTTGACCATACGTCATTTCGACTCTGCATAACCAAAATGATCGTGATCGGTCGCGACGAGCGTCACCGCCACTGATTTTCATCGCAAGTAGTGTAATATTGCTAGTCTAATGACAACTAATCATCGCAGAATCTCGAAATTGCGGTCTCAGTTTGTCCAATTGAGAATCTCGACTATGTATAACCAAAATGAACGTGATTTGACAAGACGAGCGCCATCGCCGACCGACTTTCATCGCCAGTAGTGTAATATTGCTAGTCTAATGGCAAGTAATCATCACAGAATCTCGAAATTGCGGTCTCAGTTTGACCATAGGTCATCTCGACTCTGCATAACCAATGTGAGCGTGATTGGACGCGACGAGCGCCATCGCCAACCGACTTTCATCGCCTGTAGTGTAATATTGCTAGTCTAATGGCAAGTAATCATCGCAGAATCTCGAAATTGCGGTCTCAGATTGTCAAATTGGTCATCTCGACTCTGTATTACCAAAATGAGCGTGATCGGTTGCAACGAGCGCCATCGCCGACCGACTTTCATCGCCAGTACTGTAATATCGCTATCGAATGACAACTAATCATCGCAGAATCTCGAAATTGCGGTCTCAGTTTGACCATAGGTCATTTCGACTCTG
This sequence comes from Lineus longissimus, assembly GCF_910592395.1. Classification (NCBI taxonomy): domain Eukaryota; kingdom Metazoa; phylum Nemertea; class Pilidiophora; order Heteronemertea; family Lineidae; genus Lineus; species Lineus longissimus. The sequence goes on along the minus strand of NC_088319.1, from coordinate 6,957,428 downwards.
CATAACCAAAATGAGCGTGATCGGTCGCGACGAGCGTCATCGCCACCGATTTTCATCGTAAGTAGTGTAATATTGCTAGTCGAATGACAACTAATCATCGCAGAATCTCAAAATTGCGGTCTCAGTTTCTCCAATTGAGAATCTTGAGTATGTATAACCAAAATGAGCGTGATTTGACGCGACGAGCGCCATCGCCAACCGACTTTCATCGCCAGTAGCGTAATATTGCTAGTCTAATGACAAGTAATCATCGCAGAATCTCGAAATTGCGGTCTCAGTTTGACCATAGGTCATCTCGACTCTGCATAACCAATGTGAGCGTGATTGGACGCGACGAGCGCCATCTCCGACCTACTTTCATCGCAAGTAGTGTAATATTGCTAGTCTAATGACAACTAATCATCGCAGAATCTCAAAATTTCGGTCTCAGTTTGACCATAGGTCATTTCGACTCTGCATAACCAAAGTGAGCGTGATCGGTCGCGACGAGCGCCATGGTCGACCAACATTCATCGCCAGTAGTGTAATATCGCTATCAAATGACAACTAATCATCGCAGAATCTCGAAATTGCCGTCTCAGATTGTCAAATTGGTCATCTCGACTCTGTATTACCAAAATAAGCTTGATCGGTCGCAATGAGTGCCATCGCCGACCGACTTTCATCGCCAGTAGTGTAATATCGCTATCGAATGACAACTAATCATCGCAGAATCTCGAAATTGCGGTTTCAGTTTGACCATACGTCATTTCGACTCTGCATAACCAAAATGATCGTGATCGGTCACGACGAGCGTCACCGCCACTGATTTTCATCGCAAGTAGTGTAATATTGCTAGTCTAATGACAACTAATCATCGCAGAATCTCGAAATTGCGGTCTCAGTTTGACCATTGGTCATCTTGACTTTGCCTAACCAAAATGAGCATGATCGGTCGCGACGAGCGCCATCGCTGACCGACTTTCATTGACAGTAGTGTAATATTGCTATCAAATGACAACTTATCATCGCAGAATATCGATATTGCGGTCTCAGTTTGACCATCGGTCATCTCGACTCTGCATAACCAAAATGAGCGCGATTGGTCGCGACGAGCGCCATCGCCGACCGACTTTCATCGCCAGTAGTGTAATATTGCTAGTCTAATGACAACTAATCATAATAGAATCTCGAAATCGCAGTCTCAGTTTGTCCAATCGAGCATCTCGACTCTGTATAAGCAAAATGAGCGCGATTGGACGCGACGAGCGCCATCGCCGACCGAGTTTAATCGCAAGTAGTGTAATATCGCTAGTCAATGACAGCTAATCATCGCAGAATCTTGAAATTGCGGTCTTAATTTGACCATAGGTCATCTCGACTCTGCATAACCAAAGTGAGCGTGATCGGTCACGACGAGCGCCATCGCCGACCGACTTTCATCGCCAGTAGTGTAATATTGCTATCGAATGACAACTTATAATCGCAGAATCTCAAAATTGCGGTCTCAGATTATCAAATCGGTCATTTCAACTCTGTATAACCAAATTGAGCGTGATCGGTCGCGACGAGCGTTATCGCAGACTGACCATCATTGCCAGTGGTCTTTTATCGTTAGTCGAGTGCCAACTTATCATCACAGAATCTCGAAATTGCGGTGGCAGTTTGTCTAATCGGGCATCTCTACTCTATAACCAAAATAAGCGTGATTTGGAGCGCGAGCGTGATTGGACGTGGCAAGCGCCATCGCCGACCAACTTTCATCGCCAGTAGTGTAATATTGCTAGTCTAATGACAAGTAATCATTGCAGAATCTCGAAATTGCAGTCTCAGTTTGACCATAGGTCATCTTGACTCTGCATAACCAAAATGAGCGTGATCGGTTGCGACGAGCGCCATCGCCGACCGACTTTCATCGCCAGTAGTGTAATATCGCTATCGAATGACAACTTATCATCGTAGAATCTCAAAATTGCGGTCTCAGTTTGACCATCGGTCAATTCGACTCTGCATAACCAAAGTGAGCGAGATTGGTGACGACGAGCGCCATCGCTGACCAACTTTCATCGCCAGTTGTGTAGTATCGCTATCGAATAACAACTTATCATCGCAAAATATCGAAATGGTGGTCTCAGTTTATCCAATCGGTCATCTCCACTCTGTATAACCAAAATGAGCGTGATCGGTTGCGACGAGCGCCATTGCCGACCGACTTTCATCCCCAGTAGTGTAATATCGCTATCGATTGACGACTAATCATCGTAGAATCTCGAAATTGCGGTGTCGGTTTGACCAATGGTCATCTCGACTCTGCGTAACCAATGTGAGCGTGATTGGACGCGACGAGCGCCATCGCCAACCGACTTTCATCGCTACTAGTGTAATATCGCTATCGTATGACAACTTATCATGCAGAATCTCGAAATTGCGGTCTCAGATTATCAAATTGGTCATTTCGACTCTGTATCACCAAAATGAGCGGGATCGGTCTCGACGAGCGCTATCACTGACCGACCATCATTGCCAGTAGTCTTATGTTGTTAGTCGAGTGCCAACTTATCATCGCAGAATCTCCAAATTGCGGTGTCAGTTTGTCCAATCGGGCATCTCGACTCTGTATAACCAAAATAAGCGTAATTGGTCGTGACGAGCGCCATTGCCAATCGACAATCATTGCCAGTAGTCTTATATCGTAAGTCGAGTGACAACTAATCATCGCAGAATCTCGAAATTGGGTTCTCAGTTTGACCATAGGTCATCTCGACTCTGCGTAACAAAGTGAGCGTGATCGGTCGCGACGAGCGCCATCGCCGACCGACTTTCATCGCCAGTAGTGTAATATTGCTATCGAATGACAACTTATAATCGCAGAATCTCAAAATTGCGGTCTCAGTTTGACCATCGGTCATCTCGACTCTGCATAACCAAAGTGAGTGTGATCGGTCGCGACGAGCGCCATCGCCGACCGACTTTCATCGCCAGTAGTTTAATATCGCTATCGTATGACAACTTATCATCGCAGAATCTCGAAATTGCGGTCTCAGATTATCAAATCGGTCATTTCAACTCTGTATAACCAAATTGAGCGTGATCGGTCGCGACGAGCGTTATCGCCGACTGACCATCATTGCCAGTGGTCTTTTATCGTTAGTCGAGTGCCAACTTATCATCACAGAATCTCGAAATTGCGGTGGCAGTTTGTCTAATCGGGCATCTCTACTCTATAACCAAAATAAGCGTAATCGGTCATGACAAGCGCCATTGCCAACCGACTATCATTAGCAGTAGTCTTATATCGTAAGTCGAGTGACAACTAATCATCGCAGAATCTCAAAATTGCAGTCTCAGTTTGACCATAGGTCATTTCGACTCTACATAACCAAAGTGAGCGTGATCGGTCGCGACAAGCGTCATCGCCGACCGACTTTCATCGCCTGTAGTGTAATATTGCTAGTCTAATGGCAAGTAATCATCGCAGAATCTCGAAATTGTGGTCTCAGATTGTCAAATTGGTCATCTCGACTCTGTATTACCAAAATAAGCGTGATCGGTCGTGACGAGTGCCATCGCCGACAGACTTTCATCGCAAGTAGTGTAATATCACTATCGAATGACAACTAATCATCGCAGAATCTCAAAATTGCGGTTTCAGTTTGACCATAGGTCATTTCGACTCTACATAACCAAAGTGAGCGTGATCGGTCGCGACGAGCGTCATCGCCGACCGACTTTCATCGCCTGTAGTGTAATATTGCTAGTCTAATGGCAAGTAATCATCGAAGAATCTCGAAATAGCAGTCTCAGATTGTCAAATTGGTCATCTCGACTCGGTATTACCAAAATGAGCGTGATCGGTCGCAACGAGCGCCATCGCCGACCGACTTTCATCGCCAGTACTGTAATATCGCTATCAAATGACAACTAATCATCGCAGAATCTCAAAATTGTGGTCTCAGTTTGACCATAGGTCATTTCGACTCTACATAACCAAAATGAGCGTGATTGGTCGCGACGAGCGTCATCGCCACCGATTTTCATCGCAAGTAGTGTAATATTGCTAGTCGAATGACAACTAATCATCGCAGAATCTCGAAATTGTGGTCTCAGTTTGTCCAATTGAGAATCTTGACTATGTATAACCAAAATGAGCGTGATTTGACGCGACGAGCGCCATCGCCGACCGACTTTCATCGCCAGTAGTGTAATATTGCTAGTCTAATGACAAGTAATCATCGCAGAATCTCGAAATTGCGGTCTCAGTTTGACCATAGGTCATCTCGACTCTGCATAACCAATGTGAGCGTGATTGAATGCGACGAGCGCCATCGAAGACCAACTTTCATTGTCAGTAGTGTAATATCGCTATCAAATGAAAACTAATCATCGCAGAATCTCGAAATTGCGGTCTCAGTTTGACCATAGGTCATCTCGACTCTGCATTAACAATGTGAGCGTGATTGAACGCGACGAGTGCCATCGACGACCGACTTTCATCGCAAGTAGTGTAATATCGCTATCGAATGACAACTAATCATCGCAGAATTTCAAAATTGCGGTCTCAGTTTGACCATAGGTCATTTCGACTCTACATAACCAAAGTGAGCGTGATCGGTCGCGATGAGCGCCATCGTCGACCGACTTTCATCGACTATAGTGTAATTTGCTAGTCTAATGACAAGCAATCATCGCAGAATCTCGAAATTGCGGTCTCAGATTGTCAAATTGGTCATCTCGACACTGTATTACCAAAATAAGCGTAATCGGTCGCGATGAGCGTTATCGCCGACCGACTTTTATCGCCAGTAGTGTAGTATTGCTAGTCTAATGAAAACTAATCATCGCAGAATCTCGAAATTGTGTTCTCAGTTTGACCATAGGTCATTTCGACTCTACATAACCAAACTGAGCGTGATCGGTCGCGACGAGCGTCATCCCCGACCGACTTTCATCGCCTGTCGTGTAATATTGCTAGTCTAATGGCAAGTAATCATCGCATAATCTCGAAATTGCGGTCTCAGATTGTCAAATTGGTCATCTCGACTCTGTATTACCAAAATAAGCATGATCGGTCGTGACGAGTGCCATCGCCGACCGACTTTCATCGCAAGTAGTGTAATATCGCTATCGAATGACAACTAATCATCGCAGAATCTCAAAATTGCGGTCTCAGTTTGACCATAGGTCATTTCGACTCTACATAACCAAAGTGAGCGTGATCGGTCGCGACGAGCGTCATCGCCGACCGACTTTCATCGCCTGTAGTGTAACATTGCTCGTCTAATGGCAAGTAATCATCGCAGAATCTCGAAATTGCAGTCTCAGATTGTCAAATTGGTCATGTCGACACTGTATTACCAAAATAAGCGTGATCGGTCCCGATGAGCGTTATCGCCGACCGACTTTCATCGCCAGTAGCGTAGTATTGCTATTCTAATGACAACTAATCATCGCAGAATCTCAAAATTGTGGTCTCAGTTTGACCATAGGTCATTTCGACTCTACATAACCAAAGTGAGCGTGATCGGTCGCGACGAGCGTCATCGCCGACCGACTTTCATCGCCTGCAGTGTAATATTGCTAGTCTAATGGCTAGTAATCATCGCAGAATCTCGAAATTGCGGTCTCAGATTGTCAAATTGGTCATCTCGACTCTGTATTACCAAAATAAGCGTGATCGGTCGTGACGAGCGCCATCGCCGACCGACTTTCTTCGCCAGTAGCGTAATATCGCTATCGAATGACGACTAATCATCGCAGAATCTCGAAATTGCGGTCTCAGTTTGACCATAGGTCATCTCGACTCTGCATAACCAATGTGAGCGTGATTGAACGCGACGAGTGCCATCGCCGACCGACTTTCATCGCAAGTTGTGTAATATCGCTATCGAATGACAACTAATCATCGCAGAATCTCGAAATTGCGTTCTCAGTTTGACCATAGGTCATCTCGACTCTGCATAACCAATGTGAGCGTGATCGGTTGCGACGAGCGCCATCGCCGACCGACTTTCACCGCCAGTAGCGAAATATTGCTAGTCTAATCACAACTAATCATCGCAGAATCTCGAAATTGTGTTCTCAGTTTGACCATAGGTCATCATGACTCTGCATAACCAATGTGAGCGGGATTGAACGCGACGAGCGCCATTGCCGACCGACTTTCATCGCCAGTAGTGTAATATTGCTGGTCTAATGACAACTAATCATCGCAGAATCTCAAAATTGCGGTCTCAGTTTGACCATAGGTCATCTCGACTCTGCATAACCAAAGTAAGCGCGATTGGTCGCGACGAGCGCCATCGCTGACCGACCTTCATCGCCAGTAGTGTAATATTGCTAGTCTAATGACAACTAATCATCGCAGAATCTCGAAATTGTGTTCTCAGTTTCACCATAGGTCTTCTGGACTCGGCATAACCAAAATGAGCGTGATCGGTAACGACGAGCGCCATCGCCGACCGACTTTCCTTGCCAGTAGTGTAATATTGCTAGTCTAATGACAAATAATCATCGCAGAATCTCGAAATTGCAGTCTCAGTTTGACCATAGGTCATCTCGACTCTGCATACCCAAAGTGAGCGTGATCGATCGCGACGAGCGCCATCGCCGATCGACTTTCATCGCCAGTAGTGTAATACCGCTATCGAATGACGACTTATCATCGCAGAATCTCGAAATTGCAGTCTCAGTTTGTCCAATCGGTCATCTCGACTCTGTATAACCAAAATGAGCGTGATCGGTCGCGACGAGCGCCATCGCCGACCAACATTCATCGCCAGTAGTGTAATACCGCTATCGAATGACGACTTATCATCGCAGAATCTCGAAATTGCGGTCTCAGTTTGACCATTGGTCATCTTGACTTTGCATAACCGAAATGAGCATGATCGGTCGCGACGAGCGCCATCGCTGACCGACTTTCATTGACAGTAGTGTAATATTGCTATCAAATGACAACTTATCATCGCAGAATATCGATATTGCGGTCTCAGTTTGACCATCGGTCATCTCGACTCTGCATAACCAAAATGAGAGTGATTGGTCGCGACGAGCGCCATCGCCGACCGACTTTCATCGCCAGTAGTGTAATATTGCTAGTCTAATGACAACTAATCATAATAGAATCTCGAAATCGCAGTCTCAGTTTGTCCAATCGAGCATCTCGACTCTGTATAAGCAAAATGAGCGTGATTGGACGCGACGAGCGCCATCGCCGACCGAGTTTCATCGCAAGTAGTGTAATATTGCTAGTCAATGACAGCTAATCATCGCAGAATCTCGAAATTGCGGTCTTAATTTGACCATAGGTCATCTCGACTCTGCATAACCAAAGTGAGCGTGATCGGTCGCGACGAGCGCCATCGCCGACCGACTTTCATCGCCAGTAGTGTAATATTGCTATCGAATGACAACTTATAATCGCAGAATCTCAAAATTGCGGTCTCAGTTTGACCATCGGTCATCTCGACTCTGCATAACCAAAGTGAGTGTGATCGGTCGCGACGAGCGCCATCGCCGACCGACTTTCATCGCCAGTAGTTTAATATCGCTATCGTATGACAACTTATCATCGCAGAATCTCGAAATTGCGGTCTCAGATTATCAAATCGGTCATTTCAACTCTGTATAACCAAATTGAGCGTGATCGGTCGCGACGAGCGTTATCGCAGACTGACCATCATTGCCAGTGGTCTTTTATCGTTAGTCGAGTGCCAACTTATCATCACAGAATCTCGAAATTGCGGTGGCAGTTTGTCTAATCGGGCATCTCTACTCTATAACCAAAATAAGCGTAATCGGTCATGACAAGCGCCATTGCCAACCGACTATCATTAGCAGTAGTCTTATATCGTAAGTCGAGTGACAACTAATCATCGCAGAATCTCAAAATTGCGGTCTCAGTTTGACCATAGGTCATTTCGACTCTACATAACCAAAGTGAGCGTGATCGGTCGCGACGAGCGTCATCGCCGACCGACTTTCATCGCCTGTAGTGTAATATTGCTAGTCTAATGGCAAGTAATCATCGCAGAATCTCGAAATTGTGGTCTCAGATTGTCAAATTGGTCATCTCGACTCTGTATTACCAAAATAAGCGTGATCGGTCGTGACGAGTGCCATCGCCGACCGACTTTCATCGCAAGTAGTGTAATATCACTATCGAATGACAACTAATCATCGCAGAATCTCAAAATTGCGGTTTCAGTTTGACCATAGGTCATTTCGACTCTACATAACCAAAGTGAGCGTGATCGGTCGCGACGAGCGTCATCGCCGACCGACTTTTATCGCCTGTAGTGTAATATTGCTAGTCTAATGGCAAGTAATCATCGAAGAATCTCGAAATTGCAGTCTCAGATTGTCAAATTGGTCATCTCGACTCTGTATTACCAAAATGAGCGTGATCGGTCACAACGAGCGCCATCGCCGACCGACTTTCATCGCCAGTACTGTAATATCGCTATCAAATGACAACTAATCATCGCAGAATCTCAAAATTGTGGTCTCAGTTTGACCATAGGTCATTTCGACTCTACATAACCAAAATGAGCGTGATTGGTCGCGACGAGCGTCATCGCCACCGATTTTCATCGCAAGTAGTGTAATATTGCTAGTCGAATGACAACTAATCATCGCAGAATCTCGAAATTGTGGTCTCAGTTTGTCCAATTGAGAATCTTGACTATGTATAACCAAAATGAGCGTGATTTGACGCGACGAGCGCCATCGCCGACCGACTTTCATCGCCAGTAGTGTAATATTGCTAGTCTAATGACAAGTAATCATCGCCGAATCTCGAAATTGCGGTCTCAGTTTGACCATAGGTCATCTCGACTCTGCATAACCAATGTGAGCGTGATTGAATGCGACGAGCGCCATCGAAGACCAACTTTCATCGCCAGTAGTGTAATATCGCTATCAAATGAAAACTAATCATCGCAGAATCTCGAAATTGCGGTCTCAGTTTGACCATAGGTCATCTCGACTCTGCATTAACAATGTGAGCGTGATTAAACGCGACGAGTGCCATCGACGACCGACTTTCATCGCAAGTAGTGTAATATCGCTATCGAATGACAACTAATCATCACAGAATTTCAAAATTGCGGTCTCAGTTTGACCATAGGTCATTTCGACTCTACATAACCAAAGTGAGCGTGATCGGTCGCGATGAGCGCCATCGTCGACCGACTTTCATCGACTATAGTGTAATTTGCTAGTCTAATGACAAGCAATCATCGCAGAATCTCGAAATTGCGGTCTCAGATTGTCAAATTGGTCATCTCGACACTGTATTACCAAAATAAGCGTGATCGGTCGCGATGAGCGTTATCGCCGACCGACTTTTATCGCCAGTAGTGTAGTATTGCTAGTCTAATGAAAACTAATCATCGCAGAATCTCGAAATTGTGTTCTCAGTTTGACCATAGGTCATTTCGACTCTACATAACCAAACTGAGCGTGATCGGTCGCGACGAGCGTCATCCCCCACCGACTTTCATCGCCTGTCGTGTAATATTGCTAGTCTAATGGCAACTAATCATCGCAGAATCTCAAAATTGTGGTCTCAGTTTAACCATAGGTCATTTCGACTCTACATAACCAAAGTGAGCGTGATCGGTCGCGACGAGCGTCATCGCCGACCGACTTTCATCGCCTGCAGTGTAATATTGCTAGTCTAATGGCTAGTAATCATCGCAGAATCTCGAAATTGCGGTCTCAGATTGTCAAATTGGTCATCTCGACTCTGTATTACCAAAATAAGCGTGATCGGTCGTGACGAGCGCCATCGCCGACCGACTTTCTTCGCTAGTAGCGTAATATCGCTATCGAATGACGACTAATCATCGCAGAATCTCGAAATTGCGGTCTCAGTTTGACCATAGGTTATCTCGACTCTGCATAACCAATGTGAGCGTGATTGAACGCGACGAGTGCCATCGCCGACCGACTTTCATCGCAAGTTGTGTAATATCGCTATCGAATGACAACTAATCATCGCAGAATCTCGAAATTGCGTTCTCAGTTTGACCATAGGTCATCTCGACTCTGCATAACCAATGTGAGCGTGATCGGTTGCGACGAGCGCCATCGCCGACCGACTTTCACCGCCAGTAGCGAAATATTGCTAGTCTAATCACAATTAATCATCGCAGAATCTCGAAATTGTGTTCTCAGTTTGACCATAGGTCATCATGACTCTGCATAACCAATGTGAGCGGGATTGAACGCGACGAGCGCCATTGCCGAACGACTTTCATCGCCAGTAGTGTAATATTGCTGGTCGAATGACAACTAATCATCGCAGAATCTCAAAATTGCGGTCTCAGTTTGACCATAGGTCATCTCGACTCTGCATAACCAAAGTGAGCGCGATTGGTCGCGACGAGCGCCATCGCTGACCGACTTTCATCGCCAGTAGTGTAATATTGCTAGTCTAATGACAACTAATCATCGCAGAATCTCGAAATTGTGTTCTCAGTTTGACCATAGGTCTTCTCGACTCTGCATAACCAAAATGAGCGTGATCGGTAACGACGAGCGCCATCGCCGACCGACTTTCCTTGCTAGTAGTGTAATACCGCTATCGAATGACGACTTATCATCGCAGAATCTCGAAATTGCGGTCTCAGTTTGTCCAATCGGTCATCTCGACTCTGTATAACCAAAATGAGCGTGATCGGTCGCGACGAGTGCCATCGCCGACCAACATTCATCGCCAGTAGTGTAATACCGCTATCGAATGACGACTTATCATCGCAGAATCTCGAAATTGCGGTCTCAGTTTGACCATTGGTCATCTTGACTTTGCATAACCAAAATGAGCATGATCGGTCGCGACGAGCGCCATCTCTGACCGACTTTCATTGACAGTAGTGTAATATTGCTATCAAATGACAACTTATCATCGCAGAATATCGATATTGCGGTCTCAGTTTGACCATCGGTCATCTCGACTCTGCATAACCAAAGTGAGCGTGATCGGTTGCGACGAGCGCCATCGCCGACCGACTTTCATCGCCAGTAGTGTAATATTGCTAGTCTAATGACAACTAATCATAATAGAATCTCGAAATCGCAGTCTCAGTTTGTCCAATCGAGCATCTCGACTCTGTATAAGCAAAATGAGCGCGATTGGACGCGACGAGCGCCATCGCCGACCGAGTTTCATCGCAAGTAGTGTAATATTGCTAGTCAATGACAGCTAATCATCGCAGAATCTCGAAATTGCGGTCTTAATTTGACCATAGGTCATCTCGACTCTGCATAACCAAAGTGAGCGTGATCGGTCGCGACGAGCGCCATCGCCGACCGACTTTCATCGCCAGTAGTGTAATATTGCTATCGAATGACAACTTATAATCGCAGAATCTCAAAATTGCGGTCTCAGTTTGACCATCGGTCATCTCGACTCTGCATAACCAAAGTGAGTGTGATCGGTCGCGACGAGCGCCATCGCCGACCGACTTTCATCGCCAGTCGTTTAATATCGCTATCGTATGACAACTTATCATCGCAGAATCTCGAAATTGCGGTCTCAGATTATCAAATCGGTCATTTCAACTCTGTATAACCAAATTGAGCGTGATCGGTCGCGACGAGCGTTATCGCAGACTGACCATCATTGCCAGTGGTCTTTTATCGTTAGTCGAGTGCCAACTTATCATCACAGAATCTCGAAATTGCGGTGGCAGTTTGTCTAATCGGGCATCTCTACTCTATAACCAAAATAAGCGTAATCGGTCATGACAAGCGCCATTGCCAACCGACTATCATTAGCAGTAGTCTTATATCGTAAGTCGAGTGACAACTAATCATCGCAGAATCTCAAAATTGCGGTCTCAGTTTGACCATAGGTCATTTCGACTCTACATAACCAAAGTGAGCGTGAGCGGTCGCGACGAGCGTCATCGCCGACCGACTTTCATCGCCTGTAGTGTAATATTGCTAGTCTAATGGCAAGTAATCATCGCAGAATCTCGAAATTGTGGTCTCAGATTGTCAAATTGGTCATCTCGACTCTGTATTACCAAAATAAGCGTGATCGGTCGTGACGAGTGCCATCGCCGACCGACTTTCATCGCAAGTAGTGTAATATCACTATCGAATGACAACTAATCATCGCAGAATCTCAAAATTGCGGTTTCAGTTTGACCATAGGTCATTTCGACTCTACATAACCAAAGTGAGCGTGATAGGTCGCGACGAGCGTCATCGCCGACCGACTTTTATCGCCTGTAGTGTAATATTGCTAGTCTAATGGCAAGTAATCATAGAAGAATCTCGAAATTGCAGTCTCAGATTGTCAAATTGGTCATCTCAACTCTGTATTACCAAAATGAGCGTGATCGGTCGCGACGAGCGTCATCGCCACCGATTTTCATCGCAAGTAGTGTAATATTGCTAGTCGAATGACAACTAATCATCGCAGAATCTCGAAATTGTGGTCTCAGTTTGTCCAATTGAGAATCTTGACTATGTATAACCAAAATGAGCGTGATTTGACGCGACGAGCGCCATCGCCGACCGACTTTCATCGCCAGTAGTGTAATATTGCTAGTCTAATGACAAGTAATCATCGCAGAATCTCGAAATTGCGGTCTCAGTTTGACCATAGGTCATCTCGACTCTGCATAACCAATGTGAGCGTGATTGAATGCGACGAGCGCCATCGAAGACCAACTTTCATCGCCAGTAGTGTAATATCGCTATCAAATGAAAACTAATCATCGCAGAATCTCGAAATTGCGGTCTCAGTTTGACCATAGGTTATCTCGACTCTGCATTAACAATGTGAGCGTGATTGAACGCGACAAGTGCCATCGACGACCGACTTTCATCGCAAGTAGTGTAATATCGCTATCGAATGACAACTAATCATCGCAGAATTTCAAAATTGCGGTCTCAGTTTGACCATAGGTCATTTCGACTCTACATAACCAAAGTGAGCGTGATCGGTCGCGATGAGCGCCATCGTCGACCGACTTTCATCGACTAAAGTGTAATTTGCTAGTCTAATGACAAGCAATCATCGCAGAATCTCGAAATTGCGGTCTCAGATTGTCAAATTGGTCATCTCGACACTGTATTACTAAAATAAGCGTGATCGGTCGCGATGAGCGTTATCGCCGACCGACTTTTATCGCCAGTAGTGTAGTATTGCTAGTCTAATGAAAACTAATCATCGCAGAATCTCGAAATTGTGTTCTCAGTTTGACCATAGGTCATGTCGACACTGTATTACCAAAATAAGCGTGATCGGTCGCGATGAGCGTTATCGCCGACCGACTTTCATCGCCAGTAGCGTAGTATTGCTAGTCTAATGACAACTAATCATCGCAGAATCTCAAAATTGTGGTCTCAGTTTGACCATAGGTCATTTCGACTCTACATAACCAAAGTGAGCGTGATCGGTCGCGACGAGCGTCATCGCCGACCGACTTTCATCGCCTGCAGTGTAATAATGCTAGTCTAATGGCTAGTAATCATCGCAGAATCTCGAAATTGCGGTCTCAGATTGTCAAATTGGTCATCTCGACTTGTATTACCAAAATAAGCGTGATCGGTCGTGACGAGCGCCATCGCCGACCGACTTTCTTCGCCAGTAGCGTAATATCGCTATCGAATGACGACTAATCATCGCAGAATCTCGAAATTGCGGTCTCAGTTTGACCATAGGTCATCTCGACTCTGCATAACCAATGTGAGCCTGATTGAACGCGACGAGCGCCATTGCCGACCGACTTTCATCGCAAGTTGTGTAATATCGCTATCGAATGACAACTAATCATCGCAGAATCTCGAAATTGCGTTCTCAGTTTGACCATAGGTCATCTCGACTCTGCATAACCAATGTGAGCGTGATCGGTTGCGACGAGCGCCATCGCCGACCGACTTTCATCGCCAGTAGCGAAATATTGCTAGTCTAATCACAACTAATCATCGCAGAATCTCGAAATTGTGTTCTCAGTTTGACCATAGGTCATCATGACTCTGCATAACCAATGTGAGGGGGATTGAACGCGACGAGCGCCATTGCCGACCGACTTTCATCGCCAGTAGTGTAATATTGCTGGTCTAATGACAACTAATCATCGCAGAATCTCAAAATTGCGGTCTCAGTTTGACCATAGGTCATCTCGACTCTGCATAACCAAAGTGAGCGCGATTGGTCGCGACGAGCGCCATCGCCGACCGACTTTCCTTGCCAGTAGTGTAATATTGCTAGTCTAATGACAAATAATCATCGCAGAATCTCGAAATTGCAGTCTCAGTTTGACCATAGGTCATCTCGACTCTGCATACCCAAAGTGAGCGTGATCGATCGCGACGAGCGCCATCGCCGATCGACTTTCATCGCCAGTAGTGTAATACCGCTATCGAATGACGACTTATCATCGCAGAATCTCGAAATTGCGGTCTCAGTTTGTCCAATCGGTCATCTCGACTCTGTATAACCAAAATGAGCATGATCGGTCGCGACGAGCGCCATCGCCGACCAACATTCATCGCCAGTAGTGTAATACCGCTATCGAATGACGACTTATCATCGCAGAATCTCGAAATTGCGGTCTCAGTTTGACCATTGGTCATCTTGACTTTGCATAACCAAAATGAGCATGATCGGTCGCGACGAGCGCCATCGCTGACCGACTTTCATTGACAGTAGTGTAATATTGCTATCAAATGACAACTTATCATCGCAGAATATCGATATTGCGGTCTCAGTTTGACCATTGGTCATCTCGACTCTGCATAACCAAAATGAGCGCGATTGGTCGCGACGAGCGCCATCGCCGACTCTGTATAACCAAAATTAGCGTGATTGGACGCGACGAGCGCCATTGCCGACCGACTTTCATCGCCAGTAGTGTAATATTGCTAGTCTAATGACAAGTAATCATCGCAGAATCTCGAAATTGTGGTCTCAGATTATCAAATCGGTCATCTCGACTCTGTATACCCAAAATGAGCGTGATCGGTCACGACGAGCGCCATCGCCGACCAACTTTCATCGCCAGTAGTGTAATATCGCTATCGAATGACGACTAATCATCGCAGAATCTCGAAATTACGGTCTCATTTTGACTATAGGTCATCTCGACTCTGCATAAACAAAATGAGCGTGATCGGTCGCGACGAGCGCCATCGCTGACCGACTTTCATCGCCAGAAGTGTGATATTGCTATCGAATAACAACTTATCATCGCAGAATATCGAAATTGCGGTCTAAGTTTGGCCATCGGTCATCTCAACTCTGCATAACCAAAATGAGCGCGATTGGTCGCGACGAGCGCCATTGCCGACCGACTTTCATCCCCAGTAGTGTAATATCGCCATCGAATGACGACTAATCATCGTAGAATCTCGAAATTGCGGTCTCGGTTTGACCAATGGTCATCTCGACTCTGCATAACCAATGTGAGCGTGATTGGACGCGACGAGCGCCATCGCCAACCGACTTTCATCGCTAGTAGTGTAATATCACTATCGTATGACAACTTATCATCGCAGAATCTCGAAATTGCGGTCTCAGATTGTCAAATCGGTCATGTCGACTCTGTATCACCAAAATGAGCGTGATCGGTCTCGACGAACGCTATCGCTGACCGACCATCATTGCCAGTAGTTTTATGTTGTTAGTCGAGTGCCAACTTATCATCGCAGAATCTCCAAATTGCGGTGACAGTTTGTCCAATCGGGCATCTCGACTCTGTATAACCAAAATAAGCGTAATTGGTCGTGCCAATCGACTATCATTGCTAGTAGTCTTATATCGTAAGTCGAGTGACAACTAATCATCGCAGAATCTCGAAATTGCGGTCTCAGTTTGACCATAGGTCATCTCGACTCTGCATAATCAAAGTGAGCGTGATCGGTTGCGACGAGTGCCATCGCCGACCGACTTTCATCGCCAGTAGTGTAATATCGCTATCGAATGACAACTTATAATCGCAGAATCTCAAAATTGCGGTCTCAGTTTGGCCATCGGTCATCTCGACTCTGCATAACCAAAATGAGCGTGATCGGTCGCGACCTGCGCCATCGCTGACCGACTTTCATCGCCAGTAGTGTAATATTGCTATCGAATGACAACTTATCATCGCAGAATATCAAAATTGCGGTCTCAGTTTGGCCATCAGTCATCTCGACTCTGCATAACCAAAATGATCGCGATTGGTCGCGACGAGCGCCATCGCCGACCGACTTTCAACGCCAGTAGTGTAATATTGCTAGTCTAATGACAACTAATCATCGCAGAATTTCAAAATTGCGGTCTCAGTTTCTTCAATCGAGCATCTCGACTCTGTATAACCAAAATGAGCGCGATTGGACGCGACGAGCACCATCGCCGACCATGTTTCATCACCAGTAGTGTAATATCGCAATCGAATGATGACTAATCATCGCAGAATCTCGAAATTGCGGTCTCAGTTTGACCATAGGTCATCTCGACTCTGCATAACCAATGTGAGCGTGATTGGACGCGACGAGCGCCATCGCCTACCGACTTTCATCGCCAGTAGTGTAATATTGCTAGTCTACTGACAAGTATTATCATCGCAGAATCTCGAAATTGCAGTCTCAGTTTGATCATAGGACATCTCGACTCTGCATACCCAAAGTGAGCGTGATCGGTCGCGACGAGCGTTATCGCAGACTGACCATCATTGCCAGTGGTCTTTTATCGTTAGTGGAGTGCATCTTATCATCACAGAATCTCGAAATTGCGGTGGCAGTTTGTCCAATCGGGCATCTCTACTCTATAACCAAAATAAGCGTAATCGGTCATGACAAGCGCCATTGCCAACCGACTATCATTGCCAGTAGTCTTATTTCGTAAGTGGAGTGACAACTAATCATCGCAGAATCTCGAAATTGCGGTCTCAGTTTGACCACAGCTCATCTCGACTCTGCATAACCAAAGTGAGCGCGATTGGTCGCGAAGAGCGCCATCGCTGACCGACTTTCATTGCCAGTAGTGTAATATTGCTAGTCTAATGACAACTAATCATCGCAGAGTCTCGAAATTGCGTTCTCAGTTTGTTCAATCGAGCATCTCGACTCTGTATAACCAAAATTGGCGTGATTGGACGTGACGAGCACCATCGCCGACCATGTTTCATCGCCAGTAGTGTAATATTGCTAGTCGGATGACAACTAATCATCGTAGAATCTCGAAATTGCGGTCTCAGTTTGACCATAGGTCATCTGGACTCTGCATAACCAATGTGAGCGTGATTGGATGCGACGAGCGCCATTGCCGACTGACTTTCATCGCCAGTAGTGTAATATTGCTAGTCTAATGACAAGTAATCATCGCAGAATCCCGAAATTGTGGACTCAGTTTTTCTAATCGGTCATCTCGACTCTGTATAACCAAAATGAGCGTGATCGGTCACGACGAGCGCCATCGCCGACCAACTTTCATCGCCAGTAGTGTAATATCGCTATTGAATGACGACTAATCATCGCAGAATCTCGAAATTGCGGTCTCATTTTGACCATAGGTCATCTCGACTCTGCATAACCAAAGTGAGCGCGATTGGTCGCGACGAGCGCCATCGCCGACCGACTTTTATCGCCAGTAGTGTAATATCACTATCGAATGACAACTTATCATCGCAGAATATCGAAATTGTGGTCTCAGTTTGTCCAATCTGTCATCTCGACTCTGTTTAACCACAAGAGGCCCAAGGGCCTGGCGCTCAGCTGAAATATATGAACATGGAAAGTACCCGATAGATCTCTTTCAACCTCAGTTTTGTCAATATATCAGGCAAACATACCAAAGTAAAAAGACTTTTAAATGGTGACAAATATGCCACTTATTAGTCAAATCTAAGTGCCTGAGCCAGGCTGACCTTGAAAAGTAGGTCAAATAGAAAGCCCATGTGATATCATGTAAAGGAGACTTATTGTACACCAACCATAAAATTCATGTCACTCTGGATACAGCAAAGGCTTTAAAATAGAAAAAAAAACCAAGATGGCCGCCCACCAAATTATTCAAAAAAGTAAAGAAAATGTATTTACAAGTGAAAAAAGTAAAAATTAAAAAAAAAAAATTGACCCGAAGTGGGATTGGAACCCACAACCTTCAGAGTCATACAGGAGCGGGAAATTCAAATCAAGCTTAAACTAGGTCAACACAGATTTTGGCTCAGTAACGCCAACTGGTAGTATCAATCAAAACTACTCTTAGTAGTTTCAAGACCTACATGCATGCGGTCCTTTTCAACTTTATTTCAAGCTTCTATCTGCTTGAATAAAGCGTAAAAAAATTGTTTTGTGATTTAGGCTTTTTGCCCCCTGGTGGCCAAACTGTTAATCCTGCCGGACCCACACTTGGTCTATTCAGGAGTCCTGAAGAGTCTAAATGGCTTATAGGGAAAATCTATCGCCCATCCGCCATAGTTTTGAAACGTGCCTCTTTAACGGACAGACAGACAGACAGACAGACAGACAGACAGACAGACGGACATTCATTCTACCATTTACTCATATGAATAGCTCAGCTTGTCAGCTGAGCTAAAAATGAGCGTGATCGGTTGCGACGAGCGCCATCGCCGACCAACTTTCATCGGCAGTAGTGTAATATCGCTATCGAATAACGACTAATCATCGCAGAATCTCGAAATTTCGGTCTCAGTTTGACCATAGGTCATCTCGACTCTGCATAACCAAAATGAGCGTGATCGGTCGCGACGAGCGCCATCGCCGACCGACTTTCAACGCCAGTAGTGTTATATCGCAATCGAATGACGACTAATCATCGCAGAATCTCGAAATTGCGGTCTCAGTTTGACCATAGGTCATCTCGACTCTGCATAACCAATGTGAGCGTGATTGGACGCGACGAGCGCCATCGCCGACCGACTTTCATTGCCAGTAGTGTAATATTGCTAGTCTAATGACAAGTATTATCATCGCAGAATCTCGAAATTGCAGTCTCAGTTTGATCATAGGTCATCTCGACTCTGCATAACCAAAATGAGCGTGATCGGTAACGACGAGCGCCATCACCGACCGACTTTCCTTGCCAGTAGTGTAATATTGCTAGTCTAATGACAAATAATCATCGCAGAATCTCGAAATTGCGTTCTCAGTTTGACCATAGGTCATCTCGACTCTGCATAACCAATGTGAGCGTGATTGAACGCGACGAGCGCCATCGCCGACCGACTTTCATCGCAAGTTGTGTAATATCGCTATCGAATGACAACTAATCATCGCAGAATCTCGAAATTGCGTTCTCAGTTTGACCATAGGTCATCTCGACTCTGCATAACCAATGTGAGCGTGATCGGTTGCGACGAGCGCCATCGCCGACCGACTTTCATCGCCAGTAGCGAAATATTGCTAGTCTAATCACAACTAATCATCGCAGAATCTCGAAATTGTGTTCTCAGTTTGACCATAGGTCATCATGACTCTGCATAACCAATGTGAGGGGGATTGAACGCGACGAGCGCCATTGCCGACCGACTTTCATCGCCAGTAGTGTAATATTGCTGGTCTAATGACAACTAATCATCGCAGAATCTCAAAATTGCGGTCTCAGTTTGACCATAGGTCATCTCGACTCTGCATAACCAAAGTGAGCGCGATTGGTCGCGACGAGCGCCATCGCCGACCGACTTTCCTTGCCAGTAGTGTAATATTGCTAGTCTAATGACAAATAATCATCGCAGAATCTCGAAATTGCAGTCTCAGTTTGACCATAGGTCATCTCGACTCTGCATACCCAAAGTGAGCGTGATCGATCGCGACGAGCGCCATCGCCGATCGACTTTCATCGCCAGTAGTGTAATACCGCTATCGAATGACGACTTATCATCGCAGAATCTCGAAATTGCGGTCTCAGTTTGTCCAATCGGTCATCTCGACTCTGTATAACCAAAATGAGCGTGATCGGTCGCGACGAGCGCCATCGCCGACCAACATTCATCGCCAGTAGTGTAATACCGCTATCGAATGACGACTTATCATCGCAGAATCTCGAAATTGCGGTCTCAGTTTGACCATTGGTCATCTTGACTTTGCATAACCAAAATGAGCATGATCGGTCGCGACGAGCGCCATCGCTGACCGACTTTCATTGACAGTAGTGTAATATTGCTATCAAATGACAACTTATCATCGCAGAATATCGATATTGCGGTCTCAGTTTGACCATTGGTCATCTCGACTCTGCATAACCAAAATGAGCGCGATTGGTCGCGACGAGCGCCATCGCCGACCGACTTTCATCGCCAGTAGTGTAATATTGCTAGTCTAATGACAACTAATCATAAAAGAATCTCGAAATCGCAGTCTCAGTTTGTCCAATCGAGCATCTCGACTCTGTATAAGCAAAATGAGTGCGATTGGACGCCGACTGAGTTTCATCGCAAGTAGTGTAATATTGCTAGTCAATGACAGCTAATCATCGCAGAATCTCGAAATTGCGGTCTTAATTTGACCATAGGTCATCTCGACTCTGCATAACCAAAGTGAGCGTGATCGGTCGCGACGAGCGCCATCGCCGACCGACTTTCATCCCCAGTAGTGTAATATCGCTATCGAATGACGACTAATCATCGTAGAATCTCGAAATTGCGGTCTCGGTTTGACCAATGGTCATCTCGACTCTGCATAACCAATGTGAGCGTGATTGGACGCGACGAGCGCCATCGCCAACCGACTTTCATCGCTACTAGTGTAATATCGCTATCGTATGACAACTTATCATCGCAGAATCTCGAAATTGCGGTCTCAGATTATCAAATCGGTCATTTCGACTCTGTATAACCAAAATGAGCGTGATCGGTCTCGACGAGCACTATCACTGACCGACCATCATTGCCAGTAGTCTTATGTTGTTAGTCGAGTGCCAACTTATCATCGCAGAATCTCCAAATTGCGGTGTCAGTTTGTCCAATCGGGCATCTCGACTCTGTATAACCAAAATAAGCGTAATTGGGCGTGACGAGCGCCATTGCCAATCGACAATCATTGCCAGTAGTCTTATATCGTAAGTCGAGTGACAACTAATCATCGCAGAACTCGAAATTGCGGTCTCAGTTTGACCATAGGTCATCTCGACTCTGCATAACCAATGTGAGCGTGATTGGACGCGACGAGCGCCATCGCCTACCGACTTTCATCGCCAGTAGTGTAATATTGCTAGTCTACTGACAAGTATTATCATCGCAGAATCTCGAAATTGCAGTCTCAGTTTGATCATAGGACATCTCGACTCTGCATACCCAAAGTGAGCGTGATCGGTCGCGACGAGCGTTATCGCAGACTGACCATCATTGCCAGTGGTCTTTTATCGTTAGTCGAGTGCATCTTATCATCACAGAATCTCGAAATTGCGGTGGCAGTTTGTCCAATCGGGCATCTCTACTCTATAACCAAAATAAGCGTAATCGGTCATGACAAGCGCCATTGCCAACCGACTATCATTGCCAGTAGTCTTATTTCGTAAGTGGAGTGACAACTAATCATCGCAGAATCTCGAAATTGCGGTCTCAGTTTGACCACAGCTCATCTCGACTCTGCATAACCAAAGTGAGCGCGATTGGTCGCGACGAGCGCCATCGCTGACCGACTTTCATTGCCAGTAGTGTAATATTGCTAGTCTAATGACAACTAATCATCGCAGAGTCTCGAAATTGCGTTCTCAGTTTGTTCAATCGAGCATCTCGACTCTGTATAACCAAAATTGGCGTGATTGGACGTGACGAGCACCATCGCCGACCATGTTTCATCGCCAGTAGTGTAATATTGCTAGTCGAATGACAACTAATCATCGTAGAATCTCGAAATTGCGGTCTCAGTTTGACCATAGGTCATCTGGACTCTGCATAACCAATGTGAGCGTGATTGGATGCGACGAGCGCCATTGCCGACTGACTTTCATCGCCAGTAGTGTAATATTGCTAGTCTAATGACAAGTAATCATCGCAGAATCTCGAAATTGTGGACTCAGTTTTTCTAATCGGTCATCTCGACTCTGTATAACCAAAATGAGCGTGATCGGTCACGACGAGCGCCATCGCCGACCAACTTTCATCGCCAGTAGTGTAATATCGCTATTGAATGACGACTAATCATCGCAGAATCTCGAAATTGCGGTCTCATTTTGACCATAGGTCATCTCGACTCTGCATAACCAAAGTGAGCGCGATTGGTCGCGACGAGCGCCATCGCCGACCGACTTTTATCGCCAGTAGTGTAATATCACTATCGAATGACAACTTATCATCGCAGAATATCGAAATTGTGGTCTCAGTTTGTCCAATCTGTCATCTCGACTCTGTTTAACCACAAGAGGCCCAAGGGCCTGGCGCTCAGCTGAAATATATGAACATGGAAAGTACCCGATAGATCTCTTTCAACCTCAGTTTTGTCAATATATCAGGCAAACATACCAAAGTAAAAAGACTTTTAAATGGTGACAAATATGCCACTTATTAGTCAAATCTAAGTGCCTGAGCCAGGCTGACCTTGAAAAGTAGGTCAAATAGAAAGCCCATGTGATATCATGTAAAGGAGACTTATTGTACACCAACCATAAAATTCATGTCACTCTGGATACAGCAAAGGCTTTAAAATAGAAAAAAAAACCAAGATGGCCGCCCACCAAATTATTCAAAAAAGTAAAGAAAATGTATTTACAAGTGAAAAAAGTAAAAATTAAAAAAAAAAAATTGACCCGAAGTGGGATTGGAACCCACAACCTTCAGAGTCATACAGGAGCGGGAAATTCAAATCAAGCTTAAACTAGGTCAACACAGATTTTGGCTCAGTAACGCCAACTGGTAGTATCAATCAAAACTACTCTTAGTAGTTTCAAGACCTACATGCATGCGGTCCTTTTCAACTTTATTTCAAGCTTCTATCTGCTTGAATAAAGCGTAAAAAAATTGTTTTGTGATTTAGGCTTTTTGCCCCCTGGTGGCCAAACTGTTAATCCTGCCGGACCCACACTTGGTCTATTCAGGAGTCCTGAAGAGTCTAAATGGCTTATAGGGAAAATCTATCGCCTATCCGCCATAGTTTTGAAACGTGCCTCTTTAACGGACAGACAGACAGACAGACAGACAGACAGACAGACAGACGGACATTCATTCTACCATTTACTCATATGAATAGCTCAGCTTGTCAGCTGAGCTAAAAATGAGCGTGATCGGTTGCGACGAGCGCCATCGCCGACCAACTTTCATCGGCAGTAGTGTAATATCGCTATCGAATAACGACTAATCATCGCAGAATCTCGAAATTTCGGTCTCAGTTTGACCATAGGTCATCTCGACTCTGCATAACCAAAATGAGCGTGATCGGTCGCGACGAGCGCCATCGCCGACCGACTTTCAACGCCAGTAGTGTTATATCGCAATCGAATGACGACTAATCATCGCAGAATCTCGAAATTGCGGTCTCAGTTTGACCATAGGTCATCTCGACTCTGCATAACCAATGTGAGCGTGATTGGACGCGACGAGCGCCATCGCCGACCGACTTTCATTGCCAGTAGTGTAATATTGCTAGTCTAATGACAAGTATTATCATCGCAGAATCTCGAAATTGCAGTCTCAGTTTGATCATAGGTCATCTCGACTCTGCATAACCAAAATGAGCGTGATCGGTAACGACGAGCGCCATCACCGACCGACTTTCCTTGCCAGTAGTGTAATATTGCTAGTCTAATGACAAATAATCATCGCAGAATCTCGAAATTGCAGTCTCAGTTTGACCATAGGTCATCTCGACTCTGCATACCCAAAGTGAGCGTGATCGATCGCGACGAGCGCCATCGCCGATCGACTTTCATCGCCAGTAGTGTAATACCGCTATCGAATGACGACTTATCATCGCAGAATCTCGAAATTGCGGTCTCAGTTTGTCCAATCGGTCATCTCGACTCTGTATAACCAAAATGAGCGTGATCGGTCGCGACGAGCGCCATCGCCGACCAACATTCATCGCCAGTAGTGTAATACCGCTATCGAATGACGACTTATCATCGCAGAATCTCGAAATTGCAGTCTCAGTTTGACCATTGGTCATCTTGACTTTGCATAACCAAAATGAGCATGATCGGTCGCGACGAGCGCCATCGCTGACCGACTTTCATTGACAGTAGTGTAATATTGCTATCAAATGACAAATTATCATCGCAGAATGTCGATATTGCGGTCTCAGTTTGACCATCGGTCATCTCGACTCTGCATAACCAAAATGAGCGCGATTGGTCGCGACGAGCGCCATCGCCGACCGACTTTCATCGCCAGTAGTGTAATATTGCTAGTCTAATGACAACTAATCATAATAGAATCTCGAAATCGCAGTCTCAGTTTGTCCAATCGAGCATCTCGACTCTGTATAAGCAAAATGAGCGCGATTGGACGCGACGAGCGCCATCGCCGACCGAGTTTCATCGCAAGTAGTGTAATATTGCTAGTCAATGACAGCTAATCATCGCAGAATCTCGAAATTGTGGACTCAGATTATCAAATCGGTCATTTCGACTCTGTATAACCAAAATGAGCGTGATCGGTTTGACGAGCGCTATCGCTGACCGACCATCATTGCCAGTAGTCTTATGTTGTTAGTCGAGTGCCAACTTATCATCGCAGAATCTCCAAATTGCGGTGTCAGTTTGTCCAATCGGACATCTCGACTCTGTATAACCAAAATAAGCGTAATCGATCGTGACGAGCGCCATTGCCAATCGACTATCATTGCCAGTAGTCTCATATCGTAAGTCGAGTGACAACTAATCATCGCAGAATCTCGAAATTGCGGTCTCAGTTTGACCATAGGTCATCTCGTCTCTGCATAACCAAAGTGAGCGTGATCGGTCGCGAGAAGCGCCATCGCCGACCGACTTTCATTGCCAGTAGTGTAATATCGCTATCGAATGACATCTTATCATCGCAGAATCTCAAAATCATGATGTAGGCCCTCTAGGCTATACATATTTCTTCTCCTAGGCCCAACACAATATCACGATAATTGAGGCCTAGGCCTAGGTGTTACTGTTGATAAAACTCGCAGAAACCAGGCATCATCAGCTTGCTGTTCTATTTCACCCTAACAAAAAAAACTAAGTCAGACAGGCACAGATCATATCACTAATCACGCACCAGGAGCCCAAATCTTCGAGGCAATGGGAATGCTCCCAAAACAGGTGTGATGTCAGACACATCACTTTCCACATCAGAGAACTCCCCATCAGAGGAAACGTTCAATGATGAAGAAGATGAAAGTTCGTGAGAGTCCGCCATGTTTGTTTATGTTTGGCGGGGAGCGCCCAAGGATTCCCTTTTGTGACGTCATCAGTGAATTCCCGGGGAAGTCGGATATGAAAGTTTTTTCGAGGGCGCGCTTTTCAAAAAACACTTTTAGGAAAAAATTGGCGATTGAAATGAATTTATTTTTTTGTTATATTATTTTAAGGTTATGACTTAGAAAAGAGATATAAGTAAAAAAATGGCCTTTGGCCAGTTCCTTTAAGAAAAGGTCTTCTTCTAAACTTCAGACCTGCTCTTCTCAACTTTTGAAGCATTGTTTTAATATTGGCAATTACTGTTAAATTGTATACAAGATGCTTGGATAACTCAACCTTCATAGTTTGGTTTTTGAAGAGAATAACCAGTCCGACATTTACTGATCGTGGTGCGGAATTGTGGAAAGAAGGTCCAATTCACGGAAGAGTAGGTTTTCCTAGATGTTTCAAAAAAAATCAAAACATTCCCTGAAATCACTGTTCAGTTGATAAGATGGCAAAAGAAAACAAAACGCAGTAGCATTTTCAACATGGCGATCAAATAAAATATATCGCATGCCTACCTCTACCTAATATGAAAATAGTGGGGTAGGTAACTAGCTAGTACGGTAGTAAAGAAAGAAGTAACACTGAATGAGAAAAATCGAAAGTAGTAGTTATTACTACAGTCCATTCAACAAGACTTATGTAAAAGTATCGTCATCCCTAAAATGCGCAATCGGCAAAAAGCGCACGCTCACCCTTGCGCGATCTCGAGATTGCCACGCAATTATAGGATCCTAAGAATGCGCAGCGCAATCTTAAGATGGCGCTAATCGGTAATTAGATCCAATTCCCATCTCCCACGCAATCTCCCGCTAAAACTCCATCCAGGCCTAATAACGCTCTGCCGACTTCAGCATTTTATCTGCCAAGAGATCGTTTCAATTTGGAGCTCACATTCCTAAAATATGCACCTTAATTTACAATCTTTGTATTCCGTTGTAATCCAGACAGAATAGCCTTTCTAATGATACATATTCTAAAATACCTTGGTACCGTAAAGTCAACTTTTAAATGGAAAATGCATAAGCCTCGTTCTGAGAGTGGAGTGTTTTGGACACGCAACCAAGATGCTCTACCAAAGTTCCCTCGGGTTGCACTAAAATGTGGAAACCATGCACACAGCTCACTTCAGAAGTTTGAGGCTCTCAAAACACTGCTTCAAACACAAATCAGCCAAGGAAGCATCAACCACCCTAAGTTTTTTAATGAGCACTACACATATTTGCTGAGAAAAACGCTCCAAATAGCCCATTTGCGCGGATTTTAGCATCACTTGAGCGAGCCGATCCGGACTTCCTATACGCGCTGCCGTAACATAATGTAAACAACGGCGCTACCAGCGCTCCGGGCAGGCGATGGATGGAATTTGCAAAATTCGCACATATTCAAGTTATTTCGTGGCCTATCTTTTTAAGTTTGAGGTATTTTAGAATAGAAATTGAACCCTCGGCTTCGGACCTTGGTTGAGTTACCAAGACACTCTCGGGTGGAGCTAAAATACAGTCCAAACCCGAGCCGATAGGCGAGGGTTTGGACTGTATTTTATGTCTTGGTAACTCAACCAAGGTCCTCCGCCTCGGGTTCAATTCCTTAAATACAAGAGTTAATTCCACATAACCTGCTGATACCGCACTAAAGAAGGTCTCTTGACCATGACCAATCTTACTACGGACGGCCGACCGCGTGGCTATTTCGCGCCATAACTATCGGCCAATATTGAGGGAGGGAGGGTGGCAATTGGAAGAGCATTGAACATCATGTAGCAGCGCAATATTTAGCGCTGTTCTATTTGCCTCCCTACTCGTACTGTTTACTGCAGACGCATCATGCGGTTTTCCCGCGCTTTCACTTTTGCGATCGTGACCGCAGTGCATCCTGGATATTTTCAATGGAGGACCACGAGGTCGAGGAGGGCGTTTGCCAGGCTGCAACTGGCAAACGCGAGAGCACGCTAGAGGCGTTTGAATTTCTGAAAAGGCCATGCCGTGAGGGTAAGGAATTGGGCACAATTGTCAGCTTGCTAATGGGCTCTAGTTAAATCTAATTCCAATGCAATAATGCAGTAAGTTGCTGGCGCTGTCTGTTCAGACAAATCCTAATAATACTATACTAGCCTCCATCATTCTATTCCAAGTAGAGCAGTTGATAGGCCTAGGCCTATCGAAGATGTTGTACATGTACCTGTGGAAGAAGACGGTGATCTAGCATGTCGTCTAGTGACGAAGGTGGTCCGATGGTTTGATTTGATTGTTT
Organism: Lineus longissimus; assembly: GCF_910592395.1. Classification (NCBI taxonomy): domain Eukaryota; kingdom Metazoa; phylum Nemertea; class Pilidiophora; order Heteronemertea; family Lineidae; genus Lineus; species Lineus longissimus. The sequence goes on along the minus strand of NC_088319.1, from coordinate 6,929,866 downwards.
GGGGTGATTTCTGGAAACCTTTATGGATGGGGAATACCCATGCTGGAATGCTCTTTTTTGTTACTTGTTTCACTTGGCCTCCTCTGTTAGTTGGAACATCCGAACAAAGTGACTTCATTAACCTTATGAATAAATCAGATATGAAGACTTCGCTATGCCTTTTTCTTCAGCTTTGCCATTTATTTTAACACATAAAATGTCCAATAACTCATTATGGCTGGAAGAAAAAAATTCTTTTGAGAACAAGAATTTGTTGAATTGAGTGAATCTGGACCAGGGAGGCCATTATCTGTAACGATAACCATGATTGTAAGGCATAATCTTTTTTTCACAGAGCTGCCCTCAACTACTTGTACTGCCCAAACTGCTCATGTGGTTGCCGCCAAAGCTGTGCCCAAAGAAGTGATGATGCGTCAAATTGAGGCAGACTTCATGGAAACGGATGGACGCAGGCACAGTTATTATGATTGTTATGATGGGCGATGCAACAATCTTCATTACACAGAATCTGGAAAGTCAGGAACATTTAAACATGAATTGATTGCTGACAGAAAACTCGCATACTGCAGTAAGACAGGCATTTGGTGGCTAGCATTCATTGAAATGGTTGGGATGTTTTGTTTGCCATGCAAGAAACATAATGTTGGAAACACCCAGAACAAGGCGACGGCATTTGGTGAAACTGCTTCTGTTAGGTATAAAAGAAGTGCCCTTGCGTACCATGTTGAACATACCAAACAACATTCTGCAGCTATTCAAAATGAGCTGATATGTATGGTCTCAATGTTTGCCAAAGATCACGATGAGAGCAGCTCCACAAAAGACGAGATGATATTCAATGCCTTTCTTTCAGCTTATTGGCTAATGCAAGAAGAAGTTGCCAATAAGAAACTCTTCTCACTGCTGATATTGCTGCAGGTCTCAGGCCTTGAAATCATGAGGTATGTCCATACACCTCTAGAACTACAGTCAGGGAATTCTTCATTTTCCTTGGTAGTGTCATAGAAAAGAAGATTGTAACTGATGTCCAAAGTGCCAGGTGCTATGGAATTCTTGCAGATGATGTCTCGGATATCTCGGTCAAAGAACTGATGATTGGATTTGTACAGTATGTAAAGAATTCAGAGGTTCTAGTCAGATTTCTGTTTATTGAAGACATCCTGCAGGATTCAACAACACCTGATGCTGAAACTATCACAAAGGTTTTGAAAGAGGCCCTAAGTGTTAGGGAAATTGATATGAAGAGCATGTCCTCATTCGTTAGTGATGGTGCTAATGTTTTCCTTGGGGGCAACAATGGAGTTGCTCAGAAGCTGCACAATGAGGTGCCTTCTTTGATCAACATACATTGCATATGCCATCGCCTTGCACTTGCCTGTACTGATACCCTAGGTGATCTAGCTTGTGTAAAGGAAGTGCAAGACACTCTACGCCAACTATGGCAATTCTTCGAGAATTCCAATAAGCGCACTGCGGTGTATGCTAAAGTACAAACACGTTTGAAACTTGCTCTGGGAGAGGGGGAGCAACACCCTGCACTTGGAGCAAAGGTTCAAAAGGTAGTTACCAAGAAACTCAAGAAGGCCTGTTCCACACGTTGGCTGTCATTTGATAGTGCAGTCAAGGCATTGTTCGATGATTACATTGCAGTTTCAAGTACACTGAGGGCTTTATCCAAAGAAGCCATCGCTGTTGGGTTGCTCGCTATAGACAACACCAGGTTCTTGTATGCTCTCTATGTACTCCATTCAGTGCTGCCAAAGCTATCCGTCCTGAGCAAAATATTTCAAAGGGGGACGGTCAGCTTTTCACAGATGTCTCCTTCTATTGACTGCTTGTCTGCCCAACTGGATGACTTGGTGGCTACTCAGGCAGCGATCAGTTTGCTTGAAGAGGACTTGAGCGCTGGTGATCCAGGTGGGCGACTCAGCCTTTTGGCTCAACCACTCTCAGAAACTATGAAAACACAAGCCTGTAACTTTCAAAAGAAGTATATATTGGCTTTGAAGGAAAATATAAGGCAGCGATTTGATCAGGCCATTCCCATACTCGAAGCTGCTAGTGGCATCCTCAATGCTTTCTTCATACCGGAGGTAGGAGCTCCTGGTTTTCCTGAGTTCGGGGAACATGAGGTACTTATCCTGGCTGAGCATTTCTTTCCTGATAATCCTGACAAGCAACTGCACCTTAAGGATGAGTTCACTAAGTTCAAATATGACCTAGTGAAGTGGAAGAAATGTCTTCCTGATGTGATCAGGAATGGGAAGTCCAGTCTTACCCCCATGGATTGGACACTACAGCGGTCCATGAGTCAACAGGCTATTCTAAACTACGATCTTCTCTCCCTAGTGGAAGAAGTGTTGTACAGTCTTCCTGTGTCCAATGCCTAGCCTGAAAGAGGGGCAAGTTGTATGAAGCATCTGAAGACTAAGCACAGAAACAGACTGGGAATGGACATGTTGCAGTGTTTGATGCAAGTGAGTATGAATGGGCCAAAATTTGGGACACAGGAGTGTTTCGATGTGGTACAAGAGGCTGTCCCGTGAATGGACGTCTAGAAAGAAGCGAAGGAAACAGGCCAGACACAGGAGACAGGTAGACACATCTGTTGAAAGGGAGGAGTACAGTAGGACAACAACTGATGTCTTATTGAGGTTAGGACTGCCCCTTCCAGAAGAAGGAGAACTAGATGAAGAAGTAGAAGAAGCCATGGAGGAAACTGACCAAGAGTCAGAGGATGATGATTACTAGATAGTTACATTCTTGACCCCTTCCACAATCATGTCAATATTTAAAGAGTCATCTCATATGTATAATTTTGAGTCAAATAAAAGTTTACGAGTCAATAACCATATCCGAGTTAAACTTGGCTTTTTAGTAGGCCTACCCAAGGACTTGAAATTGCACAGCTTTAATTGCCTCCCTCCAACTGGTTCTTTCAGTGCTTCAACAATGCTGAAATTGCATCTCAGAGTATCTAGATTTCAAAATTTTCTGGGGGAGGGCCCCCAGACTCCCCCCTCGGCACGCACCCTTGGTGCGCCTCGGGGGCTACGCCCCCTCTAGCATGAGTCCTAAACATGCCAATGGCCACCTACTTTTCAAAACTGGCCACCTACTCAAACCCTTACTGGCAACCCTGTATGGGCGGGAAAATTTTGTTTGTCATCGACGGGGTTTGCTCAAATCCATCTATTCGAAGGCGAAGCGATTGAGCTATCTTCTGATGTGCTGAAGTTCTAGGATTTGATAAAACTAAGTACTTTTTCAATGACAGCACAGAGTCACAAATTTGAAGAAGGGGGTTTTGAGGGGGCTTCTAAGACTTGATCGAAGAGAAGGAAGAAGAAAAAGACATTGAAACTTCTCGGCTGGCTTCCACGGACACGGCAAGCTCGTCCGAGCCACAGACGACTCCACACATAGATAGGCCTACTTCTAGGCCGAGTGAAATCACCTCGGAGGATCGAGCTTCTCACCAGCACACTGAAACCGATGAACGAGCTTCTGGAGCTTCGAGTAGCGCCTTGATCGCCACAGAACAATGACTGGAAGACGCAAAACGTTACCTTAGTTATAAAAGCGTCTCGCAAACCAAATTTTGATTACAATGCGCATAATTTGTTTATATATTCTTCCATTGTGAAATCTACGCCAGTCAGCAATGTGTATATGCCTCTACTAAGGAGTATCCCTGTCAATCCTCGGGATCGCGGAAAACATCTCTCACACGCTTTCGTTTGTCCTCGATACTTACTTACCATTAAATGGTACATTTTTTAATGAGATAGACCTTGACATCTGTCACGAATCAGGTGAAGAAGTGAATTTTGCCTGGGGGAAGGTTATTTGCACCTTGCAATTCCGAAGGCGACGATCGATCAGTTAAAAAAAAAAAATCAGTTTGAATCCCAGAAAACAATATACCAGAATTGTGTTGTGTTCGCTAGAATCACGTAAATCAGGTTTCGTCTTAAAAACATTTTACGGACCGCAAGGTCGCACGGCGCAAAATATGTTTATGGACCTCCGGTACGATTGAATCACGACTTACAGTTGTTTTTAACCAAAAAGCATGTCCGTTAATAGTCAGACAACTAAGAAAGGTGTTAGCTGTTAACTTTAACTAGCAGACCACTTACACACAAATAATGACATTGTGCTGATGTAGTGATGACATCACAGATCTGTGTGTACTTTTGGGTGGAGGGACTTTTTAAGGTAGTTGAGGAGAGTTGTTCATGGAGAACAGATTGAGTCAGGAGGACATATTATCTAGAGGATAAACTATACCAGTACACGACAAAGAATGATCACAAGCAAGAGACCTGGGCCGGCCCATCATATGGAGTGACTGTGTGAGTGGAATACAACCAATGTCAGTAAGTAATGACAAACTTTTCATGGTAGCAGAGGCTGTGTAACAATCTACAAGGAGGACCTCTGTGTAGTGTTAGCTGGATACTTGTGTGCGTATACATTTACATTCCCTGTACATCAGTGCCTGTACTTTATAGCAAACAAAAGAAAAAGATGGCTGCCGGATATAAAAACCCCCCAACCTTTGGAAGTGAATCTCATTCCGATTATGAGACATGGAAAAATGAAATTTCTATGTGGCAACTTGTGACAGAACTTGATATAAAGAAACAAGCTCTTGCAGTCACATTATCACTGAAAGGTCAGGCGAGAGCCATTGCATTAGAACTTGAAACAAGTGAACTCAATACTGATGATGGAATGAAAGAACTTCTAGCAGCCCTTGACAAGGTTTACAATGAAATGGCCAGGGCCATTGTGCTCACCTCATGTGGAGGAAAGATGGATAAAGAGCATGGTATTGTGTCATGTAGTGTTAGGTTTGATGTAGGTCCAAGCAATTACAATTTCCCCAAAATGGCAAATTTACAGTACATTCGACCTCTGTGACCTTGAAAAGTAGGTCAAATCAAAGAAGACCCGGGTGACACATTGAATGGTTGTTAGAATTAGATGTACCTATGATATAAAATTGGTGCCAATCGGGCAAGTCATTACTAGGAATAATGGCATTTTGAAGAATTTAGGATTTGGCCCCCTCCCTGGAGGCCAAACGGCAAATCAGATCGCACCAAACTTCGGTACCTAAGATCACCTGACCAAGGGGTACATGTGTACTTAATTTGTGATCAATAGTCATTGCAGTTAAGAAACGTGCCATAGTTACGGCCTGACGGCGAATTTACGCCATTTGACCTCTGTGACCTTGACAAGAAAGTCAAATTAAAAACCTGTGTGACATATACTGTATGGTGGTTAGATGTACCCATGATATCAAATTGGTGGCAATCGGGCAAGAAGTTAAGGAATAATCACATTTTTAAGGTTTTTGGATTTTGCCCCCTGGTGGTCAAGTGGTGAATCATATTGGACCAAACTTCGGTCCCTGAGATCACCTGACTAAGGGGTAAATGTGTACCAAATTTGGTATCAATAGTCATTGCAGTTTAGAAACGTGCCATCGTTACATCCTAACGGCCAATTTACACCATTTGACCTCTGTGACCTTGAAAAGGAGGTAAAATCAAAAACCCGGAGGATATATGATGCACCTTTGCTAGAAGTACCTACCATATTTTTTTCAAAAATTCCTGACTACTATTAAGGGAGATATTGCATATTTTCACTTTTAACGTTTGGCCCCCTGGTGGCCAAACCATAAAACGAATCGGACCGAAACTTGGTCTCCAAGGTGTCATTACATAAGGGTACATGTGTACCAAGTTTCAACTCAATAGCTCTAACAGTTACGAAACGTGCCCTGCTAACGGACGACGGACGACGACGACGACGACGACGACGACGACGGACGCCACGGTATGGGATAAGCTCACCTCTGCTAAGAGGTGAGCTAAAAATGAGGCGAAACGCTTCTGGAGGTCTATTTAAAAGTATCTATGTTTTAAGGAACTGTACACAGTGCCGCCTGTTCCCATATTTTCATACTGATAGTTATCTAGAACATCTCCCCTAACCTCTGCTTCATCGGAAGCTAGATTCTCTTAACCTCACGACGCCTGCAAAACAATTTCTGTGATCTCCTTTGTCGACAGGATTCTCATTGGAATTCCCCAATAGATGGCGCCCTCGGAAACATAAACGTAATTGCTTTTGCCGATTAGTATAATCCTGCGTAATAGGTGTTGACTAAGTAGACGAGAATACTGCCAGGGAACATCTGACCACCGTGTGTATGGCCTGAAATTGTAAAATCTAGAATTAGTTTTTGCTTTTTCCCACTTGCTCTTCTTCTCCTTCAGCATCCACTCTACACTTCGAGGAATTATTCTCAACGGAATATTCCTCCTCCAAGCCATGATGAACATTTTTACGGTTAGCTGCCGAATGGGTTTATTGGCTTAGCGACACCATCTTTGGCCAGAGGTAGAGTCCATCACAAGCTACTCATGGGGTCTTTTGCTTGCCTTGGCATGGATATGAGGAATCTCAGTTTTACATTTCATTTGTAGGACTGTGAGGAGCCAGGAACTTTAGTTCCTTTAAAGTCACAGCAAGTCATCCAGAAATCCAATCCTGGGTCTCCCAGGATTGAACCTGGGCCCTATTGCCTTATAGCCAGCAGTGTTAACCACTCAGCTATGAGGCTCCTCTTCTCAACTCATCATGAGTCTCTCAGTTCTCATCTTTAGTAAAAGTTGCAGTATGTTGTTGAAATGTAATCTGAGTGGCCCTCAACTGGAGACTGCTGTGAAATGATTACACTTGTTACCGGTACACAAATCAATACCTGCACCAGGTGATCTTCCTGCTTTGAATCATAAATGGGCTGAAAAACTGTTTAAGCAGCTGTATTTTCAGTGTTTTTAATACATTCTGTCACAAGGTTCAAATAAATCTTACCAGATAAAACAATCATGCTTTGATTCCAGAGCCATTTTAGCTGCATTTGGTTGATGGGCAAGAAGTATGATTGGGTATTTTGGGTCACAGGTTGAAACTGCTTTGTCCAGGTCCATGCCATGGCCTTTGTAACTGAAAGAGAATAGCAAGAAATTTGATTAGAGGCAGTTCGTTTAGTACAAATCACACTTCCTTTTTTCTGTGACCCCTCCTCTGGTGTACGCATGCACCCATCAGACTTCCGGCTTAGGTATACAAGAGATCATCAGTCGATGATGTATGTAGACACTGTAAAAAGGCCAAGCTTCATTCAGCTGAGTGTGGGCTGCGTGGGTCTGGGTTGTCTCCATCTTATACCATTGACATGGTAGATAGGAGAAAACCTGTCGCACCTGTTCCTGAGTGATAGACACAATCCGCTTCAATTGGACAATCACAATCTCACTTGTGACAGGTGTACTGAAAAGGCCTTTAGAGATACAGTTGATGTACTTGAGATTTGTTCCCTCATTAAGGATTATTGAATGAAACGGCCAGGGGCCATTGTGCTCACCGTATAGATATTTGGTGCTTTGTAATTCATCCAGATTAAGAAACATTGTACATGTATAGTATATAGGTCAAACCAAAGTCGGTATGACATGTGATGTATCGTTGCTTGGAGTAAGTACCATAAGAATATCATCAAAAACAAGTCAATAATAAACGAGATATTGCACTTTTTACCTATTTTAGTTTTGGCCTCCTGGTGGCCGAGTTGAGTACCAGATCAGATCGAAATTCGGTGTCCGAGGTTACATGACGTAGGGAGTCATGTGTATCAAATTTCAAGTTCAAAGCTTTAGTGGTTAAGAAACGTGCCATAGTTACAATCAAACGACAAATTTACGCCATTTGACCTCTGTGACCTTGAAAAGCAGGTCAGATCAAAAACTCATATGATATGTGATGTATCCTTGCTAGGAGAGCCTACCATAAAAATTTTATTGAAAACGAATCACTAAAAATAAGCAAGATATTGCACTTCTTACTTTTTCCATTATGGCCCCCTGGTGGCCGAATAAAGAATCAGATCGAGCCAAAATTTGGCATCAGAGGTTATCTGATGTAGGGGGTTATATGCACCAAGTTTCAAGTTCATAGCTTTACTGGTTAAGAAACGTGCCATAGTTTACACTCTAACGGCCAATTTACGCCATATGACCTCTGTGACCTTGAAAAGTAGGTCAAATTGAAAACCCGTAAGATATGTGATGTATTCTTCCTAAGGGTACCTACCATAAAAATTTTATCGAAAACAAGTCACTTATAAGCGAGATATCACACTTTTTAGATTTCCACTTTTGGCCCCCTGGTGGCAAAGTTGAGAATCAGATCAAACTGAAATTCAGCACCAGAGGCTATGTGATATAGGGGGTTATATGTACCAAGTTTCAAGTTCATAGCTTTAGTGGTTAAGAAACGTGCCATAGTTTACACTCTAACGGCCAATTTACGCCATATGACCTCTGTGACCTTGAAAAGTAGGTCAAATTGAAAAACCGTAAGATATGTGATGTATTCTTCCTAAGGGTACCTACCATAAAAATTTTATCGAAAACAAGTCACTTATAAGCGAGATATCACACTTTTTAGATTTCCACTTTTGGCCCCCTGGTGGCAAAGTTGAGAATCAGATCAAACTGAAATTCAGCACCAGAGGCTATGTGATATAGGGGGTTATATGTACCAAGTTTCAAGTTCATAGCTTTAGTGGTTAAGAAACGTGCCATAGTTTACATTCTAACGGCCAATTTACGCCATATGACCTCTGTGACCTTGAAAAGTAGGTCAAATTAAAAACCCGTATGATATAAGATGTATATTTACTATGAGTACCTACAACAAAAGTTTCATCGAAAACAAGTCACTAATAAGCAGGATATCACAGTTTTTAGATATCCACATTTGGCCCCCTGGTGGCCAAGTAGAGAATCAGATCAGACAGAAATTTAGTGTCACGGGTCATCTGACCTAGGGGGTCATGTGTACAAAGTTTTAAGTTCATAGGCCTAGCGGTTAAGAAACGTGCCACTGTTTTTGAACTAGGATACGACGGACGACGACGACGACGACGACGACGACGACGGACGACGGACACTGCGGTATTGTATAGACTCCCCTACGGTGAGCCAAAAAGGATGAAATTGATATAGCCTACAGCATTTACACCAAATTTGAAAATTTCCAAAGAGTTGAAGGACAGTCAATTGGGGAGTATATCATTGAGTTTGAAAGACTGTACTATCTTAGTAAGAAACATAAAATGGAATTACCAGAAGCTGTTCTAGCCTTCAAAATTCTAGATAAAGCAGGTCCAGGCCAAAATGAGAAACAACTTGCTCTAACAGCGGCGAAGGAACTGAACTTCCAAAGTATGAAATCAGCTTTGAAACGGATCTTTGGAGAAAACGATGCATCGAAATGTTTAAATGACTATAGTGTGACAATAAAACAGGAAGCAATGTTCACAAACAACCAAACCAGAAATAGCAGGAGCCACTACTTCAAGAATAAGGCAACAGAGAGACAGCCTTATTTACAGCGTGGAACAAACCAATGGATAAGAAAGGCATGAGATCCAGATGTGCTGTTTGTGGAAGTACATATCACTGGGCTCGGGATTGTGAACATAAGGACTCAAAGGAAGTAGTAAGATTGGTAACAGAAGAAGAGTCGTGCAATGTAACATTGTTTACCAGTGAAATAGACAACCACAACCTCATATTCATGACTGAAACATTTGGCACAGCCATATTAAAACAAACAAAGTAATCCGAAAAGCCAAAAGTGAGAAGGTGACACTTAAGTTTAGTAAACTGAAGAACCCCAAGTTGACTGTATTTAGTGATGCATCATTTGGAAATTTGGAAAATGGAGCTACTCAAGGAGGACACTTCATATGTCTGGAAGGAGAAGAACAGAAAATTTCACCATTATGCTGGAGTTCTAAGAAAATAAGACGAGTGGTGAGAAGCCCACTGGCTGGAGAAACCCTGGCAATGGCAGATGCAATGGATAATGCTTTCTTTATCAATTCTCTGATTTCGGAAATCATAAAAGAAAGCCCTAGAATAACTTGTGTGACAGACTGCAAATCACTCCATGAAGCTGTCAGATCCAACAAAGGAGTCTCAGAAAAGAGGTTGAGAATAGAAATAAGTGGTATCAGAGAAGCCATTGAAAGAAAGGATATAGAGAAATTCAAATGGATCAATGGAAAAGAACAACTGGCAGATGTATTAACAAAGAAAGGAGCATCAGCAAACCGGTTACTGAAAGTATTAGAAAGCGGAAAATTGGACATTTGAAAAGCAAATAAGAGAAAGATTCCTTTTGAAGCGTATCTGCATTGAAGACTTTTACTGGCACTTTAGTTTAGTTAGGAGCACCAAGATTATTCTTAATTTTAAGTTTCTTCAAAAAGGAAAAAAGAAAAAAGGATGAATTTGTTAACTTTAACTAGCAGACCACTTACACACAAATAATGACATTGTGCTGATGTAGTGATGACATCACAGATCTGTGTGTACTTTTGGGTGGAGGGACTTTTTAAGGTAGTTGAGGAGAGTTGTTCATGGAGAACAGATTGAGTCAGGAGGACATATTATCTAGAGGATAAACTATACCAGTACACGACAAAGAATGATCACAAGCAAGAGACCTGGGCCGGCCCATCATATGGAGTGACTGTGTGAGTGGAATACAACCAATGTCAGTAAGTAATGACAAACTTTTCATTAGCCACTGCAGAAAAAAGCAATGAAGCCTTTAAATATCACGTAGAGGTTCAGGTTTTATTCAGTAGATAGGTTCCGGTTGCTCATTCGGGGATCTGAAGATAACACGGCCGGGAAATTCGAAGAGCACAGTGCAGAACCATGGTTCAAGACTAAAAATCACGGTATATACCCAGGACAAGGAGGAATCGAGGATTTAATTGAGGAACAGTTAGAGGAAATAGCAGGGAAAGTGGATACTTTCCACCACGAAGAGTCGGGTTGGAGCTTTGCCTGTGTTCAGAGCTTACGTCTCTATCTATCGGCGTTCACTCCTTTTCGCGGAGGTGCACTAGATCCGCTAATAAGGCGACACAGCGTACTACCCAGATCATTGAGTGGAAAACGCGCTAGTGTCTCTCCTCCGAGAGGCAAAGACGATGTGTGTTTGAGACTGTTTACTACTCTTTGAAAATCGGGGAGGCTGGACACGACCACCTCCTCGATATTAAGTCGAGAGTTGGTCCACACGAAAAGCACGCTTAACTTTTCGGGTTTAAGTTTTCCTACATGTGCATTATCAGAATTTGAAATACTACCTCAAATGTGGAATGAAATTGCTTCGCGTAAGACGTGTGTTGGCCTTCGAACAAAGGTTCTGGATGCGAGATTTTGTAAACTTCATAACGCACAAGCGTTCACAATCCGTTTCTGAATTTGAGAGCAGCTTCTGGAAGCTAATCTTAAATAGCATATTTGGACGTCTGTTAATAGACAAAAGTAAACATGTCAACATGAAACTACTCACTGATGAGAAAACCTTCAAAAGGTTAACTCTTTCAGCCGATTTTGACGCAACAACTTCCAGATCCTACCCGATTTTCGGGAAAAATAAGGAAATTTATTTTTAAAAAATTGCATCGCAAAGCGAGCATAAGCCCTCAGCCTATTAAGGTTGAAGGTGAGATAATGGTGAAGTTGGCTTAGTGGAGTGGCTAGTTTGCATATGGAAATTAAAATTGTGGAAACCTATTTTTAGGATGTGAGCATGGCGGCCATATTGAATTTCGAATCGCGCTGATGGAACCTTCCCCTTACAAAACTGCATTAGGCCTACACCCACTAAAAATTGATTCCATCCTCCAAGCCTTTCTCCTCGAAATTGAGGGTAACCGATTTCAAATACGTTGCCCTGGTGACCATATTGAGAATCAGAACGAGCCGGTTTTTGAAAGGAACCTTCCTCTAGTCACCCCCAACGTACATACCAAAAATGAGTTTCATCGGACAAACGGTTCTCCTCGAAATTGACGGAAACCGATTTTAAGCATGCCGCCCTAGTGGCCATATTGATTATCGGAACGAGCCCGTTTTCGAAAGGAAACTTTCTTTAGTCACCCTCAACGTACATACCAAAAATGAATTTAATCGGCCGAACTTTTCTCCTCGAAATTGACGGAAACCGATTTTAAGCACGCCGCCCTGGTGACCATATTGAGAATCAGAGCGAGCCGGTTTTCGAAAGGAACCTTCCTCTAGTCACCCCCAACGTACATACCAAAAATGAATTTGATCGGACAAACGGTTCTCCTCGAAATTGACAGAAACCGATTTCAAGCACGCCGCCCTAGTGGCCATATTGATAATCGGAACGAGCCCTTTTTTGAAAGGAAGCTCGCTCTAGTCACCCTCAACGTACATACCAAAAATGAATTTAATCGGATGAACGGTTCTCCTCGAAATTAACGGAAACCGATTTCAAGTACGCCGCCCTAGTGGCCATATTGATAATCGGAACGAGCCCGTTTTTAAAAGGGACCTCGCTCTAGTCACCCCCAACGTACATACCAAAAATGAATTTAATCGGACGCACGGTTCTCCTCGAAATTGACAGAAAGCGATTTCAAGCACGCCGCCCTGGTGACCATATTGATAATCGGAACAAGCCCACTTTCGAAAGGAACCTTCCTCTAGTCACCCTCAATGTAAATACCAAAAATTGAATTGATTGTCAAAGCCATTCTCCTAGAAATCGACCGAAACTAGGTAGCAGACGCCCACCTGCCCGCCCGCCCGGACGGACGGCGCACGTGACGACAATACCCCTCTAGCCCATTTGGGCTGAGGGGTAAAAACTACTACCCCTATCAATAATTGCTGGGCACCATCAGAAAGGTCTTGATCTCTACCTTACAGTGATATATAGATTATAATTATCAATTAATTGTTTATTTTTCTGAGTCTCTTCAATTTTGCCATTTTTTGTCTTCAATTGTTTTTCCGAAGAATTGGCAGAAGCAAGTTCCATCGCAATAAAAATTATTTCCTTGAAAATTTCTTGAATTATTCCTTATAAACTGATACTAGTGATAAAGAACTAGTATAGAATACAAAAAAAATGTCCAAAAGGATTCAGAATGATATGTACAAAAATAGAAAGAACTAAAGGAACAAGAGGCCCAAGGGCCTGGCGCTCAGCTGAGTTAATATCATTGATATCTTCCCGGTGTTCAGTTCATTATGCATGAAAATGGCATGCTCCATGGTATTTGATATCCTTTTGCGTTCACTACGGTACCAATGTTTTTGGTTGACATAATTATGCCACTGTTCATTCCTCAATCCTGACCATAATTCGGGTGAAATCATCGTATGAAAATATTTACCGAAACATGAAGTTTATGCCATGAATGAGGATACTCATTGTCATAGCCTCGTTTACAAGTACGAAGTATTTTCCCGCGAATATTCAAAACTGCTTGGCTCCTTGCCAGTTAAATAACATGTGACTATACACAAAATAGAAAACTTGGATGGAAATTGTAAATCATTTTTTTACTTATCAGGGGAAACAAGCTGATGATGATCAAATAAATCATTCATGAGAAATCGTTTTGTTGCTGAAGCTTGCATGACGAAGTTAATGCTAAACCTTTTCTTGTGCTCTACTGCGCCACCGTAGTTTTCTATTTAGACCAGCGATGACGTCATTTCTGGTGATTCCCTACGTTGTCCAATGAGAGCTTTTTAAAATGTGCCATTTGGTATTGTACAAACAGAATGCCGTAGCTCCCTCAATTTCCAATCAATTTTTATGGGAGTGACATTATTGTATTGCTTAGAATGTCTACTTTTTACTCATGAAAGCATCGTAGAACTAAAACTTAATAGGCGAACAGAATCATGCCAATTCACTGCACATACTGTGGGAATTCTCCACTTCAAAATACATCGGCGATGTCATCGCGAACAGAGCATGCACTTCCGATATCGTTTTCACAGAAATGTGGCCAAATTTTCAAGAACTAATTTCTGAAAGTAGTCCCTAACGACCTTATGACTACCACTGAAACGAACTAGTGATAATATCGCCTACCAGACTACTACTTTTTAAGCAGAAAATTGGGTACTTGAGTGTCATTGAGCTCCAGGCGTAAACAACATGCCGCCATTTTGTCTCCGCTTCGGTATTTCGTACGCCGCTTATAATGCACCTTCTCAATTAAAACCAACATAATAAGGCCTTACATCGTTGATTGAATAGGAACACCACACAAAACACAATAAAGTGGGGGTACAATCGATTACGAAGCTGAAGTGAACAGTGATTTATTCCTGGAGCTACTGCTTTTGTTGTGTAGCTGCCATGTTTTGAGAACTGGCAAATAGGAGACTTCATTGATGGCTGACGTCATCGGGCGGGAATTTGAATCGGCAGAAATAATTAAAAGGCAGGTAGCGCCCTCTCCTGTTAAAATTTTGAACTTTTTCTCAATAAAATAGATTTTCAAGAATTTTATCTTAATATTAGAGCATATTTCGACTAATTCTGCTGCTCCTAGGCTGATATAGGCCAGTTTCCTTCATGCACTCTCGCTCGCAGTAAGTAGGTCGAATGGCGACAAATTTTGTTTTGAAAGTAGAGTTTGACCAGAAGTATCCAGAAATGCAAAATTGAAGTCTCTAGGTCTTACGGTTACAAAATGTGCACCATGGGTTTAACGGATAGACAGACGGATGGATGGATGGATGGATGGATGGACAGACGGACGCCACTGAACAACTTATTTGACAAAAATAAAAATTGCTGGAAAAAATGGCTAGTACTGTCACGTAATCCTTGCAAATCTGATTCAACACCCACGCCCCCCTGTGGACGCAAACCAAACCAAAAACATTTCGGAATAAAATGAGACATAAATGACACAACATTTCTCACATCACGTATTTTCCCTCGACTCATTAACGGACTACTACGAAAGAGATCATCAAGAAGTCAGTGATAAAGGCAAAAGAACTGTATCTATTAGAGAAAGACTCGCATGAACGTTCATGAAAGACATTGGTGTTAGATAGATTCGTTCATTTATTATTTTGTATGTGCCTATTACAGCATATTTGAAGAATTGTATTGCATGAAAACGAATATTGCAAAAGAAACAACATTAATATTGCGGATATATGAATAAAATGTAACCCCGATTAAAAGTGTTCTTGTCTTCATCTTATTATTAATATTTATCATTCTTCACTTTCGCTAATAGTTTCTTTTAGAGACTTATTTTGGTCTGAAACAAAGCGGTTGTTTCTGCTGTGTTATTCCGAAACTTAAAGGAAAAACACACAGGGAGAGTAGCCTGCTGCCTGTAGGAAAGAACACGATTCCAGAAGAAAAAAAATAAATATTTGTATACATATCACTGGATTTTCCATTTTGATATCTTTCAGGAAAACATATTTTAAATGCAAATGCAACTGAAAATGGGAAGTCCATTTGCGTTTAAAATGCGTTGCCATTTTTTGCAGCATTTGCGATTAAAATGTGTTGGCCTTATACTACTTACAGTTAAGCCCATAATTATTCATACCCTTGACATTCCATACCGTTAAAAACCTCAAGGGGCGTGGCCGGAAGTCGAAAGTTTCACCCACGTTAGCAAGGAAACTGGTGAGAGTGGCCCAGAACAACCCTAGAACCACTACCAAGGCTCTACAAACAGATCTAAGCAAGTCTGGGACTGAGTTGTCAAGGCAGACAATCCAGCGAGTATTGCACAAGGGGGTCGATGATAACACAACACGCATCTTTATGATCATGATCTTTCTCAAACTAACTGAATGGACGCACAACCACATATCAATCCGCCCCGACGATCAACAACAAAGTTTTCGTGCTTTTAGCTGTCAACATCAATGGCTATAATATACTCCTGCAGAATAGTAGAATTAATAGAACTAATTTCCGAAGTTTCCAATAGTTTGAACACAAATCAGAACATCACCCATCAGCTGGACTCAGATCTGCATAAATTACGATAAATAATAAGGTCGTCGCTTCAATTTCGCAAAGAAAGTTGACTCCATTCGAAGGTTGTTTTGACCAAATTCCGTTGAACTCATCGTTATGAGGGCATTTGAACACATTCTCGTTGATCTTTTCTATAAACGTTTGAAGTTTCGTACCAAAATACATTTCCGTAAAGGCTTAAATAAGAAAATTTGTCACTTACAAATCATCACTCCGGTAGAAATAAAAAGGTCGCCGCCATTTTCTTGATGATAGTTCTCCAGGTAACCTCGGCGGGAAATTTAAAGCGGGGTCATCCGGGGTCAAACAACAGTTTTGCTCACTACCGCCAACTGGTGATATAAACCGACACTAATCTATTTTATATCAAAACTTCTGTATCATGAAGACCTTTTCAACTTTATTTTAAGCTTTTATCTGCTGGAATAGAGCGTCAAAAAATTGTTTTTTCATTTACGCATTTTGCCCCCTGGGGAGCTGAATTTGAGTCGAATCGCCAAAAATTTTTTCCGTAAGCAACATTTTCTGCGGTGTTTATAAGCAAGACTAGATTTGAAGTGCCTCGGTTGTATGATTACAAAATGCCCAACTTTGTCTACAGATGGCAGGATGGAAGGACGGACACCAATCGAATAGCTATTTGACTAGCTCCGCTGACTTTGTCAGCTGAGCTAAAAAATTGGTACCACTTATGTTTATGGTGTGGGTGGCATGTCTAAAACCACGTCTTCATTATCCATTTCATACCTTGAAAGTCGGATTCAAGGTAATGCAGCAGCAGAGCTTGAACAAGAGTGGAATAAGGCCGCAATTCTCTTCAGTCAGGGTGGCGAGTCCATAGTTAAGTGTCCTGAGGCATCGAAGTATGTTTGCTTTGATAAAGAGTGTGCGTTCACTGTGACTGTGCAAGATGTCACGGGAAATGTTTTCTGTGATGCTGAAATGTGTAGTGAGTTCATACCATTTGATTATTTCTTTTGCCAGCATACCTTGGCAGTAAGTGAACAGCTTGGCCATTGTGCTCACCGTATACATCTTTTAGTAGGCAGGATCATGCTTAGTTTAGAGGTGAATATGGTGAACACAATCAGGCATGAAGACTTTTTTTAGATGTGTATTGATGTCTAGTAATAAGACAGGGCAGTATATATAAGTTTATGATCCGACCAATAATTGACTATGACATCAACAAGATCAATATCGTGTGATAGGGCGGTGTTGGTGAAGACGAGGTCTAACTTTGAGTCATAATCTGTGGTGTTTTTAGTCATGTGCTGGGTGAAATCAAATCCTTGTAGCATGTAGGTTTCTAACCTTGAATTATAGTTTTCAGTACTGGCTATTGACTTCATGTTGAAATCACCGATGATGAGGTATCGTTCAGTTGGTTCATATGTTGAAAGACATTCCTGTAGTCTGTAGACGAGGTTTTGAAATGTGCAAGTTGGTGCTGTGTAGATTGCAATGACATGGATCACTGTATGGGAGTCTTTTGGGTTGATGCAAATAGAGATTGATTCAAAGTCATTGCTGGAAATAAATTGCTTCTCCATGATCCTTATGTCATTTTTCACATAAATCATGAGTCCATGTGGTGGTCTTTGCATGGGATTGCTAGTATTTTGGTCATTGCGGACAAGTTGGAAATTGGTCATTGTATAGTGGTTGTCAGTATCAGATCGGCGCAAACGGGTTTCTGCTAATGCAACAATTGATGCAGCTGTCATGTTTGGATCCAGTTTCAAATCATGAAAGTTTCTGTGAACAGATCTAGCATTGTGGTAGACAATTTTGAGTAGATTTGACGGTTGATATGATAGGGCAGTTCGTATTATTCGATGATTTGACCAAGTCTGGGTAACTACTTGCACTGAGTGTATGTATTGGGAATTCAATTGATTGGTAAACATCAAATCTAATTCTGCATGTGGGCACTGGTTTACTTTTTTCTTGTTTTTTTTGGTGCTCGTTTCTTCATTCAATTGATAGGTGGTCAACATACCATTATCTGATTTGGATTGTTTTGGCGGATCTTTTGTGGTTTGTTCTCCAATATATTGTTCGAGTTGATATCTCTGCATCATGATGGTTTAACGGCACATTTACGCGATTTGACCTCTATGACATTGACACGTAAGCAAAATAGACCTAATTTTAGAGTTTGACCTCTGTAACCTTGACAAGTAGGTCAAATCAAAAACCCGTATGATATGTCATGTATCCTTGCTAGGGGTAACCACCATAAAAACTTGCCAAAGTTACACTATAACACCCAATTTTTGCAATTTGACCTCGGTTAACTTAAAAAGAAGGACAAATCCAAGAATCGTAAGACACATGATGTATCCTTGCTAAGAGTCCCTGCAATAAAAATTTCATCGAAAAAAAGTCATTAATAAGCGAGATATTGCACGTCCTACTTTTTCAGTTTTGACCCCCTGGTGGCCAAATCAAGAATCAGATCAGGCCAAAATTCGGTGTCAGAGATTATCTGATGTAGGGGGTTACATGTACCAACTTTCAAGTTCATAGCTTCAGCAGTTAAGAAACGTGCCATAGTTACACTCTAACGGCCAATTTACGCCATTTGACCTCTGTGACCTAGAAAAGGAGGTCAAATCCAAAAATCGTAGGACATGTGGTGTATCCCTGCTAGAAGTCCCTGCCATAAAAATTTAATCGAAAACGATTCACTCAAATAAGCAAGATATTGCACTTCTTACTTTTTCCATTATGGCCACCTGGTGGCCGAATAAAGAATCAGATTGGGCCAAAATTCGGCATCAGAGGTTATCTGATGTAGGGGCTTATATGCACCAAGTTTCAAGTTCATAGCTTTACTGGTTAAGAAACGTGCCATAGTTTACACTCTAACAGCCAATTTACGCCATATGACCTCTGTGACCTTGAAACGTAGGTCAAATTGAAAACCCGTACGATATGTGTATTCTTCCTAAGAGTACCTACCATAAAAATTTTATCGAAAACAAGTCACTTATAAGCGAGATATCACACTTAGATATCGACATTTGGCCCCCTGGTGGCCAAGTTGAGAATCAGATCGGACCGAAATTCAGTGTCAGAGGCTATGTGATATAAGGGGTTATATGTACCAAGTTTCAAGTTCATAGCTTTAGTGGTTAAGAAACGTGCCATAGTTTACACTCTAACGGCCAAATTACGCCATATGACCTCTGTGACCTTGAAAAGTAGGTCAAATTAAAAACCCGTATGATATAAGATGTATATTTGCTATGAGTACCTACAACAAAAGTTTCATCGAAAACAAGTCACTAATAAGCGAGATATCACACTATTTAGATATCGACATTTGGCCCCCCTGGTGGCCAAGTTGAGAATCAGATCGGACCGAAATTCAGTGTCAGAGGTCACCTAGGGGGTGCTGTGTACAAAGTTTCAAGTTCATAGCCCCAGCGGTTAAAAAACATGCCACTGTTTCTGAAACAGGATACGACGGACGACAGACGACGACGCCAACGGACACAGCGATATCGTATAGACTCCCCTTACGGTGAGCCAAAAATCCCATGAGTAACTTATACGTGATGGGTTTGATGTGGTTGTCAATGACTTTGTATTCATCAATGGCAAGTTCAGACAAAATTTTTAACATAACTTGGTTACTGGTTCCTCAGCTCTTAAGCAGGAAACCTGATTTTAGCTAGAAAATAAACTTTGTCACCGAAACATTCCATTCTCTGGAAGGCGAACATTTCTCAACTGGTGTTTACCAATAGCAGATATCTGCTAATAGCTATATGTAGTAGATTTTCATTTACTGTTTTAATAGTACATTTAATGTTTATGTTCTACTGTTTTTAGATTCCTCAGTACCTACATGTATATTGTGCTATGTTCAACCAAGAACTTCATATGTACTTATATTTGTGAAATCTGCCAAGATGCAGACTTATAGTGGTGTTTGTACGATACTGATGTATTTCACAGCATTGTACCAGTTTGTATTTCCATTTAATGCTTATGTTCTACTGTTTTTAGTTTCCCCAGTTCCTACATGGTGCTGTGTTCTACAAGCGTGGAGGGGCACATACAAACACTCGGTCTCCATATAGAAAACCAACCTGCTTCTACGTTGCTGCATGCATCCGGACCCATCAAGGTTCTAAATAGCCACTGCATACAAGGGGTAGGAGCAGCCAATTAAGAAACCCTGATGGGTCAGGATGAAGTAGGCTACAAACCATCCAGAGGAAATCAGGAATTCTTGCTGCCCCCACTCGGACAGACGCATCCATCTGTCCTCAGACAAGAGACCTTAGCGGCCCAGCTGGAATTTTTTTGACCTACTTTATTGCAACGACATCAACAACTGAATTAATATTTTGCAAAGGTGTTATCTGCAGACCAGGCGTTGGTGCCGGGGCGTCGGCGTCGGGGGTGAGTGGGCATCTTTCATCACAAGCCCAGCTCGACATTTTCACCATTCTCCTCCATTCACTCATTACAGAGTCTGGTACTTGACGGCATTTCACTTGTCATGAACTAGACTAGGGGCAATTTCAACGCAAAGTCAGCAAGCCCACCTTACTGACTTTGCCTCCAAACGCCGTGAAAATCTATTCCAGGTAAAGGAGATACCACTCGTCATGTCACAAAATCGGTTCAGTAAAACTCAAAATTTCCTGTATGTGTCAGTAAAACATCTTTACAAAATGATTATGAAGTTCATATAACTTGCCAGTTTCTGCAAAAAATTGGAGGAATTGCCTCTAATTAGACTTCTCTAACTATGCAATAATGACTACGCCATGGGATACACTGCCCTCCAAGGCTATGTGCAGATTGGTTCATCTGAAATGGTCCCACTGGTTATTCTAAAATGTGAGTTGGTAACAGCCGGAATCGACCGGAATAGCAAACGTGAAGTTCCATTTTAGCCGCTTCACTCTTGTCGTCTGCTGCGAATCATGTCTGCCCCGAATCATGATAAGTAATTCGCTTTGAGCTGCTGACAGCGGCTTGCCGTAGCGAAAGAGTTAAACATTTTAAAATTTTCTATCGAGAAAAGATAGAGCGCCTGGTATTGACAGTGTACCCACTGTATGCACGGCTTGTCTGGTAAATTAATGAGGCCTCCTCAACCCTTTGCTGCACGGCGGATAGGGTCGAGGTTACCCGGACAAGTCTATAGGTCCAATCAGGAGAGCAGAATATGACTACGCAACTATGACGTCAAAGTGCTTTTTTTTAAAGAATTCTTTTCCTTGGGCCAATAACACTTCCTGGCGGAAAATATTTAACTAGTGCATATTTTCCCCTGAAATTTTATCATTTTAGCTAATTTTTAAGACCCAAATCGGACACTATTCTTCAGCCAGTGAGCGAGATAGTCTTTTTAAACAAAGCTCTCCTGCATCCTGAATGTAGGTAAAATCGCGTTGATTTTTGGTTTCTGATCAGAGAAAATATACCCTAAAATTAGACATTAAGTTGAAATCTCTTGATCTTACGGTTACAAAACTGATGGATGGACTGACGGACGGCAACACCCTCTGACAGACAGAATCTGAATAGCTATTCTACCAGCTCGCTGACTTCGTCAGCCGAGCTAAAAATGTTCTGATCAATAAGAAAAATAATCAGTGGTTAGAGACAAAAGGAAGGCAAAAGAGGAAAATGACTTAGAATTTTGAAAGTGTCCTAATATTTCTGAACACCACCTCTCTGATATGGATTGCTTTTCAGCAAGATCCAAAACACAAACAGGACTATGCCTTTCTTGCGAAATTAAACATACTGTCAGAAACAATTGTGGAGACTCAATGCAACCGTTGTAACCAATGCTATACCGATCCGCAGGTGCACTTCTTCTGTGGGTGTTCAGGCTATTCAGCCTATAGAGACGATTTCTGGGAACAAGTTGTAAATGACCTCCCAGCTGACATAAGTGCCCGTCTTTGGAACATGAATGATGTAGAGCTAACAGAAACTTTGCTGGGTAAGCAACTCAGCTCATCAGACTTTGATGTCAACATGACCCTCCTAAAGATCACCGCTAAATGCTGGAGTGTACATGTACAACGTAATGCAATGATCTCATGTTAAACTACTATAAGCGTGCCTTATAGTTATTGCTCAAATGAATTTGAACTTTTGTACATAGCATTATTATTATTATCATTATGTACCTGTATTTTGTTTGACTTTCACTGTAAGTGTTAGAATGTTCCCTGTGTATTTTATACACTGGGGAAAATCTTTGTTTTTTTGTCAAGAAAATGCTTCAAAAGTTGCAGTCAAGGTGGATTATTGTTCTTATGTTCGTTACATCTGATGTTTTTTTCAGATTTTACAAATCTTTGATACCCGCATGTGTCAAGCACCACTTGTGAACATCTTCCTTCTTCAATACAATCTTCAATTCTACAAAAGATGTTGTAAGCTTACTCTCCAATTCTTGATTTACAAAATCAGGACCAGCCACAATGCCTTCAATATAGAACTTCTTAAAAATATGTATGAAAGAAAACAAGCAGAATTAAATGGTCCATGAAATTGGTTTTTGAATTCAAAATTTTTTCAAAAATCAGCCCATACATGTAGCAGGCAAAGTATCTCTAGATCCAAATGTACTCATCTGTTAAATACAACCATATTTAGGTATGCCATGGGAGAGCAATTATTGCGAGAGACCAGATGACTCGGAACCTAAATGCCCCAAGTTCAGGATTTTGATTCTCAGGGGTGGGTATCCTCATGACAGCCCAGTGTAGCTTCGTTTTGTCACATATTTGTTGTCTCTCTTCCTTACAATGTTTTCCATTGTTCATTATAAAATGTCAGTTTCCTCATTACAGGCTGGCGCAGTTTCATTTGATGTTGTCAGTTGTCCTCACAGGGTGTTCCACTGTTCATCATAAAATGTCTGTATCCTCGTGGTGTGCTAATGGAGCTTTGTTTTCATCCACAAGAATACTAACAATATGATGTCCAGGCACCATCGCGAGACCGAGCACCCGAGGTTCTTCATTAGAATCTTCATCTGAAATAACAAATAACCCATTTATTTCTTGGAGTGATAAGATTTTTAGCCACAGAATTGTTAAAACATCAATTTTTAAAACAAACATAAGGAAAAGCTAATTGCCTATATTATGACACTCATCCTGAGGAAATCAGGGGTAAATGTTCGCTTCTCACTGCAAACAAACCCATGAGACATTAGCCCTCATTTGGTGAAGTATAGACGTACATCACCTTTAAGTTACCACAGAGAATTAAACTGTCAACCGAGGTTTTAGAACTGTACTTCTAATGATTTGTATCAATTGAAATTGCACTCAGAAATCATAGAATTGAGGTTGTAGTGTGCACCTCCAAGGAGACAGTGCTCTCTATTCATCGGCATGATGAAACAACCAGTGAAAATGCGAGTTTGGATATCGTTGTTTACTATATTTTAGAAATTCCTCGACTCAAATGTAAGTGACGCTCTGATTGGGTGCACTTACTTCTGCGCTAGCACTTCACCAAATGAGGGCGAATGTCTCGAACCCTCAAAAGCTTGTAAATGGCCGACACGATACTGAGGGAGTGATGATATGAGGGATCATGTAACAAGAAGCATAAAGCCAAAGAGTAATATGATATTATTTATTAATATGACTCAACTCTTGTGTCATGTCTAGTTCATTGACCTGGTACACGTTCATAATATAATCATAATAACAACTAGAATTCCGAAATTTGCTGGTAGCAAATTTGATAGTCCCCAGGTAGTCGTCATGTCAACCGAGTAGAAACCGAGTAACGAACTCGACTGTAGTCAAACTACGAAGAAGAACGTGTGCAAATACTCGAGTCGAACGCGTTCGAATTAACAGCCTGAGTGTAGTATTTACTTACGGTTACAGACAGGTCGTCATCATTGTATTTACGCATGCGCGAGTAACCGGATGTGAACAAATCCACGTGTTTTACGAATGAAGCATTTGGAGTAATAAAGTCCTTTTACTCTAAGGTTGAAATAAAATAATTCAGGCATAAATGCCCATAATGGGGGAGTTGTTTTTATTTTTATTTTCTACTAATTAATAGGGGAAGGAAAATCCAAATTATTTTAAAAAGTGTGGTTCAACTAAATAACTGTAGATTGCATGATGACAAGCCAGGAGAAATCCAGTTATTTCATGGAATACCGGCATTCTGTAAATAAAAGCATGTGGAAAGATATAAATATCTTCAATCAAATGCACGTGACTTAATTTGTTTACATCCGGTTACTCGCGCATGCGTAAATACAATGATGACGACCTGTCTGTAACCGCATGTTTAGTATTTGACCTTGACCCGATACTCTCGTCAAAATCGCAGCACAAAAACCCATCTAAAGCATCGAAATATTCTGAGTTTTGAAAAATCGTTTTGCGATAGTCCATGAATCGAATTGGGTTTCTTTATTATACCTCCATCGTCCCATCGCTCGACCAACTCCTGAAAATAATGACGTCATTATGACGGGGCGGAGCTTATGCTAATGTATCAGCGTCGGCATGTTGGGAGAAGACGGTATCATATCTCAGCAAACAAGAGGCCCAAGGGCCTGGCGCTCAGCTGAGTTAATATCATTAATATCTTCCCGGTGTTTAGTTCATTATGCATGAAAATGGCATGCTCCATGGTATTTGATATCCTTTTGCGTTCACTATGGTACCAATGTTTTTGGTTGACATAATTATGCCACTGTTCATTCCTCAATCCTGACCATAATTCGAGTGAAATCATCGTATGAAAATATTTACCGAAACATGAAGTTTATGCCATCAATGAGGATACTCATTGTCATAGCCTCGTTTACAAGTACGAAGTATTTTCCCGCGAATATTCAAAACTGCTTGGCTCCTTGCCAGTTAAATAACATGTGACTATACACAAAATAGAAAACTTTGATGGAAATTGTAAATCATTTTTTTATCTATCAGGGGAAACAAGCTGATGATGATCAAATAAATCATTCATGAGAAATCGTTTTGTTGCTGAAGCTTGCATGATGACGAAGTTAATGCTAAACCTTTTCTTGTGCTCTACTGCGCCACCGTAGTTTTCTATTTAGACCAGCGATGACGTCATTTCTGGTGATTCCCTACGTTGTCCAATGAGCGCTTTTTAAAATGTGCGATTTGGTATTGTACAGTATGCAATGTATTTTTTCAGCGCTGCCAGTGCCGAAGAGAATGCCGTAGCTCCCTCAATTTCCAATCAATTTTTATGGGAGTGACATTATTGTATTGCTCAGAATGTCTACTTTTTACTCATGAAAGAATCGTAGAACTAAAACATAATAGGCGAACAGAATCATGCCGATTCACTGCACATACTGTGGGAATTCTCCACTTCAAAATACATCGGCGATGTCATCGCGAACAGAGCATGCACTTCCGATATCGTTTTCACAGAAATGTCGCCAAATATTCAAGAACTAATTTCTGAATTTAGTCCCTAAAGACCTTATGACTACCACTGAAACGAACTAGTGATAATATCGCCTACCAGACTACTTTTTAAGCAGAAAATTGGGTACTTGAGTGTCATTGAGCTCCAAGATTATTGCACATAGCGTAAACAACATGCCGCCATTTTGTCTCCGCTTCGGTATTTCGTACGCCGCTTATAATGCACCTTCTCAATTAAAACCAACATAATAAGGCCTTACATCGTTGATTGAATAGGAACACCACACAAAACACAATAAAGTGGGGGTACAATCGATTACGAAGCTGAAGTGAACAGTGATTTATTCCTGGAGCTACTGCTTTTGTTGTGTAGCTGCCATGTTTTGAGAACTGGCAAATAGGAGACTTCATTGATGGCTGACGTCATCGGGCGGGAATTTGAATCGGCAGAAATAATTAAAAGGCAGGTAGCGCCCTCTCCTGTTAAAATTTTGAACTTTTTCTCAATAAAATAGATTTTCAAGAATTTTATCTTAATATTAGAGCATATTTCGACTAATTCTGCTGCTCCTAGGCCGATATAGGCCAGTTTCCTTCATGCACTCTCGCTCGCAGGAAGTAGGTCGAATGGCGACAAATTTTGTTTTGAAAGTAGAGTTTGACCAGAAGTATCCAGAAATGCAAAATTGAAGTCTCTAGGTCTTACGGTTACAAAATGTGCACCATGGGTTTAACGGACGGATGGATGGATGGATGGATGGATGGATGGATGGATGGACAGACGGACGCCACTGAACAACTTATTTGACAAGCTCAGCTGACTTAGTCAGCTGAGCTAAAAATGCTTCAAAAGTATCGAAATACTCAGGATTTTTTAAATACTTTTGCTATAGTCTATAGATGGAATTGGGTTTGGTGGTGTAAGGGTGATTGATTTCTGGTTTATTTAGCTGTTTTGCTGGACTACCGCAATAAATGTGTAAAAATCGTGGAAGAAAATAACAGTTTCGAGAATTCCAGTGATATCAATATAGTCCCCAGACGGATCTGGGGCCTATAAAGACCATTGTGTTTGGTTCACAGCAACTTCCTTTTAAACTGAAATAACAGTGAGCTTTTCTTGACAATCAGGGGACAGTAAACCCTCATGACAGGTTCATTTTAAAGGCCATAACTCAAGGTATTTTGCCATTTCCTGCTGTAAGACGTTTTCAAAAGTGCACCTAACAATTTATATAATACAGAAAACCCCATGCAATTTGCTCCATCCATTTTGAAGATATAGCCTTTCAGGTGTTTGACAACTAGATCACCTAATCAGGCTAGCAACTGGCTTGTTAGAGCCAGGCGGCGGGTTCACCAAAATTGTGATGTAGATCAGGCTTATTGCCCTACTTGGGAGGACACATATAAATTAATGCTCTTAAAATTGATAAATGAAGTCTGTTTTTCATTGACATTTTCAATGTTCAAGTATGAAAGCATACCTTTGCCCATAATAAATGAGTTTATTGTATTCCAAAAAATATTTCAATTAAATATTTTAATTTTTTTTGGAAAACCGGTTATATTTATTTTAGAAGTCAACTCTCACATCTAGAAAGTGTTATTTGAGCTAATTCATGAAGTGGGGAAACAAAATCAATGCCAAAAAAAACATAGACCCCACAAATTTATAGAACTTAATTGATTTTTCAAATTCGATTCTTTTTACAGAAAATTGCATCAAATACATCAATTTATACAATACTTAAACTATCATAATGTATTTCTAATTTAAAGCTTCGATATACCTTATAATAAGGTAAGGTAATACAGACAAATTTATACTATTTATAGTAAGAAATCCAACGTCAGCCTGATCTATGTCAGTAAACCTGCCGCCTGACTTTACTTAGAAACCTAACCAAGGCTGTTACATAACATGTAAACAAAGCCGTTAATTTGCTATATCTCTGGACTGGGTTCTTCAATTTTGATCAAACTTGATTTAATGCGGAGCTTTGAGTCCAGTGTTTGAGGATTTGTACATGTCATGCAATCATAAAAGCAGGAGTCATGGCCTTTTAAGTGAATTTGGTACAATCAATACAATGGCCATCGCGCACCTCAGTCGGTATCAAAACAATAATGTATCACCAAGTCTTGCGCAATATTTTGAATGGAAGCCTTTTGCGGGGCCTATTGTTCACATGATCATCAGGGCGAAACTGGATAACTGATCTGCTCCGAACTTATAGACAAGAAATGAGAATGCCCGAGAAAATGTAGAAAGTAGGCTGAAGCACTGTTCATGCGAAACAAGACGTTATTCCACGTGAAACTCCCACTCCATCCTCGGGTCATAGACAAACTCAGCCCTTGGCTTCTAACTCTGTGCTCATCTCGCGCAATGGTTTGACTGCGAGACCAGCACAAAGGTAAAATATTTACATTAAATTACCTAACATTGAACTCCTTCTTGGTATCTACTCAAAAAAACATACATTTAAAGATAACACGGTGAAGGTTTCTTGATATATGACCAACATTTCATATTGAATGGTAACATCTTAAGGTAAAATTGGGTAATTGTAGCCCCGGTCTAATTGTAGCCCCTGACTATGTTTTTGATTTTCATTCGGGTAACCATTGAATTATTAAGCCAACTCAAGCATGGATATGAAGGAGGTGACTCTTGAGTATCACGACAGAAATAGTTTTGGATTATGCAACATGTTATGTAAGAGCTTTGGCTATAAGAAGTAAACAAATCAGACACATGCACAAAAAAAGTTGGATTGAACTTTTTGCAGGTATGAATTTTCCACACTTACAGAGCATTGATATATTTGAAACTTGGTTCAGGTGATCAGTATCGAGTGTAGAGAATGTTGTATGCGGCATTTGATGTCATTATCAAAAGAATATTTTTCACAGACACTTTTCTGACCAAGGTACCCTCAGGGTATTTTTAGCCTGTTGGTTCGGGGTATTTGTAGCCCCTATGAATAGCTCAATAAATCCTATTCTTATCCCTTTGAGCCCGGTGGTCGCCATACGGCGACGAGAGACCACTGCCCCTTTAAACTGCCCAAGCACCTCTCAAACATCGTTAATTTTAGTTCCACTCGGTATTCATAGACGGCACTCATGTATGTCAAAAGGTTACATGTCTTTTTTTGGCCAAAGTCGGAGTTTTTAGGGGGGTAAACATTCCAAATTCTTAACCCTAATTTTGGGGCTACTAATTAGCCTCTAATTAGTGCTGATTGGATCATTATTTGATGCTAAAAACCGGTGAAAAGCAGGATGAATACTTCGTGTACATTATACATTAGGCAAACGCATGTAAAAGCTTGTGTATAGTAATAGGGTGTGGTAAGTGGCTTTCATTTTCATACCCCCCTCTGGCCATGGTCGGGGGGGGGGGGGTCACAGAAAGGGTAAATGATGGAGGGTCAGGATCTTATCATAATCTATTTTTTTCTATTATATTTATCATGGTCTGGGAGTAATACTGAACATATAAAACTCGATGCCTATTGACATAGCACCAATATTAATCATGTCATTAGCCCTGTGAAATGTGGGTATAACGTGTTCTGATTTTCAAAAGAATATTCAGTGCCCAAAAGGTTAAACCTGAATAATATCATTTGATCATAAATATATCTGATTTAGACACAATAGATGCAATGGTAACCCTTTATGTACCAACAATGATACATTTGAGGTTTCATACTAGTTTACCTAACGTTATTACGAAATAAAATATTTTCTAAGTTACTGGTGTCTCTAGTTAAAGCCACACCATTGTCTAGCGAGCAGCATTTCTAATGGTACATGTACATTGCATTACCATTAAGTGATGCCAGCTATTGGGGTTGTTACATGACCCATAACTGAAACTAAAATTTTTAACAGCGAACGACAAGAATGTCAGTCAATTCAGAATGTCACAAGATGTTGTCTGACACAAGGTGTAATATACAACAGAGGTGATAAATAGAACTTTGTTTTTTTACACCAGTTTAAAATCAGTCTGATTTGCGACAATATTGTTTAAATTGTTGGTAAGTGATTGCATCAACCATCACTAAATGTGTTCAATAAATACCGTTTTATACCGGCAAAATCACGTCGTCAACCTAGATCGTAATAATACTAAATGCTTTATTACCAATAACAACCATAAACCTGTGAAAAAAAGTGTTATTATGCATCAAAAACAAGTAATTTGAAATTTGACAATACAATACTTGTGGTCAGAGGCTACAATTACCCCAAAGCCGTGGGGTAGCCGTGGGGTAATTGTACAAGTATTGTATTGTCTCTCAGAAGAATTGTTTTATAAATGAAATGGCCAGGGCCATTGTGCTCACCTCATGTGGAGGAAAGATGGATAAAGAGCATGGTATTGTGTCATGTAGTGTTAGGTTTGATGTAGGTCCAAGCAATTACAATTTCCCCAAAATGGCCAATTTACAGCACATTCGACCTCTGTGACCTTGAAAAGTAGGTCAAATCAAAGAAGACCCGGGTGACACATTGAATGGTTGTTAGAATTAGATGTACCTATGATATAAAATTGGTGCCAATCGGGCAAGTCATTACTAGGAATAATGGCATTTTGAAGAATTTAGGATTTGGCCCCCTCCCTGGAGGCCAAACGGCAAATCAGATCGCACCAAACTTCGGTACCTAAGATCACCTGACCAAGGGGTACATGTGTACTTAATTTGTGATCAATAGTCATTGCAATTAAGAAACGTGCCATAGTTACGGCCTGACGGCGAATTTACGCCATTTGACCTCTGTGACCTTGACAAGAAGGTCAAATTAAAAACCTGTGTGACATATACTGTATGGTGGTTAGATGTACCCATGATATCAAATTGGTGGCAATCGGGCAAGAAGTTAAGGAATAATCACATTTTTAAGGTTTTTGGATTTTGCCCCCTGGTGGTCAAGTGGTGAATCATATTGGACCAAACTTCGGTCCCCGAGATCACCTGACTAAGGGGTAAATGTGTACCAAATTTGGTATCAATAGTCATTGCAGTTTAGAAACGTGCCATCGTTACATCCTAACGGCCAATTTACACCATTTGACCTCTGTGACCTTGAAAAGGAGGTCAAATCAAAAACCCGGAGGATATATGATGCACCATTGCTAGAAGTACCTACCATATTTTTTTCAAAATTTCCCGACTACTATTAAGGGAGATATTGCATATTTTCACTTTTAATGTTTGGCCCCCTAATGGCCAAACCATGAAACGAATCGGACCGAAACTTGGTCTCCAAGGTGTCATTACATAAGGTACATGTGTACCAAGTTTCAACTCAATAGCTCTAACAGTTACGAAACGTGCCCTGCTAACGGACGACGGACGACGACGACGACGACGACGACGGACGACGGACGCCACGGTATGGGATAAGCTCACCTCTGCTAAGAGGTGAGCTAAAAATGCTCTAAATGAAAGGCAATATTATAGGAAGAGGTGCCATTACAAGATCCAGGCCGGTTTTTGTGAATCTGCTGGGAAATCTCTTGTGTAACCTAAGTTTTAGGAGAATGAAACAGCCAAAGGCCACTGTGCTCACCATGTAGATACTTGGTGGTTAGGAATTCATCCTGGTTAAGAAACATGCTACATGTATAGTATATAGGACAAACCAAAACGGCATGACATGTGATGTAATGCTGCTTGGAGTACCTACCATAAAAATATCATCTAAAACAAGTCACTAATAAGCAAAATATTGCACTTTTTACCTTTTTTAGTTTTGGCCTCCCTGTAGCCAAGTCAAGAATCAGACGGATTGAAACTCGGTGTCCGAGGTTACATGATGTAGGGAGTCATGTGTACCAAATTTCAAGTTTATAGCTTTAGCGGTTAGGAAACATCCATAGTTACACTCAAATGGGCAATTTACACCTTTTGACCTCTGTGACCTTGAAAAGTAGGTCAAATCGAAAACCCGTATGATATGTTATGTATTCTTGCTAGGAGAACCTACCATAAAAATTTTATCGACAACGAGTAACTCATTAAGAGAGATATCACACTTTTTAGGTTTCCACTTCTGGCCCCTGGTGGCCAAGTCAAGATTCAGATCGGACTGACTCAACGGTTATATGACGTAGGGAGTCAAGGGTATGAAATTTCAAGTTTATAGCTGAAGCGGTTAAGAAATGTGCCATACTTACACTCAAACGGCCAATTTATGCCATTTGACCTCTGTGACCTTGAAAATTAGGTCAAATCAAAAACCTGTATGATATGTGATGTATTCTTGCAAGGAGAACCTACCATAAAAATTTTATCAACAAGAGGCCCAAGGGCCTGGCGCTCAGCTGAGTTAATATCATTACTATCTTCCCGGTGTTCAGTTCATTATGCATGAAAATGGCATGCTCCATGGTATTTGATATCCTTTTGCGTTCACTACGGTACCAATGTTTTTGGTTGACATAATTATGCCACTGTTCATTCCTCAATCCTGACCATAATTCGGGTGAAATCATCGTATGAAAATATTTACCGAAACATGAAGTTTATGCCATGAATGAGGATACTCATTGTCATAGCCTCGTTTACAAGTACGAAGTATTTTCCCGCGAATATTCAAAACTGCTTGGCTCCTTGCCAGTTAAATAACATGTGACTATACACAAAATAGAAAACTTGGATGGAAATTGTAAATCATTTTTTTACCTATCAGGGGAAACAAGCTGATGATGATCAAATAAATCATTCATGAGAAATCGTTTTGTTGCTGAAGCTTGCATGACGAAGTTAATGCTAAACCTTTTCTTGTGCTCTACTGCGCCACCGTAGTTTTCTATTTAGACCAGCGATGACGTCATTTCTGGTGATTCCCTACGTTGTCCAATGAGCGCTTTTTAAAATGTGCCATTTGGTATTGTACAAACAGAATGCCGTAGCTCCCTCAATTTCCAATCAATTTTTATGGGAGTGACATTATTGTATTGCTTAGAATGTCTACTTCTTACTCATGAAAGAATCGTAGAACTAAAACTTAATAGGCGAACAGAATCATGCCAATTCACTGCACATACTGTGGGAATTCTCCACTTCAAAATACATCGGCGATGTCATCGCGAACAGAGCATGCACTTCCGATATCGTTTTCACAGAAATGTGGCCAAATTTTCAAGAACTAATTTCTGAAAGTAGTCCCTAACGACCTTATGACTACCACTGAAACGAACTAGTGATAATATCGCCTACCAGACTACTACTTTTTAAGCAGAAAATTGGGTACTTGAGTGTCATTGAGCTCCAGGCGTAAACAACATGCCGCCATTTTGTCTCCGCTTCGGTATTTCGTACGCCGCTTATAATGCACCTTCTCAATTAAAACCAACATAATAAGGCCTTACATCGTTGATTGAATAGGAACACCACACAAAACACAATAAAGTGGGGGTACAATCGATTACGAAGCTGAAGTGAACAGTGATTTATTCCTGGAGCTACTGCTTTTGTTGTGTAGCTGCCATGTTTTGAGAACTGGCAAATAGGAGACTTCATTGATGGCTGACGTCATCGGGCGGGAATTTGAATCGGCAGAAATAATTAAAAGGCAGGTAGCGCCCTCTCCTGTTAAAATTTTGAACTTTTTCTCAATAAAATAGATTTTCAAGAATTTTATCTTAATATTAGAGCATATTTCGACTAATTCTGCTGCTCCTAGGCCGATATAGGCCAGTTTCCTTCATGCACTCTCGCTCGCAGGAAGTAGGTCGAATGGCGACAAATTTTGTTTTGAAAGTAGAGTTTGACCAGAAGTATCCAGAAATGCAAAATTGAAGTCTCCAGGTCTTACGGTTACAAAATGTGCACCATGGGTTTAACGGATGGACGGATGGATGGATGGATGGATGGATGGATGGACAGACGGACGCCACTGAACAACTTATTTGACAAGCTCAGCTGACTTAGTCAGCTGAGCTAAAAACGAGTCACTCATAAGAGAGATATCACACTTAGGTTTCCACTTCTGACCCCCCGGTGGCAAAGTCAAGAATCAGATCGGACCAAAATTCATTGTCAGAGGTCACCCGACCTGGGAGGTCCTGTATACAAAGTTTCAAGTTCATAACTCTAGCAGTTAAGAAATGTGCCACTGTTTTTTAAACAGGATATAGAGGACGACGGCGGACACAGCGGTGTTGTATAGACTCCCCTACGGAGAAAAAGGGGCTACAATTACCCCATTTTACACTTTATTTTGTAAACTTGAGTGAAAGTTAGGCGCTCAATGTTGAACGCGATGGTTTATGGAAAACTTGGTACGTTCCTGGTGCGAATAGGTATTGGGTGAAGATGATTAACTTTTGGTGTATAAGATTAGTATCCCAGGATGGCATGGCCAATAGAATGTACCAATTGGTATACAACAGACATATGAATGGTATACCATCCAAATACATGATTAAATTATAAACATATGTACAATCATGATCAAAAGTTTATGGACACCAGTTTTAGCACATTTTCTCAAAAAAGGCTAATCCTATTGAACCCAAATTTTCACCAATGGTGGAGAATCTTCTTGGCTATCGAATGACATGATAGTTGATATCAGGACCAATTGCATAACAAAGTTATCACATAATTTTGAGAGGCATCTTTTTTTTACTTTTTTGTAAATCAATTTTTCAAAACCAAATTTACCCTACATTATATCTTGCACATTGCTAAGACTTTCTGTGAAAAAAATTTGGATAAATCTCATTTTGGTTTTGAGATATATCGAAATATCAAAATTCTGATATTTTGATAATTTGATATTTTTGGGTTTTTTGCAACTGTATCATTGAGAAGTCATACCCAAATAATGATTGGCACCAATTTAGCACAGCTAGCAACTAATATTGCTGAGAAAAGGTGGATACTTGGTAGTATGAAAATCTTCATATTATAATTTCAAGATGTTCCTTTAGTTGAAAATCAGAAAAAAATCACCATTCATTCAGGGGACATGGGTACTACTAGGATATATCGAAAAATCAGAAAAATCTCAAAATTTTCAGAATCTCAAAATTTTGATATTTTGATATATCATGAAAAGTAAATAATATTTTCAAATACTTTCTTCACAGAAAGTCTTAGCATTGTTATCTGTATGATGCAAGATTTATACTTCGATTTAAAAAAATCCATCAACCAAAAAGTGAAAAATAGATGCCTCTCAAAATTATGTAATAACTTTGTTATGCAATT
This sequence comes from Lineus longissimus, assembly GCF_910592395.1. Classification (NCBI taxonomy): domain Eukaryota; kingdom Metazoa; phylum Nemertea; class Pilidiophora; order Heteronemertea; family Lineidae; genus Lineus; species Lineus longissimus. The sequence goes on along the minus strand of NC_088319.1, from coordinate 6,895,224 downwards.
GGTCCTGATATCAACTATGATATCATTCGATAGCCAAGAAGATTCTCCACCATTGGTGAAAATTAGGGTAAATGAAATGGCCAGGGCCATTGTGCTCACCGTATAGATATTTGGAATTCATCCAGGTTAAGAAACATTGTACATGTATAGTATATAGGTCAAACCAAAGTCAGTATGACGTGATGTATCGTTGCTTGGAGTGAGTACCATAAGAATATCATCAAAAACAAGTCACTAATAAACGAGATACTGCACTTTTTACCTATTTTAGTTTTGGCCTCCTGGTGGCCAAGTTGAGAACCAGATCAGATCGAAATTTGGTGTCCGAGGTTACATGAGTAGGGAGTCATTGACGTAGGGAGTCATGTGTACCAAATTTCAAGTTCATAGCTTTAGTGGTTAAGAAACCTGCAATAGCTACACTTAAACGACCAATTTACGCCATTTGACCTCTGTGACCTTGAAAAGCAGGTCAAATCAAAAACCCGTAGGATATGTGATGTATCCTTGCTCTGAGTACCTACCATGAAAATAAAATTGAAAACAAGTCACTATTAAGCGAGATATTGCACTTTTTACTTTTTTTAGTTTTGGCCCCCCTGGTGGCCAAGTCCAGAATCAGATCAGACCGAAATTCGGTGTCAGAGGTTATATGATGCAGGGAGTCATGTGTACCAAATTTCAAGTTCATAGCTTTATTGGTAAAGAAACGTGCCACAGTTACGCTCAAATGGCCAATTTACGCCATTTGACCTCTGTGACATTGACAAGTACGTCAAATCAAAAACCCGTACCATATGTGATGTATCGTTGCTAAGAGTATCTACCATAAAATTTTTACCAAAAACTAATCAGTAATTAGTGAGATATCACACTATTTATGTTTTCAGTTTTGGCCCCCTAGTGGCCAAGTCAAGAATCAGACCGGACCGAAATTCAGTGTCAAAGGTCATCTGACCTAGTGGGTCATGAAAACAAAGTCCATAGCCCTAGCGGTTAAGAAACGTGCCACTGTTTTAGAAATAGGATACCACGGACACTGCAGTGTTGTATAGACTCCCCTACGGTGCACGTCTGTCAGCCGTAACGCATTTCGCAAGAAGCGTACTGAAGAGGTCATGTGATAATTTCGCGTTCTTTCATTCGTCCGTATAAATTATCCAACGCGTCTATACAGTATGCACTAGAGGCCGACAGTCCTTATAAATCTTAATGTATTCATGATCACGTGCAAAATATGGCTCCCTGATTGGCTAGTTGGTTCATGGAATTCCCCCCTACGTCAACGCGAAGTGATTTTGACGGATGGTATTTAGTTTCGAAGCATTTCGTCTCGCATTTCCAGCTACGCTAAAAACGCCCATTTTCGACAGATTTCCCCGAAATTAACAGGTAAATACTTTATATATTACAAAAGTTGTTCGCAATGACTTATAGAATATGTTATAGAAACAAACAATATCATTCGTACACATTGTCATGCCAGTAGTTAGCTGCCTTTGGTGATTTTTGGTCACGGTTTTTGGAAAATTTTCTGACTCGCTGGGTTATCATAAAACACGGACTCGGCGTTTAGAATTTGGTTGGCACGTCGATAATTGAATGCATTGTGTGCGTGCTGTGCGTGCATGTGGTGTTGGACAAGCCACTTGAATTGAAAGCCAGTAATCATTGTTAAAATAGTGGAAATGGTAATATGTATGTGATAATTGACTAAGGTGAGTGTTGTTGTTTGTCTCTTTTGTCCTGCTAACCTGAAAAGGAGCACATGTGTCATTATACTGCATGTGTGCGCGGCGCGGTGAATGCACACTGTGACTGTGTGATGTGGTGTGGCCTTGGTCAAATTACTTAACTGAAATATAGAATTGGTATAAACAGTTAATTCCTGGGAGTTCTAATTGGTTTTAGCTCTAGTATTATTAAGTAGTACCACTATGATTTAATATTAAATTAGAGAACTGAACTGTTTTAATTTATTTATGTTATGATGTCGAGGCCAAATTTAAATTTTGTCTCCTTATTTCAGTATGCCTCGCCATGGTGGTGGTCCCCAGTTCCGTGGAAGCAACGGCAAGGGTGCCAACAACCCTAGTCAGAAGAAGTGGCACTATGTTGGTGGTGGTGGACGTGGCGCAAGGAAGAGAATGGCTGCTGCCAATGAGGCTCGACTTGCAAAAAAAGAGGATGCAGGAAAATTAGAATGAAGCTGGTGGGTCTTCGTCAATTTCTCATATTTCTCATATACTGTACATTCATTAAAAAGTAATGATATTAAATAAACATTATTTTGAGAGAAAAAAGCCTTTTTTGCTAAATACAGCTGAAGGAAAAATGAGGACTTTAGTGGACTAGACAGTATACTGCACTGGTGGAAGGAGTGGACACCACAGCCAGACCCATGAAAAAAAGATTAACAGAAATCAGAAAAGAAACATGCAAAAACTACATAATCATTCTCAAATGAAGGACAAACTCTTCAAAATATCAATAATTTTGATCATTAACCAATATATTTCCTCATGTAATTAGTCCAAACATGCATACCTAAATGATTTCAGTCAAAATTGTCCCAAATTTGATAATTTCCCAAAGACACTTTAATTAAATTCAATGTGATTATGGACAAGAGGTGGTTAACCCGAACACCAGCTCCCCATGCAAATGTACTGTAACCAATAGCAACGTCGAACATTGATCAGTTGTTCGGGTGCAATGTTTACCGTGAGCCTGCAAGAAGCAGTGTGGAGGGAGTAAGCGCCAATACCGACACATACATTTACATTGCATTTGTACACCACGGCTATTCTTCATGACGCGGCTCCCCCCGCTTCTGTTACAGATTACCAAAATGCCGATAATTTTCCGATTGACCCATCATCAAGTATCAAAAACGTTTTGAATCATTCGAATAAATGATTAAAAGATACTTTTATGAGTCAGTTCCGTATACTTTGCTGATTTATGTATGTTGACCGCGGCCCGTTCCGACCCGGTTTCAGTTTTATACGCAACCTCATTTCCAATGCAAATTGCTTGGCACGAAGTGTGCACGTGATCTGCGGAGCGCTATTTTTAGAGGGGCTTTCTCCATTTCGCATCGGTTGACCGATAGCCGTCTCTAGTTGCACAATTCGTCTGTCTAGAAGACGTGGGTGAGCCAAAAAGGATTAGCCGTTTTTGAGAAAATGTGCAAAATCTGGTGTCCATAAACTTTTGACCATGAGTGTACATGTATATGAAACTGAAATACTAGCAAAAGTTCGTCACGTATCTTTACATTCGCATCAACATCCAGGCGACATATTGTCTGCGTTGTTCCATACTAACTGGGCACGAGTGCGTCACTTGACAAATTGACACAAGGGGCTGAAACATAATGAGTCGGGCATAAAAATTAGATACACAAACCTTTGAGATACTCCTGGCAATTCCCGAGAATTACATTCCTGTCTTTATCCGTGCAAACAAACACACCTAAAAATAACAATTATCATAACAAGTTAGGCCTTTAAAGAAGCACAGACACTTGCACTAAACCTTGGGGCCTCGGGGAAATGTAAAGATTAGATGTTGAGATGTTTCTTATTGACAAATGGCCGGGCAAGTTGAGTGAAAGTCAATATGCTTGCCAGAAAATTTACAAAGTCTGCACCACTAAAATAAACCTTTCATCTTTAGAACCTGAAGTATGTGAGAAATATAGGCAAGTTAAAAGGTTATCGAAACTTGTGAGAGATATTTTGTTTCATCAGCAGGACAGCCAAGACAATTTGATGAGGAATAGACAATTTTAATTACATATACATGTAGTGTACGAGTGATACAGTAGGAGGGGTAAAGTTTCTATGCCTTTACCTATCAACTTAGTCCCACTGAATATTTCAAACAACCCCAAAGCATCAAATAAACCAAATTAATTCATAAAACATGTTGGTTTGACAGCTGCTTGGCAGATGCTTTTTTGAGTGTACTCAATTCAGCGGAGAAATATACCCCTTTGCGTCATTTTGACACCGGATTTTCTTTCAAAAATTCAAAAGTACATTAAATTGCTACCTCATGGCCGTTAGCTTATGTACCAGAAAACATTTCCCTTTGAGTATATACTATATGCAGCGGTAACTTGGTAATTTTCAAAAAATATTTTCCTCATTATCATGCATTGATGTGACCAAGGGGGGGACAAATCTTCACGTTCGATCTCCCGAACCGGTAGGAGGCAGACGTTACTTAGAACAGCCGGGATTCCTCGGGAAATACCCTACCTATATGACGTCATCATAGTGGTTGGGACTTAGTTTTCCCAGTTAAAGTAATGTTTTGCGGCTTGGTTACAAAAACTGCAATAACTTTGGCAATATAAGTCTTAACTCAACCCGACAAAAAGCATTCTTTTCTGCAAGATCTACTCTACCCGAAATATATCAAGAGGTACTGTGTAGGATATTGAAAAAGTTTTTACAACATCAAATTGTGAACACTCTGCTAACTTCACCATTTTGGCATTCAGAAATGCCCATATATGTCTAGAAAATAAAATTGGAACAACATGAAACAATTATTGGATCCATCACAGCAACAGTCTCCATACTTTTAGGGTAAAATCATGTGAATAGAGGCAAGAGGATTTTTTTTAAAGCCCCAAATTAACTGTTTTTGTTGATAACACTGTTTATTGGTTTCTATGGTGAGCGGCCATCAAGTAACATTAATGAAATATTACAAAAAAATCCTATCAACTTCAAGAGGAGATAGTATCCTTCATCACAAAAGTCGAATTACATCAATTGGTCATGTTCTAAGAAATCTACATGACTTTCAATAATTTGTATCAATCTCATAAGTTTCATTAAAATTGACGTATCCAAAAGTCGTTGTTGACTGTTCTCAATGGAAACAAAAGATAATTCTTTTTTTTGCCTAGTTATTTAGCTCGCCGGTCCCCATAATGGACCATCGTTTTGGCTTTTGCATTTTACCACTTTAAATGAGTGAGAAAAAAAATTCTTCCAAAAATGAGATTTTGTCATTCCTGGACATGTGTGAATAACCCCTAAATGATCTATATCATAATACTATAAGGCGGCTCGATAAAGTGCCATTTGGGGGTAGTGTTTCGTCTCGAAATTTTGCACGTTTGCAGGTGATATGTTATCCTGATGCAACGTTATGTTTATTTTCGGAAATTTACTTCAGCGGAGCAGTAATGAGGGATTTTTAATCGGACATTGTCAATTCTCCTTACCACTCACAGAAGCCAAGTCATTGCTGTTTAGTTATGCAGGGGCTTAATCAATTACCTGCACTCCCTGTGGGGTGGCTAACATTACCTGTTGAACAGCTGGCTGTAGGGGGATGATTGGAACAGCCTGTACCTGTTGACCTGCTGAACTAAGGTTAATGTTATTTTCAATCCACGATTGCAGGTCACCTGATGTTCGAGATTTCGCAGGGAAAGAAATTGTAAACAAACGTATGTGTGCAGTTCAAATGTAAACAAAAATGTATTTTTGGTACTTTCGTTTGCTGGACTTGGGTTTTCCCGCAGTAAGGAGCTGGGGTCAAATTGGTGGTCTATTGTTTATGGGTGCTGAGCCAGGAATCGTTAGCTAGAGCTAGCCCTTGATAATGAAGGTTACCATGGTCTGTTTAGTTTATGTGCTCACCACAGCTTTCAATACTTGATCTGAAGAGGCGCGCTGAACCTGAAATGGCCTTATCAAGGAGCTGCTCACGGTGCTGAACTTCTAGCTTGCCTGTCGAGTAAGTGCCTTGCCCGAGACCTGGCTACATGTGGGAGGAGCACGCATTTTAAAGTTATAGTAGTGATAGTGCAATTGGTTCGAGCCATTTGGAGGCCGACATGTGAAGGCCTATCTGGGTACTCCTTCTTCTCCGTATAAAAAGGGGCATTGCTGACTAAGGAACGAGGCATTGCCTCATCATCTCTATCGGACCAATTGATATACTTTTATATGCACGCATACAGCACGCCACAGCTAGGTCCGAGTCTGTGGACAAATGGTTGGCTTAATTTGTCTCTTCGATATGGCTCCTTTGATATTGCATTAGATTTTCATTGCAATTCAATCTATTCAAGAGATAGCCCATTTGAACCTGCCTGCGCCACGGGTACAATGCTAGTAACTAATAACTTTCCTGATTACAAAGTTATGAATCCCATAGTTTTATGGGTAATGGAAAAGTACTGGTTCTTTACAGGGGAAAAAAATGGATTACTAAGCATACTTTTTAAGAACAAGAGGCCCAAGAGCCTGGCGCTCAGCTGGATGACCTAATAACACAGGACTGAGGATGTAAAGTAGTAAATATCGGCTTTATACTACTGTTTGAAGGTCAAGAGAACATGTTATACCACTAAAATTTCCAATGCAGAGCTGCCAGCTGGATGAAATATGACTGAACTAATCATCCATGGTATGTAAATATTACAGGAGGCAATGGAAGATATCCCTAGTTCAGTATGTTGTATCGGTAGCTTTACAGACAAGAAGTGTCAGAGGATGAGACTTCTCCATGGACAACTGTGGTATGTCCAGGCTGGGCTGTACAGCACAACCAAGGATACAAAATGCTGTCTGTGATCAAGAGGTATCCTGATAACAGAGGTCAAAATAAATAGAAATGACCAGTTTGAGACTAACACCACTTTCTTCTTTTTTTATAAGGTAGAGATTACAGGAGTCAACAAAATTAACTTTATTGATGTGCACTAAATTTCACACCTCAATTAATAAAGAATTGTTGGTCTTCTAGGTTTCAATATGTACAATGTGCATTCAACAGTGAAATTAGTTAAACTATTTTTAAATTACTGTACCATCGGGCAGGGCCGTTGCGTCTTGCCAGGTGGCAGCACTCACACCCATATCATTGCAGGAAGGGTGCTGCCACCTGGTTGGTGTGGCGGCTCTTGAACGATTCAACAGTATTCATCTGCGTCCACCATCTTGAATAAATTGTGTTTGTGTTTGCGTAATAATCTGCGCAGTGTTTTATGTCATATTTGTGTGTTATTGACTTTGTACTTTGTTTGTGTTTCAGTAAAATCTACATATATAAAGTTGAATTTGCAAAGTCGTCCTTTCTTACGGCCCTGCGGAGACATATCATTTTACCAATAACGGAACAATAGTTGACAACCATGTCGGGAAATGGTTCATCTGAGCGATCCGACCCTGCTAAGGGACCACGTCGAAGTACACGACCTTCGAACCCAACTGCTAAAGGACTCGCCTTTAGCGAAGATGAGGCGTCAAGGAGATTCAGTACCAACAGGAATTCGTTACAACGTCTGCCTAAAGAAATCTTCGTTTTGTTGGATACTGAGCCTGACAGAGGTGTTTTGCAGCGAATGTATTCGCAATGGTTAACTTTGTATGAAACGTTCTTGGATAACTATAACATATTCTATTCCTTGCTCACATCTGCTGAAGAAGTTGCAGAGTTAAAGGGTCGTTTTGATGTAGATAATAGCCATTATCTGAAGATCAAGAAGGCTGTGGAACTTTGGTTTTCAAGGTCTGAATCTGAACCTCATGTTGGGGTTAAAGATAAAGCTTCTTGTGTGTCTCAAAGTAGTTCATCCAGTCTCAGTAAAGCGAGGTTGGAGGTGGAGCAAAAGAAGGCTGAACTTGGTGCTAAGGCTGCTGCATTGGAGCAGAGGAAGATTCTAGATGAAATGGCCAGGACCATTGTGCTCACCTCATGTGGAGGAAAGATAGATAAAGAGCATGGTATTGTGTCATGTAGTGTTAGGATGTAGGTCCAAGCAATTACAATTTCCCCAAAATGGCCAATTTACAATACATTCGACCTCTGTGACCTTGAAAAGTAGGTCAAATCAAAGAAGACCCGGGTGACACATTGAATGGTTGTTAGAATTAGATGTACCTATGATACAAAATTGGTGCCAATCGGGCAAGTCATTACTAGGAATAATGGCATTTTGAAGAATTTAGGATTTGGCCCCCTCCCTGGAGGCCAAACAGCAAATCAGATCGCACCAAACTTCGGTACCTAAGATCACCTGACCAAGGGGTACATGTGTACTTAATTTGTGATCAATAGTCATTGCAGTTAAGAAACGTGCCATAGTTACGGCCTGACGGCGAATTTACGCCATTTGACCTCTGTGACCTTGATAAGAAGGTCAAATTAAAAACCTGTGTGACATATACTGTATGGTGGTTAGATGTACCCATGATATCAAATTGGTGGCAATCGGGCACGAAGTTAAGGAATAATCACATTTTTAAGGTTTTTGGATTTTGCCCCCTGGTGGTCAAGTGGTGAACCATATTGGACCAAACTTCGGTCCCTAAGATCACCTGACTAAGGGGTAAATGTGTACCAAATTTGGTATCAATAGCCATTGCAGTTTAGAAACGTGCCATCGTTACATCCTAACGGCCAATTTACACCATTTGACCTCTGTGACCTTGAAAAGGAGGTCAAATCAAAAACCCGGAGGATATATGATGCACCTTTGCTAGAAGTACCTACCATATTTTTTTCGACGACGACGACGACGACGACGGACGACGGACGCCACGGTATGGGATAAGCTCACCTCTGCTAAGAGGTGAGCTAATGAAATGGCCAGGGCCATTGTGCTCACCTCATGTGGAGGAAAGATGGATAAAGAGCATGGTATTGTGTCATGTAGTGTTAGGTTTGATGTAGGTCCAAGCAATTACAATTTCCCCAAAATGGCCAATTTACAATACATTCAACCTCTGTGACCTTGAAAAGTAGGTCAAATCAAAGAAGACCCGGGTGACACATTGAATGGTTGTTAGAATTAGATGTACCTATGATATAAAATTGGTGCCAATCGGGCAAGTCATTACTAGGAATAATGGCATTTTGAAGAATTTAGGATTTGGCCCCCTCCCTGGAGGCCAAACGGCAAATCAGATCGCACCAAACTTCGGTACCTGAGATCACCTGACCAAGGGGTACATGTGTACTTAATTTGTGATCAATAGTCATTGCAGTTAAGAAACGTGCCATAGTTACGGCCTGACGGCGAATTTACGCCATTTGACCTCTGTGACCTTGACAAGAAGGTCAAATTAAAAACCTGTGTGACATATACTGTATGGTGGTTAGATGTACCCATGATATCAAATTGGTGGCAATCGGGCAAGAAGTTAAGGAATAATCACATTTTTAAGGTTTTTGGATTTTGCCCCCTGGTGGTCAAGTGGTGAATCATATTGGACCAAACTTCGGTCCCTAAGATCACCTGACTAAGGGGTAAATGTGTACCAAATTTGGTATCAATAGCCATTGCAGTTTAGAAACGTGCCATCGTTACATCCTAACGGCCAATTTACACCATTTGACCTCTGTGACCTTGAAAAGGAGGTCAAATCGAAAACCCGGAGGATATATGATGCACCTTTGCTAGAAGTACCTACCATATTTTTTTCAAAATTTCCCGACTACTATTAAGGGAGATATTGCATATTTTCACTTTTAACGTTTGGCCCCCTGGTGGCCAAACCATGAAACGAATCGGACCGAAACTTGGTCTCCAAGGTGTCATTACATAAGGGTACATGTGTACCACGTTTCAACTCAATAGCTCTAACAGTTACGAAACGTGCCCTGCTAACGGACGACGGACGACGACGACGACGACGACGACGACGACGACGACGACGACGACGACGACGACGACGACGACGGACGACGGACACCACGGTATGGGATAAGCTCACCTCTGCTAAGAGGTGAGCTAAAAAGGAGAAGCTGAATATCAAAATAAAAGAAGAACAGCAGTTGGAAACAGAAATAGCTGTGTCCGAGGCTAGGGAACGTGTGTTGGAAGAGTTTGAGAGTGCTTTGATTGGTGGCGCTCTTTTTAAAGAGCCTGTAGTTGACAAGACATTTCAGCTTTCCTCAAAGCATGTTGTAAATTTTCCGAAATTAGTTGAAACCTCAGACAAATTCAATCTTTCTGCAGAACAAACTGTGAATGCATCTCATTCACAACAAGGTGTTGATCAGTCCCTTGTGATTGCCAGGGAATTGGTAGAGATCCAGAAATTTAAAGGAAATCCAATTGAATTTCCCAGCTTTCTGAGACAGTTTAAGGGCAAGAATCTTGGCACTTACAGAATCTGCCGATGAAAGATTGAATTATCTGATCCAATTTACTGAAGATGAAGCTCACAAGGTGGTAATGGGCTATGCTCATCTTGACTCGGTTACTGGGTTTGATGCAGCTCTCAAAGAGTTGAATTATCGATATGGTGATCCTGACATTGTAGCTAATGCATACAAAACAAAGGCTTTGGGCTGGAAAAAGATTGAATCTAAGGCATCAAACATGCCACAAGAACTGGATAATTATGCTATCTTCTTAAAAGAATGTATGTATGCTGTGAAAAGCATTGATATGAAGAAGGTTTTAGAATTTTCCAACAATATGCAAAAGATCATCCAAGTTTTGCCAGACACCCTGCATGATAGGTGGCGAACCATAGTTCAGACCCACAAAGATAATAAGTCGGAACTTACCTTTGAGAAGCTTGTTGAGTTTGTAAGTAGGGAAGCCAGGAAGGCTACCGACCCTATTTATGGTAGAAATGTAATGAAAGATCATAGTTTCAAGGCCAAATTTGGCAAATAATCTGGTTCTAGTAAAACCATTAGCTCTAAAGGCAGCTTCTCCACAAATGTGAAGCCCATGACTTCAAACGTGTCTGATGTTGCATCAACTGGTTCTTCTACTCAAACTCAACAGGGTTCAGGTCCGAATCAAAGTTCTCAAAATGAACAGGTTTTTGCGTTCAAGTCTCCCTGCCTGTATTGCAAACGAGATAATCATGCTCTTAGCTACTGTCGTTCTATCAAGTCTTTGTCATTAAAAGAAAGGTATGAATTTTTACAGGGTCTCAATTTGTGTTTTGGTTGTTTGAAGGTTATGAAGGGTACCCATAACAGAGCCACATGTAGGCAGAAGTTGTTATGTGGTCTCTGTGGGAGATTTCATCCCACTATTTTACACTCAGATCCAGTGCAAAGGCAAGATGGTGCTGCTACAGCCAATCCTATTTGTGCGAGTGGTAGAGCAGTTTCTACTAATGCAACCACTAAGCGTCCTACCAACGTTGGTTGTCGTGTTGCTATGCCTATTCTTCCTGTGAGGGTTAAAGTGGAGAATAGTGATAAATACGTTGAAACCTATGCATTTTTGGATAGTGGCAGCACCTCAACCTTTTGCTCTGAGAATCTGAGGACGAAGTTAAACATTGAGGGTAGGAAAACCACCATTCAGCTGAAGACAATGGGAAATGATAGTAGTGTACATAGTCGTGTTTTGAAAGGCTTAGAAATTTGTAGTCTGGATAATTCATTCCAAGTCCACTTGCCAGCAGTGTACACACAAAATCAAATGCCTGTGTCTGTAAATGATATGATTTCTAGACATGATCTGGAGCAGTGGGAACATCTCAAATATGTCCCATACCAAACCATTGACAGTACCGAGGTGGGTTTGTTGATAGGTAGTGATGTTCCCTTGGTTATGGAACCCTGGGATATCATCCCAAGCCAGAAAAATGGCCCCTTTGCGGCTCAAACAGCTTTGGGTTGGGTGATTAATGGTCCATTAGATATCCCTGGCCAAAGTGGATCGTGTGGTGTGAGATTTGTTAGCACCAATTGTAGTATAGGAGTTGAGGAATCTGATGAAATGCAAGTTAGTCTCGAGCAACAGGTCATAGATTCCTTCAATCATGACTTAAGTGAAAGGGCAGTCGATGATAAACAAGAATGGTCCAGGGAAGACCAAAGGTTCATGAGTCAGGTTACACAATCTTGTGTTTTTAAAGATGGTCTTTATTACATAGGTCTTACCTTCAGAAATGAAAATGTTGTCTTGCCAAACAATGAACCTCAGGCCAAACAAAGATTATTGTCCCTCAAAGAAAACTTGACAAAAACCCTGATTTTCATAGAGAATACAAGGCATTCATGGAGAAAATCTTAGTCAATAATTATGCAAGGAATGTGTCACAAGAGGAGTTGGATCTAAACAATGGCCGGACTTGGTTTTTGCCTCATCACGGTGTTTATCACCCGCAGAAAAAGAAACTTTGAGTTGTATTTGATTGTGCTGCTCGTTTTGGGGGAACTTCCCTCAATGATCAACTCCTGTCCGACCCAAACTTGACCAACTCCTTGATTGGCACACTCCTGAGGTTTAGACAGGGTGAATTTGCCGTAACTTCAGACATTGAGTCCATGTTCTATAGAGTGAGAGTACCTGAGGAGGATGCAAGTTTTTTGCGTTTTCTTTGGTGGGAAGATGGCGACACCTCAAAGCCCATCGTTCAGTACCAAATGTTGGTACATATCTTTGGTGCAGCATCCAGTCCTTCTTGTGCAAACTTTGCTTTGAAGCAGGCTGCAAGTGACAATGAGACTGAATTGGGTTCATTAGCAGCAAACTCATTGCGAACTTTTATGTCGATGATTTCCTCAAAAGTTTGGATGAAATCGGTGAGATAATTAAGTTGTGTGCAAGTACAAGAGAAATCTGCCACAAAGGTGGCTTTAATTTGACTCAATGGTTGAGTAACCGCATTGAGGTGTTGGCATCAATCCCAAGAGAGCACTGTGTTTCGCTGTAAAAGTCGAAACAGAAATGGACTATATTATTTAAACAGTATTTGAAAAGCCCGCGTTAAAAGTTAGGTCTTTAGGCGCGAATTACGCATTGGACAAAGGGTCGCGTGATCCGAGCGCATGACTTGTAATTTTGCACCGTCACGGGATTAGCCCATTCAAGAGACATTTTAACTTAAGGCGTAACAGTGGACAGATCGCGACCAAGTCCGGGGCAAACATTTTATCTTATCAAAAAACATGAAAAACAAACTATATGTGGATTCGTAAGTTTCAATTTTATCCTATTTAGACACTCATTAAATCACTTGTTAATTGGTGTAGGTTTTCGGTGATACAGACATTTATTTCACTAATTGGGTTTCATGGCCAGACTAGGTTGCCAAAATATATTGCTAGATAAGTTGGATTCAGTTTCGAATAAAATCTTTGTATCGAAGAACCACATATTCCTCCTCCGTCCTTCAGTGTCCTGGCCGGACACGTCACACTGGGCTAAACAACTGAAAGGTTTGGATCTTGACCTAGACAGCCTTCCCATTGACAGAGTTTTGGGGGTTCAATGGAATGTAGAATCTGATGTTTTCTCTTTTGTCAGGCAATTAGGTGAGTGCCCCCCAACTCGTCGGCGTATTCTTTCTACTGTAAGCTCTGCTTATGACCCCCTGGGATTGGTTTCTCCAGTCATTCTGCAGGGTAAAATTTAGCTTCAAGAGTTGTGTAGGCTCAAGACTGGCTGGGATGATCCGATATCTGAGGATGTGCATGACAAGTGGGATCAATGGGTAGGCTGTCTTCATCAGTTGTCCAATTTCTCAGTACCAAGATGTATTAAACCAAAAGGATTTTTCATGTAACAGTTATGTCATTTTAGTGATGCCAGTATTTCTGGCTATGGTGTAGTGACATATTCTCGTGTTATCAGTCCTGATGAGAAGATTCATAGCAATCTTTTGATTGCCAAGTCAAGTGTGGCGCCCCTCAAACAGGTGTCCATTGTTAGGTTGGAGTTAACCGCTGCCACAGTGGCAGTACGAGTAGATCGGATGCTGCGTAGGGAATTAGAAATTCCAATTGAGAAGTCACATTTCTGGACTGATAGCATGTCAGTTATTCATTACATCAGAAATGAAACTTCAAGGTTTCATACCTTTGTGGCTAACCGCCTCCAAGTTATACACGAAGGGTCTACTGAATCACAATGGAACCATATTAGTTCAGAATTGAATCCTGCAGACATAGCTTCTAGGGGTGCGACTTCTGGGAGTTGGTGAATAAGGAGCATTGGGTGTCTGGGCCAAGCTTTCTTCAGAAGCCAATCTCAATCTCATCCGTGTTGGGGGTCGTCTGAGTGAGTTATCCATGCCAGCAGAGGTTAAACATCCTGTTATTCTACCATACAAGTCTCATGTTGCAGAACTTATTTTGAATAGCATTCAACTTCAAGTGCAGCATGGAGGTAGAAATCAAATGCTTGCTCGCTTTCATGAGAAGTACTGGTTAAGCCATGCACCAGCCAGCATCAGACAAGTAATCAGAAAGTGTGTCACATGTCGCCGCCAAAGGCAGTCATTGGGACAACAGAAGATGGCTGATTTGCCGTCTGATCGGGTTGTGCCAGATAAGCCACCCTTTTCAAGTGTTGGTGTAGACTACTTTGGCCCATTTTTGGTGTTGCAAAAGCGTTCACATGTGAAACGCTATGGTGTTATTTTTACGTGCCTAACTTCCCGTGCTATTCATATTGAAGAAAGTTCTGACTTGAGCACTGATAGTTACATTATGGCTCTCCGGCGCTTCATTGCTAGGCGCGGTCAAGTAGAAAAAATGCGATCTGACAATGGAACCAATTTGGTGGGTGCAGAGCGTAATTTGCGAGAAGCAATTAATAAGTAGAATTTGGCCCAGATTAATGATGCTATGCTTCAACGAAATGTAGACTGGCAGTTTAATCCACCCTCTGGCAGCAATCACGGCGGTATTTGGGAGCGCATGATCAGGTCAATTAGAAAGAACCTCTACAGTGTGGCAGGACAGCAAGTCTTAACTGATGAAAGTCTTCACACTTTGTTGTGTGAAGTGGAATTCACTTTAAATGACCGTCCTATCACAAAGGTTTCAGACTGTCACAATGACCTAGAGGCTCTAACACCTAATCATCTGCTATTAATGAAACGCAAACCCAACTTACTGCCGGGATTGTTCGACAGAGAGGATAATTATCCAAAGCGTAGGTGGTGCCAAGTGCAGTACTTGGCAAACTTATTTTGGAGAAGATGGGTTGCTGAATACTTGCCCCTTTTGCAGGAGCGGCAGAAATGGAATAAGGACGTTAGAAATATAAAGATTGGCGATGTTGTTGTAGTGGGGGATAGCAATGCTCAAAGAAATTCTTGGCCAATGGGCATTATCCTTTAGACCTTTCCCGACAAGAAGGGTAGAGTTAGGATTGTCAAAGTATTAAATGTATTAAAGCGTCCTGTGACGAAACTATGTACACTTTTGGAAATGGACTAGAAGTCGTTGTATTAGGTGTTGTTAAGTGATGTTTAGGAACAGATTATCGAATTCCTCACATCAATCTTGTGTTCTGGACTTTTGTATTTGATAATTGTGTCCAATTATGGTGGGCGGGATGTAAGAGCCATATGCTTTGAATTTCCCTCCATTTTTTACTTTGAGTCTAATAGGTTTCACCACTGTCTATTAAGCCTAGTCATGTGTTTGTGGACCCTTTTTGTGCTCAGCCATTTCTTTTCTAGTCCTCATTGAGGAAACATGCAATTCTCTGGCTTATTCTCTGGTCATTTTCACTGGATATGTGTCTCCTCTCTGGTTGGGCCCATGATATTGGGTAAATGTTTTATTGTTGTTAATGCTGAATTATGGTTGAAGTTATGAGGCATAAGGGCCTACAACACATGTGTTTTAAGAAGACTTACGCCGGTATTTTAGAACGCTCCTTTATTTTGGGGTTAAGGAGGCCTTCTGTGAGGACGCCTTAATTCATGGCCGCCTCCTGTAAGGCGTCCTTATCCAAGATCAATTTTAGAACCTTCCTCGACTCGTCCTTTATTGGAGGAGTTCCTTCAGTTAAAGGTAGCCTTGGAGGCGTCCTTTCGCAAGGAAATCCTCACTCGAGGTCGACCTCAATGTTTCCTGGGCTGGCGAACAATGCCGTGATCTGATGTAACAAGTAATTCATTGCGGTTGGTTTATTGCGCTTGGTTCTGAAGGTTAAAATAAAAGCCCGCCCCGTTGCTCCAAGTGCCCCAGAGGCCCCATTACGGCTGAAATTATGGACGACTCAAGACGTACTGAAGCCAAGAAACCGAGGACTTTTTCGGATATCGAGAGAAATGTGCTGCTCGAACTTATCGAAAAAGAAAAGTGTGTCGTCGAACTGAAGCAGAACACATCGGGTGTATTTAAAGCCAAGAATTTCCATTTCCTGTGGAAATGTCATTTTATTAGTTCATACCTACCCAGGTCAGACTTTTGCATGTGTACTCCATTCGGACACACCCGAGGAAGAAATAATCTATTTATAATAGAAATCTCTTAGCTAGTTTGCTTAGCTACACCTAGGCGGCGCCCCTATACAGCCTCTGCCTCGTGTGAGCCGCCATAATCAGTACTTATTACTCGAGCGCACCGAGTAAGTCCCGTTGCTGTGGGGACAGGCAGGGCGGGTAGTCTGACCTGGGTAGGTATGAACTAATAAAATGACATTTCCACAGGAAATGGAAATTTTATGTCGTTCATACTCTACCCAGGTCAGACTTTTGCATCGAATACCAACAACCAAAGGAAGGAGGGTAAACGGTGACTTACCATGTAGTGAAGTGAACTGTCTCCAAGCTGCGCAGCAGACGGGTGAGACCAGGGGACCCAGAGAAAGAATGCTTGGGGAAAACCCGGGCTAGAGGTCAACAGGCCCTTTGAGAACAAAGGGAAGCATAACTGGGAAAACCCATCCCCTCCTAGACGGGGACAAAACCACCTCAACACGGTATAAGCTCAGCACATATCGTCAAGAGACACAATGTGGAAAAAAAAAATTATTATTATTTTTTTTTTTTTTTTTTTACAAGAAGGAGAGCACGCCCCAGAATAACATGGCGCGGCCTCACTGACTAACTCTCAAAAGTCCTAGGCGCCTGAACCCTAGGACAGCTGGACGGGGCGAACGCGCGGGCCCGAAGACCCGGCGACAGTCTATAGAACAACCCCCCCCCCCGCTTAAAAAGGAGGGAGGACAAGACAGCCAGCAGGAGAGAAAATCGACGAGTGGTCTAGGCAGGGAAACACCTAGACCACGTGCTGAGCAGCGTCAACTGGACCAAGAGACAGCATACCGTCTGTTAACCTGGAACAATCGCGCATATAATACTGGGAGAATGTAGAGTGAGAACTCCACGTAGCCGCATCTAAAACCTCGTTCAGTGCCACTCCCTTATACTCGGCCCACGAAGTAGAAATGGCCCGAATCTCGTGGGCCGTAATGGCGCCAAGGCGACGAAGCTCTGGAGAACCGAGTGTCATAGAATAAGCCATCCGGATGGTGGCCACTAACCATCTGGCGACCGTGGCTGCAGCTATCTCCCTAGTAAACCCCTCTCTATAAGACAAAAAGAGGCGCTTCCTGCCTAGGCGAACAGCAGGCTCCTTAGTCTTATTAGAATAGAACTCCAATGCCCGAACAGGACAAAGAGTTCTGTCCGGGAGGTCTCTGGAGACCGTAGCGGATAACGAGGGGATAAAAACCGGGCGCCTGGAGGTGTGTGGCGCCTGGGACAAATTCTAGGACCGCGCCCCTCTCAGTGAAAGCCAATTTATCAAAGGCTAAAGCATGGAGCTCAGACCGCCGCTGTGCCGTGGCCAAAGCCACCAGGAAAACGGTCTTAAAGGTCAGATGTTTAAAATCTGCCTGATGCATGGGTTCAAATGGAAATTTCATGAGAGCCCTTAAGACCACCGAGAGGTCCCACTTGGGAGGGAGCTGAATGGAGCGAGGAAGCTCCAAAGACATATTGCGAAGCAACGATGAAACAGCGTCATCCCAAGACGGTTGCCACGATTCAGTCAGCTTTAAGGTGACCGAAACGGCGGAGCGATAACCTTTCACTCCCTGAACCGAAAACTTCCGGACCGAGAATAGAAAATTCAAAAAGTCAAGGAAGTTGGGAAGAGAGGGAGCGACCGGAGAAACTCCGTGCTCCCGACACCAGTCTCGAAAGACAGCCCACTTGCTATCGTATGAATCAAGGGTAGACTGTCTCTGAGGTTGGGCGACTTTACGGATAACGTCTTCCGAAAAGCCTCTCTCTCGGAGGAAATACCCGACAGCCTCCAGGCGTGAAGCCTGTAAAAAGAAGGGTCTTGATGATAGACCCGGCCGATTGGGCGATAAAGCAGACGGTCCCACGCCGGCAGGCGGCGGGGGTGATCCGTCAGCAGCTCCAGCAGAACCAGGAACCAGGCCTGGTTCGGCCAGCACGGTGCTATCAGACAAAGTCTGACCCGTGAACTGGCCACCTTGTTGAGTACCAGTAGCAACAGAGGGGTTGGCGGGTATGCATAAGCATTGAGGCCGTCCCAGGAGGCCGACAGGCTGTCCACTCCCAAGGCCTCCCCGTCCGGGAGGGGTGAGTAGTACAGGGGAAACATCTTGTTCAACCGAATCGCAAACAAGTCCACGACCGGAGCATCCCACAGGGCCCCCAGACGAGAGACCACCTCGCGATGGAGGGTCCACTCTGACTGGACCAGACGGTCCGACCTGGAAAGGGCGTCGGCCAAGATATTTCTCTTGCCGGGGATGTGACGGGGGAGGAGCTGGATATCCAAGCGGCGACAAAGCTGCAGGAGCTCCCAAGTGAGACGGCACAATGTGTCGGATCTCGTCCCCTCCTGTCTCCGAATATAAGCGACCACCGTCGAATTGTCGGAGAAAAGAGAAACCCTGTGACCCCTCAGATGAGACGTGAAGGCCCTCACGGTCAGGATGACAGCCTGCATCTCGAGGATATTGATCGAGAGACGCGCATCCTCCTCTGACCACGTGCCCTTGGTGGTCAGATCCCCTTCGTTCAAATGGGCGCCCCAACCATAAAGGGAGGCGTCCGTGAATAGGGACATCTGGGGCGACGGAGGGCTGAGCTGCACTCCGCGGAGCAGCTCCGTCTCCGAACCCCAGAAACTCCACACCTCCCCCAGGAGAGACCCCGGGATAAATATCCGCTGGTCGAGGGAGTCCGTGAATGGACGCCAACTCGACAGCAGGAGGAGCTGGAGTGGGCGCATATACAGGTGGCCGAAAGGAACCTGGTCCGCTGCCGAATTGAGCAGCCCCAGCAGCGACAGAAACTGTCGGGCTGTGGCGCTGTCCTGACGGCAAAAAATCCCGACCAAGGACCGAATCTTGCGAATTCGGTCCGGAGGGGGGGACATCAGGTCCTCTCGTGTGCGAAATCGCACCCCCACGAAGACATAATCCTGAGCTGCGTCCAGCTCGGATTTGTCCCAATCTATCAACCACCCTGCCTGTCCGGTTGTGACGAGCAGAAACTTTGCCTGCTTTCCCAGACGGCGATGAGCCTGGTGCCGTAGCAGCCAGTCCTCGAGATAGCAATGGAGCTTTAAGCCCATGGCGTGAAAAGGCGCGGCAAACGCCTTGACGACGGTTGTGAAAATCAGCGGAGCAGAAGCCAGGCCGAAAGGAAGGGCCTGAAACTGATAAACCTTTCCTTCGAAGAAAAAACGAAGGAAGGGCTGAAACTCTGGATGGACCGGGACGTGTAAATACGCGTCCTGAAGGTCCAGAGAGATAGCCCAATCGTTGGGCTGCACCGCGACCGCTACTGACCTGGTTGTCTCCATCTTGAAGCTGGGGACCCGGAGGAACCGATTCAAGGTGGACAGGTCGATGACCAGTCTCCACTTCCCGGACTTCTTGGGGACCAAGAAGACGTGGCTGTAAAAGCCCGGGGAGGAATGGTTGTCCACCAGCCTCACTGCCTGCTTCTTGAGAAGAGACAGGACCTCCGATCGAATGGCAAGCACCCTGACGGGGTCTACTGGCGGGGACACCGGGGTGGGGGTCGACGTCATGGGGGGGGGGACGGGAAAAGTCCAATCGGACACCGTGTCGGAGCATATCCGGCATGGGGGAGTCTTTTTGACACCACCGGTCCCAAAAGTCTGCGCAGTGTCGCAGTCTGCCACCCACGACGCCAACTGTGGGGGCGCCACCTGGAAGCGCAGGAGGAAGGACTAAAGAGTCACTTGCGCTTGCCCCCGCGACCCTTCTCTTGGAAGGGACGCTTGGGCTGCCCGCCACCTCCGCCCCTGCCTGAGGAGCGGTGGTGCTTATTGGAGCGGCGAGAGGGAGCCGCAGCTTTTGCCTGCCCTTGGGGACGAAAGGAGGAGGAGCCAAGCGAGGACGAGGGCCCAAGAGGAGCCGACGAACCACACAGAGTCAGGTCGGCGTAGGATAACACCGCCTAGGTCTCCTTAGCCAGGGCCTCGTCATTCTTCGCATCCTTTAAGGCCGAAGAAGAGAGGACTTTAGGGGGTACCAAACCCGAAAGTTGGATGTCGTCCTTGAGGGGCGACAGTGAAACCGGGTCGGTTCCCGACGGTGAGACCCGATAATAATCGGATCTATAGGACAGGCTTGGAGGGGAAGCGGTCGTGAATCGCTTCCCAGCCTGAGTCCAGGCACCCGGTCCCGTAGACGGGAGCGTCGAGACCAGGGCGCACTGGTGACCCCCGCAAGAAGGTGCTGTATCCCTGAGAGCCGTATCCAACCATGTGGAGGCTCTAATCAGGGCCGGAGACGCGGGCAATTCCTGGAAAGCCCGGTCAGGGACCGCATCCGACTCCTGCTCGGAGGCGTCGCCTAACAAGTCGAACGGCACCTTACCGAGGGCGGGGTTGACCGTCGGGAGAGGACATGTGTCTTGCGGCACAAATTGCCGAACAAGAGCGCGCAAGTCGCGCATACCCGCGACAATGGCGGAGTCCTCACCCCCAGAGGGGGGGTCAGCCTGAGAGGCCGAAAAAGACTGTGAGTCGCTAAACTCACAGTCCATTGGCTGATGACTCAAATCAAAAGCCACCGGCCTCTCGGCCGGGCGAGCCGAGGAACTGTCATGGAGGTTGGAAGCCTCCATGCGGTCTGTCAGGCTCCTAAGCAACTGCCGTTGATCCTCCGTAAGAGAGGAAGCAAGAGGCAGAGGCTCAGAGCTCAAATCGGACTCCCGTGGGGCAGACACGGGGGGGGGCAGACACGGGGGGGGGCATGCCTGACCGGCAGCCACACCCGTCAACCCCGACATACCCGACAGAGCAGGGTGGGGTCGGACCGGGGAAATAGTCGGTCTGACGGCACCCATAACGGGGGGGGGGGGGGGCACCAAGGCCCCTTGCCCGTGAATAGTGGTCGATCACCGACCCCCTGCCCACACCGGGCAGGACACCTCCGGGTGCGGTGAACGACGGCAAAGACGGGAAGGTGAAAACCGGTCTTGCCCCGCCAGGGGGCGTCCGAAGAGACGACCGACTCACAGAGTGAGGGTCGGACGGACGAGCCCGCCCCAAAGCGAAGGGGTGGCGGATCCCCGGAGTGGCCGTGGACTCAACCGTGGCGCTGGCAGAGCAACCCCGTCGCAAACCCCGGAGGAGGACGGGGGAGCACACCTGAAATAACAGGCGGCTCACCGGGGGCGACGCTGCTCACCAACCCATGACAGGAGGGGGCGTCGGCGGGGGGATCGGGACGTAAAATGTCCAGAGTCCCACCCGAAGCCCTGCCCCCTTGAAAGGGGGCAGGGCTAACCCTGGGGAATGTCCCTGAATCAGGGTCACCAACACTCAAACCCAAGGCCTCCCCAGGGGGCACACCCCAAAAAGAGGGGTGCCCGGCCTGGGGGGAGGGGTCGGGAGGGGTCGAAACCCCCCCAGAGCCCCGTGGACCTCGCCGCTTAGCGGGGGTCCGTGAGGAGGGCGAGGAGAGGGAGTCAAAGACCCCCTTCCCTTTGAGGCCCGTGCTCCTCTCCTCACCTTCTTCATCTTCTTGCCGGCGGTGCCGGGAGAAGAGGAAGGCATCCCGGGGGCGAAAGGGTCCGGCCCAATGGGGGCGGAACTACCCGCACCCCGACACGGGGAAGAACCGGGCCGGGGACTATGAATCCCCGATACACCCGTAAACGGACCTCGGAAACCCGCCCTGAAGGGCAGGAGGTCCAAAACAAAGGGTGGAACACCCAAAGAAGAAAGAAAGGACGGCAATAACGATGTCATTACGCTGAAATTTCTCACAGAAAAACCACAAAAGTATAAAAACGAACGGTCACGTGACCAACAGCCCGGGAAAACGGAGAAAAAATTTCTTGGGAGACGGCAGAAAAAGCACGCTCCAAAAGCAGAAATCGAGGGAGGATGGTAAAAGAACGATCTCACCCGTCTCCTAGAGATAGTAAGCTTCCCGAAGTTGTCCCGGGGTGTCCTTCTCGAACGTAGGATCGACCAAAATTTGGTGAAAACAACGTAGAAAAACTCGGAACAGTGTGCAACAATGTGCCGAGGAAAAAGTACTGATTATGGCGGCTCACACGAGGCAGAGGCTGTATAGGGGCGCCGCCTAGGTGTAGCTAAGCGAACTAGCTAAGAGATTTCTATTATAAATAGATTATTTCTTCCTCGGGTGTGTCCGAATGGAGTACACATGCAAAAGTCTGACCTGGGTAGAGTATGAACGACATAAAATCAGGCCTCGGATCGGATCGTAGATGGGTTCAATCAACAGAAAGGATTGGAACCGTCCAATGTGAAGGCACTCAAGAAACTGTGGGACAACACGAAAGCCAAGGCAAAGAAGGACGTCAGCAAAGAAAAGAAAGATCGGTACCGGACAGGTGGAGGTCCCGCTGATCCTGCCGCCAAGGCAGATGACGCATCCCACCTTGTGACATCAATTTGCAGTGACGTATTACGACCCTTGGATAACGAATTTGACGATGATGTGGGATACCATGGACAAGGTAGATAGTTTATTTTTCAATGGTAAAATGCACCATCACGTAGACAGAAAAGCAGTTTGCCTCAGGTCGTTCCGAATGTGACGAGGGCTACCCCACTAAGAAGTATTTTAACTTACTCTAGTTTCACTTCCATAACACTACCGGTACTGGTAAAAACAACCAGAAATGTCAGATTCAGAACGTTTCGTGACTCCCATTTCTTTCAGGAATGTTGTTGAAATAAATGCTCAATACGACAGTTGACGGCAGTTATTAAGTAAAGTTATAGAAGTGAAAAGAGAGAGTTTAGCTGTAAAGTAATAGAGATGGTGCACATTTAAATATGACATTCAAACAGGCCTTTCCTCACTGGCAGCATAAAACCATTTGATGTTCTGTGATTTAAATTACGCTAAGATCATCATTTCGCTGCATTTGTTTTATAAAATTATCCTATTTTTGGTTTAACATGTCCACAAGAAACCGGGGTTCCACGAGCTGCCACTGCGACGGTAACGCTGAAGGATGTTGAGGAAGAGGGGTTTTCTGAACCAAAGCAGTCCACATCGACAGTCAAACCTGGATCCCAGGGGAAAGCCAAACGGAAATATGTGGAAGCAACAGACAGTCCAACGTCATCATGCGCATTCGGCAAAGCAGTTCGCATGCAGGAGATCGAACACGAGCTGCAGGTTAAATGCTTGAAACAGCAAATAGAATTTCATCAGGAGGAACACCGAGAAAAAATGAAAGTCCTCAGAATGCAACAGCACTTCCTTGAAAGTCTCCAGGAGAAAACAAGTTCAACATCAAATGAGTCAAATCAAACGTATCCGTTGTATAACGTCTATCATCAGATGTAATAAATGATTAATTGAAATGTACCTGAATGTCTTTTGTCATTCATTGAAAATACCGCTGAACTATTGTTTGCCTCATTGCATTTCCAAGCACATCATGTAATGCGGCGTTGTCCACGTCGCCAATACCTTCCATTTCAGCTTCATTATTTTCATCAGGAAAATCGTCCTCTCGTAAATCCGTCGCAATATTGTGAAGTACAGCTGTGGCTACAATTACTGCCATAGTGGTCGTTAATTTGCAGCGGATCCCGAATTTCAGACATGGAAAACGACGCTTCCATACACCGAACATGCGTTCAACGAGTGATCGGGTTCTCCTCTGTGCGCGATTGAAGCTGTTTTCCGCTGGTCCATTGGGATTCCTGAATGGTGTCATAAGAAATGGCCGACAAGGATACCCTGGGTCCCCAAGCAACAAACCGGTCAGTTCGTTATTTTCGAATCTGGTACAAATCAGGCTGTTGTCAAATATGCGTGCATCGTGAGTAGAACCAGGCCACCTCACGACTATGTTGATGAACTTCAGGTTTGCATCACTTATCCCCTGCACATTCAGCGACATAAACGATTTCCGACACCTATATATCTCCCGATTTTCCAGATTTGGAGCTTGTATGGGGATGTGCGTACCATCCACACAGCCTACAACAAGTGGAAACTCGGCAATCTCATAATACTTGGCTTGCATAGCCGTTGCTGCTTGTCCCTCTGGAAACTGTATGAAATCGCCTCGTTTTCTGGCAATAGCTCGTGAAACATTAGCAACGATTTTGCTCACAGACGACTGGGAAATTTGTAGTAAATCTCCAGCTACAATTTGGAAACTACCTGTGGCATAGAATCGCAAAGCAATTCTGAGTTGCAAACTTGGCGGCACCGGATTTCCACGGTTATTCACTGGTTCGGGTAAGTCATCTCGTAAAATGTCGAGAATTCGTGTAAAACCGTCTCTCGTGAATCGGTACAGGCTTGAGATGACAACAATTGGCTGAAGGAGTTCCTCAATTACGAGGAGCGTTCTAAAATACCGGCCTTAGTTTTGGTCCATGCCTGTCCATCTGGTGGCCATGTTGCTTTCTGCACCATGTGCAAATACACTAAATTTCACACCTCAATTAATAAAGAATTGTTGGTCTTCTAGGTTTCAATATGTACAATGTGCATTCAACAGTGAAATTAGTTAAATTTAGTTAAAAGGTGGCAGCACTCACACCCATATCATTGCAGGAAGGGTGCTGCCACCTGGTTGGTGTGGCGGCTCTTGAACGATTCTACAGTATTCATCTGCGTCCACCATCTTGAATAAATTGTGTTTGTGTTTGTGTAATAATCTGCGCAGTGTTTTATGTCATATTTGTGTGTTATTGACTTTGTACTTTGTTTGTGTTTCAGTAAAATCTACATATGTAAAGTTGAATTTGCCTAATCGTCCTTTCTTACGGCCCTGTGGAGACAGCAACTATACGTCATAGCCCAGGCTTTTGAATCGTCAAAAATTCAGTTAAATGTGCCTGTAGCGCCAACTGGCGGTGAAAACTAAACTAATTCCATTGCAAGTAAAAATGAAAAATTATCAAAAAAAATTCGGTCAGATGTGAAAACAATATTTCCTCTGTGGACCGAAGTATAAAGGAATGAAGTTTAAACTTCCCGATGACCTCATTCGCTTAATTTAGGTCGGATTCACTGATTTTTGGTTTCTGAGTTCATCTTGGGTTACGCCTAATTTAGCAGTGTCAACTAAGTGCCTAGGCCTTGCGGTTACAAAATGCCCAAAAGTGACACGGATGGAAGGACAGACACCATTACCTTAGTAATATTACCAGCTTTGCTGACTTTGAATTTTTCGGATATTTGTTTTTCAGTTTTATCTCATAGCATGAAATGAGAGACCATCGTTGCCCATTTTCTAATTTCCCCCGTTTGTGAATTTAAAAAACTACAAGCCCTTCGGCGATAATGGCTCACTGTGAGAAATGATTGCTATAATGTTGTCAATGTGCACAGGGACTGGACCAATTGGTTCACTTACTGAATCCAAGATGGCAGACCACCAGACTAAAATGCGAGTACTAATTGGAGAGCTTAGAAGTATAATCAGGCTAAGGCACATTTTAAACCCTATATTTGGAGAAAAATGCAAAAATATGAAAAAAATCTTCACATTCCCTGGAAACACTTAAGTGATGATTTCTAGATATCGCTGAATCATTAAGAGGCACAGATTATATGTGTTGAAAGCATTTGCTTCTTTAAGGGTATAAATACTGCAAAATGTGCATAAACCAAGAAGGGTTGTTACAACTAGTTACACTACGGACTTAGTGATAAGGCCTCGTCCCATCGCCCTTACCGGCCACTACGACAAGTCAATACTCTTGCTGATGATTCGTCATTATTGGTTGTCGCAAAAACAACGAATTGACACAGATATCAACTAGGTCAACCAATCACGCGGTAGTCTGGCGGACACACCTCCACGACACACTTTATGTGACTTAGCATGGTGTCCATGATGCGGCCACTCAAGACATGATGACGTAGATTGCCACAACAAACTTGTGGTGTGAAGCTGTGTACTCCTCCTACTATAATATTACGTCTGGAGGCAAAGTCGTAAGGTGTACAGTTAGCCGACGACGTTTGGTGTGCAGGTTTCTAATGTCTTCAGCCGTCATCAGTGAATTCACCTTTTTCATTACAGATTGTTAAATTATTTACAGACATACTTGTGGGTAGGCCTAATCCAGAAGAAACATACCGCCAGCCTTTCCTCCGGGTTTTTCCTACAGCCTGTTCATAATCTTCTACATGTTCTAGGCCTAGTATTAGCAATGATTAGCATGATGATTGAAGTGGTCGTTTATGCCATGCTACTTGCTCTGGTGCAGTAGGCGTTAGGAGTATAGTCTGCTGTATACTTTTTAGTGAGTTTAGGATGACGTTGACACTTGGCAGGGGTGATGAGATGCACTGGCCGAGTATTACTTACTTTATTTGGACTTTTTCCGAGTTTGCTATAGTAACACCCACGGCTGCCGACCGGGAGTGAAAAGCTGGCGGTGCCTCTGCCGCTCTGGCTTCTTTGCTACAAACTCGCCTACCCCTAGGCCTAGGCTACCTCTCATGCAAACAGCAACTGCATAACTATATGAATAATGAATTGTTCATTGACCTGCCTGGTTACAATACATTACAGGGTCAGTGTGAGCAGGTGTGTGACTGTTAGCGATTCGACTATGGCTAGGCCAATAGCCTTGCGCTTATTGCTTGACCATGTCCATGTCGTCATGATACCTGTAGGCCTATACGTATACGTTGACTTCAGAATTCACCGGCCATCCGCATCAGGCTGCAAGTGCAACTCTGTCAGTCAGTGTCACCCAAACCAGGTCATACCAATGCTGCCAGCGATTCACAGACAACTAATTAACAATCCGATGAGTATTTCCATCACCTCGACATCTGATAACTTACTGATTTTGTACGGAAAGCAAGCAGTGAACGAAGTAAACATTAATGGATGACAGGGTGTAATGAAGAAGCGTGATTACCTCGTTCCGAATGCTCACCATAAGCTTAGTTGCATACAGTCATACACCTGCAATACTTCATCGATCCCAGGTTGATTATCGGCTAATGTAGCATATCATTATCACACCCCCGGATCAAACCTTACTAATCAAACCTGAAACTATCGAACTGGCACGATATTCGTTCTTTTCTTTAAATATTTGTCGATGGAATCAAATGGAATCAAATGGAATAAATTGTTTGTGGCCGATTTGCACTACTCACAGTCACACGCTTCCAAAAAATCAACATTTTGCGAATGTACTCGATTTGTTGGAACATAGTAAGCTCGTCCCCTTGTACGAATGTACGTACATATGACCATAATAAATCAATATGAATAACACCCTGGAAAAGGGGCGTGGCAAAATTACATGGAAAAACGAAAAAAAACAGATATATACGATGGTTTGTTGTCCAAAATCACTTCACGAGACACACCTATGATGCCAAACACAGCCAATGATGCCGACTGCGCCCGAATCGGTCAGCCTTTATGGACAAACGAGGTTATCGCAAAATGAGGTTAAAAAACCAATGCAACTTTAACTGGTCACTATAGACAGTGAGCCAACACTGAGCAATAGGTAATTTTTTTTACTGATTTCGGCTAAATTTCAAAGTGGTGTATATCCTGTAATTCTTCAAATAATTCAACAATATTTCATACAGTTCATGATCTAGGTTTAGTGAACATATTCCTACTTCAGATTTTGTATTTTCATAAGTGTCTTTGCAACATGATGGCTTTATTCATCCGAATTGCCTGTGGAAAATGTTGCTTTTTATAAGTTCACTCTTAAAAAAGATTTTTTCAACCTATTTTTGACAAGTTTATGATTGAAATAAATAGCAGAGGTATCACTTGATGAGTTTCCAAAAGATGAGTTAATTGTATGTCCTCCAACTAGTCGTATTATGAATTAGTAAGGTTGTAGTTGAGGCAATAATAATGCGCTAATTAGGGTCGGCCTCATGATTAATCTCAATAAAATCAGCTTTATCCAATCAATACCATGTTTCTATGCATTTTCATGTTCGCATGAATATCCTTAATGTACTGATGTAAAATGAAGAGTTTGAGTTGCTGTTTTGATGAATTATTCACTTAAAACAAATGGCAAAAAATTACACATTATTGGATTTTAAACGTTTGGTTGTAACTTATAACCAATTTACTAAACGATAATTCCTAATCCTAATTGGGAAAAATATGCAAATTTATGCAAATTAGCTCTTTCAGCCCTATGACCGTGTATACATGGATTTCAAATCATTTCCCAGATCCTGCTACCGCATATCCACCGTGACGCAAAAAACAAGTTTCTAGTTCATCATTGACGATCTCAAATGTGATTGGGGAGCCATCTACAGTTTGCCAATCGAACTAATAGACTTTTGGGTTTCAAGTAAAAATTCACCAATGATATTTGGTTCTATGTATTGATTAGAATCAGCTTGGCCTGGACCAAGATGTATGTATTATATTCGACTGCCATCTTGAATAAGGTTTGCATTGCAATATATATATTGATTTAGCATTTGGATGATTTTGATGGGAGTTTTGTGCTCAAAACATTGATGATTGTTTGCACCCGTTAATGTTTTATATAATTTATTGTAAAAAACCTCCAAATAAGGAGCAGACAACACAAATATGCAATAAAAATCATACACAGAGAACGAATCAAAAAAAGCGATCAAAAGGGTGAAAGTAAAAGCTTCAATAGTTTATGGTTTTTCCGGTTTAGATTGGCACATTAGGTTTTTACCGAATCGACAATTCCATTCTCC
Organism: Lineus longissimus; assembly: GCF_910592395.1. Taxonomy (NCBI): domain Eukaryota; kingdom Metazoa; phylum Nemertea; class Pilidiophora; order Heteronemertea; family Lineidae; genus Lineus; species Lineus longissimus. The sequence goes on along the minus strand of NC_088319.1, from coordinate 6,866,303 downwards.
TCCCTGGTGATACGTCTAGGCCTACATGTTGGATTTACAAACAGGACATTGGCGGCAGAGAGGCCCGACGAACTAAACACTCGGTTACACAGGGTACCCTTAATTTTTTTCGTGCCAATGACGACGTCTCGTGCTTTACTATTCATAATTTTATTTTATAATTCAGTCATATTCATGCTATGTTCATCAATCTGATGGAATATTACAGCAAATAAAGTTAGATATTATTTTGGACTAATAACGACTGATAACCTGCTATTTCCCCCCTGAAAACTTTGAAATATTACATTATTCTATTTTTATAAGGTGTTCTTGTGAGATATTGGAGTAATCCATCCCCATAAACTATCGTCCTGCCACAAAATTATAAGAACATGCACATGAGGTGAAAAAATCATTGTGCAGTGGACATGTGGAGGTGATAGTTTCTCCCCATCCCCCGGGATCCAAAGACTAGCCAAGTATTACCACATCACCCAGCCTGATGTCCTTAATATAAGGGTCCTGTTATGTTGTACCATGATGGAATCCAAGGTGGTTGCTTAGGACAAGTCACAACTAGGAGAAGATGTAGTCTCACCAAGCTTGATGTCCCTAATGTAAAGGTCATGTTATGTTGTACCATGATGGAATCCAAGGTAGTCGCTTAGGGCATATCACAACCAAGAGGAGATGTAGTCTCACCAAGCTTGATGTCCCTAATGTAAAGGTCCTGTTATGTTGTACCATGATGGAATCCAAGGTGGTCGCTTAGGGCTTATCACAACTAGGAGGGGATGTTAGTGTCTCACTAAGCTTGATGTCTCTAATGTAAAGGTCCTGTTATGTTGTACCATGGTGGGATTAAAGGTGGTCGCTTAGGGCTTATCACAACTAGGAGGGGATGTTAGTGTCTCACCAAGTTTGATGTCCCTAATGTAAAGGTCCTGTTATGTTGTGCCATTGTGGGATTAAAGGTGGTCGCTTAGGGCTTATCACAACTAGGAGGGGATGTTAGTGTCTCACCAAGCTTGATGTCCCTAATGTCAAGGTCCTGTTATGTTGTATCATGGTGGGATTAGAGGTGGTCGTTTAGGGCTTATCACAACCAGGAGGGGATGTCAGTGTCTCACCAAGCTTGATGTCCCTAATGTCAAGGTCCTGTTATGTTGTACCATGGTGGGATTGGAGGTGGTCGCTTAGGGCATATCACAACTAGGAGGGGATGTTAGTTACTCACCAAGCTTGATGTCCCTAATGTCAAGGTCCTGTTAAGTTGTACCATGGTGGGATTAAAGGTGGTCGCTTAGGTCATATCACAACTAGGAGGGGATGTAGTCTCACCAAGCTTGATGTCTCTAATGTAAAGGTCCTGTTATTTTGTATCATGGTGGGATTAAAGGTGGTCGCTTAGGGCATATTACAACCAGGATGGGATGTTAGTGTCTTACCAAGCTTGATGTCCCTAATGTAAAGGTCCTGTTATGTTGTATCATGGTGGGATTAAAGGTGGTCGCTTAAGGCATATTACAACTAGGAGGAGATGTAGTCTCACCAAGCTTGATGTCTCTAATGTAAAGGTCCTGTTACGTTGTACCATGGTGGGATTAAAGGTGGTCGCTTAGGGCATATCACAACTAGGAGGGGATGTTAGTGTCTCACTCAGTTTGAGGTCCCTAATGTAAAGGTCCTGTTATGTTGTATCATGGTGGGATTAAAGGTGGTCGCTTAGGGCATATTACAACTAGGCGGAGATGTAGTCTCACCAAGCTTGATGTCTCTAATGTAAAGGTCCTGTTACGTTGTACCATGGTGGGATTAAAGGTGGTCGCTTAGGGCATATCACAACTAGGAGGAGATGTTAGTGTCTCACTCAGTTTGATGTCCCTAATGTAAAGGTCCTGTTATGTTGTACCATTGTGGGATTAAAGGTGGTCGCTTAGGGCATATTACAACTAGGAGGGGATGTTAGTGTCTCACTCAGTATGATGGGATCCTAAGTGTTCGATTAGGACATACCACAACTATGAGCTGGAGGGGATGTCCAAGGGATGTATAATAAAAAACTCAAGATTTAATTTGATTGCTTATTCACATTTATTTACAACAATATTCACAATACATCAATGATCTAGAAAATAATGACAAGGCCAGAAGCAAAGACAGGAATATACCACCAGAGATTCACAATGCTAATGCACGCTATAACACACTGATTGAATGTTATAACTAGTCTGGTATTTGTCATAGGGATAAAAAGATAAATACTGGTACATAACAAATCATACAATATGTAGGCAACGAAATGATAAAACTGTCACTACATAATATTAGTCGGTGCCCAAATAAATAAATGTATCTACATTTTCACTCAGTGCCCGGTAAAAATGAGTTGACTGAGCAATAAAGTTTGGCGGCATGGAGAACTGTGCGAAGGCCAGAGACAAAGAAGTTCCTTAAGATAAGGGGTTACAAGGGGTGTCGAAGGAATCCAACCGCATGAAAGATCCCAAACACCCCTGAGCCCAGATTAATAGCGAGGTTAAGAAGTACTACAATAAACACTAATGCCAACTTTATGGACGTCAATAAAGTTAGCCTTAGCATTTATCGTAGGACTTCATACCCTCTCTAATAAAAATAGGAGTTCAGTTACTGAAATACTCTGAAATAGAGCAAGGGAATGGCAGGAGAAATACACCATTCTGGATACATACAATGTTGATGTTAAAACACTACATTTTGTACCAAACATACATGTACATCACAATCACAGACTGAACAAATGCTTAAAGCAACTTTGACACATCCTTTCATTATTGTTAGCAGGGCATTTTTTCAAATGAGCAGAACATTCTTTGCCACTTTCTAAAACCCTCTTGCACGTTCACTAAAAAATTGTCTGGTTTGACAGAAGTTCGCAGAGCGTGATTGGAATACAGCAATTTCATTTGTAGTTCAGAATCTCTCACACAAGCATAGGTCCTCTTGTCAAGATTGACAAGCTTGTGAATGTTTCAGCACCCTGATCACCCATCAAACCAACTGTTTTCCATTGGAATGCAAAGTCAGGAATGTGATAAGTCAGCAGGTGAAACTTCACAGTAATCGAACGTGATGGAAAGCTGACCGGGAACCAGGATCCATTCAACTGACCGTGTCCGAATTTCCTCTTCAGTAAGGAAGCGAGAGATAGAAATGAGACGGTAAATACTAGCCATACCTTTGAACAATTCTAAGTACCTGTCATGTACCTCAGTAAAACCATGCCTCAAAAGAACACCAACCAAACCGTGAGGTCTTTCAATTATTTTACGACAATGGTTACCAATAAATGCGTTGCTAGGATATGCTTCTTTCTTAACAAGCAACTCTTTTTCAAGCACATTGTTCAGTTCAAGTTCAAGAGGGTCCTTGTGCTTCTTGACCTCAGCAAAAACTGTATCTAACCTACCATGCAGACTAGCATGCCGTTTTTCTACCTTTTGTAACACTGCTTTTGATTCTTTTAGCGACTCTTTGTGAACATCAACTAATTTATCTTTCGTACGAACACCTCTGCAAAGATAGCACTTGTATTCATCCGCATCATCAACATTGGAATCGGCACTTTTCACTTTCATACCAGCACATTTTGAATGAACATAACGATGACAGAAATCACACTGGACCCAGAAATCTTCAGGCTCGTCTTCATCTACTAACAGTGGTACAACACAAATTGGGCTAGCACAGTTGGCTCTATATACACTGTTTTTTCTCTTACTCTTCACGAGGTCCTTAACAAAACGACTCTTGTCCGAAAAATCTGCCTGGGCACCAGCAAGCTCATCATCAATATCAACCGCACTGTCGGCAAGATTCTTCCACTTCTCATACAGTTTGTGAATCTCAACATTTTCATGATCAGGCATCTTGATACGGTCGATATTGATACACTCTGACTCAAGCATTTCATATGCAGTTTTAACCAAGCCAAGAAATATGTGAAGGGGGGGTGGAACAACCTGATCTAATGGAACCGGGAAAAGCATATCCCTGACAACACTGTTGTGATAGTTCCCATTCGTTCTCTTACTTTCATATGCAGTTTTAACCAAGCCAAGAAATATGTGAAGGGGGGGTGGAACAACCTGATCTAATGGAACCGGGAAAAGCATATCCCTGAGGCACCAGCAAGCTCAGCATCAATATCAACCGCACTGTCGGTAAGATTCTTCCACTCTCATACAGTTTGTGAATCTCAACATTTTCATGATCAGGCATCTAGATACGGTCGATATTGATACACTCTGACTCAAGCATTTCATATGCAGTTTTAACCAAGCCAAGAAATATGTGAAGGGGGGGTGGAACAACCTGATCTAATGGAACCGGGAAAAGCACATCCCTGACAACACTGTTGTGATAGTTCCCATTCGTTCTCTTACTTTCTGGATTCCTAGTGTCATTCAAAAACCCTGCCAAATCAGCTTTATACATCTCAGAAGACCTAGCAGTGACTTTCCCTTCCTCATTTGGTACCCAATCCTCCAAAACATCATCATATACACAAGGAGTGTGAGGTTTTCCCCGACTGTCACGGAGTTTGTTGAGGGGCAACAGGGAAAAAATACAAGGGAAGCTGCTACCTGCACCTTGGTGGCCTAAAGTGTTACATAACCATGCATAATCACCAAGCAGAAAAACCTTCAAAATATTATCAGTCAACGGGGCAGGTGGAGAAATAGAATGACCATCAATAGCAGCAACACCTTCCCGCAAAGGGGAAAACATCGCCCAGATATTGTCCGAGGAATCAAATGCCTAAAATATTCCTAAAATATCTGTCTTCTCTGCACTATTGCACTTTGGGAAATTGACTAACTGCATAACTAGCTTTGAACTGGACCCCCCTTGTCACCCCCCAATTTCAAAAAGACTTGCCCCTGAAATTCCATTGGAAACTGAACCATACTCAATACTCCTGTTGAAGCGATATTTCGCCAACACAAATCCTCAACCGATGCTCGAAGATCCTTGACCTGACAGAATGCCACTGGTGTGGTCTCAGTTGTGCCACCATTTTTTGGAGCATGACAATGCCAACTTCAAAGAGAGAGTCAACAGAGACTCGATCTTTCATTTCATCCCTCATGAGCAATTTACTTGCAAAAATATTCACCCCTTATTTGCCAGAAATGTTCTCAAGTCACGGAACCTACTCATAGGAAGTTTCAATAACACTTTCAAATCAACTGAGTCACCAGGTGACAAAGTAGCAACATTACAAACTGATGCTGCCTTACATGCCTCCATTGTTATGCATGGGTTTGCTTTAACAAACTGGGAAAGAGTCGCAACAAGGTCTTCATCTGACGGAGTTTTAGAGCAAGACACCAACTCAAGGACTCTCTTCAAAACAAGTGACCTTTTACTCAGCGATCTCTCACTTGCCTTTGAAGATGGAATGACAGGTTTAACCACGCGAACATATTGGGCAGACCGCTTGTTTGTGGCAGTGCTGCGAACCTCAATAACACCATCTGAACTTCGGCCAACTTTTTTAAACATATTCTTGCCAGTCAATTTCCCTAATTTACATTTCAAACCAGTTATCTCTCGAACTTTCTCTAATAAATGAGACCCTAACTTGGCTGCCTCGTCTTCAGCCTTCTGCACCCAACTTTCACTGAACATATTGTTGAGAATATTCTCGGTTTCTAATCTCACCACTTGATCTTTTAATTCAGAAATTTCACCTTCTAATTTTAGCACAGTTTTATTGAAAACACTCTCCTGTAGGGGAAGGCGCATTTTCAGTCTCCCAATATCTTTGCAGTAGACCTCACTTTCACTAATTGTTGAGCCAAGTTTTCTTGGAGTGATTTAGTCGAATTATTTAATGCACTCCAACGACTGAACCACTCAGAGCCTAGCCTGTTAATAGTCACAGTGTCGACCAAGTGCTGTCGTTTGAGTTCAAGGATTGCACTGTCCCGTTCACCGATGTTCTGAACATACAACTGCTGAATTTCATTCGCCCTGTGCCGATAATCAGAATGAGTAAGTATGGTCTCCTCAGTCAATCTGTTGAGCATATAAGTGAAGAGATGGATTACCTCATGAGCGCCACCTTTCTCACTAACTAGAGTCATTGGATTTGGGTCTCTCTGCACATCAGCAAGTTGCGTACTTCGTGCACTAAGAAGGAATGCTTCTGTGAATGGGACACTGAACTCCAGTCCTGAATTATCAAACTGAGTCCACAGTGCATTATCACGGATGCATATTGTCTTTCCCAGTTTTAGAACACATGTAACATCACTGAACTGGACAAATACTGCTTCTCCAACCACCGGTAGTCGTTCAGGTCACACTGGAAGGGCTTCAAAGATGCTGTTGACGTTTACTGAATGTATACTTCCACTGAAATCCTGAACGGTGAACTGTACGGAGTCGATTTTCGACACCACTGTTCCTAAATAAACTTCACTCAGCAAACTGAACAAAACAGAGTCCCCCACATTGAATAAACAGGTATTGTCTGGCTTGGGGACAGATTGTCGTCCCTTCGATTTCCGACGTTTTTTGCCAAAATACCGTTTATGGCCGCCTGCACCGACTTTTGCATCCAACAGCTTCGGCTTTTTGTTAGGAGGGCTGTCATTAGAACACGGTGATGGCGTCTCCATTTCGTTTACAAAACAAGACCTGGAAATATAGATATACAGATTTGAATATCATGAGTGTGAGCAGAACTAAGTTGCTGATCCAGACATACTTTAAATCATATTGATGCATGATTGTCGGGTCAAGAATTGCTTATTCAACCCCCCCCCCATTGCATTATTTGGCTGTCAGGACTATGGCCAGACAAGTGACTTGCCCGAATGAAGGATTCACTGAAATTTTTTTGCTCCAGTAATGGCAGTGAATTCCTCTTTATTTTGACTGTCAAAATTAGGCCAACTACCTAGGCTTTCTCGGAAAAAGGCGGTGAATTGTCAAGTTTGACCAACGTTTCTGCAGTTACAGAGTAAAAAAGAACATGTACTAATTTTGTAGAACCATGCAGTCAACTTAGACCAAAGACTACAGAGGCACTGCTTTATCAACACCCTGTACAAAAAAATCAAAACAAGCCAGATTAATGTGGGTCAATGGGCAGTTCCATTTGGAAAAAGGTGAATAAGCCAGTGTGCATGCAGAACACTGCAAGAAAAATTCAGTGTTTTGAGTGTTTGAAGTCTAAATTCATTAACAACAAACTGAATATGTTTTCTACAATAAAAAAACTAGAGTCAATTTTCGATTATTCGAAAAAAGCATGAAAATGTAGGATCCAATCACAACGCACCCCCCCCCCCCCCGTCAGCATAATAAACCCGACCACGTACCTTGAAATCAGGACGATTTTCGCGACCTCGGTTTCAAATGCATATTTCTGCATAAATATAGCAAATTAACTTTTCAAAATAGAAAATAATTGAGGTAGCGATATCTATTAACATTGAAAGTAACTCGTTTCACAATATAATAATCGAGGGAGTTCGATGTTGGACGATTAATTTGGTACCTCGCATTCATCGGCGTCTGCAAGCCGGCCATATTGTTTTTGACCGCTGCGAAGTTCCAGAAATTTCTGAATAAGCGCACGTTTTTTGACAAACCTACATTGAGATATGTAAAACGGTTGGGGTATTTGGGATCTACAATAATATGCCTACCTTGTTATCTGGTATTGATGAAATTCGGAAATCTGCAACTTGTTAAAAATTCGATAAAAAACCGGCAAATTGTCCCGTTCCGTCAATCCTGATCCGAATTTCGTGAAAATTTCTAGCCGGGAGAGATGGCACGTGACCGAGGTGGTGAGCCAATCAAAACGCAGGTATCTGTTTGCAGCGCGTCTATGGGGGTGCGCTTGTGTTTGGAACGATTCCAACACATTAACCCTTTACGCCGGATGTGGATTGCAACATCAATATTGTTGGCAATGTTTACACAGTAGAAGATGAGCTTATCGCGCTGACCAATCGCTGGGCAGCAGGCCTCTAGTCAGGTAGGATCATTTTGATGTCATGTAATGGCTTAGCTGAAACATCTGTGAATAACATGTTTTACTGTAATTAGAATGTTCATATCGACAATAAGATTCGTGACAACCCTGTGCAAAGCAGGGGGAGATATCACAAGTCATAGGTGTTGATATTAATATGAGCTAGATTGTACATTAAAAGGGATATCACCTATATTGGACGTTTGTATTGATGCCCTGTGGTGATTGAAATATCCTAGAATTGCACTCCGACTTTTAACCATGAATGATGTTGAAACCCCACATAATAGTAACCGTTTGCAGTCTACATAGTTGATACAAGTTCCCAAGATCTGAGCTATGAGTTGTTTTGATTCCACACTATTCTGTGGTCCATTGATTGAATGTTTTATTAATTACAAATCCACCACGTTTTTGTGCTTGAAATTTATTAAAAGCAACCGACAACCAATTCCCGGAATAGAAAGAGATTTCATGGTTGAAATTATTTGAAGCGCCGAGAATTTTGGTGTATTCCTTCAGACGTTTTGAAAGAGTGGTGAGTGTGATCCGTGTTTCTGGGGGGAGGAACCACTCCTAACGCCGATTCCTCCTGCATCTGGATGAATGGGGAATAAGCGGTCCTTAGGGTTTTGCATATATATCCGGTTCTTATTTCCTTTCGTTTCTTATTTCCTTTAGTCTTTTTACCGTTTGAGATGGGGTAAGTGGAGTAGGTGGTAGATCGATTCGTGGAATAGGAGTAGGGTTGTCAAATGATGGCACTTGCCAACGTTTATCCAGAATTTCGGTGATAATTCCTCTGGGTTGGTTTTGGCTAGTGGCAAAAAAATGGCCAGGCAGGAATCTAGTTAAGACGTCCACCAATCCACGCGTTCTCTTATCATAGTATTTGAAGCCTCCATGCTCTCAGTCACAAATGAACCATCTAAAGTAGCTCCAGGTAGTTGTATGCCAACAGCTTCAATGTCCATGAGCGTTGTCATAGTACGACTAGTATAGCAGGTGCTGTATCGTCTAATGTTGAGAGAGCATATGAAACGCTTAAGAGAAATAAGCATAGGTGAGTAGTGCTGCTATGACAACTAATGTGGGTATCAAGGCGACATGTTAAGTGTTGGTTTTAATGAAACACGCCTATCGGCGACAGAGTCACAACCAAGTGGGGAAATGAAAAGCTACGAATATCTCTTGATCAGTTTAGGGATCACGTCCAAAGTCCGCACGCGATATTCGCCAGCGAAATTCACCCTACAGTATTTCGCCTGCGAAATCTGTCCGAAAATCGACCGGCGAATGTGAGGCGATAATATGAAATCGCCGGAATGTCAGATGCGAAATTCGCCCACAATCGCGCCTATTCTTCGATTTCGCCCCAAAAATCGCTCCAGGCGATAATGGAGCGATTTTACGAAATTGGTGGCTCTTGCATGCTTGTCCGATATTCGGAACGATTTTGCAACGACTTTCGTCTTGTTTTATTGGCAGAAAAGTGCAGTCACGTAAACAAATCGGGTCATACTAAACAGCGTCCACCAGGTTTAAACACATACATACATTAAAGCCATCAAAGTAAAATCTAATGGTCTTAAACGAAATAAGCATGAAATTTTTAGGAAATGTCTTTTTTATGGTGTACGTATATTGTTTTGGCCACAAATTTTTATTTTGATGACTTTATACCCGACTTTAAACCTGGTGAACGCTGGTGGGCGCTGGTGGACGCTGTTTAGGATAACCGGATACTACAATGATCTTGATTGGTTGGCTGAGACTCGGAAACATAAGCCTAACTATGATTAGCTGTATGATTCGGTACATTCCGCCACAATCCTTCGGAATACATACCATAATACTAAGAACCTCAAACCTCTGTGCCAACTTTGTGTAGCTCCTCGTGGATAGATGTGATGTATGATTACTGCAGTCAGGTTGACCGGGAATTCCAGTTTGTGTTTTTGTTCGGTCTGCTATCAGCTGATGTCAGAATACGCATACTACAACACATATAGGCCTCTATTATTCGCTTCGTTCCGATGGTTGGTGAGAGCGAATTAGGCGCGATTATTATTTTCGCCTGCGATTTTTATTCAGTCTGAATTTTCGCCTGATCATAATAGAATCGCCGAAGCAGGGAGCGATTTGGAGGCGAATGAGTGTGGCGATATTCGACCAGGCGAATTTTCGCCCCGATTCGCGTGCGGACTTTGGACGTGCTCCCTTAGCTCCTGCGGGTCTACAAATATTTTTCAGCATCTCCCTGAAGATTTATAGGTATTCCTAGTGTAGACCTTCGGTAGAAGAGATACTAAAAGTTGAAAATGAAGTAGGCCTACTACAAGTGATATTTATTTTGAAGCTAACAATCATATACCTATAATATGATATCATTAATTTTCCATTTTAACCCACTGACGGTATCGACAGCATTAGCCCTCAAAGCAATTTAGTGAAAATTCATAAAAAGGCCCTGTAGTAAACCATAGAATCATAAGAAGTTCCTACCTACTCCATGAAGAAACCCTTATTTACGATAATCAAACCTAATATCGATCAAAAAAACATCCCGGCAGTCTCCTGTACATGAATACATGAATGGGGTCAGGAGGCTGACTCGCAAAGTCGCTATAGCCCTGTATTACTCGGTAAAAAGAACAGCAACCCACCTGGGAACGAGTTTTATCATGAAGATTACACTCTAAGCGTCGCCCCTGTGGTGTTACTTTGCTTCTCGGCCGCTTACGATATCTTAGGGCAGGAGTTTTAAACACGGGCGGCTACGGGCGGTATTGTGAGATCCGCTCGGGCTGCTACGGGCGGTACAGGAGCTAAAGTGTTAATGTTGGTGGTGTATTAGGTGTAGGATTTTTAATGACATGTCTAACTTAGGTGTGTTTATGTGGTATTCGTTTTCTGTTGTTTTTAACATGGGAAAGTCGGGAATATTTGAGATTTGGATGAGGTGGATTTGGAGACAAACGTTTTTGGAGAAGGAAATGGCTTGATTGATTGACTGATTTGGACGATTTTTTGAGAATTTCAGGATTGGATAATTTAGTGTAGTATACGTAATAAGCGTTGCCTAAAGTAGCTGTTGGCGCGTTGAAAGTAGGATCGGTGACCAGAAAAAGGGGTAAATTATCATTTTTTGTAATTGATCAGCCGGCTCAAGGGGGAGGCCAACGCTGATTTCGTATACTACTATCAATTGGCATCACCGTTACTGATGTCTCTGTGGAGATTCGGACAGTGTCCGCAAATCACTGTCTGCTATGGTTACCAAAGCGGCTAGCAGACGACAGCAAAAAAATTGAAAGCACAGGTAAATGTAGATTCAACCACTCGAATATTTCCTGTTCTATGGTTCCGACGTGGATTTGCTGGTTGGTATTTCCAGATGATAGCTTACACACCTGTTTGGTTTAGCTAAGACTTTTTTTATACCCTACTTAGCGTGCTTTTTCATTCAAGGACAAGATGAGGAGGGTGGAATAAAAATTAAAATGCTTTCACGGAAGACTCAGTGCGGCAATAGTCAAATTTGATTTTACTGCTTATCAAGGACAGCTTAATTTATATAAACCTATTAACAGATGTGTTTGAACTATCATACCAAACAACCAATCAACGTCGAGTGCCATAGAACAGGAAATATTCGCGGTTGAATCGCTTTGGTAACTATAGTGGCAGTTAGTGGATAGTGATTTCCTGGCACTCTCTGAATCCCCACACTGGATGTATAGTCTGCCTAAATGTCAAGAAAACAGCTGGCAGCACACATTTTATAAACACAGAGGCTATGGTATACCAATTTATCTTCCTGTATATGTGAATGCTACTTACCAACTAAAATTCGTTCATCCGTCATTTTGATTTTCATGTTCTTATTCAACCAAGATTCAAGTTTTTGACGACCAGGAGTTTTGCTGTCACCAATTTCCATCTGTAAATGAATTGTAAGATAACTTATAAGAAATAAATACAGATACAGCTAGTAATAGAAGTAAGTATCGTGTCATACCGTCGTCAAATTGAACGCTGGCCGTGTCCTACCACTGTACTATCCGAATTTACCTCGGATTGTATTTGACAAGTTATATGCAGGTTCCTGACCAAAAAATTAAATCACCCCCACCACGGTACACCATCACCGGCTTGTGTGATATCGTATCGCTTTGTACTTTAAGTTTACCAATCGTCCTTATTAAGTTCCTAGTTTTGATTGGTTCATTCTGTCTGACGTAGTTCCGTGGGAAATTCAAGTTTGTTTACCAAGAAGAATTCGCGGCAAAAATTACATTTCATTTTCTTGACAACAGGGCAAAATGGGTGCGTTTTATCAAGATTCATACTTATTTGGAAATGTTAGCACTAATATTCTAGCCTTGGCGCGGGGCTTAGCAAACGATTATCACGTTTGACTCATACAAAGTCATGACATGTATGTTTTCAATCGAAGTATGTCCCACTCGCGCAACCGCTAGCTCATCAGCCGGGCCGTCAATTTGTAAACATAAGAGCACATAGCTAATTTAATTTTTTTCATATTGTATGTCCCCAGATTGGGAATTTTCTCGCAACTACGTCACAGATATTCTAGAGCCATTTGACCTATGTGACCTTGAAAATTAGGTCAAATCAAAAACATGCATGATATATGTGATGCATCCTCGCTAGGAAAACCTACCATAAAAATGTTATCGAAAACAAGTCACTCATAGTCATAAGAGAGATATCACACTTTTTAGGTTTCAACTTCTGCTCCCCTGGTGGCCAGGTCAAGAATCAGATCGTACCGAAATCCGGTGTCAGAGGTTACATGACATAGGGAGTGATGTGTACCAAATTTCAAGTTCATAGCTTTAGCGGTTAAGAAACGTGCCATAGTTACACTAGAGTCTTTCAAATAAAGAGTCTGGCAGAGGGACCATATAGCTTCAACATCTAAGCCACCGCCTGTTTCAGAAGACGCGCATTGGGACAGAGCTCTCTCGAGTCACGTGTTACACCGACAGGGCTATCAATTACATTATAATTTGCCAAGGTGCCCAAATTATACCCTTAAATGAAACGGCCAAGGGCCATTGTGCTCACCGTATAGATATTTGGTGGATAGGAATTCATCCTGGTTAAGAAACATGCTACATGCATTAGCTAGAAACCACACGCCCATGACGTCACGCCGGATCAACAACGTACTGTGATGTATGCGCTTAACGTCGCGCAAAATGCGCATTGGCAAACGAGGGGTATCCCGTTCTATTTCTGGAATAGCTTGCTTGTGATATGTCATAATGCCAGGAAATTTTACAGCCAATCAGATGATGCCTTCTGTCATAACCCGCATAACTTAATTTTCAAGGTGTCAGGCCGCGGACATTTTCAAGTTGAAATATCATGAAAAAATCGCACTGCATAATCGAAATAAGGATTATGGTAAGTTTTTCTAATCATAATAGATTCAAATGACCTACTTGGTTAGGAATCTTAAATTTATTTCTATGATGAATCAACACTTAAAAACCGGTCAGCCTGCGCTTCAGTGATCACTGACGGGATTCCCCGAATCCAAAATGTATGGGAATGAGTGAATTAACCACTTTACAGAAAAAAAATGTTGAATCAGGTTACTGTGGTTACCAATTCATTTGCATATCTGACCCTTTAATAGTCGTGAAATACAAAATGGCATTTGTCATCAGATATAGCATCCCAAAGAACACTTGTATGTCAATTTCCATGGTTCTGATACAATTTATCAGTATTTAATGGTTAATTTACTTTCAAATTTGCTGGAAAAACTACTGAAAAGGTCGTGTGATGTGTTGATCAATGTATTGTTTCATGTACAGCAAATTATAATGGAAACAGTGATAATTACGTCTTTAAAGACATGTCAATGTTATTCTCTTATTTATAGACCGGTTATCAAAATTTAAAGTGTTTTGTGATTAGTGAGGTAATCCCCATCACATATTTTGAGTAATCAAAAAATTTAATGTGGTATAGCTACATGTATAGTATATAGGTCAAGCCAAAGTCTTATGACATGTGATGTATTGTGGCTTGGTCTACCTACCATAAAAATATCATCGAAAACAAGTCACTAATAAGCGAGATATTGCACTTTTTAAATTTTTTACTTTTGGCCTCCTGGTGGCCAAGTCGAGAATCGGATCGAAATTCGGTGTCAGAGGTAACATGACTAAGAAAGACATGTGTACCATATTTCAAGTTCATAGCTTTAGCGGTTAGGAAACGTGCCATAGTTACACTCAAACGGCCAATTTACACCATTTGACCTCTGTGACCTTTAAAAGTAGGTCAAATCAAAAACCCCTACGATATATGATGTATCCTTGCTAGGATAACGTACCATAAAAATTTTATCGAAAAGGATTCACTCATAAGAGAGATATCACACCCTTTAGGTTTCCACTTCTGGCCCCCTGGTGGACAAGTCAAGAATTAGATCGTACTGAAATTTATTGTCAGAGGTCACCTGACCTGAGGGGTCCTGTGTACAAACTTGTACAAAGTTCATAGCTCTTGCAGTTAAGAAACATGCAACTGTTTTTGAAACAGGATGCAGACGACGAAGACGATGGATGATGGACGATGGACGCAGCGGTGTTGTATAGACTCCCCTACGGTGAGCCAAAAATGCTGAAGTTTATTGCCTAGCGGATTCCTCCCTTTCTTCCTCAACCCATCAGGGACATTTTACAATCTCTGAATCCCTTACTGACCTTTCATGATTCATTGAACTAGGAGAGCTATAGCATGAAAAGGAAGGGTCGTGGTTGGGATTAAGCAATAGCATTAAAAGGAAGGTTCGTGGTTGGGTTTAGCTATAGCATGAAAAAGCAGGGTAATGGTTTGGTTTTGCTATAGCGTCAAATTTAAAGGTCATGGTTGGAGATTGCTCTATAGAAGTGGACAGTTGATAGTGAGGCAACGTTTCCTAGATTGGGCCTAGCATCTGTTTTTCAATGGATCAGTGCTCATTGGTGCACTGGACTATCTGTACATTAACACCATGCCAAGAAAGCTGATAAACTACATGAACTATAGATCGAGTACATGCAGGTTGATCAGAGTCATTCCTAAAATCCTCAGCACCATCCATAGCTGAATAAACAAAATCTGGTTTTATGTTTATGTTTCCCAAATCAATGTGCAAAGCATGTGCCCACTCATGATGTTCTGACATCGTCTTTCGCATGTAAATTCCGAGTAAATGCATTGTTTTGGGCCAAGATGTCACATCAGGTCCAATGACGTTGTGGAATTCCTGGTCAGGTAAATTTCCAATATTTCCCCATCTTTGATATCTATCTCTAGTGGGCCCTCCATTAATTTAAACACCCTGGCCCTCTTCCATCTTTCC
The DNA here is from genome assembly GCF_910592395.1 of Lineus longissimus. Lineage (NCBI taxonomy): Eukaryota > Metazoa > Nemertea > Pilidiophora > Heteronemertea > Lineidae > Lineus > Lineus longissimus. The sequence goes on along the minus strand of NC_088319.1, from coordinate 6,850,893 downwards.
TTGAAACCTGTGATGAGAAGCTTAGGTATTTACCTGTTACTTTTATCATCTTTTATGGCCCCCTCTGATTTTTTACTCAGTAGAATATGTCACCTATTTAAGTAAATTTTGTGGAGTACTTCTGGCTGTGTATCTTGTAATTCAATCTGACTGGAACGTTGTATATCAGATTCGTATTTACCACCATTTAAGTCAAAATCACAGCCCCTCCCTTATTTCAATTCCCTGTGCACTGTAGTGCTTTGCACATTCAAAGTTTCGTGTACACCCTGTGTGTTGTTTGCAGTGTACATGGTGTACTGTGTCTATACATGTTATTCTACGTGCGCTTTGACAGATGTCAGAGTCGACTTCGGAGCATATTTTCATCAATCTATCAAGTTCCATTTATCTCATCCCTCAAAATTCATAATCTCTTGGCATTTTTATATCGTTTCACGATTAAGTTGTGTTGTTAGACCACATTCGCCGTATTTTATTCAAGTTTCTTTTGGGATTCAACCTTCACAGGTTTTGTCAAACAGCGCTGATGTCTCCCTGTTATTTTTCCTATCCCAGAAAATCAGTCGGAAGTGACTCTCACCTCTGTCAATTTTCATGTAGCTTGGTAAAAGTGATCTTGGGTAACACCTTTTTCAAATCCTACCTTTCGTGTGACATTTTATCAGTGAAAATGGACACATCTTAACCTGTTTGTGAACTTTCTTACATAGCGACTTTCACCTTGTATTCTCACATGGCATATGTCTGTTGGGTGATGACATCGGGTTTCGCACCAGATTCCGAGTTCACATGGTACTTTTAACTTTGAGATTTGTTTTAAACTTTAGAATCTCAATATTAGATATGTGTTCCATTTCATCAAGCAATCTCATTCTTGATACTCATGTCAGAATTATTTGCGAAACCTTTGAATTCGTATGGCGTTTTCCGTCGTCTGCTATTTTCGGTCCACCATCAGGTGGTCTACAACCACATTTTTCTACTGTAACACCGGTCCCGAGTCGTCGTGTGATAAATATATAACCGTTTAAACCCTCTAAAACCTAGATTTATGTATTTCTATCCACGTTTCTCCCGTTTTGGGTTAAAATTCGGAAGAAAACGCCTCTATATTGGTTCTGGAAGTGTTTTATTGCGACTTTGATTTCAGAGTTCGGCCATTCCGCACGCTGTCTTTATGCCCCAAATTATACCAACTTTTTGGGCCGAACTGCGATACTAATTTCCCTCTAGAATAATTCTGAACCAACATTTCTTCTTGAAACTTCATTATTACAAAGGTGAAACTTTATTCTATCCTAGGTATGTAAATTCGAGTAGTGAATCGGTAGGAGAATTATTTTCCACAAGAAATTGTAAACTTGATGTAAATATCGTCTGAGTTAAGCGAAACCGCGTAACCCGTTTTTGTCGTATTGCTTACGGGTCAATTACCAGTACAAATTCTGTTTGTTAATAATTATTTATGGAGGATTTTGACTGAATCTTTCGCAACTTGTAGTTGAATCACTCTTTTGGTCGTCTACATCAATTTTAGCAGAAAGTAACTAAAAGAACTATTTCTCGTTTTGCATGAATGAAGGTGCAAAACCGCCATTCTGGTAAATTTTCCTTGCAAATTTCTGTGAGAAATTGGTTCTCAAATACTTGTTTGTGGAGGAATATCCGTAAACTTCCTTCCCTCAGTTGATAAGTTTCTATTCTATATTGTATGTGCAATTATTTAGTCTTTTCTTGTGAAAGAATTATTTGACGATCAAAATACCAAATTTGGTCTCAGACTTCCGCCCTCTTTAAAGGGAATTAACATGAAAAAATTATTTTGTCGGGGCAATTCGGCTTTTTCATTCGTCTGACAAATAATTCTTTGTGAGCAGATTTCTATAAACTTCCTCGTCAGGATAGATGAATCCATACTCTATTTCGTGTGTATGATTTCTTTGCGACAACTTGTAAAAGAATGATTTGTGAATTTGAAATGTCAATTTAAGACATTCTTAGACGGAATTCTACGGCCTCAGAATCCAAATTTCGACGATTCTGATTGGTCAATCGCTGACGTGATGTCATGTTTTTGACGTCTTAAATGTATAAAAGGCGTCATTTCTGGACAGTTTAGCAGTTTCAATTTTGGACTCCACTTGTAAGGTTCAAATCCTAAAAGTTTAAAGCAAGACCCTCGCAGGCTTCCCTGTGAGTAAGTCCATGCTTTAGTTTAGGAATGTACAGTATGGAATTTAAGTCTGAATTACGGAATTGTCACTCAATTTAAGAATTCCTTTTTCCATTCCTATGTGTTACTGTACACTTGTCAGCCCCATGCTTCCCATTAAGTCAGCGCAGGCAGACCCGAATGCATTTTAGACCACGGTCAAATATTTAAATTTATTCATAATTCAATAAGTTACACCTAAATTTCAACAAGTGCTTCGTAATCAGACCACTCCTTGCTTCGCTTAGCCCAGATGGCTGATACATTATTTATGAAAGAACCGTCCTGTTTTTAAGATTTGAGATACTCTTTAGGAGTTTATCATAATCCCTCTATCTTTTTGTCCAACTGAAAACTGAGCTTACATGTCGCCTCCTCATCCGTTTTGCTGTCGTCGTCATCAAAATTATTGTTTCCATGAATGATATCGATTGTGCGCATGAGCACCTATCAAACAAATCTCGGGATATTTTGTACATTTGACTTCGTTGATATTATTACCTACAAACTTTGTGGCGGCGTGCCCTAACAGACTAACGTAAGGTCACGAGTCACAGATTTAGTCACTTGTCATCGCAAAGGCGATAGTTGGCGAACATCCTTATGGTACTGAGCTTACATTCCATTATTTGGCGATTGCCTTGGCATGACCTAGCCCGTGCTTTAGCACGACTCTGTCTATGCCAAGTTTCACCCCGCCACCCACCAAGAACGAAGGACGATCCCAAGTTGAACTGGCGCGACCTAGCCCGTGCTTTAGCGTGACTCTGTCCATGCCAAGTTTCACCCCGCCACCCACCAAGAAAGAAGGACGATCAAAAGTTGAACTGGCACAACCGAGCCCGTGCTTTAGCACGACACTGTCCATGCCAAGTTTCACCCCGCCACCCACCAAGAACGAAGGACGATCCCAAGATGAACTGGCACGACCTAGCCCGTGCTTTAGCACGACTCTGTCCATGCCAAGTTTCACCCCGCCACCCACCAAGAACGAAGGACGATCCCAAGATGAACTGGCACGACCTAGCCCGTGCTTTAGCACGACTCTGTCCATGCCAAGTTTCACCCCGCCACCCACCAAGAACGAAGGACGATCCCAAGTTGAACTGGCGCGACCTAGCCCGTGCTTTAGCGTGACTCTGTCCATGCCAAGTTTCACCCCGCCACCCACCAAGAACGAAGGACGATCCCAAGATGAACTGGCACGACCTAGCCCGTGCTTTAGCACGACTCTGTCCATGCCAAGTTTCACCCCGCCACCCACCAAGAACGAAGGACGATCCCAAGATGAACTGGCACGACCTAGCCCGTGCTTTAGCACGACTCTGTCCATGCCAAGTTTCACCCCGCCACCCACCAAAATGAAGGACGATCCCAAGTTGAATTGGCGCGACCTCACCCGTGCTTTAGCACGACTCTGTCCATGCCAAGTTTCACCCCGCCACCCACCAAAATGAAGGACGATCCCAAGTTGAACTGGCACGACCTAGCCCGTGCTTTAGCACGACTCTGTCCATGCCAAGTTTCACCCCACCACTGTTACATATTGTACTGCGTTTCATCTGGTAGTTGCATAGTATTACATCAGGTAGTAGTATAAGACATACCTGAGTGTTACACTTTGCTGATTTGTAATGACCAGCCAGAATGGAGAATAATAATTTGTTTTGTTGTTGAAACAATGCCTTATTTCTCATTCGTTACGCACGGATACACAACAGAATTGGCGACGAGGATTGAAATGAACAATCAAAGAATGCAATAGAGCCAAATGTCAGAACTGTCAGTACTTTGAGAGAAGAGAAGAGTTTGTGCAGGTTTTTGTGCAGAGAAAATGATGAGTGACTGATTTCCTGTTCATGCATTGAATGCCATGTGCATTTCTAGATACATTTCACGGGACTGAGTGCATTTGCTGTGTACATGAATACATTTGAGGATCTGTGCTCGTTATTCTACAGAATAAACATGACAGATTTTAAAGTCCCGGTGTCCAGGTTTTCTGGTAAAAAGGAAGACTTTGAAGCGTTTGCAGAACGATTTCTCAGTTGCATGGTTGCAAATGAAGTCACGGATGAAAAGAAAATCGTACATACACTTGTGGCATGCATGGGGGACGAGCTATACAAGCTTGCCCATGACCTTTTTGCACCTGCGAAAGTCACGGATCAGAAGTACGACGAGATTGTTGCTTAATTAAAGGCACATCTCATCCCTGCACCAAACATCATCACTGCGCGTTGTACATTCAATCGTTGCACACAAAAGTCTGATCAGGACATTAACACATTCATTGCTACATTACGGCGGATGGCAGAGGACTGCAAATACGGTGACCACCTGATTGTGTGGCTACGTGACCGCTTCGTGGCAGGCCTACACAGCGAATCAATTCGCCGACGCTTGCTGCAAGAAAACGAGAAAATGACATTCGACAGTGCATGCAAGATTGCACTGGCATACGAGACGGCCAATCGAGAGGCAAAATCATTGCAAATGTCATCGAAGCCGGTAAATGCCGTAAAACAGAAACAGGGTCGTGCTTTTACAAAGAAGAAATCGGAGGTCAAGGAAAAATCGGGAAATGCTGCATCCGGTTCAAGTTCGCGACCATACGTCTGCATTCGATGCAAATCTACAAAACATAAAGCGACGGATTGCCCGCATCGGAGTTCGGAGTGCTATATAACTGCGGTAAAACGGGGCATATCCAAAAAGCGTGCTTAGCGTCAAAATCGGGTACCGGTCACGTGAAACCGAGATTCGAAAAGCAAGTCGATGTTCTGGATAGCGATACACCTGATGAGTTTGAGTTGGCAGACATGACGCAAGAATTGTACAAAGTGAGATCATCAAAGGCTGATACTGATAAAATCTTCAGAAAAGTTGGAATCAACAGTAAACGCGTAAAATTTGAAGTGGATACCAGCGCCGCGGTAACCATAATGAATGTGAAACGCTTTCAGCGACATCTGCCTGATGTCTCGCTACAACCTTGTGCTACTAAATTACGTGCATACAGAGGCGACACCATTTGTGTGAAAGGTGAAGCTCGCGTCGAAGTGTCTGTTGGCAAAGGTCTAACCAAAACTCTCAGCTTACTCGTAGTTGAAGGTGAGGGTGCTTCGCTCGTTGGTAGGAATTGGTTGAAGCATATAAATGGTTGGAAACATCTTGTTGGTACAACAGCAGACATTAGGTCTTTAGAGACAGATACTGAACTTACAAATGCTACCGAGGAGGAAATTCGTGGTTATCTACAGGATAAATACCCGGATGTGTTCAAAGATGGCTTAGGCTGCCTGAAGGGAGTGAAAGCTAATCTGAAGGTCAAGGCCGATGCAAAACCAGTGTTTTGTATAGCACGTACTGTACCATTCAGTCTACGTCAAAGGGTGGACGACGAAATTGAACGACTCGAACGAGAAGGAGTAATTGAAAAAGTTACCCATTCCAATTGGGCCGCGCCCGTGGTACCAGTGGTGAAACCTAACGGTAGTATTAGGTTATGTGGTGATTACAAACTGACGCTCAATAAGTTCGCTGATAATGAGCAATACCCCATGCCAAAGATGGAAGATCTCCTCTCTAAGCTGGGTGGAGGTGCCGAGTTTTCAAAACTTGACTTACGCACCACGTACCACCAGGTTCAACTGGATTTGGAGTCGAAACCGCTTACAACAATAAATACTTTAAAGGGACTGTATCAATACACTCATGTTCCCTATGGGGTCAGCACGGCACCAATGATGTTCCAGCGCCTAATGGAGAATCTTTTGGCGGGAATTCCAAATGTCGCTGTCTCAATGGATGATGTCGGTGTCACTGGGAAGAACAGACGTGAACATTTGAGAAACCTTGAAGAAGTCCTGGCGAGGCAGAATGCAGCAGGACTACGCCTACGCTCGGAGAAGTGTCGATTCTTCATACCGAGCATGCAATACATGGGTGTACAGGTCGACAAGACTGGCACTCCTCCTACATATGAGAAAATTCGCGCGATTGCAAATGCCCCTCCGCCGTGGAATTTGTCTGAATTACGTGCATATCTGGGACTGATAAACTATTATCGGAAATTCCTTCCGAACTTGGCTACGCGCCTCGCGCCGTTGTATGATTTGCTACATAAGAACACCCCTTGGAGATGGGGCGAGGAACAACGGAAAGCTTTCGAGGACAGTAAAAACAGTCTTACTAGCAACACAGTACTCATTAACTATGATCCGAATAAGGAACTTATTCTCTCTTGCGATGCCTCACCCTACGGTGTAGGTGCAGTGTTGCAGCACAAAGTGGAAAAAGGTGAACGTCCGGTCGCTTTCGCGTCGAAGAGGCTCAACAAAGCCGAATCTAATTACAGTCAAATTGAGAAAGAGGCGCTCGTGATCATTTTTGCCGTACAGAAATTCAGACAGTTTTTACTAGGCCGGAAATTCAGTTTGATTACAGACCATCAGCCGTTGGTAACTTTGTTTTCACCTGCGCAAGGAACTCCTGTACTCGCTGCGTTGCGCATGAAGCGCTGGGCCCTAATCCTTTCGACATTCGACTACGAGATCCGATACCGTTCGGGAAAGTGCAATGCAAATGCGGATGCATTATCAAGATTACCGCTTGAGGAAACTGTGAAGGTGGACCAAAGCCGAGTGATGCTGAACTTGTTCTTGTGATGGACACTGTTGATGAGGACTTGCCCGTTACATGTAGGGATATCGCGCATGAAACCGCGAAGGATCCGATATTGCGTCATGTAAGATTGCGTACAATGGAAGGTTGGCCCGCGAAATTAGAGTCCGCCGATGAAGTCTTAAGGCCGTACTTTAATCGCCGGAATGAACTGAGCTGTGAGCAGGAATGTATTCTGTGGGGTACACGGGTAATCGTACCGGGTACATTGCGGGAAACCTTGCTTACGGAGTTACATTCGTCTCACGCTGGTATTGTGCGAATGAAAGCACTTGCGCGTTCGATTCTATGGTGGCCAAAGTTGGACATGGACATTGAAGAAATGGCCAAGTCTTGTTCCGAGTGTACTGAAAATGCTAGAAAACCCGCTGCTTGTAATCCCACTGCTTGGCAGTGGCCGTCTGCGCCGTGGAAACGCATTCACGTTGACTTTGCGGGTCCATTCCTGAACCTTCATTTCTTCGTAGTTGTGGATGCACATTCGAAGTGGGTGGAAGTTGAGATTATGCGTGACATTACATCTGCTGGTACAATCAGAGTTCTGCGGAAAATATTTGCGCGTTTCGGATTACCTGAGCATCTGGTGTCCGATAACGGTAGTCAATTTACATCCGCCGAATTTAAGTCATTCTTGAAGGTGAATAACATTCGTCATACGCTTACTGCACCTGGCCATCCTGCGACAAATGGTCAGGTGGAACGTCTAGTTGGAAGTTTCAAAGACTCGCTCAAGAAAATGAAAGATCAGTCTGGAACCGTAGAGGACAAGTTGCAACGTTACTTGCTCTCTTATCGTACTACGCCTCAGTGCTCGACAGGGAAAGCCCCCTGTGAACTGCTCATGCGAAGGTCGTTGCATACTCGACTTTCTGCGAATCGTCCGTCAGCTGATACACAGCCGATTCCAAAGGAGGATCCTAAAGCCGAAATATTCCGATATTTCGAACCTGGACAGCCTGTTTTCGCCCGTAACTACGGCACTCATGGTGCAAAATGGCTGCCTGGTGTCATTCTTGAAAGACACGGGTCCAGAAACTATCAAGTTTCTGTTGGAGAGTTTGTGTGGAAACGCCACATTGACCAACTCCGTACACGCTATGCAGAGGTGCCCATGCCTCAATCTGGAGATGCTACTCCAGATCTCACCGATACTTCGCTACCGGTGAATTCCCCAAGCCAGCCGGCTTCCCAGGCTCCTACTCGACCAATGGAGTCGCAACCAAGAGTTGTACCACCAGAGACTCAATTGCCACAGCCACCCCGGGTTGTCACATCACCAAGGAGAAATCCGCCGCGTGAGAGGAAGAGACCAGTGAAATTCAAAGATTTTGTGTAAATATAATAGACTCTTGGACTATTGCTAGTATTAGAATTGCTAGTACTTCCGAAACTGGACTATTACTAGTATTAGAATTGCTAGTACTTCCGAATATATACGCAAACTTTCGACAAATCAATAGTCGATCTTGTATTCTATGATTCTTGGACATTGAATCAAGCGAGGATTATTTTTGCGCCTTTTGTGTCAGTTGCGCGTCGTGATCTTTAGTGATTTAACCGTTCTTTCTCCAGAGAAATTCTTGGACTGTGCGAATTGCATAATAAGTGATTATTTTCTAATCCGTTCATTTTCAGAGTTTATGGACTATATATTTTTGCTGTGCTCAGACTAAACTTTTTAGTGCTTGCAGTTGGACTTGTGTTTTGCTACAAAGACAAAACAGCCAGGGAAGGGACAGATGTTACATATTGTACTGCGTTTCATCTGGTAGTTGCATAGTATTACATCAGGTAGTAGTATAAGACATACCAGAGTGTTACATTTTGCTGATTTGTAATGACCAGCCAGCATGGAGAATAATAATTTGTTTTGTTGTTGAAACAATGCCTTATTTCTCATTCGTTACGCACGGATACACAACCACCACCCACCAAAATGAAGGACGATCCCAAGTTGAACTGGCGTGACCTAGCCCATGCTTTAGCACAACTCTGTCCATGCCAAGTTTCACCCCGCCACCCACCAAGAACGAAGGACGATCCCAAGTTGAACTGGCGCGACATGGCCCGTGCTTTAGCACGACTCTGTCCATGCCAAGTTTCACCCCGCCACCCGCCAAGCACGAAGGACGATCCCAAGATGAACTGGTGCGACATGGCCCGTGTTTTCGCGCAACTCTGTCCATGCCAAGTTTCACCCAATGATCAACAGAGAAGAAAGGACGGCTTCAAAATGTAATGACGGGATTCTGCCGTGCCACCCCGTTTCTATACAACGATGTCTATCAGACGGTCATCTCACGGTAGAGTATTCAGTCCTGTAGCATGGGAATGCCTCAATTAGGACCTGGTATAATCCCCCCTAGAAGGACCTATAAATGACAGAGCCCGATGTAAAAATCGCTACAACGTCACCTAAATGTTTAATGCAGCTCATAAAATTTCTTGCTTTTAGTCAATGTCCTCAATATTTTAAGTAAAGGATTGGTCAATCTTGATTAAACTTCTTATAATATTTAATATTTTCAGAATCATTGGATCCCAATCTGTCCATTACACGTAAAAAATGTTAGTAAATTTATGGTATTGAGACTTTAGGGACTCTTTCATTGGCATCTTAGAAATTCTGTAATTTGACCAGCTATCAACGGGCCATGTCTATATAAGAAGGCAGTATCATGGTTGAGGTTAGCAATAGCATGAAAAGCATGAAAAGGAAGGGTAATGGTTGAGAGTTGGGGTTAGGAATAGGATACCATCAAAGGGGATGCCCTTAGTTACCAGTGTGTATCTTTTGGCAGGAAAAGCTACCCAGTAGAAACTCGTTCTCAGAAGGCATGCGCAGACAGTTGTAATTCATTCTGATTGACAGCCTGAGTTGAATCCCCTTTGATTGGTTGAAATCGGACCAAGTGGAAGTATTTCCTGACGTGAAGACTAAAAATGATCTTCAAAGTCACTTTCTCACAGCTTCCGCATGATTAAATAAAGATTAGAGTATAGCTGAAGAGTTCCTTTTGATGATGATAATGTCTGATGCCGCCCTCCCGCATCACTTTCTTTGGAAAAAAGGATGATAAACTAAGAATTTTTTTATCGGGCATAAGCGGAAGATCATGCTGTAGGGGGATGTATGATTGAACGTTTGATGTCGACTGCGAATTTGCTGCCTTTAGTCTGGTTACTCCAGGATACAACGTAACAAAGGAATGTGTTTTATGGTGTACTTAAGTTATTTCATTTACGGTCATCCTAAACAGCGTCCACCAGGTTTAAAGTCAGGTATTAAGTCATCAAAAAAAATATTTAGAAGCCATAAACGTAATAAGTACACCATAAAACACATTTCCTGATGATTTTATGACATTTGGGTGCAAGATATAAGGGAGATGTCTAAAATCACAAGGCTCCTGTAGTATTGTCATTGGGAAGCCCTATCATTTCCTCCAAGTCAAATCCAACATGGCAAGTGTTCTCCACAAGGCTATTCATCAGGGTGGCCCACCCCACCTTGGCAGCTTTAAATAATACCACCCTACCTTGAGAAAACCCTGTGGAGAACACTGCATGGCTGCCGACTGGGTGGTGGACGCTGGTAAATTTTAGGCTACAACTCGCTAATCTAGCACACAAATGTCATGAAACGATCAGGAAATGTGGAGAATGTCCTGCTTATTTCGTTTATGACCATTTGATTTTATTTTGATGGCTTTAAAAATATGCTTTTAAACCTGGTGGAAGCTGTTTAGTATGACCTTTCATTTATAGCCATTGCATGATTGGATTTTATTAATTATTGTAGTCCTATTCATCATCATCATTCAGGCGTAAATGGCCCTCCTGGGATTTGCCTCAAGTCTTTGGTCGATTAAAAACTAAATGTAACTTTTTGGTGACTTTATACCCAACTTTCAACCTGGTGGATGCTGGTCGTGGGTGCTGTTGGACGCTGTTTAATAGGACCGGTTTAGGACATGACATAGGCCTACATTCATCGTCAAGTTCGTTCAGTTTTTAATCGACCAAACAAGAGGCAAAGATGTGTGACTGTAATACATACATACGGTGATACTAAATCACGACCAATCATGACCAACACTTCAAAAACAGAGTATATGTGGTTTAAAACCATTTAAATAGTATATATTATGCTTCTGAAAAAATACCATGAGTTTCAGTCATTTTGAGGGTCAGGTTTTTGAGTTATTTAGAGTGCAAGGCATGCCAATCGATTGCCAAATCGGGCTACCGTCGCCATATTTGTTTTGGTTTGCAAGTGGCTGGGTCCAAGGAAAATGTGGAATCGGTAATCGATTGGCATGCCTTGCATTCTAAATAACTCAAAAACCTGACCCCCAAAATGACTGAAACTCATGGAATTCTTCAGAAGCATAATATATACTATTTAACCCTTTCAGTCCGGATTTCGACTCTAGTCGAAATGCATAATACGTCCGTCATGACTGGATTCCGACTCCAGTCGAAATGCATAATACGTCCGTCATGACCGGATTTCGACTTCAGTCGAAATGCATGCACTCGATACTAACATCACCGTTCCGTCTATGAAAACATAGGATTTGCCTTTCATACACACCCGATGGGGATTCCCCGGATTCTGGGAAATACCTTTTCTATTCACAACATTTTGATCATGCGGTTGGAGAGCCTTGAATTCTAGTAAAAAATACTGGATTTTCGTCGCGTAAAAACAAAATGGTGAAACGTTATTCTGTAGACGATGTCCTGGATGAGATTTTTGTTGATGAGGACTCCGGGAGGATGGTTTACAGGGCTCTGAACCAAGTTTGTCAGACGATTATTCTAAATCAGATGATGATGAAATGCATGCACAAGCGGATATACATGCACATGACTTATGCCTTACATATTTTCTGTGATTTTCATTATTTCTGCACATTTTCAGGGGGTCCTTTCCAAACCCCCCAAAAAAATTCAGGTGCTCATAAACCTATACATTTATACAAACTATACATTTTCAGAAACATCTGAACAAATGCCACAGCCCACACAAGTTTCAATAGATGTTAAGGGTTTATATAACTCCTTCCTGCCCAAATAAGAGTTTGAAAAAAATAAAAAATGTTATGCAAAATTCTGAAAAAATATTCAGGTCACGGAAGTGGTCAAAAATTTAGAAATTCAGGACTGCACGGGTTAAATGGTTTTAAACCACCTACACTATACCCTGTTTTTGAAGTATTGGTCATGATTGGTCGTGATTAGTACGCCCCCCCCCCCATTAGGACGGGGTGCTTAAGCTATACACGTGGGGAAATATTTTCCTTATTTGGTCAATCCAATTCATATACAAAGAAAGATTTTTTTTGTCGCACTTTTTATTTCAAAATGGCACCGATTTTGCGCGGTAGTTATTATTCTCGTCACCAACCATCTCGCACACTCGTCACCAGGTAGCTCCCTCAGAGTCGCATATTTGATTGCCGTTGGTTGGCTGTAGGCCCTAATTATTCGATTATTAAATCAATTATAATTTTTGAACCACCCCGATATAAAATGCCAACATAACTAGAAAAATCATTTGTATATTTAGCAGCGTTTCACAAGCAAAATCATAATCATAATCCAAACGCTGATTGCGCGAGCAAATTGGCTTGAGTTCCATGAATGACCGAATTTCTGCACTAATTAACGCCTGGTAGGGCCCGATAACGACCGGTAGGGCCGGAGAAAAAAAAGGTAGTGCCCGGAGGCTGAATCAGGATTTTTATGCACTTTAAACTGTATATATATATGTTGTTTAGATGTATTTTTAACAGTTCTGTAACTTTGATGACCAAGCTTGCAGCCAAAGTTGGTAAAATTGTCGTTTGTTTATGGACTGCGCTAGCGACCGGAGAATTCGCCGTCGGCCATTTTGGCTACGGTCCCCGAGTTGTTATGGTTGATATAAAATATGGCATCCGGAAATACATTACAGAAGAAAATCTAATACAGTACAAGATTAAAGCACAGAGGAGCAAGTCATGTTAGCTTCAATAACACTCAGATCCTATGCAGGCAAGTCTAGTGGGCTCAGTGGTAAGTATAGGCCGCTAATGTCGGCTAGCCTACTGTGAAGGACGGCTGCTGTGTAACTCAAGCCTGCATGTACCCCGTCGACCTGACCTCCTGTTCGAAATCTAAAGGACGTGGTGGCCTTACTCTACTACTTATTATTTAATAAATGTAACTTTATTCACATTTATGTATGCTGTTACCAATTTTATCAAAATAAATATATTTGAACAAGCATATAATGTACCTAATAAATCATTTGAATAAATTTGACTTTGTCTATAGGGGATGTCTGGCTTCTGAGTGACATCCAATTACGTAGGCCTACAACTATCACTCACTATCCGACTGACATATCCTAATTGCGTAATTAATACAACTCCCGGAACTCATGATAATTGATATCTGGCATCTGAGTGACATCCAATTACGTAATCAGTAGGCCTACAACTATCACTCACCATCCGACTGACATCTCCTAATTGCGAACCGGTAATTTCAACTCACGGAACTCATCACTATGTATTGACACCTTTGACAACCGCCTCCTGACACAAGGCTTGCTGTAGCTGATTATTTCGCAAAAATTGTTAAGTCTATAAAAAAAACTGAATTTAAGTGGATACCTGTATGGTACTGTACTGTAAGATCTACGATAATCATCATTGAGTAAATCGTTTATGTCCATGTCCCCTGTCACTGACCAAAATTAAAGATAGTTCATGTCAGCCTACGCATTATTTCTATTTCCTTATTTATTTTTAACCCAATCCTCGTGTGCTCAATCATTGGACTATATGCTCGCACGGCCGACATTGGTATAATTGGGAAAGCAAAACTTCAAATTGTCATAATGTATATATTGTACTTTTACATAAAGTATCCGACAGTGTGGACTGGCAAGAGTGCAGATGAGAGGGACAGGTTGTTTGAAAAATTCATGAAATATATTCCGCCACGGGAGAAAACGGTAACATCCACCGATGGGCTTCTTAAGATATCTAGAACACCACTCACAGCGAAGAAACCAGGACAACGGAAACGCAAAAGGAACGCCAAGACGACTACCATACTACCAAGCCAAAGACGAAATGACATCCGGACTAATTCAATTGTATGTTTCCGTTGAAATTTTAAAGGTTTTACGTTTTACTTCACTAGCTCGGTTATTGATGGCGACGGGGATCACGAAGGCAGAAATGACACAAATATAATAAAGATACATGACATGCTCCTCTGTGCTTTAATCTTGCATTGTGTTCTGTAATGTTTTAACAAGAGGCCCATGAGCCTGGCGCTCAGCTGGATGACCTAATAGTAATAACATAGGACTGAGGGTGTAAAGTAGTTAATATCGGCTTTATACTACTGTTTGAAGGTAAAGAGAACACGTTATACCACTAAAATTTCCAATGCAGAGCCACAGCGGGCAAATCCTCAAGAGCGTCAGTGCGTCACGTCAATCAGTTTCATAGAATGACTGAAGATGGCGCCAGCTGCATTCGGCTTTGACCTTATAGCACCTCCTGCATTCGCGCCACTACTATTTTCGTCTGCTAGAAGGACTTAGCACCTTACTCGAGTCAAGAAACGAACTTGGACGATTTCAAAATGGCTGGCTTTGACCAGTTGCTACCGCAATGGTAGGCATTTTCATCGATAATTCGAAGTTTTAGTGGGATATTAGCCCTTATTCCTGCTCAACCGGAAGCAGTAATACACAAAGTTTGCATTATGCAATAAATCTTCATTCGTAATTTTTTCGAAAAATCGAGAAACATAGCCGTTAACTACAGGTACTCAGGCGGCACATATATCTTGCATGCTCGTGTTCATGGCTGCTTGTAGAAACGAAAAGGGTGATGAAATGCACATACCCCTTTTTTGAAGGGCTGTAGTGCATGACGCATGTGCATTGCGGGCATAATTAGTGGTTATGGCGGCGTCAGGGCCTATGACGCCATTTTAAGTGCCATTTGACCTTGATGTTTTGGAATTTTGTGCCCTGGACCCTGTAGACATAATAAAGCTGTTTCGTGGTATTCGAATGAACACTTGCCCTGTCTAGTGTCCAGTGGTTATTTATAAAATAGAATATGCAAATTTATTGTGCAAATGTTTTGCATTTTAGAATTGACCTTGACAAGCTGTCTCAGTGTCTGTGCATCAAAGCATTAGCAGTGCACACATACCTAGGCCTGCATCATTTCCTTCAAGCTACTTTCTTTGCCTATAGGGCTACAAATTAGAGATTTCAATGCATGGCTTTAATCGATGACTTCTTGCACAATGTATCAGGTGCGGGTCCAGGGGGGGTGCACACAGGTCCAGAGGGCGGTGTGCACCCACGGGCTTCTGAAGTTATATGTGCACTGACAACGTATACCTCAAATTATAAAGGGAGCAGTTGGTAGTAGGCCCCGCAGGGATTCGCTAATCAATGAACAGGATGGTGTACAATAGGAATGTAGGCCTTACAATACATGCCCTATGTCCCAGGCTAAGGTTTCTTGATCACAATAAAGTTTGAGCTCTTGCTCAGTATACTTTGTGAATAGGCTCAGAATACAGTGGTTGTCAGATTGTACAGGGGAATCTGTAATCTACGTAGGCCTATTCAACAGGAAGACGTTCCAAGAATATTCATCGTTGAGCAGATATATAATGAACTTTGAACTTTGTATGACAAAAAGCCTTGTTCACACCGACTAGCGTAATGATACAACTTGCTTAGGCCTACTCATACCACAACTATAGTTTCAACTATTTTCATTTCAATTTTCAGGTGCAGTGGGGAAGGCAGAGATAATTCTGAGATTCAAGTTCTAGGAGTAGGAGGTGAGATTTGACGAGAAAATTAGGATGCAATTGCAATCCCATTCCTTTATCATGATAAAAATGAAACAATCATATGATCTGATGATTGGTTTGATCAAAATACTCTTTCAAAATTGATGTTTTCTCTTTCTTGCTTTCTCTTTTTTCAGGTGATGTTGATGTGCCAATGGCCTCTGGTGGCAATGGGTCCATGCCAGTTCCAGGAGGTGAGATTTGAGGAGAATAAGAAAAGTCATATTAAGGACTGTTTTGTCAACCTGTACTTTCAGGAGGAGGCCATGCACCATGTAAAGTATATTCTGTATTCTTCACTTCAGAATCAGCTCCATGCCCCATTTGGATTCCGGCTTTGCTTCGGCTCCTTAAAGCTGTTTCCAACTTCAATGGAAAGAATCGGAGAACAGGACAGTTGAGAGCATGCTCATGGTTTTTGCAGCCAGGTATGTTATCATGACCATTAATGAGAGCTATAGCTGTTCCAGCTTCGCTGGGATTCTCAAAGAGAGTATTGTGTAGAGAGAGAAGTGTCTGTATTGTATGACACCTCATTACTCTCTTCGTTGCGTTATCTAAGGAAAATGCCGCTTAATAATACAATTACCGCTGAGTTTGTCAACAGATCTCGAGTTACTGCCTAGCAAATGAGAAGAACAAGAAGTACAATTATTGTGCTACATGTACATTGTATGATATATTATTCAACAGTTGTCTCTGTTTTCTGATTCAAACCGTCGTTTAGATATTGTGCTGTGCCTACAATTCTTTTTCATTTGCAGTTGATATTGACGTAAATCCTGGCTATCTTGATATTGTAACACAGCCAATGGACTTTAGCACCATTAAAAGCAAACTGGAGGTAGGCATTATTACTTGAGGATGTGTCTGTGCTTCATTATAGATTTGAGGTATGTTCCCTTGCCTGTGTCAAACATAATAATGGCAAATTCTCTAATGGAGCTGCAAGCTTCAGACTGGGATAACACAATACTCATAAATTCTACTATGCATACCCACTGCACCTGTGATGAACTGTAAAAATATGATTTTTTTCCAGAGTAACCAATATTCGTCTATGGAGGAGTTCGATAGAGACATGTTGCTTGTCGAGCAGAACTGCTACTCCTACAACCCTGCAGATGACCCTATTGCCTCGGATTGCAGACAGGTGTTTGCATTCTACAAGAGGGAATATCGGAGAACATTTAGTCGTTTCCATAAGGTACATGTAATAGTACACTGATAGATTTATTTTCAGAATATTTCAAAGTTATATTGAACTGCTTTGTGTATTTGACAAAAAGCAATTTTCATAGTCATGATTACTGAATCTACTAAGGGATTTACATAAATAGTTTCATTTTATATTTGTTGATATTATTTCAATGCAGGTTGGAACTCCACTCACACGCAAAAGAAAATTTCCAGTCGGGGATGTACAGACAGCACGGAAGGAAGGCAGAGCGAACCTTGCTCATTCATCTGCAATGAAGGTGATCTCTAAGCAAGTTGACCGCCTGGATCAGTTCATCAACGACAAGGAAAACACTTTGAACATCTCAATGCAGATGTAAGTGACACAATATTTTGCCATCTAATTGTTGATTCTCTTTGTTCTCAACATATTAAATGGTGATAATGATTGATGTTTCAAAAGCTAGTCAATGAAGCACCATTACATTGTAAATCTTTCTAAGTCACCCTCTTGATTGAAAACCTGACGTTGTCTTTCTTCATCCAAAGATTTCATTTATGGAGCGTCTTAAGCCTGCACCACACGGTGAAAATTTGCGTGATGCAAGTGACACGCGTGCATGTTGCGACAGGCAAATTCTCACTGTGTGGGGTCGTTTTTTGCTGCGTATCTTCCCTCGCGAGTCGAGACGCAGCCGATCTAGCATGTTTGATATTTTCTCGACACGCGAGGAAGTTAATCACCGTGTGGGGGCTACCTGCAGCAATGTTGCGCGAGATCGACGAATCACAACAAGCAGATCGGTCACATGATTTATAGGTCAGTCACATGATACCAAAATGGCAGCGCCCGGGAACTGTCAAATCCTATGAGAAGTATTATGGACCAAGAAGACCAAATTGCCCTTATTCTTCTGCCGTTACTCCATCTGTTCCTCGACCCGCACTCTGTGGAACTGGCGATACTTCATGGGGTCCTCCTCCCGCAATTCAGCAATTAGATTTGCATAGGCCCCCTTATCCTCTCTTCTCTGAATCCATGGCCTTGTCCAAGGACTACGGTCCACGCGGCGCCGCCTCCGCCGCCGCCTCCGACGGAGTAACAGCAGGAGAATAAGGGCAATTTGGTCTTCTTGGTCCATAATACTTCTCATAGGATTTGACAGTTCCCGGGCGCTGCCATTTTGGTATCATGTGACTGACCTATAAATCATGTGACCGATCTGCTTGTTGTGATTCGTCGAACTCGCGCAACATTGCTGCAGGTAGCCCCCACACGGTGATTAACTTCCTCGCGTGTCGAGAAAATATCAAACATGCTAGATCGGCTGCGTCTCGACACGCGAGGTAGATACGCAGCAAAAAACGACCCCACACAGTGAGAATTTGCCTGTCGCAACGTGCACGCGTGTCACTTGCATCACGCAAATTTCACCGTGTGGTGCGGGCTTTAAAGAAGGAGAAGAGGAAGTGGAGAAGAAATGTCAACGTGTTCAAGTAAATCTTTCTAAGTCACCCTCTTGATTGAAAACCTGACGTTGTCGTTCTTCATCCACAGATTTCATTTATGGAGCGTCTTAAAGAAGGAGAAGAGGAAGTGGAGAAGAAATGTCAACATGTTCAAGTTAAAAAAGTAAGTACCGGTAATGACTGTTACTAGTTTAGTTTGACACACTAGATACCTGGAGTACAGTCGAATCCAGTCATAACAATTAGGCTTATGGCAAAAAGCCACCAATAATATCAGCATGCTAGATCCCTGATCTGCACATTGTCTTGCTTTACATGTTGGAGCGAAACTTGGTAATATAAACTAAGAAAGAAAACGTCAGGCTCAGGGTTTTGACTACTTACTTGATGAATAGGTGAGGCCTCTGCCCCAGACACAATTGTACATACTTTTTCACGGATTCCTCTGTTTATAACTTAAATTTCATTGAATCACTTGTTAGAGCATTTACTCCACAATGAAATTATACGTTTTGCTCTTTTTCAGACGCCCAAGGAGACCCCAGTAAGAACTAAACCAACCAAACACACAACAAGTGACTTTCTGAACTCTGATAAAGTGCATCTATCATATCGGACTAAGAGGTCAAGACACGAACAGACAATGGCAGCTTTACGAGACATTCATGGGAATGGCAAGAATGACAGACCAGTAAAAGATGGACTATGGCACAGTTTGACCACCATTTGTGAACCGAGTGAATTGTCAGATCGAATAAAAAGAAGCAAAGTCTGTAAGAAAATTTTACCTGTAACTAAGCCACCAATTGAAAGTGAAACTGAAAAAATGGCTTCATCCATAAAAGTAATGTACAAGGATGGCCTTGTAAGTAAAAGGAAATATTGTGCCATATGGTCCGAGAGTAAAAACCTCTTACCATATTCTGATCTAATTGATAGGATCAATGAGTTGCATAGGTCTGAGAATATTATTCCTCTTGATGGTGTTCCAGGCTTCCATAGGAAATTTGAATGCTTTCTGCTAGAGCTTGCTGAAATATATCTCGGTATTGATGAGCATTTGACAAAAAGAGGTTGTGGGTTGAATTGGTTTGGAAAGGAGCCAGGTCATTTTGTTATAGCTTTAGGTGCTGATGGTGCTCCATATGGGAAATTCAAAACTACTACTTCTTTGCATGTTTCATTTTTGAATGTTCAAGAAAAAAATTGCTAGTTGTGACCACAATTACCTTGTTTTTGGGGCAGATGTTGATGAAGGCCACCCGTGTGTGATGGAATATGTAAAAAAATTGTTTGAAGAAATGAGGGAAATTGAAACTAAATCTTACGTTGTAAATGAATGTATAGTTAGATTTTCTCTTGAGCTTGTTCCCTCAGATAACAAATGGTTGGCGACTCTAGCAGGGGAACTTAATAATGCGGCTACCTACCCATCCACGTTCGCTAAAATTCATAAAGATCACCTTGGTAACCTTAATCAGGTTGTTGATGATACAATTCCGCTATGGAAATATTCAGATCGATTAAGTCATGCTGAGAGAATCGACACACTTAAAACAAAAACAACTGATCGCAGCAAAATTTTGAAAGAAATTGCATCCTTAGGGTCACGACAAGAATTCGCCCCTATCATTGGCGATTATATAGACAAGGCTAAGATTGATCCCTTGCATACTAAAAACAACATGTGTCAGCAAATGAACAATTTGATACTTAAAGAAGCTATTTCACGCTCTGACCAGGTTATTTTCAAAGCCTCTTGTTTAATGAAAAGTCCTGTTTTTTCTTGTTCTCCATCTGGGAAATATTTGATTGCTATCAGAGATGTTCTTAAAGCCGGCAAACTATATACGTTTGAAAAAATGGTTTGCATTGAATAGAGTAAAACAGGGGAATTCTTTGTCATGTGATGTTAGATTTACTGGCGAAGACTCCTGGAAATTCTGCCAAGAGTTTGGACATCTTATCAAATCCCTTGAGCCAGTTGGTGGTTGTGAGTCCATGAACAATCAATGCCTTTTCAAGTCATGTTTACTGCATTTCATTTGTACTACAGGAAGAGACTGTATAGCATTGTTTAGCAAGTTCAAGACCAGCCAGTTTGATATGAATCAATTGAAAAGACTATGTGAGACTTATCTAGCAGCATATGCCTTGTTTCTGACTAATGTATCTTTGACCACTTGGCATGTTGGTTATATTATTCTATATCATTCACAGATCATGTTCGATACTTTTGGTTTTGGTTTAGGTTTGAATACAATGCAAGGCAGGGAAGCCAAGCACAAACAGTTGTCGAACTATGCAAAGTTTTCTACCCCTCAACACAAGTGGGAAGCTGTTTTTAGGCATGAGTATACTCATTTGGTCTGCCTTAAAAAGATGAGTCCTGAATATGTTGCAAAATCAATGTTTCGAAGCAGGGATTATATAAAGAATAATGTGAAAGTTGGAAACCAGGAGGGTCGTTGTGAGTGTGGTGTTAAATGTGAATCATCCATGTGTTTCTATTGTAACCATAGAGTTGTTTCATTAATCAATGATTCATGTTTAGCCAAGTCAGTACATGGTGATTTGAAACAGTTTCTTGGTATTACATAATCAGAATTTGAGAACTTGTACGATTGAGGAATAATTGAACCCAAAGTTGAGGATCTGTTGAGATACTCGAGGGTGGAACTAAGATGCCCTTTTGTATGATATTTTGGGCGCAGATTTGCCCAACCTGGATTCCCACTTTCCAGTTCACATTGAGATTGTAGCTCACAGAAAAAGTTCCGATCTTACCTGCAGTACCCTGCAGTATGCCTGTGCAAGGTGTCTCATCAAAGTTTTATACATGTTTGAGGCAACTATTGAATGATAAAGCGATGATAAATTATGGTCAGTTCTGATAATTTAAAATGAAAATGAATGTTGTGTAGTACCGTGCACCTTTAAATTTGTAAAAATGATTAATGATGAGTCAGATGTAATCTAATGTTAATATGTTTTTTTAATTTTTTTAAATGAGTAGATATAAAGATGGTGTTATAAAAATGTATAAATTGCCTCTTTACAGTTTCAAATTAATATTATTCATCCAAATGGCTACAGAATGTGATATGTTGATTGTTTTACTAATGGTTGATATTTTTTAACTTAAAATAAAATGTTGAATTTCAATTTTTGTGTTGATGTCTTCAGAAATGATTTTTTTCTTCTGATTCTCAATACCGGAAACAAAGTGGGGAGATTTTTCTAATCTGGGGAGGGGGAATGGCATCACATCACACTACATGTACCACTGCAATAAGTGGGAACAACAATTTGTTTACTGGGGAACACCATATTTATTCAAAACCTCGTAATAAGCAGATACAAAAAGCCTCTTGCCCGTCTTGTTGTACCTAACAGTAACAGTGAATGGTCGCATCTCGTCCACCACCACATTCATCTTGTTTCCCTGAAATAAAAAAGAGGAATCATTTAGGGTCATTAGATTAAATTTCCAGCAACTGCAATAGATTAGGCTTATAGATTATCAATGGAGTGGATTTCAAAAAGGGGGGCAGGGGTCATTTGTCAGAAGTCAAATGTAAGATTACTTCACATAGATCCAAATGTCTGTCAGGGAAATGTGAGTCCTAGGATCCAACAATGCATTTTACCTTCCGATCAATCTTCCTCAGGAGGTCTTTCCTATCATGGCCCTCCTCCATCACCCAGAAATTAAACAACACCACCACCTTCTCCTTGCTGGTTATAGTAAGTGTTATGGTTGACCTTGTCGAGCGTTCTACGGTCCGATACGAATTTGTCGTCAAGAGGAACCGGACCTCCTCAACAAGAGGCCCAAGGGCCTGGCGCTCAGCTGAGTTAATATCATTAATATCTTCCCGGTGTTTAGTTCATTATGCATGAAAATGGCATGCTCCATGGTATTTGATATCCTTTTGCGTTCACTACGGTACCAATGTTTTTGGTTGACATAATTATGCCACTGTTCATTCCTCAATCCTGACCATAATTCGGGTGAAATCATCGTATGAAAATATTTACCGAAACATGAAGTTTATGCCATGAATGAGCATACTCATTGTCATAGCCTCGTTTACAAGTACGAAGTATTTTCCCGTGAATATTCAAAACTGCTTGGCTCCTTGCCAGTTAAATAACATGTGACTATACACAAAATAGAAAACTTTGATGGAAATTGTAAATAATTTTTTTATCTATCAGGGGAAACAAGCTGATGATGATCAAATAAATCATTCATGAGAAATCGTTTTGTTGCTGAAGCTTGCATGACGAAGTTAATGCTAAACCTTTTCTTGTGCTCTACTGCGCCACCGTAGTTTTCTATTTAGACCATTTCTGGTGATTCCCTACGTTGTCCAATGAGCGCTTTTTAAAATGTGCCATTTGGTATTGTACAGTATGCAATGTATTTTTTCAGCGCTGCCAGTTGCCGAACATGAATGCCGTAGCTCCCTCAATTTCCAATCAATTTTTATGGGAGTGACATTATTGTATTGCTTAGAATGTCTACTTTTTACTCATGAAAGAATCGTAGAACTAAAACTTAATAGGCGAACAGAATCATGCCGATTCACTGCACATACTGTGGGAATTCTCCACTTCAAAATACATTGGCGATGTCATCGTGAACAGAGCATGCACTTCCGATATCGTTTTCACAGAAATGTGACCAAATTTTCAAGAACTAATTTCTGAAAGTAGTCCCTAAAGACCTTATGACTACCACTGAAACGAACTGGTGATAATATCGCCTACCAGACTACTTTTTAAGCAGAAAATTGGGTACTTGAGTGTCATTGAGCTCCAAGATTATTGCACATGGCGTAAACAACATGCCGCCATTTTGTCTCCGCTTCGGTATTTCGTACGCCGCTTATAATGCACCTTCTCAATTAAAACCAACATAATAAGGCCTTACATCGTTGATTGAATAGGAACACCACACAAAACACAATAAAGTGGGGGTACAATGAGTGATTATTCCTGGAGCTAGTGCTTTTGTTGTGTAGCTGCCATGTTTTGAGAACTGGCAAATAGGAGACTTCATTGATGGCTGACGTCATCGGGCGGGAATTTGAATCGGCAGAAATAATTAAAAGGCAGGTAGCGCCCTTTCCTGTTAAATTTTGAACTTTTTCTCAATAAAATAGATTTTCAAGAATTTTATCTTAATATTTGAGCATATTTCGACTAATTCTGCTGCTCCTAGGCCGATATAGGCCAGTTTCCTTCATGCACTCTCGCTCGCAGGAAGTAGGTCGAATGGCGACAAATTTTGTTTTGAAAGTAGAGTTTGACCAGAAGTATCCAGAAATGCAAAATTGAAGTCTCTAGGTCTTACGGTTACAAAATGTGCACCATGGGTTTAACGGATGGACGGATGGATGGATGGATGGATGGATGGATGGATGGACAGACGGACGCCACTGAACAACTTATTTGACAAGCTCGGCTGACTTAGTCAGCTGAGCTAAAAACACTTGATGGTACATCTCTCAAATAAGAAATTGCAGAGTAATTAATGGTAGTTCATTAGGCCTAAATGCCAAAGGGCTGAGGCCAACAATGTGGGTGTTTAGGGCTGGAGCAAGTTAACTGTCTGTTTGCAGCTCAGTAACCTACCCAAGGTTTTCACACAAAGCCCAAAATCTACTAGTGTGCTTAAAGCCAACGATTCAAGGTTACAAACCCATGAAGCTTTAATATTTAGGCCTACACTTACCGAGCAATCTGAATACACCTCCGGGGAGCGTTCACTCTCATCAACAGCATCATTTTTTTGTGGATGAGGCCACTCTCACTAACGACCATTGGATAAATCTGAAATAAATTAATAAAAAATATGTATTGATATGGCACTGAGTTGAGTAGGTTTTGCTTGGATATTTTGGGTTATGAAGGCCTACGGTTATGTAATTGTAGGCCTACATGTTGGCTATTGTATGCAAAAATGAGGCCTTGGCTAAAGTCCTCTTAAATGTCGTTTAATTGTGCCGGCTCTAAGGAATCCCCTTAGCGCAAAGAGGCCTCTAGTTCTGAAATGACTCATTCATACGGTGATTCCCCCCCCCCAAGTTATCTGTTCTTTAAGTTCAAATTATCATATTCCCAAAGGCCAAAGCAATAAATGGGTCAATTTTGTGGCTCACTATAGTACAAGTCAATTTAAAATTCCTGCCCACGAGTTCCCGCCAAAATCAATTAACTGCATGTTCTTGGCAACGTAATCAGGCGGTGAAGGTGATGATGTTATGGTCTGTCAACTTGCTCTCAATACCAATCAATGGCAGATTACAGTTGATCAATCGTGTATCTAATATCAAACAATACCAAAATATTTATAATCTAATTTTTTTAATTCTTGAATTCATTGTACTTAGCTTCCCTGGATAAAGAAAAATAATATGATGACATCATGGTACGCCGCCATCATTCGGAAGACTTCGGGAATGTTCGGTTCTATCAGAACTATGAACTGCACTGGACGACACGTGCTTGACATGGTCCTATAAAACTACTGATTGATAAATGAGGAGCTTAGTTCAGCCGTCTTACCTGTATGAGATGGTGTTGCCTCGACTTAGCTCGGCCGTGTCCGTCGGGATGGTACTTCCTCGACAGGCACTCCACCATGCCTTCAACTTCATGGCAGAAGGCCACAAACCTTGCCCTCTCACCGCCAGAAAATCGGGAAGAGAGTCCTCTCCGAAAATTGGAGAAAGCACTCTTAAACTCGGGCCCAAGATTGTCCATTTTTATTATTATTTGGAAATGACTTTATTCCCGCC
Organism: Lineus longissimus; assembly: GCF_910592395.1. NCBI lineage: Eukaryota > Metazoa > Nemertea > Pilidiophora > Heteronemertea > Lineidae > Lineus > Lineus longissimus. The sequence goes on along the minus strand of NC_088319.1, from coordinate 6,825,645 downwards.
AAAGCCCTGTGGAGGTCGAGCAAAGCGTGGGGGTGGAGGTAGGAGAGGTCCCCCCCCTATAATGAGTTATAGAATCTCCCCAGAGAATCTCTTACTAAAAACCTCAAATAAAACTTCCCAGCACTTCCCAATACCGGAGAGCTTCTTTTTTTAAGAAGATAAGCTTTTTTTGATAGTTTTAAGTCATTATTAGATATATTAATCAAACTTATTATACATGGCGAAAGTGTTCAACAATCGTACATCGCAATCATCAAAACCCTCCTCGCCATCATATCATTACATGCACCATGCATGTGATTCGATATAATGTATTAATTTTATTGGCTCGCATCTCAAAGCACAGCGGCACGCAGTACAAATGTATTTTTCTGGGACGTGGTCTGTTGCGTCGCGACACTCGAAAGCGCGGCCCGCGCAAAAACAACGTAAGTCGTACTGGCGTAGCGGCGAGTGGTTTGACGTCGGGACCGAGGCCATCTTCGGGTTGCGTCGTGTACTTCGGAGCGTAGCTTGGCAACGGTTCGTAGCTTCATGGATGGCGCTGCAGTGTACAGTGGTTACCTGAGGAACTACGGCGTATGCATGATTCTACTGATCATTTGCCCGCTGTGGCTGCCAGCTGGATGAAATATGACTGAACTAACCATCCATGGTATGTAAATATTACAGGAGGCAATGGAAGATATCCCTAGTTCAGTATGTTGTATCGGTAGCTTTACAGACAAGAAGTGTCAGAGAGGATGTGACTTCTCCATGGACAACAGTAATATGTCCAGGCTGGGTTGTACGTGCTGTAACCAAGGATACAAAATGCTGTCTGTAATTGAGAGGTATCCTGATTTAACAAAGGTCAAAATAAATAGAAATGACCAGTTTGGGACTAACACCGCTGTCTTTATTTTTTAATAAGGTAGAGATTACAGGAGTCAACAAAATTAATTTTATTGAGAGAAATTGACCTGTCCTGCAGGTGATTGGAATTAAAATACATTACAAAGGGTCGTTTTTCATGACATTGTGCTCTACTGTGTATCCCTAGTGAGTCGATAGGGAACCAATCTATTTTTTACTAGCATTATACCCGTGGCGCAGGCAGGTTCAAATGGGCTATATCTTGAATAGATTGAATTGCGATGAAAATCTAATGCAATATCAAAGGAGCAATATCGAAGAGACAAATTAAACAAACCATTTGTCCACAGACTCGGACCTAGCTGTGGCGTGCTGTATGCGTGCATAAAAAGTATATCAATTGGTCTGATAGAGATGATGAGGTAATGTCAATATGCCTCGTTCCTTAGTCAGCAATATGCGCCTTTTTATACAGAGAAGAAGGAGAACTCAGATAGGCATTCACATGTCGGCTTCCAAATGGCTCGAACCAACTGTACTATCACTAGTACTATAACTTTAAAATGCGTGCTCCTCCTACATGTAGCAATGTCTCGGGCAAGGCACTTAGTCGACAGGCAAGCTAGAAGTTCAGCACTGTGAGCAGCTCCTTGATAAGGCCATATCAGGTTCAGCGCGCCTCTTCAGATACATCAAGTATTGAAAGCTGTGGTGAGCACATACTACTGTTTTTCACTGAAAAAAGTTATCTCCGAATATCATATTTACCAGCTAGGTATACTACATTTGAACAATCTTGTCCCCATTAATCTCCCGCCGAGAATAAATTTCGGCACGTGACCACACGTGACGTCACATCCGCTGACCACCTACTTGTTCATTATATACTCGAGGCGCGGTCAAGCAACATCCACCTAGAACAACCGGGGAGGTGGGAGGGTACCTAGCTGGTAAGTATGACATTCGGAGATAACCTTTTTCAGTGAAAAACAGTAATCTCTGTCATGTCATCTTACCAGCTAGGTCTACTACATTTGAACAACACAGAATCAAAGAGAGGGATGGCGGGGTTGTTCGAAATACTTCAGAAAGAAACGATCTGGAGAAACTCGCAGAGTTAGACACCATGTCCCTCATGTAGTAAGCAGAAAAAGTAGACTCAGACTTCCATGAGGCTGCGTCTATGATATCCTGAATAGGTAAACCCTTAAAGAGAGCCCACGAAGCTGATACCGACCTAGTATCATGCGCAGATGCCCTAGTGAAATCACGGGACAAAGAAATGTCATAAGCATGCTTTTATGACCTCTACTATCCATCTAGCAATAGTGTCACGCGAAGCCGCCTTATTCTCCCTCCTACCGAAGGTGACAAATAGATGCTTCTCCCCCCCCTTTTTCCACTCGTCCTCATGACACAGTGGGAGAGAGCCCTACAAGGACACAATAATCGATCTTCAGGCACTGAAGATACTCTTGACATCTTGGTCAAAGAAATGGCCTTGGCCATATAATTAATAGAATCATTCTTAGCTAAAAAACCAGGCGAAGGGATAAGAGACGTCCCCGACTGATTTTCCCTAAAGTGGCCCTTGGCGACTGACAAGGCCTGAATAAAGCTAACGCGTCTGCCCGACGCCAAGGCCACTAAAAAGACTGTCTTTAGTGTAAGCCACTTTAACTCCGCCTTAGCCAAAGGCTCAAAAGGCGCATTGCACAAATTAATTAAAACCAATTGTAAGCTCCAGTTCGGAGGTCTCTCTATAAAAAAGGCCGAGATCATGTCAGACAAGATCTTATTCTTCCCAACTGGTACACCCTCCCAACCGGGATGAACCTTCGAAATCGCACTCCTGTACATCCTAACCGTACGAGGAGCTAATTCTCTATGTACAAACGAAAACTCTAAAAACGATGCCACCTGGGGAAGAGTCGCAAAGAGTGGATCAAAATTGCGCTCTCTCGCCCAGAGAAAATAAAGACAATTTCGAGTCGTACGCTTTTATCATAGGAACGCGACACGAAGAAGCTGCCCTGGCAGCCGTCGCAGAAGAAAAACCTGCCGACACCAGTCTATCTCTCACAATAGCCACGCTGCTAACGATAGGCCCTTCACATCTGGGTGCAACTTCCTGCTGTGAGGCTGAGACAACAGGTTGTTCCCCTGTGACATTAAAATCGGGCCCGCCTCTTTCACCGAAAGTAGGTCCGGGAACCAAGGTCCAAGGGCTGTCGGTCCATACTGGGGCTAGCAGAATCAACCTGCAGCCTGCCGACCACCTCCATTTCTGAATCACCGCCACGATCAGGCTGAACGGCGGGAAAGCATACAGAAACATCCCTGCCCAGTTGAAAGACATTGCATCCACTGAGAGGGCTTGCGGGGCTGGCACTGGGGATAGATAAAGTGCCAGACGATGGTTGAATTGTCTGAATGTACCATTACATTCTTGCCTTGGAGTAATCCTGACAGGGATTCCAAAGCCAACTGAATGGCTTTGAGCTCCAGCCAATTTAAGTGCTGGGCCCTGTCCCCTGGACCCCAAGTCCCCGCCACGTGAGACCCTAGATAGTGGGCACCCCAACCCTTGAGGGAGGCATCCGTCGTAAGATGCTCCCAATGAAGAACGGGATGAAAAGGCACGCCAACCCATCAGGTTGGAAACGTTTTCCCACCAACACAGGTGTTGCCTCAGGGCAGGCCTCAGAGGGATTTCTGCCTCTAACTTGAGACTGCTGGGTGACCTGTGAGCCAGAAGATATAGCTGAATCGGTCTCATTCTCATATGGGCATACGAAATCTGTCCAATACATGAATTCATGAGCCCCAACAGTCTCAGAAAGAAACGAGCTGGTAGAGACCTGGCCAGCTGCATAACCGAGAGTGCCCGAGCTAACAGGCTCACTCTCTTCTGCGAGGAGTAATCCATCCCCCTTCGCTGATCCAACGTGGCACCCAGAAAATCCAACTTCTGAGTGGGTTCCAACAGAGACTTCTCGAGGTTGACAATGAACCCCAATGACTGAAGAAGAGCAATCACCCGTTCCCTGGCCAGGATTAACTCCCCCGGAGACTGTGCCAGAAAGATCCAGTCGTCCAAGTACGCATGTACTCGGATACCTTTTTTTCTCAGTTTTGCTAGTACTGCCCTGCTGGCCACCCGAGTGAAAACCCTCGGGGCTGATGACAGCCCGAACGGAAGAGCTTGAATTTGAAACCTCTGGCCTTCCCATTCGAAGCAAAGAAACCTCCTGTGACCCTGAAAGATGGGCACCCGAAAGTACGCATCTTTCAGATCGAGCGTACAAGCCCAATCCCCTGGATGTACTGACTTGAGGATAGATTGAAGAGTCTCCATCCTGAACGACCTCCTTGTGATACATTGATTTAGAGGTCTCAAATTGAGTACTGGCCGGTACCCCCGGTCGCCTTCGGCACCAGGAAAAGGTTGCAGTAGAAACCGTCCTTCCACTCCCAACCAGGCCTCTATTGCAGCCTTGGCCTTCAAATCAGCCACCTCCTTTCTCAGACACTGCAATCTTTCCTGGTCTTGAGGAACTGGAGTCCGTAAAAACCTGTGAAGAGGGTAAGGGCCGTCGAACTCCAACTTGAGACCCCCCGAACAATTGACTTGACCAGGGAATCGCTTGTAGTTCGAGACCATTCTTGGTAAAAAAGGCTCAGCCTGCCACCCACCTGAGGAATTGAAGGAACTGAAGAGTCAATTCCTTCCCGTTCCGGCGGACTTGCCGGAAGCTGAGAACTTGTTGAAAGTGAACCCCTTCTGGGACTGGGCCCTACTGTCCCCTTGCTTCTGAAAGCGCTGAAAATGTGGCGTTGGCTGAGCAGAGTTAGCCTTACCGCCAAAGGATCTGAACTTCTTGTTCTAAGGTTCAGCCGAAGCGGTCTTATTGTTCCCATCAAACTTCCGCTTCCTATCCTTGCCGCTGTTAGCACTAGCGGTTAAATTGCCATAGTTCTTGGCAGCCTCTCTAATATCCCTCATCAACTCAGATGAATCGTGAGTGATTTTCTCCACCTGTCCTGCAAAGAGCTTATCGCTGACAGGAGTTATCCGCAGAAGATCGAGCTTGGCCCTAGCATCGGGCAGGTTCATAGCCTTAAGATGAATTTCCCGACGGGCCTTCAGGCATCTGGCGGACGCCCTGATAGACAAGTCGGCAAAATCGGCAACCATGGAGCCTAGTCCACTCAACAGTAGCCCCGGCTCCGAATCAGGTGTTACCCCCTTCTCTTGAAGGACATTTGACAAGGCCGCCAAAAAATAGGACGTATGAGAGACCACCCTATGGGCTGTCCTCAAAGAACTGTCGACGTCCTTAAACGCCGTCTCCGCTGCTACTTCCTCCGGAAACAACGACCTCGGAAGAAACGCGCCCTTGTGACCGTTACCTGAAGCCAAATAAGTGGTCACTGCCCCATCAACCTCTGGGACCTTGCCCAAGGACTGAAAGTCCTCTTCAGACCAGCGGTACTGGTCCCTATGACGCTTCTTAAAACCAGGGATCTTACAATGCCTTTGACATGTTAACTACCGCAGACGACCTAGATTTAGAGGTCGGATACACTGCCTCCCAAGTGGCCCGAATCAAGCCATCAGCTGGTAAGGCAGTACCTTTTTTCTTGTTGGGCAGCGGGATGTCGAAACTAGATGCTAACACCGACTTGGGCGCATCTGCCGCCTCCTCAACTGATATTAAGGCATTCCCCAGTTGACTGCACCAACTTGGCCCACGAGGTCGGGATATCATCGTCCCGACTTCTATGGCCATCACCGTCAACAGCAGTCCACATACCACGACTACAGTCAGGGACACTGACCCCTGGCTGCGGACAGAACAACGATCATCCTCTGAAAAAACCTTGTCCACATTCTGACCGACAGGGGGCACTCCTAATGCAAAAGGCACAGAGCCGCCAAGCCTGCTAACACCAGGACCCACAACCCGGTCCTGGCCCGGCTTAACACCAGAAAAACTCGGTCGAAAACGCCAATTCCTAGTGGGGGAACCTGCTAAACTTCCCATATCCTCACGGTCATCCAACCTCAGCACCGGCTGACGGGCCTGAAAAGCTCCCGAAGCCCCCAACGTGGACGAGCGAGGCCGCGCATGCGCCGGAGCCTGCTGACCAGAAGCAGAAGATGGGATGCTAGAAGGGGGAATAAAACCCCCATTGTTACTCACCTGCTGCTGTTGTTGCTGAACCTGCAGCCCAAACGAAGCCTTTAGCTCGTCTAGCTGCTTAGAAAACATAGAGGCCATCCTCTTCTCGGAAGGAGTGAACTTCACAACCTTCCTACGAGGCTTGGAAACCTTCCTAGCTATACTAGAAGTAGGTCCAACATGGCCGCCGCCAGCCCCGGTGGGAATATCGCCACCGCGAGCCCCGGCACTGCCTCCGGGATGAGCCGGCTTCTTACCAGAAGACTTGGCCGTACTGTCTGAAAGAATGTGAACCAAAGGACTTACCACATCCGAAGATAATACTTCCACTTCGGCAGTGAAGTCAGGAACACCAAAACTATCCATAATGCTAAAAGATGACGGGAAAACTTGAAATACAGAGAAACCGAAGAACCACGAAGTGTACTTGACGCGCCGAGAAAATAATGAACGAGTAGGTGGTCAGCGGATGTGACGTCACATGTGGCCACGTGCAGAAATTTATTCTCGGAGGGAGATTAATGGGGACGAGATTGTTCAAATGTAGTAGACCTAGCTGGTAAGATGACATGACGGAGATACAGACCACGGTCACCTTAATTTGAAAATCCCTTTATATCATTAATCAAGGGCTAGCTCTGACTAAAACAGCACCCATAAACAATACATGCAATAGACCACCAATTTGACCCCAGCTCCTAACTGCGGGAAAACCCAAGTCCAGCAACCAAAAGTACCAAAAATACATTTTTGTTTACATTTGAACTGCACACATGCGTTTGTTTACGTAGCTCTGTCAATTTTGAATCAATTTTTATGGGAGTAACATTATCGTAGTACTAAAAACTAAAATGCAAACAGAATCATGCCGATTCACTGCACATACTGTGGGAATTCTCCACTTAAAAATAATTCGCGAACAGAGCGTGCTTTTCTAATATCGTTTTCACAGAATTGTGGCCAAATTTTAAAGAACTAATTTCTGAAAGTAGTCCCTTATGACCTAATGACCTTATGACTACCCACTGAAAGGAACTAGTGATAATATCGCCTACTTGACTTCTTTTTAGCAGAAAATTGGTTACCGTGTTGCAAAATCAATCTTCCATCTTTAAACTGGTCACAGTGGGTATGCTGAAATATAGCCTGGTTCCTTGGCCAATTCCATGCGCAGAATACAACTGCGCAACTATACGTCATAACCCGGGCTTTTGAATCGTCAAAAATTCAGGTAAATGTGCCTGTAGCGCCAACTGGCAGTGAAAACTAAATTAATTCCATTTCAAGTAAAAATGAAAAAATTATCAAAAAATATTCGGCCAGGTGTGAAAACAATATTTCCTCTGTGGACCGAGGTATAAAGGAATGAAGTTTAAACTTCCCGATGACCTCATTCACTTAATGTAGGTTGGATTGCGCTGATTTTTGGTTTCTGAGTTCATCTTGGGTTACGCCTAATTTAGCAGCGTCAACGAAGTGCCTAGGCCTTGCGGTTACAAAATGCCCAAAAGTGACACGGAAGGAAGGACAGACACGATTCCCTTAGTAATATTACCAGCTTTGCTGACTTTGTCAGCTGAGCTAAAAATGTATGTTACATATTTTAGAGGACATAATGAAAGTGATAGCTGTTATATGATCCCATTAAAAATCGGGATAAAGTTTTTTCAAAAAAAGCACAACTAAATACTGCATAAGCATTCAAACTTCAACTAGGCTGGCTAACAGCAAGGCGACCACGCCCTTCACACGCGGACCGGTCCACATGCCAAGCTCTGGCATTTCTGGATTCCATATTTCACATCAACCATAACAACTCAGGGACCATAGCCAAAATGGCCGACGGCGAATTCTCCGGTCGCTAGCGCAGTCCATAAACAAACATCAATTTTACCAACTTTGGCTGCAAGCTTGGTCATCAAAGTTACAGAACTGTTAGAAATACATCTAAACAACATATATATACAGTTAAAAGTGCATAAAAATCCCGATTCAACCTCCGGGCGCTACCTTTTTTTCTCCGGGCCCTACCGGGCGTTAATTAGTACAACCCATGGCTTACACTCGACTCACTAAGGACAATGTTTTACCAAAACACCCCTAGGCTAAAGGGGGCGCACTAGTCTTAGTCCTTGACCTATCGCCCGTAAATCAATTAAAATTTTTGAACCACCCCCGATATAAAATGCCAACATAACTAGAAAAATCATTTGTATATTTAGCAGCGTTTCACAAGAAAAATCATAATCATATTCATAATCCACACGCTGATTGCGCGAGCAAATTGGCTTGAGTTCCATGAATGACCGAATTTCTGCACCCAGGCGGACAACGAACAAACTACGGTCTGTGAAGGGAGTAACTATCCTGTCTCTCTTGAGCATCATTGAACCAATTTGCCATGATTGAAACGAATAAATATGAACTACTTTTAAAAACTGGAGGGAAGGAATGGTGAACAATCTGCCTGGCCGCAAGGCCAAAGTGGGGGGTGCGGGGGGCATCCCCCGGATGATAGGGAGCTCTTGAGCGAGCTATATGGTTAGAGTCGATTGTGTGTGTTTACCGTCAACGAAAAAAACTTGACCCGGTTGACCGGAACCAGAAAACCTCCGCGCCCAGGTGACATTTTTGCACGCGAATCGTATACGCCAATGCACAGCAATTTACCTGGGGAGAGATTTTCTTTTTCCAAAACAATTCAGCGGGACGCGATGATGTTTACGCAGAGAAGCCGCTGTTCATTTGGAGATTTCGTCAAAACAGGGCCGAATCAAAGCGTGACAATACCCTGGGGCGAATCGAAATGCATTAAACAACAATCTGCATCGCTGAGCACTAGAGATTATTTTTCTCTTTCTGCGAAGAAATCGTGCTTTGAACAGGCAAAATTCCGCAAAAGATTTTCAGTCTGCTTACTTTTCCGTAGTACGCATGCGCACCAACATGATCGGTCAGGGGCTGCCCGTTTCGACGACGATTTCGTCAATATCATGGGGTGTGGGAAGGTGTCGACGGTATGGTCCTATTTATAATGCAATAATCTTGAAAGTACATTGGTCTCAATGTCTATTTCCCCGTTTCCATGACAAAATCCTACCATGAAACCTGAAACCACTCGTCCACAACACTAGCCTTTTCAATTTTCTGTAGAAAGCGCATGCGCACTAACTCAAACGCACGCGCTACCCTCAGGTCTCACTAGCGGGTGCGGAGGCCAGGCCTACCTACCTCCAAAAATGACACGACTTGGCAGTACCTTACTCTCACACAAACCTATACATTTCTGAATAGCTTGTCTCTTGTAGAATACATCTGACCAAGTTTCAACGTCGTCTAGACATACAGCCATGCATAGACTGATGTAGCACAATGCATGAGACACCCTGTATAACGCAAATTTGTAAGAATTACACCTCTATGCCTTATAACTTCAAGATTAACACCTAATCACCACTGTCTAGTGAGACCTCAAACTATTCAGGACAGGGGGGTCGGCTAAGGTCTTTTTGAATTCAAATCTTACACTTGGGTCATGGGATCATTACATGCATTATGCTTATCTCCGGGCAAAAATACCTATCTTCTCCTGTTGTGTTTAGTTTCCCACATTCTCCCCACCTATTTTCTATACTGCGACAGCATCTATTGGGTCAACTGCCATGATGGCATCATCCTAACTATATACCCCCCTCTCCCAACCACCAACTACTCGCCATCATTGACATTGTGTGCTAGCCAACTGCTTCTTCGGTCAACTGCCATGATGGCATCATCATCCCCCCCCCCAACCGAGTCTTCTCGCTCACCAGCCCTATTAACGAAGAGCTCCCTATCAAGGCCTGAGCTTTCCTCATATTATATAACAGTGGCTTACACTCGACTCACTACAAGTTTTACCAAAACACCCCTAGGCCCTAGGCTAAAGGGGGGGGGGGCGCACTAGACCGTTCATCCTAAACAGCGTCCACCAGCGTCCACCAGGTTTCAAAGTTATCCAAATTATATTTTCAACCAGGTTTCAAAGTTATCCAAATTATATTTTCTTGAAACGATAAGACTACCACTAAGAAACCGGGACAGAAAAAACGCGCAAGAAACGAGCGAGTGATTCAAAAGTCCAAGAAATGAATGACAAGCGCCCATCAATCACGGTTATCCTTTTTCAAGATTTTGGTAATATAACTGGTGGTCATTTCAAGCAGGCCAGAGTTATCTTTTCAAGTACACGTATTTGCAAATAGTGGTAATAAGGACGGAAACTGCTGATTATCATCGTAAAGTCTTGCCTCAATTACCTCTTTGAATTTCAAAGTTGGCACAAGTTTTTTTTATAAATGACAACTAAGTTTCTGCGTTGTAAACGTTCTACAACTTTTTTGATTAACAGAATGTAAAACTTCCAAAAAAATTGTCAAGAACATAATCAGTAGTCCTGGGTGATATTCGATTCCAGGTTACATGTATACGGAACTGTCAATACAGCTGTCTCTCCCATCTATTTCTCAGTACATGTATTAATATCGAAACCATGCACAATACCCCTTGGTCAAGAAGATCATTTAGACATTCCCGTCCAATATCATCACAAGCTCTTATGTAAACAAATCTTAACTCATAAGAAAAGAGTAACGGTCAAAAATAGTACATCAAATTTTATTCATCTCCATCATACAGTAAAAAGGGGAGGAAAGGGGAGTAAAAATGCTACTCCTATTCTCTAACCCTCATCCTTTCACATGGCACCGGACCCGGACACTTTTTCCAGGGGGACATTTTCTACTTCTACACCCCCGGCAGCCGCTTTCAAAAGTCAGTCATTGAGCTCCACAAGCCAGCCGAGCAATTTCACATTTAACCCTTTCGCTGCGCCGCTCAAAATTATTTCAATATTGATTCCTTGCTGAACCCAAAATACTGTAAAAGCCAATTTTAACATAGGTATTAACTTTGAGGCCAATATACAGCCTGAAGGAGAAGAGATAGAGCTTTGGACTATTGGAAAAGGTTGTTGGGGACAGCATGGACTTTCAAATTATGCATTTGTCAATCACCTGAAATTATGTTAATTAACTAAATAACGCCAATTAGTATTAATCAACGAGGAGAAAAACACCATTTTTCATCTTGACCCAGGCTATCACTATCATCCCCACGGACCCTGAATCATGCACACTTACAATCCCCATGCACGCTGTGTACATCGGCATTATGTTCAGAATCATAATCACTAATCAGACTCGTCTTCTAACGCCTCGAATTCACTATTTCATCAATTATTGATTCTGCAGTTCGTCGAACACGTGACTGAGGCATTTAAATTTGTTTACAAAACTTTGGACTCAAAATATCGCCTAAACTTTGAATAAAAACACCGAAGTTTTCACCTAGAAATCGGAAGTTCTAGCGGTAAACAACATGGCAGGACACCTAGCGACAAGTTCCTGTACTAATTTGCTATTGAAAACATCGTCTGATTCAGGTCTCTCCCAAGTCGCAGTTCTGCGTACATCCGCACAGATCGGAAATTTTTTTTGGTCGCAAAAATGCGTACATCCGCAGCGAAAGGGTTAAGCAACACCCGCCAGGTGGAGGGAAGCAATTCCTCATTTTAGCAACACCCCCCTGGCCCTGGTGGACGATTGGATTTTATACTAATATGTAAAGTCAAGGACTTAGTGAGCCCCCCTTTAGGTCGGGGGAGCTCCCCCGAACCCCCCTACGAGCATATGTTAAGTGCAAGCTCTAACAACTACAGCTGTTACAATGGGGGGACACCCCCCAAACCCCCCTCCGTCGACATAGGTTTTTACCAGTGCGTTGGGGGGAAGCTCCCCCCAAACCCCCCAGGTGGACAGTCAACTAGCCCTTCTGTGTCATACTGCTGGAGGGGGGGGGGTGCGATGGGACCATCCATAGTAATTATAGTTCCTTCCGACACATTTTTGTTTTGGTAATGTAATACATTGTGATTGTCCTTATTCACGGGAATCGGGCGTTTCCAGTGATATACGACACTTAAATGGATTGTCCTCATGCATTCACTTTGGAAACGCATTTTAAAATAGATGTCACGTCCTGTTAATGGGGCACGTCATCATCGCGTACATTTGGGAAAAACTCACTAACGAGACTGGAGCAGACGTCTGAAAGTAGTTTATTTATTGGCCGCTAGGGTACAGAATGTACGTCGCTCACCCGAAATTTTCAAGCAACTATAGCTAAATAGAGCTAGTTCTAGTTTGTGATTCATTTGATACTTCAGATTTGGGCAGTAGACCAATATAACTTAGTCGTCAGTGTGGTTTTAAGCTGGAAAAACGTATTTATTTTTCTTAAAGTGCCTTTTTTGGACGGGTGTGTGCGATTGTTTTGTTTTTATGTCACGTGACCTCGACCATGTCGACACAAAATTGAAATAAACCACCCTTTTCTGTCATTATTTAGGACGGATATTTCTCTAATAAAAATATTAATATAATTGGCCAATTTCTTAGGCATATGATGTAGCGAATTCCCATTTAATTTAACTTAATTTCAACCAATGGGATAGCAACCACCACCGGAAGATCGCGGAGATATCGGTAAACTCAACGGAGTTAATTCAGAAAAATACCAAAAAAAATTGTTTGTAGGATATACAATTGTTACTCTCTTTATTTCTAATCATTCACTATATACTCCCGCACACACGTGTATCTTAAGAGCCCCTCCTAAGAGGGGGGCTTAAAATTTTTTTTGGTCGCAAAAATGCGTACATCCGCAGCGAAAGGGTTAAGCAACACCCGCCAGGTGGAGGGAAGCAATTCCTCATTTTAGCAACACCCCCCTGGCCCTGGTGGACGATTGGATTTTATACTACAATCAAGATGTACAGACCGGGGGAGCTGGCGGTACGTACCCATAAATCTTTGCGGTAGTCTCGCGCGTACCGGATATAACCCATCAAGCTTTTCTCCTTTAGAGAAATACTGCGTTGCGCTCAAGTGCCTTATAAAAGGCTGTGAACAAAATTAACGTTCGACCAATGAGAAAGCCACATTACCCTGCATACGAGGTTGGACGCGTGATCACTTAGTGACTAGTAAAAATAGAATCTGACCACATGTTTCTATATGTCAGAATGCTGCCGTTTGCGCTGTAGTACACGTGTGTTGTCCAAATTTTCGATTTCAAGCAAGTTTAAGGCCAACCTCGTGTCCACCAGACTAATGCATAATTGGCAGTTGAGCGCAACGCAGTATTTGTCTGAAGGAGAAAAGCTTGATAGGTTATATCCGGTACGCGCGAGACTACCGCAAAGACTTATGGGTACGTACCGCCAGCTCCCCCGGTCTGTACATCTTGATTGTGGTATTGGGCAAGATGGGTCCGACTTCTAGCACAGATAATTCACTTATTTTTCAATATATTGCAATAAAACTTGCAGAATATGTTTTAAATAACCTTTTTTATTGATTTATGTCAAGAAAATATAATTTGGATAACTTTGAAACCTGGTGGACGCTGGTGGACGCTGTTTAGGATGACCCCACTAGGGCACTAGACTAGGCCTATATTATATTGTTTGTTGGATGCCTTTGCAAGGTTTAAATTGGCTTTGCTTCGATCAAAAGAAACGGTCTCGATCAGACATGTCAGATGACAATTTCTTACCGGAATCGGGGTAGGTTTGTTTGGTAGGATTTCGTACATCTAAATCCAAATGAGCAGCTGATACTTTGATGAGATATTTATTTCTGCTAACAAACTGGTCATGCTCGTTAACGGAAGTACCAACAAAATTTCCGGTTCCGATTGCGCATGCGCTGATCGGTTGAGTCTATGGCAACCAATTTCGCTCGTTTGTTCTGAACGTTCATAGTTTCTCTGCTTTTTCCTGAAAAACTTCCAAATGGCCCGGCCAAAATACTTCACGCCGAATGAAGTTTGTATTCATAATACCATAGACGACATCTGGGTGTCGTTCCTCGGTAAAGTGTACGATCTGACGCCACTTTGTTCGAGATTCAAAGGTGAACGAAATTTTCTTTCATCATCTGATCATGCAACAGCAATGCATGAATCGAATGCATGATTCATTGATTGATCGGCCTAATTTCATACTTTTTTGTCTTTCAGTTTTCAATCTAGTTTGCCATTTGACATTGAACTATAGTTTGGTCTGGACAAAGATGTTCAGAAATCTTGAAAATCGCTTTCTTAAAATCTTTTGCTCTCCGATTTTCACCAAATCTACCTCAAACTTTCAAAGTTCAAACTCAAATTAAATTGATTGTTAGGCCTAGGCCTAGACCTATAGCGTATAGGGGCCTAGGCCTACAGCATGTCCCTGCCTTTTCTATTTATTCAAAAGTTCATTCCGACCACAACTGCTCCAGAAACGGCCTGTTCCAGCATAGGAAATTTTAGTACACACAATTTGCTGCACAGGGGTTTCGCGCCATTGAAGAAATGTCATGAAAAATGACGTTGGATAAGCTCCAGTCCAGACCCTCACTTGCAAGTAGCGTCATCATAACCCGCTGGCGCGCCGTGTTTGACACATGTATGCATTAAGCATTGGGGCTTGTATCCTGCACAAAACCATCACTTTCTTGAGCTGTTGTGGTTGGAATGAACTTTTGATTGGATTTACTGATTAAAATGCAGGGACAAGTTGTAACACTTGAGGTAGGTTTCATAAAAATCAAAGAGCAATTGTGAAAGTGAGAGCAATTTTCAAGATTTCTGAATATCTTGGTCAGACAAGACTATATTCATAGTCATGCACTTTTGAGTAACAGTCCGGGGTCTGAGCGACTTTTATTTACCACAAGTTACAAATGATTTGAATGTGTTGTGGGATAGAGTATGCCTACCTTACCAAGGCAATAGAAACCCCATTCTTAAGTTTTTCCAGTGTGGATGTAGGCCTAGATAATTAGGGACCCTCAAAATGACCATTGGACTTCACTGAAGAATTTTTTTCATTTCTGCATCGAGAATGCTGAGCCCCTAAAATCCTGTTTGATTTTGAGGCATGGATCAATAAAAATCAAACTTCAAAGTAATCTGACCAGTAGTTCGCCCTCCAGAGCCCCAAACGATGCGGACATAACATTTACGAATGTTACATATATTCACTTCAGATTGCCCCACTCCAAGTCCAAACTTGATCTTGCACATGATACAAAAAATGTGATAGCAGTGATATTACTTAAAGCACTGTCCGAATTCTTTGCTCCTTAAAACTTTCAGCCAGTTCCATCATGCCGATCTTGCTGATTTTGGATCTCAAAGCTTACTGGAAATGGCTTGAAAATATGTTTGCCAACCAGGAGCCTGAGAATATGGTCGGTTTACCCCAAATAAAGACAAACCAAAGCAAAGACACTTGTGTAGCATATCAAGGACACGTAGGTTGATACTCTCATGTGTGCCACATCAAAGACATCTGGAATGCATGTTTTGTTTTTGTTTGATACAGCATAGATAAAACTAGACCGCAACCTCTCTGGGATGGACAGTTGTTTTCATGAGCCATACACAGCACAGATAAGACATGACCGCAATACCTCTCTGGACCATTCACCACGTCAAAGATAACGATGCGAAGTCAACAGGCGGCGCCACTGTAGATTGCACGAGCCTGGTCAGCAGCAGTGTCAATGACAATGTTGGCATTATATATATATATATGTTTATTCGTACTACTTTCCGTTGTACAGATAACAAAAAATAAGGTGCAATAAGACAATACAGAGTTGGGTGCAAATACAAGTTTACGATAAGGCAAACAAAGTAAAAGGTAAGACTGAGAGTCGAACCCGAAAACCTCTCATTCTTGGAGATGATCCTGAATAAGTTACATTAGTATCTTGAACTATCACAATAAAACTAACACCAAAAACAATACTCCATCAAATCAACCTGTACACAAAAAGTTAATTATCATGTCTATTTCCTCTTTTGTGAGAATATGATTCTCTGCCTCCTGCATTTCAAGCAATTCCCTAACTTGGATGGCAACCCTATTATGCCCCAATCCCCAAAATTCCCTATTGATGTCCCTTAGCATTATACATTCATCAGGCAGCTGATCCCTATTCCAGTTGTACTTTTGTAACACCATAGTTAGACTTTTCCCCACTGATGAGACGCTCCCGGCAAATAATAATCCAACTGTAACCTTTACGAGTGTATTTCCTGATTTCCGCAGTCCTTTGATGAATTTTACGAACCTTTTCTCCAATTGAGTTTGAACGCTACAGTCCTTTATAATGGGTGGTAACAGGTCATTATGAGTGCGATATGGCAAACACAAAATCTGACGAATACATTTACGCCATGCAATACAATTCTTCCATGTATGGTTTTGAACAATCTAGCAACTGGTAACCATACAGCGGCATACAAAAACTTTTGAATAACTTATATCTGATTTCAAAGTTGGCGTACCTAAACTGAGCCATAAGCATGTTGGTCCGTTTGTACAGATCATTAACTAAAACCTGAACCCTACTCCGACGAACATCAGGACCAAGAAGAATGCCCAAATGAATTTCTTCATCAGAAATTTGAACCCTTGTACCCTCAAATACAATCTCCCCTGGCGGGTCATGTGACCCGAAGACTAAATATCTACTCTTAGATGCGTTGAAGGATATTCTGAATTCAATAGAAAATTGACGAGCCGTGTTTAGCATCTTATTTAACCCATAGAACGATGGTGCTAAGAGAATAACGGCATATGCAATCATCCGCATATGCAAATACACCGAAAAAAATGTTGCCAACATGGCAGCCGAAACCGTCAGTTTTTATACTCGTAATAAGCTCATCCAGATAAATTCCAAAAAGAACGGGGGAGAGCACCCCACCCTGCTTAACTCCATTGGATACAGTAAATTCACCAGACATATGCTTCCCCCACTGAACCTGTACACGTTGTTTTGTGTAGATGTTGGCTTAAATAGCCTAGCCGCTACTGTACTGGACATAGCCCTTTTTTGATCAAAATTCGAAATAGCTTCACAAAATGAACACAATCAAATGCTTTGCTTGCATCAAGCATTACGCAATACACTGCGGTGTTGCAACCGTTATAATAATTAATTACTTCATTTATAGCCGTGCTACACGTAGCTGTGGAGAGACCTGCCTTGAACCCAAACTGGGCATCAGATGTACTTAGCTCATTCTCGTACTTTTTTAGGAATATATTATCCATTATTTTGCCAATAACGCTACTTAGCGAAATACCTCTATAATTATCGGACGTATTCAAAGACTTTCTACTGTTTTTTGGAATTGGAACTACTTTAGTTCGAACAAACCCCATCGGGCAATATCCGTGACTCATCATGGAGCTCACTAAAAAAGACACGTAAACATGTAATAAATGATCCCCATTTATAAAGTGATCTGACATAATTTTGGGGTTACTGTCTTTTTTACCTCGCTTCAGACACTGTACTCCCTTCATAACTTCGTGCACACTCAATTCATGATCATGATTATTGTCAATACAATGTCTGGTAATACCCGTATCAATATCTCTCTTCACATCATTCATCTCATTTATATCATACGATACGGAATTATACAAACGTTTAAACTTCTCACCAAAAAGTTCACAAGTTGCGTTCGTACCCTTCACATTATCCATACTAGAAGGGAGTACAGTGCCTTTTCCTTTCACCTTTTTTATTTCTTTCCAGAAGTCGTCATTCTTGTTATTACCTAGGGACTCAGCTAATTTATTTGCAGCAGTCCTTTCCTGATTTTTCTTATTTCGTCTCACAGCCAGATGGTAGAGGGCTCTGGTGTGGCGGCGTATGTCGGCTATTACCCCAAGCCGCGGCCTACCATTTACTTTCCATAAATCGTGCCAAAAAGTGGCCCTTCTTTTGAACTCCCTCACCTTGTCATTCCACCCAGCTCTACCAGGCACTCTACCATTACTTCTAATACTAGGAATTGTTTCCCGCTAGCATCAACGCACGCCCCGATTATTTCATCATGAAATCGCTCTATCTCCTTAAAATGATCAGTACAAAAAAAGTTTCAACATTGAATAGCATCCATTGGTATATCTATATGGTCTAATTTATCATGCCTGTTGACGTTGTTGTTATTCGCCACCTCTCTCCTCATTATTCCAACAACTTGTTGAAGGAGGTTGACACAGTTTTCTAACTTATCTCTATCCATGGTTATGATATACTAGTGTGATTGATGATGTTGAAAAGAAAGGGGATCTCAAAATACGACAGTCTACTACGAATAGATGCAATAGTGACATAACAACACATGTGCATTTTCCCGCTAGTCGCTTATATCAACAAAAACCTGAAGTTGTCGATGTCGTTTTTACTTTTCCCAAGGCGGTGGCGCCGCCTGTTGACTTCGCATCGTTATCTTTGACGTGGTGTATGGTCCAGAGAGGTATTGCGGTCATGTCTTATCTGTGCTGTGTATGGCTCATTAAAACAACTGTCCATCCCAGAGAGGTTGCGGTCTAGTTTTATCTATCATGTCTATGCTGTATCAAACAAAAACAAAACATGCATTCCAGATGTCTTTGATGTGGCACACATAGGAGTATCAATCTACGTGTACTTGATATGCTACACAAGTGTCTTTGCTTTGGTTTGTCTTTATTTGCGGTAATAACCGCCCATATGAGAAGAATGGCACAGTGACATTGGAAGCCTTTTCGGATCGGAGATACAATTTCGGTACTTCTACGCATGTGCTATTTATGCCAAAATAATGGGAACGTAATGCATTGTGGGATGAATAAGGGGCAAACAAGATCAACATGCTTTGCAGTGTTGGTGAAGAAAATCGGGAGAAAACCTTTTCTTGAACAAGACAAATGATTTTAACAAATTAATCCAACATATATATGTGTATGAAGTATCCAATCATTTCGTTTCAGGTGATGTTTTACTAAAACCTATCATTGCGTCAGCTGGAAAAGATATATCACACTGGTTTGATGCTAAGACGAAAGATGTGAGTTTCATTGCTTCTAGATATGTACCATAACCTTATCAGGCAAATACAAAAAGAAGAAAAATAATTTTTGCCAACATTACTTGTTTTTTACACGACTGTACAGGACCACAAATTAAAGAAATAATCCAACTCAAGACAAATTTGGTCTTTGGTAATGTAAAATGTAAAAGACGATTTCAGAGGACAGGAAGGTTTCGAAAGGCATAGCCTAAGCTAGGTAGCCCATGGTTAAAATTGAGCCCTTACCTGCCTTAATGTACATTAGAATGAAAGCTGATTTTCACCATGATGAGGTAAAATGATATTTAACAAGGTATTTGGTGGAATAAAAAGTGTACAAGGCGAGGTTTATTGCATAACAATCCCAAATCCATGATGATGTGGTTCTCTGTTATGACTCATTGAATATTGATCAAATGTAATGTCAGATAATTGTTCGAATCCTGTGAGAAAAGGTACATGAAGTTATTTCAAACTATTTAAACTTTGCCAACTGTTGATTTCAGATTCGAACGCATGTTGATCCTGTGACAGGCTGTGTCATTCCATACACCCCTCATGGTCGGTTTGTTCACATCCCACCACCCTGCCCCAATGCTGACTGGGCTAATGACTTTGGACGACCATGGTGGAAGGATGACTCCTATTGTGTAGGAATTCTGTCAAAGAAGACGAGGTTTATTAAAATCTGCAACACGCTTACATCACAGGAGCAAGTTATTGAGGTCAGTGTATATTTATATTTACTTAGGGACAATGCAGATTATCAATGTCATTTCGTGGTTTTCACATGTTCAAGTGAATGGACAATAATGGCAATGCATCAGGCATCAGACTGATTTTTTGTTGATGAAAATGAAATACTTCACTGTCTTAGAGATTGAAGGTTTGCTGGGCACTTTTGGTTGTTTTGCTTAGGGCACACTTGGAAATCAAGAAAAATTGCCTTCCTGAAGAAGTTCATTTCGAGGACACTAGCAGTAAGACAAAAGTGCAGGGCATGAAGAAGGCATTTGCCTTTGTGAATTTTTGGCCCTGGCTAAATATCTGTGTGGTCTCTTTCTATATTCTAGGTCTGCTCTGAACAGAATTCTTTCTATTCTAGGTCTGCTCTGAACAGAATATTGATGAAATCCTCCAAAAGTTTATCAAGTACAATGCACATGCTGCCAGCTATACGTGGAAATATGACAGTAATGTACTGGATATGGAGAAAACACTTCAAGATAATGGGATACCCGATGAAGATGAGGAGTTTTATGAGCTCAGTATGGATGACAGCACATACAGGCAAACTATTCACCTCTATTTCAATGACGATTTGACGGAGGCTTAGGAAGGGTTACTCAGATGAGAGTAGAATTAACTAAAAATGTTCAATGTGATACCTCACATTAAATGTAAAAGAAAACTCAGAAAATTGTGGCACAAATTACAGGTCACAGAAGTAGACTATTTCCTAAATTCTTTACAACTCAATAAGCAATAAGTTCACCAATTCTTTATTGCATGTTTTAATTTTTTCAAATTTGTTTTTCTATGAGAACTAAAATTTCAGTTTTGGAGATATTGTTTGCTTTGGTACAATTCAAATTAAATAAACACTTTTACCAGTTTTGTAGCAAAGTATTATCTTACAAAATTAAGGTTTATCTAGTGTTTGGGTATAAACTTCCATCACTTGTTTATCGAAGCAGTATCTACCATATTTATAAATTGTCAAAACACTTAGATGAGTCAGGACATTCCTTTTTTTATTCTTGTATACAATGTACATGTATGCATAATGATTCTCAGCTTGGCCACAAGGGGACCACTTACTTTAAAAAGAGTCAGTGGACAGCATTTGAAATCAGGCTAAATACAGTTACCTGTGAGACACCAGCGAGATCAATCAAAATTAACCAAGTTTTTGAGATGTTGGCGAATGGTGACTTGATGTAACGTTTTTATTTCCCATAATTCTCAAATTTAACATACCTCCTGTGATTTCTTTAAAAGGCAGTTCATATTCTGATATTCTGATGGTCATTGGAACAAGTAAAATTTCTGTTCACAAAAGATTTAAAAAATACCGAAAGACAGTCCAGTATTTTGAAGGCATTTTTATATCAAATTATCAAGACAGCGATTTTACATCGCTGGAAATAAAGCAGATAGAGGTTTCTTAACGAAGCTCCCTGGAGTTGTTGAATATGACCGTACATTTGGGAAAACTAACATACCGTTGTCCTCAAACTATTTCTAGCATCTGAATGTAACAGCTCGTTTATTTGACGACACATGAACGACTTGAAAAGAAGCTGTTGGGGTAATAACCTTTTTAACAATTCGGCCGTGGAATTTTCTTATTGTCATATGGATAGACCTCATCCAGTGGCAAGAAATAAGCATGAGTTTTACCAGTTCCAACTATAGAGGAGGTCCCAAAAAGAATTGAATCAGTGAATACGATTTCAGGGTAGAAGTCTTTCAAAACAAAAGATTAAAAAGATTAAAGGCCCACAGTAGGCATGAATAGCAGTGATAGAGGCAGACATACACCTGTACTGTGTATTCAAAAAATTGGGGTTTCAATTTGACCAACATTTCCAGCGCACAGAGTTCAAACCCTACATCCTGTACAAAGCCAAAGGTGACACCTTTTGCCATGACGGGTTGTTAAAGAACTTGGTCATATTGTCTATCTTTTCACCTAGTTTCCGGAGCATATATCTGTAACCATGCATTGACGCTAGACAATTGGGTGGTATGAAGGTCATGGACTACATCGCATATTCAAGGTCGTAGAGGTCATAATATAAAATGCCTCCATAACTTTTGATGCTTGAATTTTCATCATTGAGTTTAATGATGGTCTAATACAATGCCATTGTGTACTTTGGTACTTTTGCTCAATAACCAAATACATCAAGTTTTCACGCAAACCACTTTCACTAAGTGGTATCTCATGAATGCTGCACATGGTTCACTAAGTACCGCTAATCATTTTCTCCAAAATATCCAATTTTTCCCAAAATTTGTTGATCAGCAACTAACTTGAATATTTGTATTCCGGTATTTTCAAGTAATGTAAATGTTGTTCTTGAAGGGACAACTTGGGCATGTGATATGTTGGTTTTTCACACAAAAACGGCTTGTTGTCAAGCAGGGATATTATCCTCCTGGTTAGGTAAATCCCACCCCCAAGTTTCTTTAAAATCAAGAACTAAGTGAAAATATTCCAACTGGGCAATTCTGCGAATTTTGTCTAATAGTGAGTGTATCAAAGTTTTTACCAAGTCCTGTCACCAAATCCTGGTCACACCCAATCTTGTCGCAGCGCAAAAAGCACTTGAATGCAAGATCTTATACCATTATTGCATAAAGCATTAGCTAATGAAAAAAGGAGTCTGATATTTTTGGATCGGACACAATCCGACCAAAAATATATTGATCAACCGATGAAGACTTCATAGTTGGACAATACTTGGCACCTGGATAACTGTTCTCTTACACAGTAAGGGGCCCCCTATGTACCATGTAAGGGACCAATCATGTACACGATAAGGGGAAGGCATTTTAGAATTTTAGGCCCATTTTGCCTACACAAGTGTTTTCGTGGGGAATTTTCAGTTTTCCTGTGCTAAGCAAACATGTAATGCAAGAAGTTGACACGTCTTCGTATTAAGGGAGTGTTGATGTCGAAAAATGGGGTAAAAATATAATACCTGAAAGTGAAAGTTGTTTCAGATTCAGCTGTATAGGAAGTGTACGCACTGTTTGTATTGTAATTAAAAGATAAATTTAATTTTGTCCATTCCAATCTTTTTTTTTTCCTATTCTTGTCATCCATGGATCTTCTGTGGTAGGTAAAGAAAACTTGCCAAACAGCAAAACAGAAGCCATCTTCAGGTGATTTAGTTAACCAATACAGTGACAGAAGTGAATCATCATCAATGTCTCATTATCAACAAGAACACAGTTATCCAGATAATAATGCATCTGGAAAAAATGGTGTGGTGTACAAGTATTGTTCAGAATGTATGCATCTGTATTTCACAATATCAATCACATCTATTCAAGGCAGAGTGGTCAAAGTCACAATCTGGCATCCTGATCCACCGTCGTGGTGCGTATATCCATCCATCGCCGCTAAACTCCTCCTGATCGGCCGTCAGGAGGGCTGTTTCTTTATCGGTAATCTCCCTGCATTTCATCCTTTCCCATGTGTCCTATATCACGACAACACTAATATTACACTCGCTCGTAGTTGTCGCACGAGACATGCACTGAAAGCCATCATAATTGAAGACCAGGTGTTCAATAGGCAACAGCTCCAGGGATGCTGACCTGACCCAAATGCACACTGCATGTTGTATAGAAGAAGGGTAACCTGATCCTGAGGTTGGCACTATCAATTCAGGCTGTCATTCAATTACTTTGTGTGCGTCCCAATCAAGATTGGCCATCCGTTTAGGATGGTGCGTCTGACAAGTTCCTGGCCCTTGATGTCGGCGGTGAAAGGAGGAGTCTAGAACTTATATTGACCACCGATAAGTCGGCTTGCAATCATGATAGGGCTGCATAGACCATTGTCGTGATCAGTACAGAAAGACAATGGGTGATATGAATAAAAACTAGCAAATGCTCTTTATTCATATCACCCTAAGAGTCGTGCTTATATCTCGGATCGGGGCCTGGTTCTGGTTGATCAAAACAAGTCACTCTCGCTGGTGTTGAGTCTAATGGACTTGACTGAAGAAGATAACCCCAAGTTAATGCCAGCGTAGGTGACAAAACTTGTTTCGAACAACCGGGCCCAATTACTTCTGTCGATACCGTCTCACCAATGCAAGGAGGCAGCTATTCCGACAATAATGACTGTAATCAGGAACCCCTGCGAAATAAATTTAGGTGGACTTTGTTGGAAATAGCTGGAATTTCCAGCTCGTGGCTGGAATAAGCTGACACTTTGAATGAGAGAGTTTTATCGAAAAGTTATGGCTGGCAAAAGCTGACAAAAAACTGGAACTTTATCCATGGGGTGGAAATTCTTGGCATTTTCTGGAACTTATTTTTTCGTAAAAGTTCCAACACTGGAAATCTCAGTCACTTTAGGCCTACTATAAGATGGTCAAAAGCTGGAATTAGCTAGAAATTTCAAATTCAGTGTTTCTGACAATTGTTAGAAAAAGCTGGCATTTGCTGGCAACGCAAATTGCTATTATGTTATGCAATTCCATCATGTGGTCTTATCACCTGACCTCTCCGATGATGCAGTACACCTCAGACAGGAACCAGTAGGTTTGAATTTTCAAGTCAAACAAAGAAATCATGTGGGAGCTCTTCTTATTTCTTTATTTTTACCCCGAATTCAACATCAAGATATCCAAAGTTTACACTAATTGAATTGGAACACATAGGATTCAAATGAATGCAAAAAGGGTAACCTGGACAGGCCTTGAGGTTGTTTTTTTGGCATATGAAGAAGCCTGAATCAGTGCATGTGCTGTAAGCCTGTATTATTGTATGCATGATCGTGGACCGGGACGGTATCAGAACTGTAAGATTTTGCATGGGAGATGTCCACAGCTCATGACTCATGTAGTGATGGAGCCAATCAACAGTCTGCTTGCTCCATCGTTCTTTTCAAGGCCGTGCAGTGATGTTATTTGGGCGTCGGTCCCCTATTTTAACCCTGCCCTCCTGACATCAAAGTGACAGAGTGTGCCATGTGTGGTTAACGTCATCTTGATGTCACGGTATCCGGTTAAAATGGCCCCTCTTCTTTATTTGGCTCACCTCGTGAGCCAATGTGATGATGTGGTGTCCATCGGCGGTGGCGGCCGTATATTAGTGTGGCACGACTCATAAAGTCTGGACTTAAAATTGGTACACTTGTTCCCTTGGGCCCTGGGGCAATTCACACTAATCTGGTCAATCCATGATTCTCAAACTTACGAGCCTAATATTACAATGTGAATACTTTGCACTATCTATATTATTACACTAGAGGCAAAATTTTCCTGTCAGTGATTGTCAATGACGTCATCGTATCAACTGATCACAATTAGCTATGATGTAAATGACATGCTGCCTCTAGGACGGGCATTGAACCCTGACGATGCCAGGCAGCATTGACGAGCTCTCCAACCCAGGTCATTTGGCAACTAACCATCCGCAATGGGGAAGTGTCTGCCTCGCAGAGGTGTCTGCAAGGAGCCTCAGTGAAGCAATAATCTTATGTTTTATATGATGAGCCTCTAATGCTCGTGTAAGTCCATGGTCAACGCACACAAAGAATGATAGATTACATTATAACAGTGTGACAAGATTGTGTCAGAAAACTAAGAGATTAGGTCATTGGCAATGCTCAAAACTTGATAATGCTACAGCGATCATGTTTGCAAGTGACATAAATCACTTGTTTGCATAGATAATTTCAGGTATCCGCAACAAGAACTGGTCATCCTACGAAGCAACCTCTGTTGGAAGCAAAATCAACCTACAACCTTTAATCATATTTCTGTGTGACAAAAATTGCTTGTTTGCGGTTATAATTGCAGATGCCATCAAAATTGAATTAGAATTGGAAATCGCACGGCCAGGGATCAAGCAAAATCAACCTGCAATGATGTTTGCATGTGAAAAAATTACCTGTCTTCGGTGATAATCGCATGCATGTGACAAGATTGCAATCAGCAAAGTCAAAACCAAGCCATTATAGGTTTTACTCCAAGACAAGAGCTCTTCTAGTTGCATATCACAACGATTATAATCATACTCACTGTTGAGAGCTAAAAAACGCCTGTTAATTAGTGTGCAGCGCTCTGATCGATTACATAGTGGCAGAGAACTTAACCACATACTGAATTTTAAATTTCCAGCTAATAATAATAATATAATAATAATAATAATAATAATAATAAATACCGGATATTATAGTGCCTTGTACATGCCAAGCATGCTCCAAGGCACTTTACAATGGAGTAAGAAGCAAATATTTGGATTTAAAACAGTTTGATAGTGGTAAAACAGATTGATTAAAAAATTGAGTCTCTAAAACATAGATGGCACATTCGGAATATAAGTCTCTGTAGCTACCAACTAAAGGCTTCGCGGAACAAATGGGTTTTAAGTGATTGTCTGAAAGTTGACACACGCTCTAAGTCCTTCATGGCATCTGTAATCGCATTAAAAAGTCTTGGTCCACTGACTCGAAATGATCGGTCTCCATTATTCGTTTTGGTCCTTGGGATGATAAGTCTTGTTTTAGCTGACGATCTTAGTGACCGAGCTGGTGTATAGGACCTTATCATATCACGCAAGTATGAAGGTGCACTGTTGTTAAAAGCTTGAAAAACCATAAGGATAATTTTGTATTTGATACGAAACCTCACCGGCAACCAGTGCAGCTGCTCCAAGACCGGAGTAATATGTTCTCTGCGTTTGGTACGCGTGATTATTCTGGCAGTCATATTCTGAACACGTTGGAGTCTGCCAATGGTTGCATCTGGGAGACCATTAAAGAGCGAATTACAGTAGTCCAACCTCTATGTAACCAAACCATGCACAAGAAAGCGACATGCATCTTCTGTCAAGCATCGACGAATTCTACCCACGTTGCGCATGTCAACAAATGTCAACAAATGCCAGCTATTTCCAATATATGACAACCCTGACATTGGTAAATCAGCTCGAAGGTTTGGGTCCAGATTTGTCCGCCTTATTCCAGCTCTGGAATTTAGGTTCCAGCTAATGCCAGGTTGCGCCAGATTTTTCCAGCAACTGGCATTTTCTGGCTATGCCATTTACCCAAATACCGCCAAACTCCAGCACTGACATTTTCTGGAATTTCCAGCTATTTCCAACCTTCTAGCAAGGAAAAATGGTTTGGAATTAGCTGGAAAATCCTGGCTTTTGCCGACAATTTCCAGTCGAATTTTGCAGGGGAAACTCTCTATCAAAGAGTAGCAGCTATGGGACTTGGGGATTTTGCTGCCAGTTATGAGGTCCTTTGTCGGGGAGGGGGTCACTCCTGATGACGTGTAGGGCACCCTTGCACCAAAAAACGTGTGACAGAATGTTTATTTGTTGGCAAAGTAACCCGCACCAGGCAAATGGACCCCCAACCTTCAGTCAAAATCTGCAATAAGCCGAGGTTATATACTTCAAATGATACCCGCCACACCCTTATTGTCAGCTCTCCATTACTCAAGTCATATTTTACAAAACTTAGCTCAATTGAAACAAAGCCTTAGTTCGTATCCTACAAAACGCTGACAGCACTTAACATAACATATAACATAACATAACATAACATAATTTATTTCTCTCCAAAAAACCCTTTCGGGTATAAGAGGTTACATGATTTAACATTTACATATGGTGGACCAAGCTGATGAATTCTTTACAAAAACTATGAATATTGTCTAAGTTTACCCGGGAACATTTAGTCATAATGCGATGGAAAAATTCATGATAAAAAACCTGAGGTAATTCTTTTAAGTTTGGAAACAACCTTACTCGCATGTGACGGAAATACGGACACGTAATAAAATAATGAAGTTCGTCTCTTACACAAACCTGGTCACAAAGACCACAAATATTTTCTGCAGTTTCATTTCTATACATTCTGGTTACTGTTTCTGGGAATTTTATAGATCCAGTACGAAATTTACAAATACTGACCGTTTGATATAATGGTAATTTTTTAACATAGGGCTCCATATTCAGGTTTTGTTTAAACATTCTATAAATTATACATCTGAAATCGTTATTTACCTCGTTTCTCCATAGTTGTTCACACTGGTCTCTCATTATCTGTTCAACTACAATTTTCAGTTCTCGTAGGGACAAAACCTCGGGAGTATACCAAATTTGAGTGAGGCCACAGTCGTCCAGAACAGTTTTCACACTTTTACACCAGCCTTGGTTTAAATAACCCTTGTCTAAATGCTCCCTAGTTATGTTATAAAAGATATAAGCCCATTTATCTGTTTTTCCAATTCTGAGTCTGTTCCAAAAAGATAACATTCGCACGGCTATGTGAATCTTCAAAGAGTGTCGCCCAAGTTCTCCCATTACCATTACTGTAGGAGTTCTTAACGGTAATCGTAGCAAATATTTGCAAAATTTAACTTGTACACGGTCCAGCAACTCGGTGTTTTGGTTACCCCACACCTCACTACCGTATAGCAAAACTGGTGTGACTACTTTGTCAAATATGTCTAGACTCAATTCGACCGTAAGAGAAAGTCTTCTACACGCTCTCAGTACACCAAACATGGCTTTCATACCTTTATTATATCTATCTTTTATTGCCCTCGCAAAATTTCCATTATATGAGAATGTTACGCCTAAGTATGTGAAATGGTCTACCAACTCGACCCTACCCCCATTATATCTAAATTCCGGTATATTTACTCTAAGCTTTCCCCGAGAAAAAAGCATTGCCTTGGTTTTCTTAATATTTACGATCAGATGCCACTCCTCACAGTAATCGTGCAATAAGTTCAGGGCGTTTTGTAACTCGTTAGGATCATCTGCCATAAGAATCATATCGTCCGCATACAATAATATTGCCAGCTTCAAAAAAATCTCCAAGTTGTCTAAAAACTCACATCGGCTATTGATATGTAAATCAGAAGGACCATTAAAACCATGGTCGTTCAAAAAAATTTCAAAATCGTTTAGATATAACGCAAATAAGAGTGGCGACATATTTTCGCCCTGCCTAACCCCTATGGAACACGGAAAATAATCTGATCTATTGTTAATCTGAACACACGATTTCGCTTTATCATAAATATTTACCATGACATTCAATATTTTACCGTTTATACCATTTCCAATAAGTTTACGCCAAAGTCCTAACCTCCATATTTTATCGAAAGCTTGTTTGAAATCAATAAATACCACATATAAGCATTTGCCCTTACTCAAATACAAATCAATCAAACACTTCAGAACAAAAACGTTGTCCATGGTAGAGTAACCTGATCTGAAACCTGTTTGTTCTTCACCTAATACCTCGTGTAAATTCACATACTCGTCTAACCTGCTGTTTGAAATAGCTGTGAACAATTTACCTAAACAGCTTAATAAAGTAATACCTCTGTAATTCTCACCCTTTGTTCTATCACCCTTTTTGAATGGAGCAGATTTTGGCCACCTCTGAGCAAGTTGGTGAACTTTAACTGATATTCTTATGATTAAAGTCAGTATATATGTATATGCAGGATACTTTTATGGAAACTTTTTTGGCTCACTTTAGGGGAGTCTATACAATACCGCAGTGTCCTTCGTCTGTCGTCGTCATCTGTATCCTGTTTCAAAACGGTGGCACGTTTCTTAACTGCTAAAGGCTATGAACTTGAAACTTTGCACACAGGACCCCCCAGGTCACGTAGATTTCGGTCCGATCTGAATTCTTGACATGGCCACCAGGGGTCCAAAAAGGAAAACATCAAAAGTGTGATATCTCTCTTTAAACTGAGTCATTTTCAATATTTTTATGGCAGGTACTCCTAACAAGGATACATCACATATCATACGGGTTTTGATTTGAGCTACTTTTCAAAGTCACAGAGGTCAAATGGCATAAATTGGCTGTTTGAGTGTTTAAAACACTGGCACGTTTCTTAACCGCTAGAGATATGAACTTAAAATTTGGTACACACTGTTGTGATATGCGTCACGTGAGGATGCTGGGAGTTAGCCAAGATGGCCGTTCTGACACAATAAAGTTTACAGTAAGAATATCCATCGTTACCTTCACTATACCACTATTACAACATGGTGGCAGCGGTAAAGTTATCAATAACGAATTGTAGAACACAATAGTCAAGCCTCATACGAAGTTATTAGCACAGAACTACCGGTATAAGTCATCGGAAAGGCACGCACGGCCGCACGTCATAACGCCAATATACTGCACACTGTGCATCAACACTGCACAGGGAAGGCTTATCGTAATCACCAGAACATTGAAACGTAGAACTTTGTTTTTGAAAACATGCCCGGTAAAATTCCACAAATGGACTGGTCCAAACCGGACCAGTCAGAATCATTTAAGTTGTTTAAACAGAATATGGAAATATTCTGTGAAGATGAAGGAATAACGGACAAGCCAAAGAAAGCGCAGAAGATTTTGCGGGGCATAGGTGACGAAGGCTTACGACGCCTAAATGCTAGTGGGTTGTCTGAGCCAGATAAGAAAGATCCAGATAAACTCTGGGCGCTTTTTCAATATCAACTACGCATAGCTGTCAACCCACGAGTGAAAAGGCTGCAATTACGCAACTATCTGCAGAAGAAAGATGAAACTCTTGATGACTTTGTGAATAGAACACGAACCTTAGCTAATGAATGTGGTTTTGAGACCAAAGGTGAATTAGAGGAGAGGGTAATTGAGCTAATCACTGCAAGCACCCCAATCCTTGATTATCAGAACTTTCTTTGGGTAAACCTATCAGTGGTATCACCTTGGCTGCTGCTGTTGCTGAAGGCCGCAAACACGAGGCCATAGTTGCTGGCCACAAGAGCATAACGTCAGCACTCACGCAAGAATCTGGCGCAGCTGCAAGGATGGATGTTGATGCTGTCAAGTCGAGGCCGAGTTGCCAGCCATGCGGCAACTGCCTGCTTCATCACAAACCACGCCAGTGCCCTGCCTATAATGATGAATGTAAGGCCTGTGGGACTCTGGGCCACTGGGAAAAATGTTGCAGAAAATCGAAAAATGGACGGAAGCCCTATCGAAATGCTGACCGACGTGGTAGACGTGGTAGTGGTACTGGTAGTAGAGGTAACAGGAGGCCTGTTCACGAAATTGGCTACACAGATGAACGAGATTCCGACCAGAGTGACCCAGAAACACTTGGTCTACAGCAGTTCAGCTCCATCAAAATATCAAGTGCGTGTTTAGATGCACTTCGTACTGGGGTCAAGCCTGAAACAGAAGCCTACGTCAACTTGGATGTGAGGATCCCAGACATAAAAGGAACGCATCTTTTTGAGCTGAAGATAGATACTGGCGCATCAGGAAACACCCTGCCTGTCCGCACATACAAACAAATGTATGGGAAAACAGCTACCAAGCAGAGACTGAAACCACTTGTCAACACTGTACTCACAGCCTACAATGGTCAGCGTATACCCTGCTGGGGGACAATAATCATAAAATGCAGGTACAAGGACCAGCCATTTCAGGATGTTACCTTCTATGTCGTTGATGTTCCAGGGCCAGCTGTCCTAGGCCTGCCGTCATGCCGCTCTATGAAGCTTGTTACGATCCACTGTGATGCACAGAATATTTCAACCCTAGAGACCAAACAGGCTAAACCCATAAAGTATGTTGCGGATTTGATGAGGGCATACCCTAACCGGTTTGATACCATTGGTAATCTCGGGAAACCAGCCAAGCTACACCTGAAAGAAGATGCTGTGCCATTCCAAGACCCCCCACGAAAGTATGCCATCCACATGAAGCCAAGACTCAAAACCGAGCTGGATCGCATAGAAAAGATGGGTGTAATCAGGAAAGTAACAGAGCACACAGATTGGTGTTCCAGCCTAGCATTTGCAGAAAAATCAGATGGCTCACTTAGAATTTGCCTTGATCCCCAAAAGCTCAACAAATCACTCAAGAGATGCCCGCACAAGAAACCCACCATTGAAGATATCAACCCTGCACTAGCCAGATGTACCGTATTCAGCAAACTTGATGCAAAAGCAGGATACTGGGCCATACCCCTGGAAGAAGAAAGCCAGCTTCTCACCACCTTCAGGACTCCATTCGGACGGTATTGCTGGACCCGTCTACAGTTTGGCTTGGCAGTGAGCCAAGATATCTTCCAGAGCAGGATGGACGATGTCTTAGAAGGCCTGACATGCACCGTAGGGATAGCAGACGACGTAATCGTAGGAGGTGAAGGTGATGCGCACCATGATAGCAATCTGGTAGCCCTGATGGAAAAGTCTGGACCAGCTGGTGTCGTCTTCAACAGTACAAAGTGTCTCATTCGAAAGCCGTCGGTACCATTCTTTGGTAATTTGTACAGTAGTAGAGGCGTGCGACCTGATCCCGGGAAGGTGAAAGATATCGCTGAGATGCCCGTACCTCAGGACAAGGACGATCTCCATCGATTCCTGGGCATAATGACATACCTGAGTCCGCACATACCAAACTACAGTGCCGAGGCATGTATTCTCCGTGGTCTACTGAAGAAAGACATTCCGTTTGAGTGGTCTGAAGACCATCAGAAACAGTTTGAGCACCTTAAAACCCTCATCTCTAGTGACTCCACCCTGGCTTACTATGACCCAAAGCAGCCAGTGACCCTCGAGGTTGATGCATCCCAGAAAGGACTCGGTGCAGCTCTACTCCAGCATGGTCGGCCTGTTGCTTTTGCATCCAAAGCCCTATCAGACACTCAGTCAAGATACTCGAACATAGAGCCTGAAGCACTTGGTCTCGTCCATGGCATTGAGCGGTTTCACACATACCTTTACGGCCGATTTTTTACCGCTATCACGGACCACAAGCCCCTTGTGATGCTAAAAGAGAAGCCTCTCTACCGACTACCAGGCCGCCTAGATCGAATGTTCCAGAAAATTGGAGGATACAACTTTGAACTAGTTTATCGCCCGGCTCCGAGATGATTCTCTCTGATGTGCCAAGTCGCCTGCCCAACCCGTCAAATAATACTGAAGTAAAACTAGCTACCAGAGTCCATTCTGTCGCAGCTGATGTAGTGCCATAAACTTACCAGGATCAGGAGATAGAGGGTGACACGATCAACCAAGACCTTGTCCACTGTGGAATCTACAAACCACAGCAACTCCGTGACCTCACAAGCAGCGATCCAGTCCTGCAGCAATTAAGCGAGTACATCTGGAGAGGCTGGCCAGCAAAACAGCATGATCTTCCAGCACCATTAAGACAGTTCTGGTCATACAGAGATGAGCTAGCTATGGAGGATGGTATACTGTTTAAGGGAAAGCAAGTCGTTATTCCAGAGACACTTCGAAAAAACATCCTCGAACAGCTCCACGATGCTCACCAGGGCATTGAGAAAACAAGAAGGCTGGCGAGGGAATTGGTATACTGGCCCAACATTAACAAAGATGTGGAAGATCTTGTCTCGAAATGCAGTACTTGCCAGGAGTACCGACCTCAAGACAAGAAGGAGCCCCTTATCCCGCATGAGATTGCCAAAGGACCATGGATGAAATTGGCCTTAGATCTATTTGAGGTTAACGGTCGTATGTATCTTGTCTTAGCGGACTACTTCACCAAGTACCTGATTGTTGCAGAGATGCCGCCACCCGTTACTTGCAAGAAAGTCATGAAAGAAATCCGCAGTGCCTGCAGCTTCTTCGGCCGACCAGACGAGATCATCAGTGACAATGGAGGACACTACACAGGAGCCGAGATGAAGACGTTCTGCAGTGAGTGGTCCATTACGCACACAACCTCATCGCCACGATACCCGCAGAGTAATGGTTTCAGCGAAGCTATGGTGGATCTTGTAAAGCGTACTATCAAGAAATGTACGAAGACGGGCAAATCCTTGGATGTAGCCATGATGAACCTTAGAGCCACACCTGAGTGAGACATGGAAACCAGGCAAAGTGATTGAACAGTTGGAGTACCCACCAAGATCGTACATCATTGAGACGAGCCAAGGTGTACGACTGCGTAGAAACCGGCGTCACGTCCATGCGGTACCACAGGCTGCCAACCCCGCTATACAGCCTGTCGCTACACGTATCAACCCAGGTCATCATCATGTGCCGGTAATTCCTACCCCCAGTGACCAGGTGGCATTTCAGACTGATGCCAGCCAGGGAAATGATACTACGTGTCCGGGACCACCAGGCATGCCGAACGGAGAACTCCGCAATGCGAGCCCAGGAAAGGTCCCAGCTACTAGTAATCCGAAGCAGGTTGTCTCTACTCGTTCAGGTCGCGCAGTCGTAAAACCAATCAGGTACCGCGACGACTAGCAAATACGTTAGGAAGGTTAAGAACAATAATCATCAGTTTGCGCAAACCATAAACTATGTTCAGAGTAAGCGCACGCGACAATATTATTCGTTTGGACTAGAGTTGTAGATATGTTTTGTTGTTTTCAGTTTTGACAGTTCTTATATTCGGTGTTCTCTCCAAGGTGTCGTGCGCGCCATACTATTAGTTCTGGTGAAGTTTACAGTAAGAATATCCATCGTTACCTTCACTATACCACTATTACAACACACACTCCCTCTGTCAGATAACCTCTGACACCAGATTTTGGTTCTATCTAATTCTTAACTTGGCCACCAGGGGGCCGAAACTGAAAAGCTTACAATTGCAATATCAGTGATTTGTTTTCGATAAATATTTTTATGGTAAGTACTCGTAACAAGGAGTCGTTAAATGTTAACATTAAATGTTGTGCAGATTTTTGATTTGACCAACTTTCCAAGGTTACAGAGGCCAAGTGTCGCAAATTGGCCATTTGAGTGTAACTATGGCACATTTCTTAACCACCTAAACTATGAACTGGAGACTTGGTACACATGATCCCCTATATCAGATAACCTCTGACGCCAAATTTCGGTTCCATCTGATTCTCGACTTGGCCACCAGGGGCCAAAATTGAAAAGGTAAAAAGTGCAATATCTTGCTTATCAGTGACTTGTTTTCGATCATATTTTTATGGTAGCTCCAAGCAAAGATACAGCAAGGTCACAAATTTGGTAAAAATGGTCAGTCTGGGGCCCAGAAGATTTTTAAAAATATATAAAATACAATACGATATCAATTTCAACAAACTTGTAACTTGTTTTGTTGCAAAGTACTTGTAAGGGTTCAAGGAAAAGGCAAAAATAACAATATATAAATGTTTTTGGGCCCTCTAGCCTATCTTCTGAAGGGGCACCCCCTATCTTGACTCAAGGTCAAGGTCATCCTGAAGGTCCCGACCAGGGTGGCAAATTTGGTATCACTGGAAAGCTGAGATCAAGGGCTATTCAGAAATGAATAGTTTCATGGGGTTATCTCTTCATATAACTGAGGGAAAAAGTCTTTACCCCACAATTCACACTTCCTGGTTTACAGAAAAACAAATGAGACAGTTAAAGGGTTAAGGTGTGGGCAGCTACAATGTTTTCGAAATCTTTTCAGGTCATGACTGGGATGAATTTTAAGTTTTCTTCTTTTTTACTCCACAGTTGAACAAGGCAAAATGGGAAACAATGCAAGACCAAGAGTCATTTTGGCTGTTCTATCAGAACATCCACATTAAAAAAATTAATGATCCTCGCTGTCGGCATTAATGAGATATTGACAATATTAGGTTTTGAAAGATGGCTGCCTAGAGCCCAGAAAGTAGGCCAAATTGCGATGATTTTTTTCTCTGTAAAGTCATGTTGTCATAAGACATCCACACACCAAGTTTCAGCATTCTAAGACGTGATGAAATAAGCTCACCCAGGTGAGGAAAACCCAGCACACAGTGGTGCTGGACATAATATTAAAAGCGAGGTATTGCACTAATTTTACCATTGTTAGTTTTGCCCCCATGTGGCCAAGTGAAGAATCAGATCAGACCAAATTTCGGTGTCGGAGGTTATATGACGTAGGAAGTTGTGTACCAAATTTCAAGTTCGTAACTTTAATGGTTAAGAAACGTGCCAATTTATGCCATTTGACATGGGACTTTCAAAATTAGGTCAAATCAAAAACCTGTATGATATGTTATGTATTCTTGCTAGGAGAACCTACCATAAAAATTTTATCGAAAAAACAAGTAACTTATAAGGGAGATACGACACTTTTAAGGTTTCCACTTTTGGCCCCTTGGAGCCAAAAAGCAATGAGGCGAATTCAAATTCACACCGGAATTGAAATATCAGTAAAAATTTGAACCTCGAATGTGCAAAGTACATAGTCAAGGTTTAATTTTCCAACATACATGTACATGTAGGTACACAGTACTCCACAAACTGGTCGTAATCCACAAACTGGCGACCATGACATAACTCTCCTGCGTCCACGATAGAGAAGTTGTACTGTAATTGAAATGAAACTCATCAAGACAGTGGTCCTGGGAGATTAACGTTGATCATGGCATCACTCTCTACTAAAGATACCTCTCGATTAAGGGCATCATTGACTCATCCCATAGGTGTCCACAGAGAGGTTCTTGATTGTCATGTTTATTTCCAAGAAAAGAAATAAATTTGAAACAAGTTTTCTGTATCAATATTATTTTATCTCATCCAGCCAGCTGGATATCAATTATACAAACTATCACAAGTGATATATAATACAAGACCAGATATACAATTGACTGAATTGTTTAGAACTTTTCCTGATACAAAAACTACCTACAGGAGTAAAATTATCTTTGGGCGCATACAAAAAAATGTGTCTCGCTTTGGCAAAAATAGATGCTTTGAGGCCAAACACAGATATTTATTTACTGGTAACCGTATGGGCTGATTGTGCATTGCTAGTTACCTTTAAAATGATTTATATTGCCAGTTGCACAGAAATATTTGAACTATGCACTTCACAACATAGCCGAGTAATCAAACGCCATCAGCGTGACGTCGGAAAAATCGATATCGGCACCAAGATGTCACAGGGTAGATCCATGGCTCCAGGAAACACCTTACTCGTACATCGTTCCACATGGAAATGATTGACGCATGGAGAGCTAACCCTGGTCAAATTGGGGTCAACATCAGAAAATCGTGACAATTCAGTCGGATTTTGAATTTTGTCCTTCTTTTGTGCAATTTGTTGATGGAAACTACTTATGTAGAATAAGAGGTGACTTGGCAGCCGACAGCTGGGTAACATTGCCCTTAATAACGCCAATGGTCCTTTAAACAGCTAATTCTTCTGAGTAGCCCTCTATAAATAATAGAATCTGTTATCATTATCGGTAACATTACCTTAGCTGCTGTTTTACATAACTTTTAATAGCCTCCAGACAACTTTAATACAAATGAGGTGGTTCATATTACATGTACATGTAAAATCATTTTTCTTGAAAAATTTGTTTCCCTTTTCTCTTTATCAGGGGCGTAGCAAGTGGGGGCAGATGCCCCCTCTCCCTCGTAGTAGTCAGCATAAAATGTGTTTTTGACCATGATTTCTCCCTCGAGAATCTTTTGCCCCAGGTTCTCGATAGGGTTTTATCAAGGTAGGGTTGGACTCTTGATATTCAAGAAGTTTGACCAGAGTGCAACACAAGGTAAGGTTGCCATCTAGGAATCACTTACAAAATGCTAGAACAAGGTAGGGTGGTAAACCGCCAAAATACTGTGTGGGCCCAGACAAATGGCCTTATGAAGAACCCTGCCCCCCCCCC
The DNA here is from genome assembly GCF_910592395.1 of Lineus longissimus. Lineage (NCBI taxonomy): Eukaryota > Metazoa > Nemertea > Pilidiophora > Heteronemertea > Lineidae > Lineus > Lineus longissimus. The sequence goes on along the minus strand of NC_088319.1, from coordinate 6,788,246 downwards.
CCCCCGGCAGACCGAAAAGCTAGCTGCACCCCTGTATGAACCAGAGCAGGTCGCAAATTCTAAAATACCTGGATTTAAAACATACCACACTTTACAGTGTAAATATATTTGTTTTGAATTCAGCGGTGATCGGTTGTGGTTAGGCAACAATATTAACTGCCTGGGTTGGTGCAAAATGTGGAAGCTGTCAAAAAGCATTAAAAACCAAATTTTTCGTTGTTTAATTTTAGATATTTTAGTTTAGAATAGAAATTGACACCTCACTGTCAGTATTGATTGTCTCACCAAAACCGCTCGGTTAAAATGTGCTAAAATGTTGGTCGAACCGACGCGTAGATCTACCCTCACGAGACAACTCCTCCAGTTAGGTATGAATTCCTTAAACAATATCTTCAATTTATTCTTTTGCAGCAGATCACCATGAATGCGGCGGTACTCTATAAAACCACTGGAAATCATGTTAAAAGCTGTTCACAGCTGTGTTCTAAGCTGGGAAAGCAATTTCCAACAGAACTACACTTCCAACTATGTATCTAGGGCAATATCTTTGGCTTATGATGTTATTTGGATGATTTGATTGGGCTTTTGAGTTTTGGGGGAGGGGATTTCAACAGGAAGTAGCTAATATATGTTATAGTATCCTGTATCATCTCATACATTATCCTTATATGTACCTGTTGTACTGCGCATGCTTACCAATTATGATAGACAATTAAGTCACTTCATGTACAGGAGCCATAGAGTTATCATCTCTTTACAATATACAGTGGCAAGCCTCCTTCTCTGAGATCAGAGCCAAAATCTTTTTTTCTGGTATAATGAAATGGCCAGGGCCATTGTGCTCACCTCATGTGGAGGAAAGATGGATAAAGAGCATGGTATTGTGTCATGTAGTGTTAGGTTTGATGTAGGTCCAAGCAATTACAATTTCCCCAAAATGGCCAATTTACAGTACATTCGACCTCTGTGACCTTGAAAAGTAGGTCAAATCAAAGAAGACCCTGGTGACACATTGAATGGTTGTTAGAATTAGATGTACCTATGATATAAAATTGGTGCCAATCAGGCAAGTCATTACTAGGAATAATGGCATTTTGAAGAATTTAGGATTTGGCCCCCTCCCTGGAGGCCAAACGGCAAATCAGATCGCACCAAACTTCGGTACCTGAGATCACCTGACCAAGGGGTACATGTGTACTTAATTTGTGATCAATAGTCATTGCAGTTAAGAAACGTGCCAAAGTTACGGCCTGACGGCGAATTTATGCCATTTGACCTCTGTGACCTTGACAAGAAGGTCAAATTAAAAACCTGTGTGACATATACTGTATGGTGGTTAGATGTACCAATGATATCAAATTGGTGGCAATCGGGCAAGAAGTTAAGGAATAATCACATTTTTTAAGGTTTTTGGATTTTGCCCCCTGGTGGTCAAGTGGTGAATCATTTTGGACCAAACTTCGGTCCCTAAGATCACCTGACTAAGGGGTAAATGTGTACCAAATTTGGTGTCAATAGTCATTGCAGTTTAGAAACGTGCCATCGTTACATCCTAACGGCCAATTTACACCATTTGACCTCTGTGACCTTGAAAAGGAGGTCAAATCAAAAACCCGGAGGATATATGATGCACCTTTGCTAGAAGTACCTACCATATTTTTTTCAAAATTTCCCGACTACTATTAAGGGAGATATTGCATATTTTTACTTTTAACGTTTGGCCCCCTGGTGGCCAAACCATGAAACGAATCGGACCGAAACTTGGTCTCCAAGGTGTCATTACATAAGGGTACATGTGTACCAAGTTTCAACTCAATAGCTCTAACAGTTACGAAACGTGCCGTGCTAACGGACGACGGACGACGACGGACGACGACGACGACGACGACGACGACGACGACGACGACGACGGACGACGGACGCCACGGTATGGGATAAGCTCACCTCTGCTAAGAGGTGAGCTAAAAATATCAGACATTTTTTCAAAATCATAATTTCAATTGTGAAAGGGTTTTATAACAATGTGTTGTATCAAAATACAACAAATTGTAATCCAGAAAGACATTTGATACAGCTGCAGTACAAAAATATATGTTCTTGAAATCATGATAAGCTTCGCAAAATAATACTTTACCGTCAGTAAAGGAAGAATACTTTTTCATCACAAGGACTAAAAAATGTACAAATGAAATACTGGTGTAAACTACAGGCAGTTTTCAATAACATAAGAATGCTTAATGCGTTCACTAGATTTGAAATTGACAGCCATCGTTTAGGCCAGCCTGGATGAGTTGAACGTAAGACTAGCAGTAGGTGATAAAGATTGGAACCAGTGAAACCTTGAAACCAGTGATAAACCTTGGAATCAGTCCTAAAAATGCATAAAAACATGAAATAATGCCATTTGAACCTAAGGTGGTTACGAATCAATATTTGGAGCTTATTTTTACATGATCAGATCGGAATTTGACGATAGTTTAGAAATCAGTCGCATATCCGATTCAATAATATATATTTTAGAACAACCCAGTCATACCTCGCCTCCAGTGTACATTACTGATCTCCCAAATATAGGCATGCACGTCACGACACGCCCACCACACACCCATAATATGGGCCAATCAGCGCTCCGCTTACTACGCCATCGCACGGGCCTATTTGAACTACGGAGCGGTGTGATCATACAGGGTGATACAGAGAAGATTGACTACATCATGCAGCACCGGCTGGCACTTATCCGTAGAAACGTAGATGAAGGTTTATTACCGAAGGTTATAGCCGGGTTTGGAGAAGAAAAATGTGAATAAATTCCTTCGCTGTGAGCGATTTCGTACATATTCATGTACACATCGAGGGATGTAGAGATATTTTCGTGATGTAACCAGTTCTAAGCGGACACATTTTTTAGTGATTCCCGTGTGCATGTTTGTCATATCTACTAAGCTTTATCAGAGCATTATATATACAAATGATTCTTTTGATAAAAACGTTTTATTTTAGTATATGGAATACAAAACAATCACAAAAGCTTACTTTTGCTTTCATCGAAGAGCAATAATTAGACATTTGCAAATGGCGGCCCGTCATGAATATAAGTTTATTTTTTAATGACAACAACACATTTCCAATGCATTCAATGATGACGTTATCCTCCACAAAAAGGTTGATTCTGGAACTACTGGCAAATTGCTATCAATAAAGTCAGCTGGGACGAGATTGGCAGTTGGGAGGGTATAAATCGTGGAAGGAACGCGCCCGATTTCACGTGGAACTTGCACAGTGATTCCACGGTTTAGTACTGACTACTCCAAGGTTTATCACTGGTTACATGGTTTCACTGATTCCAAGCTTTATCAACTACCAAGACTAGCTGCCTTAGGAAGGCAAAAGAGATTATAGAATTATTTAGCAAGACAGAATAGTCCGGGAGCTGAGTGACTGCTATTATACATGCAGGCTACAAATGATTTTAATGTGTTGTGGGATAGAGTACGCCTACCTGACCATAGAAACACAATTCTTAAGAAGATAAGAGGGGTTTGAATTTTTGTTAATGACTTCATCATTGGACCATGAATGAAGGTCTGTACAGGAGCACAAGCATCGATGTACACGTAAATCACGAACAGTTGGATTTGACCCTATAAATGTATTACCAACAAATAGAAACATGGTTTCAAAAGTCTCCTCAGGCTTTTGATATGTTATAGGAAATGAAATTTTAAATTGGTTTCTTTGGAAATCAAGGCAAATACATAAAAAAAGTCATTTCAAACCACACTGCCACTTAAAAACAAACAAAAACATGCTTATGTCATTACAGCTCAAAATAGGACTACTACAACATAAGTCTAGCCAATGTGGACAATGGTGAAACTCCAGACGATCTTTTGAACAGCAAAACTTTCTAGTGATCGTCAGACAATACAGCATGTGCAAGGACAAAAGTACAAGGTACTCGCGAATGACTTCGGTGATTTTTTCGTCCGTAAAGTTGACATTATTAAAAGCAAAATCAGGGCAGTCACAGTTAACTGTCCCATTGTCTCCGCTCCTACAGCAGAGAAGTCAATTAATGCTTTTAGTACAGTGTCCGACGAGCAAATTCGAAAACTGATCATGAAGTCCTCAAGCGCGAGCTGTTCGCTCGATCCGATCCCAACCTGGATGCTTAAGCTATGTGTTGACTCTCTGTTACCAGTCATCGCTCGCATCGTGAATCTCTCGCTACAGGATGCTCGAGTTCCTACTGAATGGAAGTGTGCCCTGGTATCGCCTTTGTTAAAGAAAGCAGGACTTGATCGGACCTTTTCCAACTTTAGGCCGGTTAGCAACTTAGCATTTGTGTCTAAGCTTGTTGAGAGGGTAGTAGTTGACCAGCTAATGGTCCACAGTGATAACTCTGCCCCACTACCAGCAGTCCAGTCCGCATACCGCAAGAACCACTCGACAGAGACTGCTCTTCTGAAGGTTCAAAGTGACATTCTTATGAAAATGGACAATCAGGAAGTCTGCTTGCTAGTCTTGCTAGATCTAAGTGCCGCGTTTGATACGGTTGATGTAGAGTAGACATATTGCTTCAAACCATGGAGACAGATTTTGGCGTCACTGGCCTTTGCCTTCAGTGGCTGAAGTCTTATCTCTCTAATAGAGAGCAGTGTGTCGTCATCAATGGTAGCAAATCTAAGCATTTTTCACTCCATTGTGGTGTTCCACAGGGCAGTTGCCTTGGACCCATCCTCTTTTTGTTCTATATGTCAAGGCTTTATCACATCATTTCACGTCACTTTCCAGATGCGCATGGCTATTCAGACGACAATCAGCTCTATATGTCTTTCCGTCCTTTGGCATCTACTAACCAGCAGAGAGCTATGTGCGAAACAGAAGCATGTGTAGCTGATGTCCGTGCGTGGATGATCGAGAACGAGCTCCTCATCAATGATCTTTAGACAGAGTTCATTTTTTATCGGTTCTAGACAAATGCTCCAGAAGGTAGATATGGGTCCAATCAGAGTGGGGGAGGCCTCAATTTCACCTGTCAAATCGGTACGAAACCTTGGTGTTTACTTTGACAAAAACATGTCTATGGAAACCCATGTTAGTAGGGTCTGCTCCAAGGCTTTCCTGGGTCTTTATAAGATCCGCCAAATTCGACGTTTCCTCAGTCCCGAGTCAACCACCACTCTTGTTCATGCCTTTGTCACTTCTCACATTGATTATTGTAATTCCCTTCTATATGGCATTTCTACACATCAACTCTCCAGACTGCAGCGTGCACTTTTAATGCTGCAGCTCGCGTTGTGTGTCTGGTGCCGCGGTTTGATCGTATCACACCGGTTCTCATGCGACTCCATTGGCTTCCTGTTAAATACAGGATTGTTTTCAAAGTGCTTTTATTTACATATAAGGCAATACATGGAGTCGCACCTGCGTACCTGTGTGATATGGTCAGACTGAGGCACCATTCCACCTACCATCTCCGCTCTGTTATTGCTCCAACTTTGGTGGTCCCTCGCACTAAGTGCAAAACCTTTGGTGACCGTTCTTTTTACAAGTCATCACCGGTTCTATGGAACCAGCTACCTTCCAACATCAGGCTTGCTGGTTCCATAGACATTTTCAAAACTCTCCTGAAACAACACCTTTTCAGGGAGTGTTTTGCTTTGTAAAGCGCCTGAGAATTTAAGTTTTTCTTTTAATTCAGGCGCTATAGAAATTCTTATATTCATTCATTCATTCAAGTTGGTGAAAAATCACGTTAACCTCATTTCTACATTACTTCAACTTCACGCCAACTTCTGCTGCAACACCTGCACATTGGTTATCAATTTCTAATGGGTTTTAACATTTTGAAGACACTATCGCTATCTTAACTTACTCTGCTAGCTGACACCACCATATACACCCAACCATAGTAAGAAAAAATATTATAACACAGCTGTTAGTAATCAAGAATAATTGTAGATGTCTCTCAGATTGATTTCAGACAGTGCCGAGCACTACAAAACCGTATGTTGAAAGTGATGTATGCAAATGGCATAGGTCGTTCAACGTTACTGGTGCCTGATTTACCTTAAACGACCGATGCCATTCAACAGTCTCAAAGAGTTAAGGAAAAAGTCTGAATTAAATGTTACAAAAGGGAATGCAGACATTAATAATGTAGTCATTCCAAAAACAATGTACTTGTGGTCTAGTTAAATAGAAATCCACTAATACACAATGCCGTAGTGCAGTTATTATGAATATGAATTTGTTGAAACTTGGTATTTATAGTATTTGTATATATGTCTACACAAAGGCAATGCTGAAAATTATATTCAGTATGTATTTATGCAATTGAAATTTTTCAAATTCAATTACAAATTCAAATTTTTTTAACAAACGGCGTAGGCCTTTAAATATTCTAATAATGGACCACAACAAATTATATCAGAACAATTCAGACAGAAGCGAAATTTTTTGGTTGGAATTTCACCATGAACTATTATACACATGCACGTTTATGTGATTGTCATTAAATATTTCTACCAACTGACACATTAGTCATTATGAAAAACTTTGCTAAAATGGGTGCAGAGCAATGGTAAATTCATGTAACTTGCACCTCAAACTTTCGCACCCAATTTCTGTCACTCACTTCGGTACATACGTTACACCCAGTTTTTCATTTGTTTGTGCCTTTTCCTAGATGTGCCAGATGCACTGACAACACCTGACCGGCTCGTAACACACACCGTCACGTTGTTTCATGTTGAGAATGTTATCTTTGTGGAGGGAGTTAGCTATCCAGAATGGTATGGTAACCAGGAGCAATGCTGAAAGAGTAGAACATAATGTTAGATTTGATAGATATAAATAACTTAATAAATAAACACTTGTATATTGACTTTCCAAGGCCAGATCAAGGTGCAAGCCAACCAAAGTGATCCTGATACAAGCAAGTCTCAGCGGCATGTCTAGGTTGTTCTCGACTCCCCCCCCCCCCCCACTCCAGCAGAATTAGTTCTAAAGCCAGTAGAAAATGGTCTTGTCTGCTCTCCCAAATTTTAAAAGCTTTTCAGTATCATGACGGGGATACCCCCTCACGCTTTCAATTTTCATGTGCCTTCAAATCCCCCTCTGCTCCAAATACATGTAAACAGCCCAGAGTCATGAACGAAATTTTGAAAGTGTCAATGTTTAGAGTTTCAAATGCTTGGGGATAAGATTCCACATCTCAGTATATGTCGATCTCCAAAACCTATCTGATTTCTCTTTCAAGAAAGCTGGACTAGGTTCGAAAGTCGCATCCGCCGTTGATTGTAGCACTAGCATGCAATCAAAATATATCACTGCACGTCTGTTTAAAATCTTGTATGACACGAGCAATACTTTGTGGAGGATCCTGGATTATCATAACATTTATCAGGTTTGTAATCTCCTTCTCAGAAGGAATTAAAAAAAATATGGCCTGGGACCATGTGCTCACCTGTGGTCAGCGACTGGATAATATTGTATTAGAAAATTTAACAACTTTGACCATGGATATTGGGTCAAGGTCGATATTTTTAACCACTATGTTAATCATGCTCAGATTAATCAATGACCTAAATTAACAAGAGGCCCAAGGGCCTGGCACTCAGCTGGATGACCTAATAACACAGGACTGAGGGTGTAAAGTGGTAAATATCGGCTTTATACTACTGTTTGAAGGTAAAGAGAACACATTATACCACTAAAATTTCCAATGCAGAGCTGCCAGCTGGACGAAATATGATTGAACTAATCATCCATGGTATGTAAATATTACAGGAGGCAACGGAAGATATCCCTAGTTCAGTATGTTGTATCGGTAGCTTTACAGACAAGAAGTGTCAGAGAGGATGTGACTTCTCCATGGACAACTGTAGTATGTCCAGGCTGGGTTGTACAGCACAAGGATACAAAATGCTGTCTGTAATTGAGAGGTATCCTGATTTAACAAAGGTCAAAATAAATAGAAATGACCAGTTTGGGACTAACACCGCTGTCTTTTTTTTTTAATAAGGTAGAGATTACAGGAGTCAACAAAATTAATTTTATTGAGAGAAATTGACCTGTCCTGCAGGTGATTGGAATTTACAATACATTACAAAGGGTCGTTTTTAATGACATTGTGCTCTACTGCGTATCCCTAGTGAGTCGATCGGGAACCAATCTATTTTTTACTAGCATTGTGCTCTGCTGTGTATCCCTAGTGAGTCGATCGGGAACCAATCTATCCGTGGCGCAGACAGGTTCAAATTGGCTATATCTTGAATAGATTGAATTGTGATGAAAATCTAATGCAATAAAGGAGCAATATCAAAGAGACAAATTAATCAAACCAATTGTCCACAGACTCGGACCCTGCAATGGCGTGATGTATGCGTGCATATAAAAGTATATCAATTGGTCCGATAGAGATGATGAGGCAATGTCAATATGCCTCGTTCCTTGACAGCAATATGCCCCTTTTTATACGGAGAAGAAGGAGAACCCAGATAGACCTTCACATGTCGACTTCCAAATGGCTCGAACCAATTGTACTATCACTACTATAACTTTAAAATGCGTGCTCCTCCTACATGTAGCATTAGCAATGTCACGGGCAAGGCACTTAGTCGACATGCAAGCTAGAATTTCAGCACCGTGAGCAGCTCCTTGATAAGGCCATGTCAGGTTCAGCGCGCCTCTTCAGATACATCAAGTATTGAAAGCTGTGGTGAGCACATAAAAAGACCATGGTCACCTTAATAGCATTCCGCGAAGTTACTATTTATAGCTCACAAGGTCATTTGAATAAGATATTGATGACGTTTTAGTCACGTGACTGTCAGACGTCGACACTTATTTCTACGCATTTGAGCTTATTTTAAAGTCAATTATCTTTGACCCTGCATTGTTTTTAGGGGCCTTGTCCAAATTATTCGCCGAAATTCGCCGTAATTCGCTCCAAAAACGCCACAAATTCGCCTTAAATTCGCCGAAAGTCTCCGGCGAATTTTGGCGAAGTTCTGACGATGTTTGGCGAAGTTTGGGCGATTTTGAAGGCGAATTTCGGCGAATTTATGGCGAATTATCGGCGAATTTTTGGCGATTTTCCGGAGAATTTGTGGCGATTTTATGGCGAATTCTCGGCGAATTTATGGCGATTTTATGGCGAATTCTAGGCGATTTCTGTTGAACTTTCCGGCGAATTTGTGGCGATTTTCCGGCGAATTTGTGGCGAATTCTCGGCGAATTTATGGCGATTTTATGGCGAATTCTAGGCGATTTCTGTTGAACTTTCCGGCGAATTTTTGACGATTTTTGAGGAGGTTTTGGCGAATTTTGGCGAACTTGTAAAAATTCGCCGTAAATTCGCCGGTGAATTTCGGCGAATAATTTGGACAAGGCCCCTTAGCATGAATGATACCATAGAGTCAGAGAGAAATATTCTGAACAATTATGTTGTATTTCCAACACTCGGATATGTGCCAGATTGAATCTAACTGCCCTAGTTAGAAAGCCTAAATCCATTACGAAACCGCACGTTTGTCCGACATTGCCTGTAATTCAGCGATGGGGAAATAGAGGGCAGCAGCTGCAGTGACGTCATTATCACAGAATGCGATTTGAAAATCCCTTCATAATCAAGGGCTCGCTCTGACTAAAACAGCACCCATAAACAATAGACCACCAATTTGACCCCAGCTCCTAACTGCGAGAAAACCCAAGTCCAGCAACCAACAGTACCAAAAATACATTTTTGTTTACATTTGAACTGCACACATGCGTTTGTTTACAATTTCATTTCCCACGAAATCTCGAAAATCAGGTGACCTGCAATCGTGGATTGAAAATAACATTAACCTGGGTTCAGCAGGTCAGCAGGTATACCGGCTGTTCCAATCATCCCCCTACAGCCAGCTGTTCTTTCTTTCCAGGTCCCATTTTACCAAATTAAGACTGAGTAATCATTGTCTTTTAATCGAGAAAGGCCGCTACTCTCGTCCTATTATCCCCAGGGATGAGAGATGGTGCCCTCACTGTTTATCATTGGGAATCAAAGAAACTGAAGATGAGACTCACTTTTTGTGTTCATGCCCTTTGCTCTCTAACCTTCGTGATAAATATTTGAACAAAACTCGAATTGGGTTAACAAATGAACTTTCAAATAGAAATCTATTAATTTATCTTTTAACTGCTGAAGGCAATGTAGCTCGCCTCACTGGTAAATTCTGTTATCTAGCATTTCAGGTGAGGAAAGCTCTATAATTATTAAAAATACTGCTGCAATCATTGTAATAATGCCCACCAATTCTCTTGCACTCTTTAGTAATTTCTGTATTATTGATTACTTTTATACCTTATTGCTCTCTTTTCTTCTGACTCTCTATCTACACTGCACCTCTGTTTATTGTATTTTCGTCCCATGTAAAATGTAAATTTTATACGGATTCAATAAACTTTTGTAATTTGTAATTTGTAATTTGTAATTTGTTCAAAAGGTAATGTCATTCACCACACAGGGAGTGCAGGTAATTGATTAAGCCCCTGCATAACTTAACAGCAATGGCTTTGCTCAGAACTGTGGGTGGTAAGGAGAATTGATAGTGTCCGATCAAAAATCCCTCATTACTGCTCCGCTGAAGTAATTTTTTGAACAAAACCAAGACGTTGCATCAGGGTAAGGTGTCACCACCATTCATGCAAAATTTCAAGGCGATCCAACGCCTCTAAGTGTGACTTTATTCGTCCCCCTTCCAATAGAAGATTTAGACCAGCGATGACGTCATTTCTGGTGATTCCCTACGTTGTCCAATGTCGTCGTCGTTACGCTTTCGTCCTATTTGGACATGGCGCCCTCTATCACACCGTTCCAATGCTGCCGATCCGCAGCCAGAATACTCAAATGTTGAATGTCATGGTTTGGTTGGAGTTTCAGATCTTGGTATATGAGTTTTAGCCACGTGAGCTTTGGTCGCCCACGTGGTCTAAGGCTTTCCTGGCTGGGGTGTCTTCACTCAATCGAAGCAAGTGGCCGAACCAGCTCAGTCTCCTTCTTTTGGTGTCTTGGGACCACGGTTCTAGTTGTGTCTTCTTATTGAGGTCTTCGTTTGAAATCCTTTGTGGCCATCTAATTCCCAGTAATTTTCTTAGTAGGGTACGTTGGAAGGCATCAATTTCTTGTTCAAGTTTGGCGGTTAGGGTCCATAGTTCTGAATTGTAGAGGAATATGCTTCGGAGGTAGGTGTTGAATACTCGGAGTTTGGTTTTGAGATCGATTTTGGAGGGTTGTAGGATGTTCTTGAGTTTGTTGAAGGTGCTGATGGTCAAACCTTTTCTTTGTTTTATGTCTTTTTCTGTGTCTAGTAGGCTCCCGAGCAGTTTGCATCGTTTCCATTCATTATTTCCGTTTCTTGTGATGGTATGCTTCTCAGTCTTTGTTTCGTTTACGTTTAGATTTCTTTTCTTGAGTTGTTTCGGGACGATCTTCTCTTTTTCTGTTCTTTTGTGTTGGGCTGTGGTGATCCAGCTGATATCATCGGCATATTGCTCGTCTATTTCCACACATGTGTCTGTGGGTGTGGCATAAGTGTGATCTTTGAGATGGTCTGGTTGGAGTTCTTCGGCTGTCTTTACTGTTTGTGCGTAGTTGTGTTCTAGTGCCTATCTGTCCGTTCTGGTTTTAGGGCTTTAGCAAGGTATAGCGTGAAGGCGATTGGACTGGCGCAGTCTCCTTGTGGGACACCTATGTTAGTCTTTATTTCTGCTCCTACTTCGCTTCCGACTTTTACATTCAGTGTGACATCATGTGGAGTTCGTCTGGTTGGAGTATCTCACGGAGATCTTGGTACAGGGTCTCTCTCTTCACGGTATCAAAAGCCTTACTCATGTCTAGAATGAGTGTGTATATGGTGTAGTCTGCTGATGTTACGGCTTTTTCTGCCAATATTTTGAATGCGAAGACATGTTCAGTGGTGCTTCTACCGGATCAGTAAGCAGCTTGACTCAGTGGAATGTATGTGTTGATTTTCTCGGCGGTTCTTCGGATCATGCAGATGGCAAGTATTTTTCTGATCATTGAGAGGAGGATGATAGGTCATAGGTTAGCTGGTGGTCCTTGAGGTTTTCCTGGTTTCGGAAGGGGATGAGTATGCCTCTTTTTATTTCACTTGGGAATGTTCCTGTTTTCGCTATGTCGTTAAGTATCTTGGCTATGCTTGTACTTAGTTCTTTTGGCCCGTACTTTAATAGTTCGGCTTTGATGTTGTCACATCCAGGACTCTTCCCATTCTTTAGACTTCTTATGGCGTTGTCTACTTCTTTTGTCGTGAAAGGTATCGTCATTTCTTGTGGGGGTGTTGTTGGTATTTCGAGCTCCCCATCTACACAAAAGGTTTGGTTGAAGAATTTGGTGATGATTTCGGCTTGTTCTTTTTCGTTTGTGGCTAAACCGTTTTCTCCCTGTACCAGTATTTTCTTCTGGGGTTCGATCGATTTTAGTGACCTTATAACTTGATACATCTTAGTGGAATCATCTTTGTATCTGTCTAATTCGTCTAATTTGACTTCAATCTTCTGTTTCTCCTCCTCTGCTAGTAGTTGGTGGATTTGTTTGAGAGTTGCGTATCTTTCTGTTTGTAGTTCCCGCCGTCTATCATGATCTGTTGTTGCATTTCGATCATCTCTGAGTTTCTTTTGTTTTGCTGACAGTTCTTTGATTAGTTTGTTTTCACTTTGTTTCTTGTTTCTTTCTTTGCTTATTGTCTCTTTCCCGGCTTCTAAACATGCATTCACGATGGTATCCCATTGCTCTTGTGGGGTCATATTTTCTTCAGTTTGGAGCTTTTCCTCAACCTTTCGGGAGTATGCATCTTGCGTTTCTTTATCTATCATAGATAAAGAAATGCAAGAAGTTGTCCAATGAGCGCTTTTTAAAGTGTGCCATTTGGCATGCATTAGCATGCAATGTATTTTATCAGTGCTGCCAATTGCTGAACAAAATGCCGTAGCTCCGTCAATTTTGAATCAATTTTTATGGGAGTAACATTATTGTGTTGCTTGGAATGTCTACTTTTTACTCATGTAAGAATCGTAGTACTAAAAACTAATATGCAAACGGAATCATGCCGATTCACTGCACATACTGTGGGAATTCTCGCGAACAGAGCGTGCACTTTCGATATCGTTTTCACAGAATTGTGGCCAAATTTTCAAGAACTAATTTCTGAAAGTATTCCCTAAAGACCTTATGACTACCCACTGAAAGGAACTAGTGATAATATCGCCTACTTGACTACTTTTTAGCAGAAAATTGGTTACTTGTTTCAAAATCAATCTTCCATCTTAAGACTGGTCATGCACAGTGGGTAGCCTAGTATGCTGAAACTAGCCTGGTTCCTTGGCCAATTCAATGCGCAGAATACAACTGCGCAACTATACGTCATAACCCGGGCTTTTGAATGGTAAAAAAATCAGTCAAATGTGCCTGTAGCGCCAACTGGCGGTGATAATTATACTAATATACTATACTACAAGTCAAAATGAAAAATTATTAAAAAATATTCGGCCAGATTTGAAAACAATATTTCCTCTGTGGACCGAGGTATAAAGGAAAGAAGTTTAAACTTCCCGATGACCTCATTCGCCGAATGTAGGTCGGATCGTGCTGATTTTTGGTTTCTGAGTTCCCCTTGGGCTACTCCTAATTTAGCAGCATCAACAAAGTGCCTAGGTCTTACGGTTACAAAATGCCCAAAAGTGACACGGACGGAAGGAAGGACGGACACCATTCCCTTAGTAATATTGCCAGCTTCGCTGACTTTGTCAGCTGAGTTAAAAATCATACAGTGATTATTTCTTGTGATATTACCCAAATACTCATATACAGAAAAGAGGCAACCACTATCTTTTGTTTAAGGACTGGCCACTGCAAACTCAAAGCCCACCGTCTATATGTCAATAATTCATATAAAGACATCCTGACTAAGTGATAGGTTAATCACAGCAGCATTGCAAGAACTTACCAGCTGCAACGAGAGACAGTGTCAGCATGGCCAAGCTGTAGTAGTAAAGCTCTTGTGTGTTTACAAGCTGAAATAGAATTGATGACACAATCAGCGAGTCCTAAAGTTATCATACAGACTTGAAGTTACAAGTGTGATAGTATTTGCACTAACATAACATCACCAATAGGGATAGAGCCATAAAATTTGTTTACCGGTATAAGAAATGGCAGCCTTTCATATCGGAAGTTTTAGTGAGCAGGACCAAAACCAGGTTTCTTGGACCATGGCCTTTTATGGCCCATGTCCATGTCTCCATGGAAAAGTCATTCGCAAGAAACTCATACTATCATCATTTTTAAAACTCATCCTCTAAAATTAGAAGCAGACCTTACTTTTTTGTTTCCAGTTGAATTCCCTGAAATATTCAACACCAAGACTCTACACATCCAGATATTTGAATTAACTGGCACCAACCAGAGACATCAGCAATACTTACACAATCAGCTGACTTGGTAAAGAAAAGAACTGTACAAGAAACAAGATACAACAAGTTGATCACACCAGACACATGGAAGGCAATCTTAATTTGGTTGGCCACTGGATCCATGATGGAGAAGATGATGGAGAAACCTTAAATGAAATAATATTAAATAAGCCACCTCAACTGAACCCACTCAAAAGCAGTACATTTGTTACCAAGAATAGATTAATCTATACTTGTCTTTACTACATTAGGCTTTTGAAATTTGGGGGGGGGGGGTGTGCAGTTAATAGCTTTGTCCTTTACCAAATGTAGATTAAGACTATTATTACTCTTAAGCATGGGAAGGAAACTCTGCTTAAAAATCCTAATTAAAAGTCAGTCAGCTTTTCATACAAAGGTCAGCTCACAATCACATTTTGAGAATACCGAAAAGAAGTTGTGATTCAATAATCTCATAAGTACTGTGAACCCGAAAAATATTTACGTCCCTTTTATTTTTGCATGTTTTGTGTTACATTTACAGGACCATTGGGATTACTACTGGAGCATAATTGTTCTTCTCCTATTTCATCAGTAAACTATTTTTCTGAACGTGTTTGATGCTTTTCCAATTTTGTTTCAGCTCTTAGATAGTAGAGAAATGTGTTATTCGTTATTTTCAGTACGCGCGAGTCCTGGCGCGAAATTCCTTTCCCAGCACGTGGAGGCACACCGAGATCCGAGTTCACGTCACCCTGCTATTAAGACGCAACGTCATTTCTATTTATCGTCGCAACTGCGGTGTTATCAAGCGCCATCATCGTGGCGTCGGAAAATCGATACCAGCACCATGACGTCAAGGGGTAGTTCCTAGCTCCAGGGAACACCTTACTGGTGCATTGTTCCACGTGGAAAGAGTCGATGCATGGAGAGCTAAACGGGTCAAATCAGAGTCAACGTCGGAATAGCGCGATAATTCAGTGAGATTTTGAATTTTTCTTTTTTTTGTGCAATTTGTTGATGGGAACTTCTCATGTATAATAGGAGGTGACTGGGCAGCCGACAGCTGGGTAATATTGCCCTTAATAATACCAATGGTCCTTTAAACAGCTAATTTTGGAATTTATGGGCTGCGAGTGCGAAATAGAAAAACCCAATAGCAAACCGCCAGAGCCACACACAAAATTTACTAGTTTGGAGTGTGGACTTACAGTGAATACCACAGTAATCTCCATTGTTTTCTTCATGCTGTCCTTTCAGGATATTATGATCAGCATGATGAGAATATTTAATTGTGTTCTGAAGGTAGAAAACAGTGCATTTTCACGATCCAAAATTCCGCATGACTGATGTAGTCGAGACGGAAGTACGAGGTCATCCAAATTGGTGCAAAACCAAAGGGCAACAAATATTTCTTGGTTTACCATCTTTATAAATGGTTCTTATTTTCTTTCATCGTTTTAGCATGTTGAATTCAGATTCAGTATCTAAGAGTACATGTATATAAGCCAGTAATTTTCTTTGAAAACATACAGACTGGTGCAGCGGTTTGATCGACGTTCAAAATAAACATTTCAAACAAACATATTTGTAACCTTCATTACTCAACTACTTATTTTCTAAACATTTACCTACCGGCCATAAGGAATGAAAGCACAACTCCAGTGATGAGCAGCTCAAGCAGATGTCCTCCACAATACCTGCCTGTGTGAGGCTGGAACAGAATGACAAACTGTGGCACCAACAGTGCCAGTGTGAACAGGATCACAACAACTCTCCTGGAAGAAAGAAGATCTTGCATGATAATCTGCAGGTTTTGTTAGAACAATCATATCATTTAAGGTAATACTCACTTTTAGGAACATTGTTGTCATCTGAACAAGTGGAGGATTTCACACGAGAAAGTTTTAGGACACTTCACTTTTCGAAATTGACGGATTCAACAAACACAATGTTACTGACAACTTTCATTTATTACTAGTTTCCACAGCTCAGGGACAAAATGTCAACTAATTCTATACAGTAAAATAGATAGTACATTGCTCGAGCTAACCTCTGCCACAGTCTGCAGTCGCTATTTGGTTTTTGATAGGCAGCAATCCCATGGAAAATCCGAGAAAGCTGGACTTTGCATTGCGCAAATGCAGCGGCAAAGCAAATCAATCAATGCATGTTTGCATCATTGTTGACAGAGTTCTGTGGAGCAAATCTCTCAATCTCCAACAACAACAAGCACTATCAGAACTCAGGAGATTATACATTGGTATATTCATTTGTCTGCCCAAGATTAACTTACGCCTTGACTCTGTTGTTTCGTGGGAACCACCTCATCAGGTGGTAAACTGTGTGAGGCCAAAGGTAGAACCACATCTTGATCTGTAGTGTAAGGAAACACAACAGTTTAAATGATGACATCGTTAGGTATAAATTGTTTTTCTGCAAGTAAACCCCTTGAGAAAGTCCGACATCCAAGTGTCCAAGCGCAATCCTGTTAGATGCCGAGTAGTTTGGAAATAGTGTCTCTATACATTTTCAAAATTGTATGAGGGAGCGCACTCCTGTACAACTGAAAGCCGAGATGCTTGGAAATAGATCAAATCATATGGCTGTCTATTGTATTATTTCAAAATTTTCTGCGGGAGCACACTCCTGTTTGGATGCCGAGATAACAAGAATCTCATCTATTACTTTCTAGGTTTTCAATATTTTCTGCCAGGAGCGCACGCCTGTTTAAACGCCGATATACATGGCAATCGCATCCTAAATTTTCTTGGGGAGCATACTCCTGTTTAGATACAAAGTTAAGTATCAAAATTGTCTGGGGAGCACATTGTTTGGATGCATCTTGAGAAAAATCAGGGGATAATATTCGCTTCCTCCAGCTCTGCACAGAAACCCCATAATTTTAAGTATTCTTTTTTTCCAAGGACTCGGACCATGGAACGAGCTGGCTGAGAGAACAGTGAATTCACCTACCCTAGCCTCCTACAGCAAGGCACAGGCATCCAATAAATCAAGCCCATAGACCACATCAGTTCAGTCTTAATTTTCGCACTTATTATTCTCAGTTTTATTTCAATCTGTTCCAAACACTTTTACTACACATTCTTTTCTTTACACAACCCTAGCGCTTGGTCAGTCCAAATCACAATTCGCGTCATTATATACCCAGCTGGTGGGTGCTGGTGGGTGCTGGTGGACGCTGTTTAGGATGACCGCACCACACTATCAAAATGATATACAGTAATTGAAAACATCCAGAGACGAGCCACCAAGCTCGCCCCTGGAATGAAGAACCTATCTTAGAAAGAACACCTCAAACACACAGGTCCACTAGTACCAGGGACTCCGTGGGGACTTAATCGAAGCGTACAAGTTGACGCACAACTTATACAACATTGATGCCACAAAGATCTTAAAACCCGCGGCAGGGACGTACCTCACTTAGTAGAAACTTTTTTTTTCGGACAACATTTCACCAACACATGGAACAGTCTGCCTCAACAAAATCGCTTCTTTCGAGTAACAAAATCGACCATTATTACCATATCTAGAGTGAAATTCATAGCATCAATCCAAATCCTAGCCCACGAACAACCCAAAATAAACTGTACAAAACTACAAGAAGCAAAATCCTGCTACAGGCTAAAAAAAGCCGGCAGAAGTGTAGAATCCCCCGTCGGAAGTTCCTCCGCTTTTTTTTCAGGAGTGAATCGGTTGTATAGTCAAGTTAGTTCGTCGATTGGGCGGATGGTCGGGCGGTCGATTGGTCGGGTAGTGACGTCACCCAGAGCGGATGACGTCATTCGGGTCCAGATAGGAGACTGACGCCAATAAACATGTTGAGACCGGAGCGACGGGGTTTCCACTACCGGTACTTTCAGGTTAGCACGCTGCCGGTCACCTGACAACTTTACCACCCGACCAATCGACCAATCCGCCCCTCGGCCTCATCCCCTACCGACCAATCGACCACCCGACCAATCGACCAATCCACCATCCGACCAATCCACCACCTGACCAATCCACCACCCGACCAATCCACCACCCGACCAATTGACCATCTGACCAATCGATCAATCCACCTCGATCATCCCTACCAATCGACCACCCCTCATCCCCTATTATAATACCTCCATGCCCCTACGGCTCTGCAGTTCAGTGCAATTGATTCCGGGACTACTTTTTATATTTTTTATTTTCATTTTTATTTTTTACTGCGCTACTTTTGACGGGGGATTCTACACTCCTTCCAAAAAGCCTATTGCAGTAACTATATTTATGGTAGTAAATTTATGCCTGCATCTGCAGAGCCAGGGCCAAGCCCAAGGAGGGCCGGGTGTCATCAGGTCAGATGCACAGCTGTGACAGCAATTTTCAAGTAAAGATATTTTGTTTGCTTCACATACTAGCAGTTCAAAGTCGATTCATTATGATAGAGAACTCGTAATGACAGACGGCTTCGGATCGCCGCCGATCGGCCAAGGCTGTCATAGGCCTACCATGCAATGACTGAATGATTATGATGGCAATGCACGCGGCCCTTGGCTACGGCAATAGTTGGACGTCGAAACTATTCCAAACAAATGTCACCAAGACCGTCACATCTGAATGTACCTCAAATAACCTGCGTTCAACTAGAATCTCTTTATTTCGGAAGTAGTTACATTAACTTAGAGGAACGATTTAGTTGGCAAATAACGATCTGGCAATCGCAGCCATTTGTAAACAAATCTGGCATGTCTGACGAAAGACTCACTCAACGCAGTCGAAAATACCGAAGGTGGCACTACACAGTGCGGAGGACGGCGTCAAGGGCAGCGTCAAATAGGCCCCGCGCAACCGACACGAGGTATGAGGCCTAATCATTCATCATTGGCACCATAATCCATACATTTCTGGGTTCATATGAATCCAGAGAAGAAGACAGCAGACTTTTCATTGCATTTTATTTTATTTTATTTTTTATTTTTTTATTCAAAAAGTAGAGCCTACAGATCTCCCGGCCTTTAGGAGTTAGCTGAGTTAGCAAATCTCTAACATTGTGAGGTAATATATCAAACAGTAAATTTTACATGTTGATCTCATACATAATATTGATAGATATCTTTCCTTGGTCCAAGGACAAGAAATCATGGTTAACGAGGTACAATTCTTCAAATTCGAATTCTTCAAATTTTCCCAGAATATCGGGTTTTATACAAATACAAATTTTCCAAATTACTTTTCATCAAGTACTTGAAGTTTAACTTGAAATTATTTATGTCAGGTTTAAGACCTTTGAATTTTGCAACATTTCTTAAGTCCCATAACCTTTCTGCACATACCTAAGGCAAAAAAATGGTCTGGGTTGATTGTACCGACCCAATTGGTTTGTAAACCTTGGTCTCCTAAAGGACCTCCTATTGTAAATATATTCAAAATATAGTCTAGAAATCTCCTTACAATTTCACACTTTAGGAAAAGATGAGTCATATTTTCCTCATTGGCATTACAAAAGACGCATAAACCATTTTCATATTCAAACCAACTAGGTTTTCTCCCAAAGACAAAGCATTGTGGTAAGTTTTCCATAGCAACTGCTTGATTTTTCTGTCTAAATCTGATAAGCAAATGGTTTTCCACCATTTTGAGGTATTCTCATCGATTTTTCTCACTTGATAGGTTTTACTTTCCATGTATACATATCATACATTTTTTGTTACCATATACCATGCTTTGAGAAAGTTTGTCTCATGTTGTAGGCCTACGTCATTAGCATTTTTTGAGAAGGCCGACCCATCCTCCTTCAGACAGTCCCTTTGGGTTTTCCGAAACATTTCTCTTATGCCCACATTGTTATTTCTGAAAAATGGTGGGAATTTTGCACATAGTTGTTTGAAATCTACTCATGTTTTTGTCTCGCTGTTCCAGATATCTTTAATTTTGAGGATCCCTGCTGGGTCATATAATACTTTATTATTGTATTTTATTTCTGCATTTAGCCAAAAGTATTCCTCCATTATTGTTTCAGTTGATTCTGGTTTAATCCTTCTCAAGCCCACATTGGGTTAAAATCAGCGCAGCTATTTTATACGGGAGAATAATGAAAAGTGGGCCTAAAATCCCACACACGGTGTGTGCCAACATTTTCAATATTAACTGGAATAAAATATGGAGCAATATATGGAGTAACAAAATTCTATACAATAATGAAAAGGAATTATTTTATAAGCTCATTCATAGAGCATTGCATGTAAAAAGTATTTTTAAAGGGCTCCCGAATATTGAGAGAAATTGTTCGAGATGCTATTCCAATCAAACTGAAACTCTGAAGCACGCCTTTTATGAGTGTGCGACTGTACAGCCTGTTTTGAATTCGTTGACAAATTTGTTTGAACGAAAAGATGGCCAAACATAAACTTTGAGCACATATGGTGTCCGGAATTTGCAAATTGCAAGGGAATAGACAACATTGTGGGTGCATTGGGAATTTATAAATTCAATTCAAATTCAAATTCAAAGCAGTTTATTGAGCCAGATGAATATTACATTCATATAGGTTTAGAAAATACAATAAACTGGTGCGGGATAGAGAGAAGATGCAGAGGAAAGTAAAACAGGCAGGGATCTGTCTTAGAAAATGTACCCTGACCATCAGCGTGCGGAGGTGACGTGACTACAAATGATAATAAAAAAAGCGTTAGAATCTACAGAGAAATCATATAACACTAACAGCAAAATAAATGCGTTATAAAATATGTGTATTACAAAAGATGAAACAGTGGAATGGAAGCAGGCAGGATGTGGAAAAGTATTGACAACATCTATTAAGTTGAAGTTTTAGTTTTGATAGCTATGTAGAGGCTTCATAAATAAAGTTGGCTGCTTGGGTTAATGTTTCACCACTAGAAATTAAGGATATAGAAGACCTGTTCCTCTTTGTCCAGCCTATGGACCCTGTCTGGAAGTGAAGACAGGAGAGTGGTTAAGCTTAAATTTGGGACAGCTAAGGAGAAAGTGGATTTCGTCCCCAATAATGTTTTGATTTAAATCATTTTTACAAAAGTTACAAAATCTTTCATCTCTGGGGGTTTTAGGGCGTGAATAGCGTCCTCTTTCAATTTCAAGGTTGTGGTCACTAATTCTAAGCTTAGTAAATCTTGCCCTTTTGGACTTTATCTTAATTTCATTTAGATAATCTTCCATTAGGAAGTGGCTCTTAATGTTGGAATAAAGGAGCAATTTGCCTCCATCCTTTTGGGTTTCCACCATTTTAGATTTCCAATAGATTGTAAATCTTTGTCTTACTTGATGGTTTTGACATTACATTTGTCAAGACTGGATCCCAGTTGAATAGATAGTTTTCTAGCAAAGGAATACCAGGAAAAGGTGTTTTTCCGATCTATTTCTTTAGACTCATTCAGTGCGTGGGAAAGCAATGGAAAGTCATTGGCAGATTGTTGTACATGAATATAATATTTAAGAGTAGCCATAGCAATGGAAATGAAAATTGGAAAGCGACCTAGTTCTCCTGTAACTGCAAGATTAGGGGAACGTCTTGACACCCCAAGGGTGAATTTATTAAATAACATATCAAGTTTTTCAATAGGAGAAAGATCCAATTTTTTACCAAACATGGCATCCCATGGGGATTGGCCCATTTTAAAGAAATTCTCAGGGCCCCAGATTTCAGCTCCATGTGCATATGGGTTTTATCAGTTGGTCAAATAGTTTTGAAGCAGTTGATGGATTGAGGTTGCAGTTTCGGATGGATGAGATTAGTTTAAATAAGGCCTTTCTTCCTCTACTTGCCAGATTTTGTTTGGTGATAGTTAAAGAGCCAGAGGAACTGAAGAGGACCCCAAGATATCTATAGAGTGATACATTTTCAATATGAGTACCGTTAATGAAGAAATTGTCCTTATATTTATGACCGTTTCCACCAAATTTAAGTATTTTAGTTTCATTAACATTGATTTGAAGATGCCACTGATTGCAGTATTCCCCAAGCTTATCAAGAGACCTTTGAAGGCCGGCTGGAGAGAGTGCGAAGATGGCAAAATCACAGCATACATTAAACAACGGATATCCTGCTTATCTAAAAAGGGTGTGTCATTGTCCACTGGGAGACAGTCTGGGAGGTCATTTATGTAAAGGTTAAAGAGATTTGGGCTAAGGATTTCTCCTTGTTTAACCCCAGTAGTAAGTTTAAATGAGTCAGTGTAATGATTTCCCGTTTTTATACAGGATTGACCATGGTTGTACATAAATTATTTTCAACCACTCTAAAGAAATTCCCTTGAATGTTATAACGTAATAATTTGAAATAAAGGCCTATATGCCAAATACATGTACTATCAAAAGCTTTCTTGAAATCTACAAAGCATAGGTAAAGGGCTTTTCTGTTACCGCGGACATATTTTTCAAAGAGGGTGCGCAGGATAAACATATGGTCAGCAGTTCGTGCCTTTTTTTAAAGCCAATTTGGAAAGGGTTAGACAAGGAATTATTTTTGATACATAGATCGAGCCTTGTATTGAGGATTGAAGTGAAGGTTTTAGAAAGGCAACTGTTTATAGTTATCCCTCGGTAGTTTGCCGGGCCAGCCTTGTCACCACTTTTAAAGATATTAATTATATGACCACGGCACCAACTCAGTGGGAATTAGCCACAATTTAGGATTTGATTGAAGATTTTTGTATATATTTGGGTTAGGAAGGGGCTGGAAGCTTTGATCATTTCGTTACTAATTCGGTCAAGGCCAACTGATTTGCCCTTTTTTAGACGAGAGATTGCTTTAATAACCTCCTCCTCTTTAACTGCATAATCAAGTTCAGAGAAGAACGGCTCAGTCTTCATAGATTGAATGTCATTGATCATAGTGGAGGGGGCAGCGGGGGGGGGGGGGGTTCACAGGCAAGTAGTTTTTTGTAATGGCTAACCATAACATCATCAGGGACTTGAACGGCCCCATCGGAATTGGATGTTTTCTCAAAATTCCTTAAATCATCAATCATTTTCCAGTAGAGTTTGGGATTTGTTTCGGAAAACGACTCCAATTTATCGATAATAGCCTGTTTGGATTGGCGTTTCTTAAGTTTCAGGATTTTTTTGTAAACAGCTTTCTGTTTGAAGAAAAGACCACGAATAAAGGGATTCTTTGGGTCCTGGATTAACTGTTTTCCTAATTTTTGAAGAGAGTTTCTCATTTCAGTGCAGTCTCTATCGAACCATTTTTTGTTTTTGTTTGTTTGGGATGCACCAATATTTTGGATTGGCCGCCTTGATTTGACTTTCAATGAAATTACAGCGGCAGATGTGAGGATTTCACCTTAATCAGTAATATTAGTATTAACATCTTGGTTGTTGACTGTCCGAGTCAAGTGATCCAATTTACTTTGAATGGGTTGGGTTTTAAGAGCTTCCATATATAGTTTAGGGGATAGCTCATCGTCCCATGAAAATTAGATGGAAATACATTTAAGTTAGAGTTATAATCAGTAGAATGATTAGAGCCGCTACACGAGTGCTTAAATTCGATATTTACTGAGATTGGGCAATGTTCGCTAAGCTCTTCCAGGAAGTCATGGACCTGAAAATATTGGATTTGGTGGTAAAGTGAGTAGTGGGCTATGGCGTAGTCAACAGCACTGCTTCCATTCCACTTGTGGCAAGTAAGTTTGCCCTTAGTATGACCTAAAACTCGCCCATTGAGTATTTTGAGTCCAGAGGCGGAGCACATTTCCAAGAGCTTGTCAACGTAAGCTTTGGGGCCAACTGTTTTATCACAATTATTCCTGACCAGCTTAACAATGTCAACAGACTGATCTGAAATGTACGAGTTTGGAACAGGCGTAAAGGACACGTCATCACTGGGTATGAAATCATCAAGTGAAGCAGTTCTAGTATTTAGGTCCCCCATTAGTAGAACTTTACCTTTGGAAGAGAAATGCAAAATCTCATCCTGTAGGGTATCCCATAGGAATAATTTGACTTCAGTATTGGCATATGAAGAGTCCAGGGGGCTGAAGTATGCTACTGCGACATAAATATCACTATGGTTATTGTTTGCAGTAGAATGCAAACGACACCAGGTAATATCTTAAGACTTGCTCTGGAGAAATGAGACATGTTCCTTTAAGCCTAACCTTACAGAGACTGATACACCACCCGATCCCCGTTTGGCTCTTATGTTTGGGTCTTATGGATTCAACAGTTTTATAACCAGGGATCTGAATAGGGCCTGTGGTAATTGAGTGGGTCTCAGACAATAAAACAATATCAGAGCCCTAAATTTGATTTAGAAACAAAGGGTCCTCAAATTTTGGGCCATTTTCTTTAGAGGTGGCACCATTTATGTTCCAGTGCAATATCTTAACACATTCGGGTGGAGCATCAGATCTGTGTATGTTTGGGGTATCGAGTATTCCTATGAAAGCACATTACAATACATATACAGTTATAAGAATACAAGAGAACATAAAAAAGTTGCAATACACGTTATTTGGGGGGGGGGACGAGCCAGTGTGTGGCGGGGGAATCAAGACAATAGCCTGAACGAGTTTGAAAAACGGATTCAAAACAGACTGTAAGGTCAAGGTCGTGTAAATGGGGATTCCCCACTTTCTGCTGAACTGAAATATATTTATAAAAATGTACACTACAGGGCAGTTGTTTTTCCACAGTTTTTCTCTAAGAGTTTTTGACCCTTGTATCTTTATTTGATTGGAGTAGAAATCTCGCACGGGAAATGTAAATATGTAAATAGTAACCCTTTGAGAGCAATAGCACGGATATATAATTTTATAATGTATAATTTTTGGCAACTTCAAATTAGCTCGGTACACAAACAGGAGTCGGAATGAGACCACAAGGTGGGATCGACCCCTGAGCTGGGTGAACATAACTGTAAATAACAGCCATTGAGCACATAATGCACAAAGTTTTATATTATTAGTATTATTTGATTAACTTAATGAAATTACTGATGCAAGCACATTATTCATTCACGTTCACTCAAAAATTTAGTTATACAGTTATAGAATTATCCATTGGTGCTAGACCAAAAAAGAGAACGTGTTTAGATATATATATGAAAAACTAGTCAACTATGGTGCTCACACGTTTTTTAAAACACGTTTCTTCAATTGGTGCTGTTATTCGCATTTATGTTACTAACAGGTAAAATTTTAGATATATACATACGTACTAGCATTGTACCCATACATACGTATGTAGCAGAATATATATTGAGAATGAGACTAGGCCTAGAACAAAAAAGAGGACGGAACTAATGCCTCTTCATAAACACAGTATCGAAACTAATATACTGTTTAAATGCTGGGAAGACGGCAACGAGCCGTCCCGGTGACAAGGGGGACGACACTTAGTGAGTCGCCGACCTGGACACTGAGACGGTTCGGTGGTGTCTTCGCAGTAGGATCACCCAACCTAATATTACTGTGAGATCGAGGGAGCCGTCCCGATACCGAATGCGGTCCCACCATTAGGAGCTACCGCATAGGCGTCGGGACGGCACCGGACGATGTCAAAGCACCATGAATTATGTATAACCTTTTAAATATCTTATGTAACCCCGAGTCAACACCAGCCGTCAACTAGGCCCATGCCTTCATGTACAAAGTTTGAAGAAATAAATGATACCCTCTGCTAAAAAAAAGGCTGAGCGGACGTGTTTTGTTCCGCTCCTCCTTGCATGTGTAGTGTATACAATGGCTGGCAATGTAATTAAACGGTATGCGGTCGTGGTTTCAAGGGCCGCTATTCAAAAGGCAACTCTGGAGGACTTTGCGGGTGATCTCGAGGCCACTTTTCCGGAGGATATGATTGGGATTGAGCAACAACGCTTTTCCTTTAAAATTTTCTGCAAATCTGAGGAGTCGAAAGAGAACATTCTGGAGGAAGTGTTTAAATACAAAAACGTTTCACTTCAAGCCAAGGACCCAGAGAAATTGGCAACTTTCATTACGCTGGAGGGGATATCCCCAATAGTTGCGCACGAAAATGTTGATAATGTACTGGCGAAATATGGAAAGATAACGTCGCCATGCCGCTTTACCCTTATTAAAGGAACGAAACTGTACAATGTATCTAAACGGATTATTGAAATTGAGCTGAAAAGGCCTGTACCAAGGACCTGCTGGGCAGAAGAAAAAAAATGGTCAGCAGGTCTCATTTAGAGCTTTTTACAAAGATCAGCCGAAGATGTGCGACATATGCAAACAAGATGATCACATGTGGTTCGAGTGCAGGGAGGAATGCCTTCATCCGAATCATCGTGAAGAAGACTGCATGCAGCGAGCTTACCGCAGAGAGCCAGTTAATCAACTGGTACTAGAAGGACGAAACGATGCCAACAAAGCTGATAACGCACCAGTGACCACAGAGGCTGATGAAAACGTTACATCTGTACCAGATGCCTATCCCCAAATGGAGGTGACGCTGCAAGATGTGGAGATAACAAACAAAGCAGAGAAAGAGAAAGAGGAAGACAAGATGTCGACAATATCGACTGCAACTAGCAAGAGGGGGCACGACAGCGAGAGCGAAGCCTCAGCTGATTCACAAACTACGCCAAAAGCAACACCTTCGAAAAAGGCACTAAAAAGCACTGTTCAATTACCAGCAAACCACATCCCACTAGGATTACAAAAAGCTACAGAAACGTGGGAGATAAAGAGGCCGAAACGCAAAAACAAACGGACAAAGAAGAACTCTGACACCATCTCAAAGGAGGAAGGTAATGGCTACAAACAGAATAAACGTGACTTTCAACAGAAAAATGTGATCGACATAAAAATCCTGACTGAATTGGCAAATGAGATCCAAACCAGTATTCATAAGCATAGGATATTACTTGGTGTAGGTTGTTTTATCATTTAAAATGGAGTACGATCTAAGTGTTGTGTCGTTAAATATAGACGGTCTAGTGTCATCAGACACAAAACAGAATACCCTCTCTGAAATTACTAATAAATTTACCAACAATCTTTTCCAGGAAACCCATTTTAAAACCCATGAAGAAGCTGTGGACCTTCTAAAACACCTAAAAAATAAACAAATTCTTACATCAAACATACCAGAAGTCAACCGAAAACATGGTGTGGCCACTATCTCAAGTGAAAATCTACATGTAGCGAAAATGAAAAGAGACAAAAATGGCCGAATCCTTAGTGTACTTTATAAACTTGTAGACAAATTTATAAATGTGATAAATATTTACGCACCAAATATGCCGGCCGAACGGCAACGCTTCCTAAGTAGTATCAAAAACTTCACACTAAAACCTACAAACGCTGAGAATACTGGTAACCTACCCACTGAATTCATCTTAGGCGGTGATTTCAATTGCATTGAAAACTTTGAACTAGACAGACTCGGTCTCTCGCAGAATAAAAAATGTTTAATTGGTAAAAATGAGATTCAAAAACTAATATCTGATCTAAACTTGACTGACATCTTAAGGTATCAATTCCCAAATTTAAAAGTCTTTTCAAGACACTCCAAAAACTTTGACACTAGCTCACGTATTGATAGAATCTATGTTTCAGAAAAATTAATCCATTTCTGTGAAAACGTTAAAATCGAACCATATCCATTATCAGATCATAACTTAGCCAGCTTACAACTGAAAACACCCGCCACAAGGCCAAGAGGACCAAACACGTGGCATCTAAATACAGAAATACTAAAAAGCTCGCTATATCGAGAAAAAGTAAATACTCTCTGGGCATCATGGCAATCCAAGAGGCATGAATATGATGACCTTGCAAAATGGTGGGACATTGGTAAAAATAAGATAAAATACCTCTCAATACAATACTCAAAAGAAAAACGGAAAAACGAAAACAGACTTAAAGAAAAACTCCTTAAAGAACTTGAACAAATAACGCCTCTGGCAGAAAATCTATCAGAATATCACATAAACAGATACACCCAGGTAAAAGAATTAATTAAATCAATAGAAGAGAAAAAGCTTGAAGGAATCAAAATCAGAAGCAAAACAATGGCGTGAGGAAGGGGAAAAATGTACGAAGTTTTTCGCTAATTTGGAAAAATTAAATGCTGAAAAGAAAGTAATCGATGAACTCACTACCCCGGAAGGGAAAAGAGTGACATCTCAAGAGGAAATCTCGAAAGAACAAATTCGCTTTTATACCGAATTATACAAAAGAACACAAACATCTCCCAAAGCACAAACAAAGATTCTCAAAAACAGACAAAAAACTAACTGAACCACAAAGTAAATCCTGTGAGGGAAAACTTACTCTGAAAGAACTAACAATCTCACAAAAAAGCTTCCAACTTGGGAAATCCCCAGGAGTAGATAGGCTTCCAATTGAGTTTTACCGAACATTTTGGGATCTCTTTGGGCCAGACCTCTTAAAGGTGGCAAACTATTGCTTTGAAAATAAACTCTTATCAAATACAATGCGAACAGGAGTCATAACCCTCCTCTATAAAAAAGGAGACAAAACTCTGTTAAAAAACTGGAGATCCATTTCACTACTCTGTATTGATTATAAAATCATCACAAAATGTCTAGCAAACCGATTAAAGAAAGTCCTTCCTCATATCATACACAGTGACCAAACATGTGGCATAGAAGGTCGACAAATACACGATAATGCGCATTTCACGAGAGACCTTATTGAATACGTTAATCAAACTAATAAACCTGGCTTTTTGTTGTGCCTTGACCAAATGAAGGCCTTTGATAAAGTCTCGTGGGACTATCTGTACAAGACACTTCAAACTTTCAACTTTCGAGAAGATTTCATCAACTGGGTTACACTATTTTACACGGACATAAAATCACACATAAAAAACAACGGCTGGCTATCAGGCGCCTTTAAACTAGAACAAGGAGTCAGACAGGGGTGTTGCTTATCTGCCCTGCTGTATATACTAGTGGCGGAAACACTGGCAGAAACAATACGAAAAAATAACAACATCAAAGGCATAAAACTACCAAACCAAAAAACAAGCAAAATAAAACAGTACGCAGACGATAACACACTAACACTTTCAACAATTGAATCACTACCCCACGTCTTTGATGTACTAGAAATATACGAACAGGCCAGCGGTTCCAAAGTAAACAAAGAAAAAACGGAAGGCCTCTGGATAGGCTCCTTCAAAAATAACATGAACAAGCCAATGAATTTAACTTGGAAGAATGACAAGATAAAAATATACGGCAAGTTCTTCGGAAATACAAGTTACGATGAAGACAATTGGGCCCCCAAAATTCAGCGAATCCTAAACCTTTGGAAACAAAGGGACCTTTCTATAACGGGGAAAACAACAGTCATCAACACCTTTTTAACCTCACAGATCTGGTACCTATCAGCGGTCTACCCAATGCCAGACAAATACATTAACAAAATCCAGACATCTTTCGAAAACTTCATTTGGAAAAACCGGAAACACTGGGTGAAAAAAGAGATTCTATATAAACCTCTCAACGAAGGAGGTATAAATCTCACTAACATAACAAACAAAATAAAAACCCAAAGAGTTAAACATATCCTGAGATACCTGGACAACCACAATTATGCATGGAAATGCTTCATCGATCAAAGACTCCAAACACAATACGGGGCCCACAACAAAGACAATATTCTACTGGAAAAGAACTTCAAAGCCAAAAAAACAGGAAGCAAATTCCTCAATCAAACCTTAGGTTACTGGGAACAAATACACAAAAGCTTTCAGCTGCCAAAATACAGGAATGCCCGTGACCTGCTACACCAAAACCTCTTTAATAACACGGAACTAAAGACCCAGCTGAACCTCACGAAAAAACAGTTTATAAAGGCTAATGTTGTACAAGTCAAAGACATATTCAGTAATGGTGAACGCATAGAGTTTGAGGAAAATGACAAGATAAAACACATCCCAAATGGAGAAGAAAAACTTGAAAATCTGTACTCTAAAATCCCTAGAGAATGGAAAATCAAACTCATAACAGCAGGCGAAACAAAGGGAGCGCAAAATTTCAGTATTAATCTAAACAAAAAATCCATCAACAAACTCAAATCAACAGATATTTGCAACCACCTGATCAGTGAAACAACACGAGATTGCACACCCAAGTCGTACCAAAAATTTCAAGAAATCATAAATGATGAGATCAACTGGAAAATAAATTGGCTGAATGCACAAAACCCCTTAAGTGCCAACAAAACTAGATAATTGCAATGGAGGTTCTCCCGGCGGGCAGAAAATGCATGCTGCATACCGTCTGCAGACTGGGGGTTTTCTCATGAGTCAATAGAATCTAAGGTCTGGAATTAGGGGACCATATCAGCAGTTGCTTTCAGCCAACTTCTGTAT
Source organism: Lineus longissimus (assembly GCF_910592395.1). NCBI lineage: Eukaryota > Metazoa > Nemertea > Pilidiophora > Heteronemertea > Lineidae > Lineus > Lineus longissimus. The sequence continues at coordinate 6,757,445 of NC_088319.1, read as the reverse complement.
TAAAATTAAGATCTGGAATTAGGGGACCATCTCAACAGTTGCCATGTGATTTTCACACTAAAAAATAAGAGGCCATTTCAGGTATATGCCAAACGGTAGAACAGAGATTATCTAGGCCGTTGTGCAAACAGGCTTTGCGATACACCACGAGTTGGGGTGTAGGCCTAAATTCCTTTAACTGTGAACCAAGTGCATCCACTGGCACGCTACATGTCTGTGTGACTCGCACGGATTTAGCACGTAGGGCCTACATGATGCTAATCAGCTAGGATGTATCTTGTGACCAGGACTGTAGTAATAAACATTTGCCTGAAAACATTTTTTATTTGGCCTAACAACACCTGTTTAGAATGTCAAAGAGGCCGGTATTTTCACTTAACATCAAGAGACAGAGGAGAACTGTCAAGGTGGGTGTTTGATATACAATGGTTTTCTGTTCCCTGGGTTTCTTCATTCTGTTATCTTTAATTATATTTACCTATGTCATTCAGCACTTTTTATCATGAAATGCTGCCTTTGAAACGAACCCAACCTTGCCGGCCAATCAACCAGGCGCACGAGGCACAACAGGCCGATACAATGGGTGAGGTCAAGTTTTGAGTAAAGTAAAGATAACCCTCAGATTTTTACCCTAGGGTAAAGGTAACCCCTAATAAACTCAAAACTTGACTTCTCTCCGAGGGTAAAGTTTACCTTGAGTTAACCCGGAGTAAACGCTGGTAAGTTGGTAAGTTTTACTCAAATTATACCCCAGGGTAAAGTCTACCTGAGCAAAGCAGCCATCTTTGTTAAAAGTAGAAGGAAAAATGCATTAGGGTAATCTTTACACTATGGGTGTTAACTCATAGTTTACTCGGAAAGAAGTCAAGTTTGGGGTAACCATTTGGAGGCAAGAAAGAACCTGTCAGACATGTTTTTTATGCCAGTCTATGTTCATGCTCTTGCCCAACAAAGGCATGAGAATTATTTTAGGAGGCCAGCTTATAGTGAAGAACCGGTGCACAGACATTTACGGCTAACAGATGGACAATTCGATGAAATATGTGCGGAATACCATAATTGGAGACAACAACAAGGAGGAGGAAACAGGAGGTATTTATTCTCTGTGAAGAGAATGGAGACATTTTTGCTGTATTTGGCCTCTGGTGGCTACCACCGACAAATTGGATACACACAAGTATAGCCAAATCAACAGCCATATTACACAGTAGGGAAGTTTCAGACTTCTTTGTGGATATAGCTGGCGAGCACATTGCATTTCCACGGAGGGAAGAACTTGACCAGTTAAGCACTAGCCTTCGGGATATAGATGGTGTTGAAAAACATGTTGTCATGTATTTGGATGGTGTAATCATAAAAATTCAGCGTCCAGATCATGCTGGAGACGCTTACTACTGTGGCCGGCCTGGTAAAAGCTGTGACTCTATAAACACCCAGTATATTGTTGACAAGTTTGGCAGAGTACGTCATCTCATCACAGGGCTTCCAGGAGCAACACATGACAAGACTGCTACAGAATGGGGTGATGACTTCATGAGATACTTGGATCAACTTCCGGACGATGATGTTGTGCTTGGTGATGCTGCTTACCGGAATTTGCATCCTGCTGTTTTGGTCCCATTTATAGGAAATAACCTTCAACCAGACCAGTTCGCTTTCAACAATCGCTGTACCAGAATTCGTCAAATTGTTGAACGTACCATTGGGGCATCTGAACTCAAATGGCGCATGAATCAAATGAAGGAGAATAGGTATCCTGCCAAGTATGGCCCCTTATTTGCTGCCAAATGTACCATTGCAACTTGTGTGTTACATAATCGATACACCAATTTCTTGGGGTAACATCTGTGGTCACAACCCCAAGATGAACCTAATTACTAAGTTATAGAAAACAAAGATAATAGTTTGTATTAACTCTGAACTTTGTTCAATAAAAACTCTAAGCAAAATGCACAACCTGTACTCTAAAGACGGTGATTATCTTCCATCAAAAAATATTTTTGCTTTCATTTCTTACCTCTACACGAGAAACAACTAAAATATGCCGGTACAAAATATGATTAAGGCAAGTGCTAATCAGTGGATAGAATCAAGAATCATTCTTAATTAATCATGATATTGATAATTACTCATGGATACGCCAGTGAACAGAAAAATGTCCAATCGCAAATACTCTTGCTAAATGTTACACACCATCAGTTTGTGTTTTTACCAGTTTTATGAATGAGACGCGTCTTTATCGGAATGTAGGAATGTCCTGTAAGTATCCTGTATTTAGCACAGTTATGTATCATAAACGAGAAAATAACTTGTTCTTTCAAAGAAGTTTCTCTCGATCAATCGAAATGTTTTAATCCATATCCGAAACGTTATCCAAGACAACGTTTTCAAACTGGATTCCAGTGGAGTGAGCAAATGCTTCCCTGATCAAGCGAACTTCCCCAACAAGGGATTGAAGGATTGCATTTTGTTTCTGCAGTATCTCCAGGTATTTCTCTTGCGCATTAACAGCTGAATCCAGGAGATCAGGCTTTGCTTTCTTTGATCCTGAACTTGTTGTAGCTTTTTCACGACCTTGAGTTGTCACACGTGCAGATCCAGAGGCTGTCGGGGTAGAACTGCGGCTACTACATGAAACAGGCCCCTCGTCAATCTCCAAATCTTCGTCTCCCAAATCTACTGATGATGGGCATGGGCTGATGGACCGTTTCTTTCCCGCCTTGAAAAGTTGGACTGGTCTGACTACACTAGATGTTGGTGTAATGACGACATCTGGACGTGCTGCTCCCCCTTTTGGAAAGTACAAGTCATAGTAAGTCTGAAAGCAATCAAAAAGTTCCTCCGAGTCCCTCAATTTCAGACTTGGCCGTAGTTCAGTGCCAGTCCCCGACTTCATGTTCTCCTTGATGACCGTACGGAACTCTTTAGCCAGGTTTTTGACCATGTTTTCAACAACAGTTCCTGCCACAGAAAAAAGATCTCCTACCTCATTGAAAAACTCACTGTTTGATTTCTTTTGGCCTGCTTGAACCGTTCATGATTATCAGTGAGGTAACTTAGAGCCTCGATCATTTTCTGTTCATTCCAACGAAATCTTTTCTTCCCTTGGTCCATACTGGAGGCAGTCATACTTCTTTCTGTGTGTCTGTACTTCGGAATAATACAAGTAGCACTGCTTATGACATAGAGCATGCACATGAAGCATGTGCTTATCAGAGTAAAGATTCAAGGAATCTGTGTGTAGAAATGGGGAATTCCCAAGGGTTACTAAGGAGTTATCTTATAGTTACTTTAGAGTTACCCTAAGGTATACTAAGAGTTTACTCAGAGTTTACCTGTATCTGGGGTAAAGATCTCAGGTTAACTCAATGTAAACTCAAAGTTAACTCAATCCGGTTTTACTCAAGACTTGACCTCACCCAATATACATGTTCTGTATTAAGTACGTCATCTGTCATGCACACCCAAAAAAAATCTTCCTGCAAGATGATTCACAGGGGGTGTCTATAAACCGAAGACCAAAGACCGAAGACCGAAGATCGAAGATGGAAGACCCCCCCCAAAACTATAAAACGAAGATCCCCCCAACTATAAAAGGAAGACCCCCAACTATAAAAGGAAGACCCTAATGTCAACTATAAAACGAAGATCCCCCCAACTATAAAAGGAAGACCCTAATGTCAACTATAAAACGAAGATCCCCCCAACTATAAAAGGAAGACCCTAATGTCAACTATAAAACGAAGATCCCCCCAACTAGAAAAGGAAGACCCTAATGTCAACTATAAAACGAAGATCCCCCCAACTAGAAAAGGAAGACCCTGATGTCAACTATAAAACGAAGATCCCCCCATCTATAAAAGGAAGACCCTAATGTCAACTATAAAACGAAGATCCCCCCAACTATAAAAGGAAGACCCTAATGTCAACTATAAAACGAAGATCCCCCAACTATAAAAGGAAGACCCTGATGTCAACTATAAAACGAAGATCCCCCCAACTATAAAAGGAAGACCCTAATGTCAACTATAAAACGAAGATCCCCCAACTATAAAAGGAAGACCCTAATGTCAACTATAAAACGAAGATCCCCCAACTATAAAAGGAAGACCCTGATGTCAACTATAAAACGAAGATCCCCCCAACTATAAAAGGAAGACCCTAATGTCAACTATAAAACGAAGATCCCCCAATCTATAAAAGGAAGACCCTAATTGGCCGTGTGATCAACTAACCTGCTGGGAGCCTATGACGATACACACACATGCACATAGAAACAGCTTCTGGACGAAGCTGAGGGCTGGCTATGATGAGTACAGTGAGAAACTAGGTCATATTGGAGCACGGCTGCATGGTAACAGGTACGGGGCTCCCCGCCTTATGTAAACTGTGCCACTAAGCTGCTAAGGCTAGACACGACTGGTGTAGTACCCGGTACACTTACTTTCTCAAATCATTAATGTAGCATGGACCGAAAATGAAAACAAACTGTGCAGTAACTGAACATGAGAATGAAAACCATCAGGGTCTTCCTTTTATAGATGGGGGGATCTTCGTTTTATAGTTGACATTAGGGTCTTCCTTTTATAGATTGGGGATCTTCGTTTTATAGTTGACATTAGGGTCTTCCTTTTATAGTTGGGGGGATCTTCGTTTTATAGTTGACATCAGGGTCTTCCTTTTCTAGTTGGGGGGATCTTCGTTTTATAGTTGACATTAGGGTCTTCCTTTTATAGTTGGGGGGATCTTCGTTTTATAGTTGACATCAGGGTCTTCCTTTTATAGTTGGGGGGATCTTCGTTTTATAGTTGACATCAGGGTCTTCCTTTTATAGTTGGGGGATCTTCGTTTTATAGTTGACATTAGGGTCTTCCTTTTATAGTTGGGGGGATCTTCGTTTTATAGTTGACATCAGGGTCTTCCTTTTATAGTTGGGGGGATCTTCGTTTTATAGTTGACATCAGGGTCTTCCTTTTATAGTTGGGGGATCTTCGTTTTATAGTTGACATTAGGGTCTTCCTTTTATAGTTGGGGGATCTTCGTTTTATAGTTGACATCAGGGTCTTCCTTTTATAGTTGGGGGGATCTTCGTTTTATAGTTTTGGGGGGGGTCTTCCATCTTCGATCTTCGGTCTTCGGTCTTTGGTCTTCGGTTTATAGACACCCGATTCACAGGTAATTCAAATATAAGAAAACAAACTTTGAAAAAAGGTTGGTGCAAAGCAACTACTGATATGGTCCCCTAATTCCAAACCTTAGATTCTATTGACTCATGAGAAAACCCCCAGTCTGCAGACGGTATGCAGCATGCATTTTCTGCCCGCCGGAGGTTCTCCACTTGACGCTTGCGACCAAGGATAAACTTAAAAAGTGGGGAATGACAGAAAACGACACATGCGAAACATGTGCAACTAACATAGACGAAACTAATTTGCACATATTCACAGACTGCCCAGTTGCTTTCAACCTATGGGGGCGCATAAACCCTTTAATTGAACAGATTCTAGGCAAACCCTGCAGGTTAGACTTGCATAAAATCTGTTTCGGAATCTCATTTCAAAACACCATCGCGGCAGACAAACCAAAACTACAACTTTCAAATTTCCTCATCTTTCTTGCAAAACACATACTCTGGAGAACACATAAACCCAAGGCAAACTTAGTACAAATATTCAAAGCAAACGTAATCAGCAGATTAAAACAAGAATTGACCAAAGCCGGAAGTTCTCCGACGCAAAGTCTAGTCTTCCAAACCGACTGGTGTTGCAATAACATCCTGTGTGACACGGATACCTTTGAACTCAGAAAAAAACTTCATCTAACTGTATGTAAGCCTATTAACTCTGGCGACATTCATTCATTAACAACAACACGATTAACTTTGTGTTACCACGACTTCCTCCACCAAAATCACTCCTGAAATAACTATTCAGCACAATAAAAGAACTTCTAAGCCACTGTTTGTACAATGAATGCCTAACCATCCCCAGCACAACAATATGGCCAGCAAGCAAGCCATCACAGAACTGCATCACCTGTAAAAATAATGTCAAGTGTTTCTTTTCAACTACAGCTCGTTAGGCAGAACAAAACTGTAAAACCTCCGCAGGCCGATTTGCGCCGCCTAGATTGCTAAGATATGTTGACCACTCCCTGAGATATGTAAGGGATAGCTAGCTCATTATCATTGTTACTTTTACATGTTGTTACAATAAAAGATTAAAAAAAAACAAAAAACGTTGATCAGGGCAGAGACCTGTATTCATCCACGACCGGAAGTGTGGCACAGTCACATAGAGCTTATCAAAATGTCAAGTTGTGGTAAATACATGGCTGGGATGGACCAAAGTGGAATTAATTCTCAATCTGTGGTTGATTCTTAATCTACAGAGTCAGGCCATCACAGAAATATGCTTTTTGATAATATATTTAAGAAAATGTGGTCTCACTGGTCAGTTTAGAACTTGTACTTTGACAGGGCCATATCAATGCGCCAGTGACGTTTTGATGGATATGGTGTACGGAAATCTTTTTTTCTCAGGCAATTGGAATTTTTTAAAACTTTATTATGCTATTGGCAAAGGGTTCTTCTTGACACATATAAAATTTTGTGCAGATTGATTTGTCCAATGAGTACTTTTTTTACCAAAACCTATGCACAACAATGTACATGTACACGTAATGTCCATTCGACGTTGAAGTTGCCAACCAAACTGTGTCCTTTCGAGTTCGAAAACCACGTGAGGGATGAATTTACCGTGATGTTTACGGTCGCGTGTGGCGAAAATCAAGCATACTTACCTGGCACAGGAGTTAACGTTGATCAATAAGGACGTTCTCCCAGGGCGAGGCCTTTCCATTGCACTTCGGTTGGGCTGACCCTTGCGATCACCCCAAATGTGGGTGACTCGGGTGCAGCATTTATGGTAGTGGGGGACTGCGTACGCGCTATCCCCTTACAAACTAAAAGAAAGAAGAGACCCTCTTTGCTCCCTCTAGGAAAACACCCTTGGGTTATCACAAGGGCCAATTGTCGGGAGGTATAAATGCTGGTACGCGTGCAGCAATTGAACGTGCGCGTGAACTCGTCGTGTGATGGGCGCCCCAACCACGCAACCACGTCTGTAATGCGACGAAGCTGTTCAAGCGAGTATGAATGAAAATAACGTGTCCGAAATCTTATATTCAAGCACATGCATTGGTCGGTGAAGGCCTCCATGAGAATACATAGGCTGTCTCGAGCTTTGCCTCTGCGTATAGGCCTCCTCCTGTGTGTCGTTCCATTCGACGTTGAAGTTGCCAACCAAACTGTGTCCTTTCGAGTTCGAAAACCACGTGAGGGATGAATTTACCGTGATGTTTACGGTCGCGTGTGGCGAAAATCAAGCATACTTACCTGGCACAGGAGTTAACGTTGATCAATAAGGACGTTCTCCCAGGGCGAGGCCTTTCCATTGCACTTCGGTTGGGCTGACCCTTGCGATCACCCCAAATGTGGGTGACTCGGGTGCAGCATTTATGGTAGTGGGGGACTGCGTACGCGCTATCCCCTTACAAACTAAAAGAAAGAAGAGACCCTCTTTGCTCCCTCTAGGAAAACACCCTTGGGTTATCACAAGGGCCAATTGTCGGGAGGTATAAATGCTGGTACGCGTGCAGCAATTGAACGTGCGCGTGAACTCGTCGTGTGATGGGCGCCCCAACCACGCAACCACGTCTGTAATGCGACGAAGCTGTTCAAGCGAGTATGAATGAAAATAACGTGTCCGAAATCTTATATTCAAGCACATGCATTGGTCGGTGAAGGCCTCCATGAGAATACATAGGCTGTCTCGAGCTTTGCCTCTGCGTATAGGCCTCCTCCTGTGTGTCGTTCCATTCGACGTTGAAGTTGCCAACCAAACTGTGTCCTTTCGAGTTCGAAAACCACGTGAGGGATGAATTTACCGTGATGTTTACGGTCGCGTGTGGCGAAAATCAAGCATACTTACCTGGCACAGGAGTTAACGTTGATCAATAAGGACGTTCTCCCAGGGCGAGGCCTTTCCATTGCACTTCGGTTGGGCTGACCCTTGCGATCACCCCAAATGTGGGTGACTCGGGTGCAGCATTTATGGTAGTGGGGGACTGCGTACGCGCTATCCCCTTACAAACTAAAAGAAAGAAGAGACCCTCTTTGCTCCCTCTAGGAAAACACCCTTGGGTTATCACAAGGGCCAATTGTCGGGAGGTATAAATGCTGGTACGCGTGCAGCAATTGAACGTGCGCGTGAACTCGTCGTGTGATGGGCGCCCCAACCACGCAACCACGTCTGTAATGCGACGAAGCTGTTCAAGCGAGTATGAATGAAAATAACGTGTCCGAAATCTTATATTCAAGCACATGCATTGGTCGGTGAAGGCCTCCATGAGAATACATAGGCTGTCTCGAGCTTTGCCTCTGCGTATAGGCCTCCTCCTGTGTGTCGTTCCATTCGACGTTGAAGTTGCCAACCAAACTGTGTCCTTTCGAGTTCGAAAACCACGTGAGGGATGAATTTACCGTGATGTTTACGGTCGCGTGTGGCGAAAATCAAGCATACTTACCTGGCACAGGAGTTAACGTTGATCAATAAGGACGTTCTCCCAGGGCGAGGCCTTTCCATTGCACTTCGGTTGGGCTGACCCTTGCGATCACCCCAAATGTGGGTGACTCGGGTGCAGCATTTATGGTAGTGGGGGACTGCGTACGCGCTATCCCCTTACAAACTAAAAGAAAGAAGAGACCCTCTTTGCTCCCTCTAGGAAAACACCCTTGGGTTATCACAAGGGCCAATTGTCGGGAGGTATAAATGCTGGTACGCGTGCAGCAATTGAACGTGCGCGTGAACTCGTCGTGTGATGGGCGCCCCAACCACGCAACCACGTCTGTAATGCGACGAAGCTGTTCAAGCGAGTATGAATGAAAATAACGTGTCCGAAATCTTATATTCAAGCACATGCATTGGTCGGTGAAGGCCTCCATGAGAATACATAGGCTGTCTCGAGCTTTGCCTCTGCGTATAGGCCTCCTCCTGTGTGTCGTTCCATTCGACGTTGAAGTTGCCAACCAAACTGTGTCCTTTCGAGTTCGAAAACCACGTGAGGGATGAATTTACCGTGATGTTTACGGTCGCGTGTGGCGAAAATCAAGCATACTTACCTGGCACAGGAGTTAACGTTGATCAATAAGGACGTTCTCCCAGGGCGAGGCCTTTCCATTGCACTTCGGTTGGGCTGACCCTTGCGATCACCCCAAATGTGGGTGACTCGGGTGCAGCATTTATGGTAGTGGGGGACTGCGTACGCGCTATCCCCTTACAAACTAAAAGAAAGAAGAGACCCTCTTTGCTCCCTCTAGGAAAACACCCTTGGGTTATCACAAGGGCCAATTGTCGGGAGGTATAAATGCTGGTACGCGTGCAGCAATTGAACGTGCGCGTGAACTCGTCGTGTGATGGGCGCCCCAACCACGCAACCACGTCTGTAATGCGACGAAGCTGTTCAAGCGAGTATGAATGAAAATAACGTGTCCGAAATCTTATATTCAAGCACATGCATTGGTCGGTGAAGGCCTCCATGAGAATACATAGGCTGTCTCGAGCTTTGCCTCTGCGTATAGGCCTCCTCCTGTGTGTCGTTCCATTCGACGTTGAAGTTGCCAACCAAACTGTGTCCTTTCGAGTTCGAAAACCACGTGAGGGATGAATTTACCGTGATGTTTACGGTCGCGTGTGGCGAAAATCAAGCATACTTACCTGGCACAGGAGTTAACGTTGATCAATAAGGACGTTCTCCCAGGGCGAGGCCTTTCCATTGCACTTCGGTTGGGCTGACCCTTGCGATCACCCCAAATGTGGGTGACTCGGGTGCAGCATTTATGGTAGTGGGGGACTGCGTACGCGCTATCCCCTTACAAACTAAAAGAAAGAAGAGACCCTCTTTGCTCCCTCTAGGAAAACACCCTTGGGTTATCACAAGGGCCAATTGTCGGGAGGTATAAATGCTGGTACGCGTGCAGCAATTGAACGTGCGCGTGAACTCGTCGTGTGATGGGCGCCCCAACCACGCAACCACGTCTGTAATGCGACGAAGCTGTTCAAGCGAGTATGAATGAAAATAACGTGTCCGAAATCTTATATTCAAGCACATGCATTGGTCGGTGAAGGCCTCCATGAGAATACATAGGCTGTCTCGAGCTTTGCCTCTGCGTATAGGCCTCCTCCTGTGTGTCGTTCCATTCGACGTTGAAGTTGCCAACCAAACTGTGTCCTTTCGAGTTCGAAAACCACGTGAGGGATGAATTTACCGTGATGTTTACGGTCGCGTGTGGCGAAAATCAAGCATACTTACCTGGCACAGGAGTTAACGTTGATCAATAAGGACGTTCTCCCAGGGCGAGGCCTTTCCATTGCACTTCGGTTGGGCTGACCCTTGCGATCACCCCAAATGTGGGTGACTCGGGTGCAGCATTTATGGTAGTGGGGGACTGCGTACGCGCTATCCCCTTACAAACTAAAAGAAAGAAGAGACCCTCTTTGCTCCCTCTAGGAAAACACCCTTGGGTTATCACAAGGGCCAATTGTCGGGAGGTATAAATGCTGGTACGCGTGCAGCAATTGAACGTGCGCGTGAACTCGTCGTGTGATGGGCGCCCCAACCACGCAACCACGTCTGTAATGCGACGAAGCTGTTCAAGCGAGTATGAATGAAAATAACGTGTCCGAAATCTTATATTCAAGCACATGCATTGGTCGGTGAAGGCCTCCATGAGAATACATAGGCTGTCTCGAGCTTTGCCTCTGCGTATAGGCCTCCTCCTGTGTGTCGTTCCATTCGACGTTGAAGTTGCCAACCAAACTGTGTCCTTTCGAGTTCGAAAACCACGTGAGGGATGAATTTACCGTGATGTTTACGGTCGCGTGTGGCGAAAATCAAGCATACTTACCTGGCACAGGAGTTAACGTTGATCAATAAGGACGTTCTCCCAGGGCGAGGCCTTTCCATTGCACTTCGGTTGGGCTGACCCTTGCGATCACCCCAAATGTGGGTGACTCGGGTGCAGCATTTATGGTAGTGGGGGACTGCGTACGCGCTATCCCCTTACAAACTAAAAGAAAGAAGAGACCCTCTTTGCTCCCTCTAGGAAAACACCCTTGGGTTATCACAAGGGCCAATTGTCGGGAGGTATAAATGCTGGTACGCGTGCAGCAATTGAACGTGCGCGTGAACTCGTCGTGTGATGGGCGCCCCAACCACGCAACCACGTCTGTAATGCGACGAAGCTGTTCAAGCGAGTATGAATGAAAATAACGTGTCCGAAATCTTATATTCAAGCACATGCATTGGTCGGTGAAGGCCTCCATGAGAATACATAGGCTGTCTCGAGCTTTGCCTCTGCGTATAGGCCTCCTCCTGTGTGTCGTTCCATTCGACGTTGAAGTTGCCAACCAAACTGTGTCCTTTCGAGTTCGAAAACCACGTGAGGGATGAATTTACCGTGATGTTTACGGTCGCGTGTGGCGAAAATCAAGCATACTTACCTGGCACAGGAGTTAACGTTGATCAATAAGGACGTTCTCCCAGGGCGAGGCCTTTCCATTGCACTTCGGTTGGGCTGACCCTTGCGATCACCCCAAATGTGGGTGACTCGGGTGCAGCATTTATGGTAGTGGGGGACTGCGTACGCGCTATCCCCTTACAAACTAAAAGAAAGAAGAGACCCTCTTTGCTCCCTCTAGGAAAACACCCTTGGGTTATCACAAGGGCCAATTGTCGGGAGGTATAAATGCTGGTACGCGTGCAGCAATTGAACGTGCGCGTGAACTCGTCGTGTGATGGGCGCCCCAACCACGCAACCACGTCTGTAATGCGACGAAGCTGTTCAAGCGAGTATGAATGAAAATAACGTGTCCGAAATCTTATATTCAAGCACATGCATTGGTCGGTGAAGGCCTCCATGAGAATACATAGGCTGTCTCGAGCTTTGCCTCTGCGTATAGGCCTCCTCCTGTGTGTCGTTCCATTCGACGTTGAAGTTGCCAACCAAACTGTGTCCTTTCGAGTTCGAAAACCACGTGAGGGATGAATTTACCGTGATGTTTACGGTCGCGTGTGGCGAAAATCAAGCATACTTACCTGGCACAGGAGTTAACGTTGATCAATAAGGACGTTCTCCCAGGGCGAGGCCTTTCCATTGCACTTCGGTTGGGCTGACCCTTGCGATCACCCCAAATGTGGGTGACTCGGGTGCAGCATTTATGGTAGTGGGGGACTGCGTACGCGCTATCCCCTTACAAACTAAAAGAAAGAAGAGACCCTCTTTGCTCCCTCTAGGAAAACACCCTTGGGTTATCACAAGGGCCAATTGTCGGGAGGTATAAATGCTGGTACGCGTGCAGCAATTGAACGTGCGCGTGAACTCGTCGTGTGATGGGCGCCCCAACCACGCAACCACGTCTGTAATGCGACGAAGCTGTTCAAGCGAGTATGAATGAAAATAACGTGTCCGAAATCTTATATTCAAGCACATGCATTGGTCGGTGAAGGCCTCCATGAGAATACATAGGCTGTCTCGAGCTTTGCCTCTGCGTATAGGCCTCCTCCTGTGTGTCGTTCCATTCGACGTTGAAGTTGCCAACCAAACTGTGTCCTTTCGAGTTCGAAAACCACGTGAGGGATGAATTTACCGTGATGTTTACGGTCGCGTGTGGCGAAAATCAAGCATACTTACCTGGCACAGGAGTTAACGTTGATCAATAAGGACGTTCTCCCAGGGCGAGGCCTTTCCATTGCACTTCGGTTGGGCTGACCCTTGCGATCACCCCAAATGTGGGTGACTCGGGTGCAGCATTTATGGTAGTGGGGGACTGCGTACGCGCTATCCCCTTACAAACTAAAAGAAAGAAGAGACCCTCTTTGCTCCCTCTAGGAAAACACCCTTGGGTTATCACAAGGGCCAATTGTCGGGAGGTATAAATGCTGGTACGCGTGCAGCAATTGAACGTGCGCGTGAACTCGTCGTGTGATGGGCGCCCCAACCACGCAACCACGTCTGTAATGCGACGAAGCTGTTCAAGCGAGTATGAATGAAAATAACGTGTCCGAAATCTTATATTCAAGCACATGCATTGGTCGGTGAAGGCCTCCATGAGAATACATAGGCTGTCTCGAGCTTTGCCTCTGCGTATAGGCCTCCTCCTGTGTGTCGTTCCATTCGACGTTGAAGTTGCCAACCAAACTGTGTCCTTTCGAGTTCGAAAACCACGTGAGGGATGAATTTACCGTGATGTTTACGGTCGCGTGTGGCGAAAATCAAGCATACTTACCTGGCACAGGAGTTAACGTTGATCAATAAGGCTGAGCGGACGTGTTTTTGTTCCGCTCCTCCTTGCATGTGTAGTGTATACAATGGCTAGCAATGTAATTAAACGGTATGCGGTCGTGGTTTCAAGGGCCGCTATTCAAAAGGCAACTCTGGAGGACTTTGCGGGTGATCTCGAGGCCACTTTTCCGGAGGATATTATTGGGATTGAGCAACAACGCTTTTCCTTTAAAATTTTCTGCAAATCTGAGGAGTCGAAAGAGAACATTCTGGAGAAAGTGTTTAAATACAAAAACGTTTCACTTCAAGCCAAGGACCCAGAGAAATTGGCAACTTTCATTACGCTGGAGGGGATATCCCCAATAGTTGCGCACGAAAATGTCGATAATGTACTGGCGAAATATGGAAAGATAACGTCGCCATGCCGCTTTACCCTGATTAAAGGAACGAAACTGTACAATGTATCTAAACGGATTATTGAAATTGAGCTGAAAACCCCCATACCAAGGACCTGCTGGGCAGAAAAAAATAACGGTGAGCAGGTCTCATTCAGAGCTTTTTACAAAGATCAGCCGAAGATGTGCGGCATATGCAAACAAGATGATCACATGTGGTTCGAGTGCAGGGAGGAATGCCTTCATCCGAATCATCGTGAAGAAGACTGCAGGCAGCGAGCATACCGCAGAGAGCAAGTTAATCAACTGGTACTAGAAGGACGAAACGCTGCCGACAAAGCTGATAACGCACCAGTACCAGATGCCGATCCCCAAATGGAGGTGACGCTGCAGGATGTGGAAACAACAAACAAAGCAGAGAAAGAGAAAGAAGAAGACAAGATGTCGACAATATCGACTGCAACTAGCAAGAGGGGGCGCGACAGCGAGAGCGAAGCCTCAGCTGATTCACAAACTACGCCAAAAGCAACACCGTCGAAAAAGACACTAAAAAGCACTGTTCAATTACCAGCAAACCATATCCCACTAGGATTACAAAAAGCTACAGAAACGTGGGAGATAAAGAGGCCGAAACGCAAAAACAAACGGACAAAGAATAACCCTGACACCATTTCAAAGGAGGACGGTAATGGCTACAAAACAGAATAAACGTGACTTTCAACATAAAAATGTGATCGACATAAAAATCCTGACTGAATTGGCAAATGAGATCCAAACCCGTATTCATAAGCATAGGATATTACTTGGTGTAGGTTGTTTTATCATTTAAAATGGAGTACGATCTAAGCGTTGTGTCGTTAAATGTAGACGGTCTAGTGTCATCAGACACAAAACGGAATACCCTCTCTGAAATTACCAATAAATTTACCATCACTCTTTTACAGGAAACCCATTTTAAAACCCATGAAGAAGCTATGGGCCTTCTAAAACACCTAAAAAATAAACAAATTCTCACATCAAACATACCAGAAGACAACCGAAAACATGGTGTGGCCACTATCTCAAGTGAAAATCTACATGTAACGAAAATGAAAAGAGACAAAAATGGCCGAATCCTTAGTGTACTTTATAAACTTGTAGACAAATTTATAAATGTGATAAATATTTACGCACCAAATATTCCGGCCGAACGCCAACGCTTCCTAAGTAGTATCAAAAACTTCACACTAAAACCTACAAACGCTGAGAATACTGGTAACCTACCCACTGAATTCATCTTAGGCGGTGATTTCAATTGCATTGAAAACTTTGAACTAGACAGACTCGGTCTCTCGCAGAATAAAAAATGTCTAATTGGTAAAAATGAGATTCAAAAACTAACATCTGATCTAAACTTGACTGACATCTTAAGGTATCAATTCCCAAATTTAAAAGTCTTCTCAAGACACTCCAAAAACTTTGACACTAGCTCACGTATTGATAGAATCTATGTTTCAGAAAATTTAATCCATTCTTGTGTAAACGTTAAAATCGAACCATATCCATTATCAGATCATAACTTAGCCAGCTTACAACTGAAAACACCCGCCACAAGGCCAAGAGGACCAAACACGTGGCATCTAAATACAGAAATACTAAAAAGCTCACTATATCGAGAAAAAGTAAATACTCTCTGGGCATCATGGCAATCCAAGAGGCATGAATATGATGACCTTGCAAAATGGTGGGACATTGGTAAAAATAAGATAAAATACCTCTCAATACAATACTCAAAAGAAAAACGGAAAAACGAAAACAGACTTAAAGAAAAACTCCTTAAAGAACTTGAACAAATAACGCCTTTGGCAGAAAATCAATCAGAATATCACATAAACAGATACACCCAGGTAAAAGAATTAATTAAATCAATAGAAGAGAAAAAGCTTGAAGGAATCAAAATCAGAAGCAAAATACAATGGCGTGAGGAAGGGGAAAAATGTACGAAGTTTTTCGCTAATTTGGAAACATTAAATGCTGAAAAGAAAGTAATCGATGAACTCACTACCCCGGAAGGGAAAAGAGTGACCTCACAAGAGGAAATCTCGAAAGAACAAATTCGCTTTTATACCGAATTATACAAAAGAACACCAACATCTCCCAAAGCACAAACAAAGATTCTCAAAAACATAGACAAAAAACTAACTGAACCACAAAGTAAATCCTGTGAGGGAAAACTTACTCTGAAAGAACTAACAATCTCACAAAAAAGCTTCCAACTTGGGAAATCCCCGGGAGTAGATGGGCTTCCAATTGAGTTTTACCGAACATTTTGGGATCTCTTTGGGCCAGACCTCTTAGAAGTGGCAAACTATTGCTTTGAAAATAAACTCTTATCAAATACAATGCGAACAGGAGTCATAACCCTCCTCTATAAAAAAGGAGACAAAACTCTGTTAAAAAACTGGCGACCCATTTCACTACTCTGTATTGATTATAAAATCATCACAAAATGTCTAGCAAACAGATTAAAGAAAGTCCTTCCTCATATCATACACAGTGACCAAACATGTGGCATAGAAGGTCGACAAATACACGATAATGCGCATTTCACGAGAGACCTTATTGAATACGTTAATCAAACTAATAAACCTGGCTTTTTGTTGTGCCTTGACCAAATGAAGGCCTTTGATAAAGTCTCGTGGGACTATCTGTACAAGACACTTCAAACCTTCAACTTTCGAGAAGATTTCATCAACTGGGTTACACTATTTTACACGGACATAAAATCACACATAAAAAACAACGGCTGGCTATCAGGCGCCTTTAAACTAGAACAAGGAGTCAGACAGGGGTGTTGCTTATCTGCCCTGCTGTATATACTAGTGGCGGAAACACTGGCAGAAACAATACGAAAAAATAAAAACATCAAAGGCATAAAACTACCAAACCAAAAAACAAGCAAAATAAAACAGTATGCAGACGATAACACATTAACACTTTCAACAATTGAATCACTACCCCACGTCTTTGATGTACTAGAAACATACGAACAGGCCAGCGGTTCCAAAGTAAACAAAGAAAAAACGGAAGGCCTCTGGATAGGCTCCTTCAAAAATAACATGAACAAGCCAATGAATTTAACTTGGAAGAATGACAAGATAAAAATATACGGCATGTTCTTCGGAAATACAAGGTACGATGAAGACAATTGGGCCCCCAAAATTCTAAAAATTCAGCGAATCCTGAACCTTTGGAAACAAAGGGACCTTTCTATAACGGGGAAAACAACAGTCATCAACACCTTTTTAACCTCACAGATCTGGTACCTATCAGCGGTCTACCCAATGCCGGACAAATACATTAACAAAATCCAGACATCTTTCGAAAACTTCATTTGGAAAAACCGGAAGCACTGGGTGAAAAAAGATATTCTATATAAACCTCTCAACGAAGGAGGTATAAATCTCACTAACATAACAAACAAAATAAAAACCCAAAGAGTTAAACATATCCTGAGATACCTGGACAACCACAATTATGCATGGAAATGCTTCATCGATCAAAGACTCCAAACACAATACGGGGCCCACAACAAAGACAATATTCTACTGGAAAAGAACTTCAAAGCCAAAACAACAGGAAGCAAATTCCTCAATCAAACCTTAGGTTACTGGGAACAAATACACAGAAGCTTTAAGCTGCCAAAATACAGGAATGCCCGTGACCTGCTACACCAAAACCTCTTCAATAACACGGAACTAAAGACCCAGCTGAACCTCACGGAAAAACAGTTTATAAAGGCTAATGTGGTACAAGTCAAAGACATATTCTGTAATGGCGAACGCATAGAGTTTGAGGAAAATGACAAGATAAAACACATCCCAAATGGAGAAGAAAAACTTGAAAATCTGTACTCTAAAATCCCTAGAGAATGGAAAATCAAACTCATAACAGCAAGCGAAACAAAGGGAGCGCAAAATTTTAGTATTAATCTAAACAAAAAATCCATCAACAAACTCAAATCAACAGATATTTACAACCACTTGATCAGTGAAACAACACGAGATTTCACACCCAAGTCGTACCAAACATTTCAAGAAATCATAAATGATGAAATCAACTGGAAAATTAATTGGCTTAATGCACAAAACCCCTTAAGTGCCAACAAAACTAGAGAATTACAATGGAGGTTCTCCCACTTGACGCTTGCGACCAAGGATAAACTTAAAAAGTGGGGAATGACAGAAAACGACACATGCGAAACATGTGCAACTAATATAGAAGAAACTAATTTGCACATATTCACAGACTGCCCAGTTGCTTTCAACCTATGGGGGCGCATAAACCCTTTAATCGAACAGATTCTAGGCAAACCCTGCAGGTTAGACTTGCATAAAATCTGTTTCGGAATCTCATTTCAAAACACCATCGCGGCAGACAAACCAAACCTACAACTTTCAAATTTCCTCATCTTTCTTGCAAAACACATACTATGGAGAAACCGAAATATTATTCTCACTGAACCAGATAAACCCAAGGCAAACTTAGTACAAATATTCAAAGCAAACGTAATCAGCAGATTAAAACAAGAATTGACCAAAGCCGGAAGTTCCCCGACACAAAGTCTAGTCTTCCAAACCGACTGGTGTTGCAATAACATCCTGTGTAACACGGATACCTTTGAACTCAGAAGAAACTTCATCTAACTGTATATAAGCCTATTAACTCTGGCGACATTCATTCATTAACAACAACACGTTTAACTTAAGTGTTACCACGACTTCCTCCACCAAAATCACTCCTGAAATAACTATTCAGCACAATAAAAGAATTTCTAAGCCACTGTTTGTACAATGAATGCCTAACCATCCCCTCTTCCAGCACAACAATATGGCCAGCAAGCAAGCCATCACAGAACTGCATCACCTGTAAAAATAATGTCAAGTGTTTCTTTTCAACTACAGCTCGTTAGGCAGAACAAACTGTAAAACCTCCGCAGGCCGATTTGCGCCGCCTAGATTGCTAAGAGATGTAGACCACTCCCTGAGCTTTGTAAGGGATAGCTAGCTCATTATCATTGTTACTTTTACATGTTGTTACAATAAAAGATAAAAAAAAAAAAAAAAAACGTTGATCAATAAGGACGTTCTCCCAGGGCGAGGCCTTTCCATTGCACTTCGGTTGGGCTGACCCTTGCGATCACCCCAAATGTGGGTGACTCGGGTGCAGCATTTATGGTAGTGGGGGACTGCGTACGCGCTATCCCCTTACAAACTAAAAGAAAGAAGAGACCCTCTTTGCTCCCTCTAGGAAAACACCCTTGGGTTATCACAAGGGCCAATTGTCGGGAGGTATAAATGCTGGTACGCGTGCAGCAATTGAACGTGCGCGTGAACTCGTCGTGTGATGGGCGCCCCAACCACGCAACCACGTCTGTAATGCGACGAAGCTGTTCAAGCGAGTATGAATGAAAATAACGTGTCCGAAATCTTATATTCAAGCACATGCATTGGTCGGTGAAGGCCTCCATGAGAATACATAGGCTGTCTCGAGCTTTGCCTCTGCGTATAGGCCTCCTCCTGTGTGTCGTTCCATTCGACGTTGAAGTTGCCAACCAAACTGTGTCCTTTCGAGTTCGAAAACCACGTGAGGGATGAATTTACCGTGATGTTTACGGTCGCGTGTGGCGAAAATCAAGCATACTTACCTGGCACAGGAGTTAACGTTGATCAATAAGGACGTTCTCCCAGGTACCCGCTTCTCGGCCCGTTGGCTAAGATAAAAGTATCAGTATCATTTTTCATCTTTGCTACAATATCGTAAATTTCAGAAGGACCGGGGAGCAGTACGTGCAATATTCATTTTATTCATTAGATTTCGTGGAATTTCGTCCTTATTCGTTGTGGGATTCCTTTGTGTTCGATCCTTTGTGTTGACCGCACTTGTTTACTTTGCTTTTACCTCGACCGCACCCTTACATATACACTACACTGTACATAGATTTTAGCCTTAAGCCATGGCGTCGTCGTATGCCGGCGCCGTGGCCCAGCAGCAACAGGATGGGCCCTATGAGGCAGAGGTGGTTGATATTATTAAACGAAGCTTGGTTTCAGTAGATTATAGAACGAACCATGATGATGGAGATATAAAACAATATATGATTGTGAAGGCTTTAATTGAGAATGGGATCCCCATAGGAAGTATTAAAACAGTTTTAAAAGTGGGTCAAGGACATTTTAGTGTCAGGTTCCAAAAGGGGGACCCGCAAATGGATGAGGTCCCAGCGGTTTTGGACATTAACGGGGTAGGATTTTGGCTCGAAAAAGCAGCTGACTTTGAAATCAAAAGATTCCACACGAGCAGGTACGTAAAGGTGCACAATTACCCGGGAGAGTGTGACATTGGATGGATAAGAGAGACATTACAAAAGTATGGCTTAGTGAAAGCAGCAAAGAGAGAGATGTTGAGGGAGTATAACACGGTAGAGAGTGGCACGGTGACAGTTGTCATGAATGTGGGGGCTAAAGTCCCAAAAGTAATTTATGTAAAGGGCAACAGATTCCGGACTTGGTATAGAGGCCAAGAAGACGAACTGAGGGGAGACGCCACGTGCTTTCGCTGCCGGAGAAAAGGGCATTATCGATATGAATGTACAGAGCAGTTGGGGGATAGAGCAGACGAAAAGGAGAATGAGAAGGAAGATGACGCGGAAGGAAGAGTACGAAGTGTAGTGCAGAGAGTTGAGCAGGGAGAGAAGGTCGAAGATGGTGAGAAGGAGTTAGGCGAAGAGAGCGAGAGTAGTGCAGCGGGCAGGTGTGAGGAGATGGGAGAGAGTGTCGAGGATGGCGAGAAAGAGAATAGTGACGAAACAGGGAAGGAGGCAGCTAGAGATGGAGAATGGCGAGGTGTAGTGAAGGCTAGGAGGAGAGGGGAACAGTCAGTTTGGGACACGCCCACAGAGGTGGCAAACCGGCTAAAAGAAGCAAAGGACAGTGTAGAGGAGAGTACGGATGATGAGCTGAGAGACCTTTCCAAGCCGTTAAGTATAGACCTAGACTCTCCAACTAATGTCAATGTAATTTTGAAAGGTTTCGCAGGTAGTAGGCCGACGACTCCTGACGGGGATGCCGAGCGGCTTGTTGGCACTGTCAAGAGGGGAAATGATAGGGTTGAAAAAAGCCCAGAGGACTTAACGAACAAGGCCCAAAACAAACAAAACAACAAAAAGCCCAACTTGGGAGTGCCATCAAGAACAAGGCGTACCTCGCCAGGTAAGAGTCGGGTTACATCTGCGAAGCCTTTCAAATATTAAAAAAAAAAAAAAAATGCATATTAAGTCTATGAATCACCTTTTCACCCTCATCAGTATATTAATCATGGCATCTAATGTAATAACAATGAATGTGAATGGTTTGTATGAAAAGAGAATAAGTGTTTTAAACAAAATTGTAAGACTCAAGTGTGATGTGGCATGTTTACAGGAAGTGCATGTGGTGCCGGACAATTTGGGACCATGGGTTAATCGGAACTATGGACTTTATTTCTACAGCAGTGGCCAGGCTCACGCCGGCACAGCTATTATAACCAGGGCAGCTGTGGAGAGGGAGTTCGTAGTTCCAGGGGGTTTACAGGGGAGGGTATGCCATGTGAAATTGATGTCTGGCACACATGTACTTTCTGTATACATGCCCACACAGAATCCTAAAAATCATGATAAGGCCATAATCTTTTGTCAAAGTTTTAAAGAATACGTCAGGAAATTAAGAGGGGAAAACCTGATTCTAGGGGGGGATTTTAATTTTGCATCGTCGAGGGAGGACAGAGGGACAGGTACTTTATTTCCAGGGGACATTTTATATAAAAGACTTTGGCAGGAGATTATGGACTTATTAAACATCAAGGACAGCTATAGGGAATTGAATCCAACTACAAAGAGTTACACCTATCATAGAGGAAACGTGAGGTCGAGGCTAGATAGAATTTTTACAAATTGTATAGTTAAGAAAATGGACCATGTAGCGTTAGTTTTTACAGACCATTATGGCGTGTGGGGTGCAGTGGAGACCATAGGGAAAAGGAAAATGGGCAAAGGTTTTTGGAAATTAAATAATAGCTTGTTGAGGGATGAAGGCACAGAAAGGGAGGTAACACAATTTTGGAGGGGGTGGCAGAAACGGAAAGGGGATTTTGAGTGCCCAATAGACTGGTGGGAGAAGGGGAAACAGAAATTACAGGGGATTTTTAAAAAGAATGGTAAGAGGGTGAATAGGGAAAGGGGAGCACGTATTTGGGAACTGGAAAAAGAATTGGATAACCTGGGGAAAGAGAGGGATAGAGGGGTGGATAACAGGGAGAGGTGGGAGGAAATACGTGAGGAACTGAACAATTTGGAAATGAGGGATCTGGAGGGGGCAAAAGTGAGGGCGGGGGCAAGGTTCATAGAGGAGAGAGAGGCACCCACCACTGAGTTTTTTAAGGTAGAAGTAAGGTCCAAAACAGTTATCAACCAATTGAAGAATAGTGAGGATGTTGTGTTAGAAAAACAAGAGGATATTTTAAATGAGGTAAAAAAATTTTATGAGGAATTATATAGGAAGAAAGAGACTGACAAAGTGTATAAAGATAGGTTTGCGGCAAAAATTGTAAAAAAACTGACAGGGGAGCAGCAAAACACACTGGAGGGGTTAATAACTACGGGGGAGGTACAAAGGGAATTGAAAAATATGAAGGTCGGAAAATCACCAGGGATAGACGGGTTAGGGAAAGAATTTTACGTGTATTATTGGGATATTTTGGGTGACGATTTGGTAGAAACAATAAATAATGTATTCTTGCGGGAAAAGTTGGGGGGAACAATGAAAACGGCGGTAATTTCTATTTTATTCAAAAAAGGGGACCCAAGGGATATCAAAAATTATAGGCCTGTAAGTTTGTTAACAGTAGATTACAAGATAATCACTAAAGTTTTGAAATCGAGGCTTTCGGGGGTCATGAGCGACCTGGTGCACCCAGATCAAGCATGTGGAATTCCAAAAAGGTCAATTAATGATCAATTATTTAATATTCAAACCATCATAGAGCATGCATCGGATTCTGGAGGGGCATTGGTGGCTGTTGACCTCCGAAAAGCATTTGATCTTGTATCGCATGAATGGCTATTTCAATGTTTAGAGACCATGAGGTTTGGCCATAACTTTATGAGATGGATGAGAGTCTTGTATGATGCGCCGGAGAGTAGGGTGCTGGTGAATGGTTTCCTGTCAGAGTCATTCAGGGTGGGCAGATCTGTCAGACAAGGTTGCAGTCTGTCCCCTTTGCTGTTTGTCCTCTGTCAGGAGCCGCTCGCCTGCGCCATACGCTCCGACGAGCGGGTGCGTGGCATTAGGCTGCCGAACGTTAAACAACAGGTTAAAAATATCGCTTTCGCGGATGATGCCACGCACCCGATTGCAACACCTTGCATACGGGCTCTTTTTTCGGTCTATAACGATTTTGGCCAAGCCTCAGGGTCTGATATAAATATAGCGAAAACAGAGATTTTATTGTTGGGCGGTTTTTCCCGCCAAAACATCCCGATAGAGTACAGGCAATATATCGTGAAAATTTCAAATATTTTAGGGATACCGTGGACAAAGGCAGGACCTTGTGGGGAAACGTATTGGAAGAAAATTGGGGAAAAAATGGGGAAAACGGTCAAACTATGGGAAAACAGACGCCTGTCCTTCGTTGGGAAAGTTTTGGTGGTTAAGACCGTCCTAGTATCGAAATTATGGTATGGGGCCAGGGTTATGAAATTACCAAAGAAGTACTGTATAAAATTCGTAAAAACTATTTTTAAATTTTTGTGGTCCAACAAAATGGAATTAATTAAAAGGAGTACCATGGTTCAATCGTTTGGCGATGGAGGGGTAGGGATGCCGCATGTAGCCAGTAAATGTCGGGCCCTGTTCATGGAAAGGTTGAAACAACTCTACAAAGTACAAGAGGGGGGTGTCGCCCAGCCATGGATAGGGTACGGCATTTACAAAGTAGGCATCACTTTGCGGCATCACTGCCCCGAGATCGCCAAAAATACTTATATGCATAGAGTAATTGGTACACACGGTGTGTGGGAAGAAATTTTATACCAATGCAAAGCTGCAAAATTGAAAATGGGTAGGTCCCAATGGGTTAATATCACCGCAGCTAGCTTATACGGGGAGATAATGAAAAGTGGGCCTAACATCCCACACACGGTGTGTACCAAGATTTTCAATGTAAACTGGAGTCGGATATGGAACAATGTATGGAACAACAACATTTTATACAATAATGAAAAAGAACTGTACTACAAGCTCGTTCATAGAGCCTTACCTGTAAAAGCCATGTTCAAAGGTCTTCCTAATATCCAGAGAAACTGTGCGAGATGTTATCCCAGTCAAACTGAAACCATAAAACATGCGTTTTATGAGTGTGTGACAATACAGCCTGTTTTGAACTCGTTGATAAATTTGTTCAGAAGGAAAAATTGGCCAGATATAAATTTTGAGCGCATTA
This sequence comes from Lineus longissimus, assembly GCF_910592395.1. Classification (NCBI taxonomy): domain Eukaryota; kingdom Metazoa; phylum Nemertea; class Pilidiophora; order Heteronemertea; family Lineidae; genus Lineus; species Lineus longissimus. Next base: position 6,733,193 of record NC_088319.1, on the reverse strand, counting down.
TATGCCCAGAATTTGCAAATTGCAAGGGGAAGGATAAAATTGTGGGTGCTTTGGGAATTTATATACACGTTATTTGGGGGGGACGCGCCAGCATTTGGCGGGGGAACCAAGATAATAGCCTGAACGAGTTTGAAAAACGAATTCAAAACAGACTGTAAGGTCAAGGTCACAAATATGGGGATTCCCCACTTCACTATAATCTGAACTTCTGTTAAAATAAACGAGCAGGTAGCATGTAATCAAAGTGGCTCAAGCGGATTGTCGGGGCTTGCAAACTAGAAGACCCAGGTTCGATTCCGCCACTGGGCGCATGTTTATTTATTTGTCTTTTTCCTTTTTATCTTTTTATTTTTCATTTACATTTCTTTTGTTTTGACTGGGTTAAACATCTCACACAGTACTGTAAATAGCGAGAGAAATGTTTGTAAATAGATGTAAATTTTGAATGAGCACCACACAGATAATAAGTTTTATAAATATAGAAATTATTGGCAACATACATTAGCTCAGTGCACCATCAGGGGTCAAAATGAGACAATGAGTTGGGATCGACCCCTGAACTGGGCAAACATAATTGTAAATAGCGGCCATTGAGCACTTGGAAGCACATTGTTTTATACTATTATATTGTTAATTTATTTAATATTGGAGTAACTTAGAAACTAAAGCACATTTATTCACTGTTTACTTTATACAATTATTATCCATTGGTGCTAGATCAAAAATAACATATTTATCGACATTAAAGAGAAAATTAGTCGGCAATGGTGCTTTCACGAGAATTAAACACTCATATTTATTATGAATCACATTTTATTTTACGTTAGTTGTACACAATTATCCATTGGTGCTATATCAAAAAAAGAACATGTTTATATATTGATATAATAGAAAACGCTAGTCAACAATGGTGCTCCCACAGTTTTAAACACTTACTTTAACTAAGCTCACATGTAACATTGGTGTTTTATTCATATTGTGTAAACACACTCGGCTGTGGGATCGACGTGCCGTCGCGGCGCCGAGTGCGGTCTCGCTCATAAGCTGTCAACACCGGCGACGGGACGGCACCGGACGATGTCACAGTGATTGTGTTAGTTATATATTGTAGTAGGGAGATTGGTGTAATTGGTGTATTGTATAGGAAAATGCAGAACCATGTTATTGTGTATGTGATTTGTATAGGATATATGACAATAAATGACACCCACTGCGGGTTCAAGCTCAAAAAAAAAAGGACGTTCTCCCAGGGCGAGGCCTTTCCATTGCACTTCGGTTGGGCTGACCCTTGCGATCACCCCAAATGTGGGTGACTCGGGTGCAGCATTTATGGTAGTGGGGGACTGCGTACGCGCTATCCCCTTACAAACTAAAAGAAAGAAGAGACCCTCTTTGCTCCCTCTAGGAAAACACCCTTGGGTTATCACAAGGGCCAATTGTCGGGAGGTATAAATGCTGGTACGCGTGCAGCAATTGAACGTGCGCGTGAACTCGTCGTGTGATGGGCGCCCCAACCACGCAACCACGTCTGTAATGCGACGAAGCTGTTCAAGCGAGTATGAATGAAAATAACGTGTCCGAAATCTTATATTCAAGCACATGCATTGGTCGGTGAAGGCCTCCATGAGAATACATAGGCTGTCTCGAGCTTTGCCTCTGCGTATAGGCCTCCTCCTGTGTGTCGTTCCATTCGACGTTGAAGTTGCCAACCAAACTGTGTCCTTTCGAGTTCGAAAACCACGTGAGGGATGAATTTACCGTGATGTTTACGGTCGCGTGTGGCGAAAATCAAGCATACTTACCTGGCACAGGAGTTAACGTTGATCAATAAGGACGTTCTCCCAGGGCGAGGCCTTTCCATTGCACTTCGGTTGGGCTGACCCTTGCGATCACCCCAAATGTGGGTGACTCGGGTGCAGCATTTATGGTAGTGGGGGACTGCGTACGCGCTATCCCCTTACAAACTAAAAGAAAGAAGAGACCCTCTTTGCTCCCTCTAGGAAAACACCCTTGGGTTATCACAAGGGCCAATTGTCGGGAGGTATAAATGCTGGTACGCGTGCAGCAATTGAACGTGCGCGTGAACTCGTCGTGTGATGGGCGCCCCAACCACGCAACCACGTCTGTAATGCGACGAAGCTGTTCAAGCGAGTATGAATGAAAATAACGTGTCCGAAATCTTATATTCAAGCACATGCATTGGTCGGTGAAGGCCTCCATGAGAATACATAGGCTGTCTCGAGCTTTGCCTCTGCGTATAGGCCTCCTCCTGTGTGTCGTTCCATTCGACGTTGAAGTTGCCAACCAAACTGTGTCCTTTCGAGTTCGAAAACCACGTGAGGGATGAATTTACCGTGATGTTTACGGTCGCGTGTGGCGAAAATCAAGCATACTTACCTGGCACAGGAGTTAACGTTGATCAATAAGGACGTTCTCCCAGGGCGAGGCCTTTCCATTGCACTTCGGTTGGGCTGACCCTTGCGATCACCCCAAATGTGGGTGACTCGGGTGCAGCATTTATGGTAGTGGGGGACTGCGTACGCGCTATCCCCTTACAAACTAAAAGAAAGAAGAGACCCTCTTTGCTCCCTCTAGGAAAACACCCTTGGGTTATCACAAGGGCCAATTGTCGGGAGGTATAAATGCTGGTACGCGTGCAGCAATTGAACGTGCGCGTGAACTCGTCGTGTGATGGGCGCCCCAACCACGCAACCACGTCTGTAATGCGACGAAGCTGTTCAAGCGAGTATGAATGAAAATAACGTGTCCGAAATCTTATATTCAAGCACATGCATTGGTCGGTGAAGGCCTCCATGAGAATACATAGGCTGTCTCGAGCTTTGCCTCTGCGTATAGGCCTCCTCCTGTGTGTCGTTCCATTCGACGTTGAAGTTGCCAACCAAACTGTGTCCTTTCGAGTTCGAAAACCACGTGAGGGATGAATTTACCGTGATGTTTACGGTCGCGTGTGGCGAAAATCAAGCATACTTACCTGGCACAGGAGTTAACGTTGATCAATAAGGACGTTCTCCCAGGGCGAGGCCTTTCCATTGCACTTCGGTTGGGCTGACCCTTGCGATCACCCCAAATGTGGGTGACTCGGGTGCAGCATTTATGGTAGTGGGGGACTGCGTACGCGCTATCCCCTTACAAACTAAAAGAAAGAAGAGACCCTCTTTGCTCCCTCTAGGAAAACACCCTTGGGTTATCACAAGGGCCAATTGTCGGGAGGTATAAATGCTGGTACGCGTGCAGCAATTGAACGTGCGCGTGAACTCGTCGTGTGATGGGCGCCCCAACCACGCAACCACGTCTGTAATGCGACGAAGCTGTTCAAGCGAGTATGAATGAAAATAACGTGTCCGAAATCTTATATTCAAGCACATGCATTGGTCGGTGAAGGCCTCCATGAGAATACATAGGCTGTCTCGAGCTTTGCCTCTGCGTATAGGCCTCCTCCTGTGTGTCGTTCCATTCGACGTTGAAGTTGCCAACCAAACTGTGTCCTTTCGAGTTCGAAAACCACGTGAGGGATGAATTTACCGTGATGTTTACGGTCGCGTGTGGCGAAAATCAAGCATACTTACCTGGCACAGGAGTTAACGTTGATCAATAAGGACGTTCTCCCAGGGCGAGGCCTTTCCATTGCACTTCGGTTGGGCTGACCCTTGCGATCACCCCAAATGTGGGTGACTCGGGTGCAGCATTTATGGTAGTGGGGGACTGCGTACGCGCTATCCCCTTACAAACTAAAAGAAAGAAGAGACCCTCTTTGCTCCCTCTAGGAAAACACCCTTGGGTTATCACAAGGGCCAATTGTCGGGAGGTATAAATGCTGGTACGCGTGCAGCAATTGAACGTGCGCGTGAACTCGTCGTGTGATGGGCGCCCCAACCACGCAACCACGTCTGTAATGCGACGAAGCTGTTCAAGCGAGTATGAATGAAAATAACGTGTCCGAAATCTTATATTCAAGCACATGCATTGGTCGGTGAAGGCCTCCATGAGAATACATAGGCTGTCTCGAGCTTTGCCTCTGCGTATAGGCCTCCTCCTGTGTGTCGTTCCATTCGACGTTGAAGTTGCCAACCAAACTGTGTCCTTTCGAGTTCGAAAACCACGTGAGGGATGAATTTACCGTGATGTTTACGGTCGCGTGTGGCGAAAATCAAGCATACTTACCTGGCACAGGAGTTAACGTTGATCAATAAGGACGTTCTCCCAGGGCGAGGCCTTTCCATTGCACTTCGGTTGGGCTGACCCTTGCGATCACCCCAAATGTGGGTGACTCGGGTGCAGCATTTATGGTAGTGGGGGACTGCGTACGCGCTATCCCCTTACAAACTAAAAGAAAGAAGAGACCCTCTTTGCTCCCTCTAGGAAAACACCCTTGGGTTATCACAAGGGCCAATTGTCGGGAGGTATAAATGCTGGTACGCGTGCAGCAATTGAACGTGCGCGTGAACTCGTCGTGTGATGGGCGCCCCAACCACGCAACCACGTCTGTAATGCGACGAAGCTGTTCAAGCGAGTATGAATGAAAATAACGTGTCCGAAATCTTATATTCAAGCACATGCATTGGTCGGTGAAGGCCTCCATGAGAATACATAGGCTGTCTCGAGCTTTGCCTCTGCGTATAGGCCTCCTCCTGTGTGTCGTTCCATTCGACGTTGAAGTTGCCAACCAAACTGTGTCCTTTCGAGTTCGAAAACCACGTGAGGGATGAATTTACCGTGATGTTTACGGTCGCGTGTGGCGAAAATCAAGCATACTTACCTGGCACAGGAGTTAACGTTGATCAATAAGGACGTTCTCCCAGGGCGAGGCCTTTCCATTGCACTTCGGTTGGGCTGACCCTTGCGATCACCCCAAATGTGGGTGACTCGGGTGCAGCATTTATGGTAGTGGGGGACTGCGTACGCGCTATCCCCTTACAAACTAAAAGAAAGAAGAGACCCTCTTTGCTCCCTCTAGGAAAACACCCTTGGGTTATCACAAGGGCCAATTGTCGGGAGGTATAAATGCTGGTACGCGTGCAGCAATTGAACGTGCGCGTGAACTCGTCGTGTGATGGGCGCCCCAACCACGCAACCACGTCTGTAATGCGACGAAGCTGTTCAAGCGAGTATGAATGAAAATAACGTGTCCGAAATCTTATATTCAAGCACATGCATTGGTCGGTGAAGGCCTCCATGAGAATACATAGGCTGTCTCGAGCTTTGCCTCTGCGTATAGGCCTCCTCCTGTGTGTCGTTCCATTCGACGTTGAAGTTGCCAACCAAACTGTGTCCTTTCGAGTTCGAAAACCACGTGAGGGATGAATTTACCGTGATGTTTACGGTCGCGTGTGGCGAAAATCAAGCATACTTACCTGGCACAGGAGTTAACGTTGATCAATAAGGACGTTCTCCCATCATGAAATTGCCAATGAAATATTGTACCGGGTTTGTGAAATTATTGTTTAAATTTTTATGGTCAAACAAAATGGAATTGATTAAAAGAAGCACTATGGTGCAGGCAATTGAAGATGGAGGGGTAGGGATGCCGCATGTAGCCAGTAAATGTCGGGCCCTGTTCATGGAAAGGTTAAAAAGACTCTACCACGTACAAGACGAGGGAGTCACACAGCCATGGATAGGGTACGGCATTTACAAAGCGGGCATAACACTGCGGCATCACTGCCCCGAAATTGCCAAAAATACTTATATGCACAGAGTTATTGGTAGACACGGTGTGTGGGAAGAGGTTTTATACCAGTGTAAAGCGGCAAAGTTGGGTATGGGTAGGTCACAATGGGTTAAAATCACAGCTGCTGCTTTATATGAGAAAATTATGAAAAATGGGGTTCAAATCCCACATACCGTGTGTACCAAAATGTATAATATCAACTGGAAAAAGATATGGAAAAACATATGGCACAACAAAATTTTATATAATAATGAGAAAGAACTATTTTATAAATTTGTACACAGAGCATTACCTGTAAAATCCTTGTTTAAATATTTGCCAAATATCCAGAAGAACTGTGCGAGGTGTAAAATGCAGACGGAATCCATGAAACATGCTTTTTATGATTGCGCTACGATACAGCCTGTTTTGAACTCGTTGTCAAATTTGTCAAGAATACAAGGATGGCCAGCGCCAACCTGGGAAAATATCACATGTCCGGTTTTTGCAAATAGCAAAGGGGTAGATAAAATAGTGGGGGTTTTGGGGATTTATATTCACACGATTTGGACAGGGAGAGCCAGTCTTTGGCAGGGGAAAAATCGAAATGAGCAAAACGAATTCGACAACAGAGTTCAAAACAGACTGTAAGGGGATTCCCCACAATGTGGGAATGGTATACGATTTTAAAAATTCACGTCGTTAGCGTATCGGCTTGCTAGCCTGTCGGGAACGTGCATGATTCGGACGCGGGAGGTCCCGGGTTCGAACCTGCCATATTCCACTGTTCAATTTCCTTCAAAAATATATTTTTTTCCCTCTTGTTTTCTTTTTCCTTCATTCTTTTTGCATTTTACATCTTGCATAGTTAGTTGTAAATATTGTAAATATATGTATATAGGGTATTAATTGAACGCACGCACAGAAATGTGAATTTTAAAACATAGTATAAAATTTTTTGGCGACTTAGATTAGCCCAGTTCCCAAGCAGGGGTCAGAATGAGACCAGATGGATGGTCTCGACCCCTTGCACTGGGCGCACATATGTATATACTTGCCATTGAGCACTATAGGCACATTGTTTTAAACATGAGTTATGAATTATGTTATTAATTTATGTTTTAAACCTTTATGTTTTATGTTATTATGTTATTATTTTATGTTAGTATGCCTTCAATTTACACTAGCACGTTTTATACACATTGATTTAATCAGATAATTAAATGTTCCGTTTCTATTGGTGCTACAACAAAAATAATAAAATGTTAAATATCAAAATGCAATAAGTGGTGCCAATAGTTTTGAATATTCCGTACACGTATATACTTGGTGCTCACATGTTAATTAATTCTTCCATTGGTGCTAAAACAAAAAAAGTAAACAGTTAAGATTATAAAGTGAAAATTAGTTTCAATGGACATTATTTGGAAGGCGTATATGTATGTATGTTTTGTAAATACTAAGTCTGGGTTCACAGAGAGCGTAAGGGGAGTACTGTGAGGACGGCAACGGGCCGTTTCGGTGCCGGGGTCGGCGACACAAAGTATGACGTCGGTCTGGGCATCGGGACGGTTCGGGGGCGGCTTCGCAGTAGTCCCCCAATTCCATATGGAGTACTGTGGGATCGACGGGGCCGTCGCGACGCCGAGTGCTGTCTCGCCAATAGGGCTTTCAGCACGGGCGTCGGGACGGCACCGGACGGGCTCACAGTAAAATAATGAAAAATTTTAAACAAATAGATACATCTTTTGTAAAACCCCTGTATACAGTAATTGTAAATGAATAATTGTATATGCCCGTTTGGATACGTGAAATAAAAGATACCCACTGCGGGTTTATGCTGCAAAAAAAAATAAGGACGTTCTCCCAGGGCGAGGCCTTTCCATTGCACTTCGGTTGGGCTGACCCTTGCGATCACCCCAAATGTGGGTGACTCGGGTGCAGCATTTATGGTAGTGGGGGACTGCGTACGCGCTATCCCCTTACAAACTAAAAGAAAGAAGAGACCCTCTTTGCTCCCTCTAGGAAAACACCCTTGGGTTATCACAAGGGCCAATTGTCGGGAGGTATAAATGCTGGTACGCGTGCAGCAATTGAACGTGCGCGTGAACTCGTCGTGTGATGGGCGCCCCAACCACGCAACCACGTCTGTAATGCGACGAAGCTGTTCAAGCGAGTATGAATGAAAATAACGTGTCCGAAATCTTATATTCAAGCACATGCATTGGTCGGTGAAGGCCTCCATGAGAATACATAGGCTGTCTCGAGCTTTGCCTCTGCGTATAGGCCTCCTCCTGTGTGTCGTTCCATTCGACGTTGAAGTTGCCAACCAAACTGTGTCCTTTCGAGTTCGAAAACCACGTGAGGGATGAATTTACCGTGATGTTTACGGTCGCGTGTGGCGAAAATCAAGCATACTTACCTGGCACAGGAGTAGCGAGCGGACGTGTTTTCGCAGAGCTCCTGCGCGGGTAAACTCTACCTAGATTAGGCCAAGCCGATTTGTTTTTCGATCGTTCATTATGGCTTCTTATGCGGATAAGATTAAATCGGGGAAGGTGGTTCACCACAAGGAGGACTTAACTCTATTGATTAAAGGAAATTACGTTACGGCCCAGGACATCATCTTGGGAGCAACGAAAGGCGATACGTCAATCAAAATAGGATGGGTGCAGCAGATGCACCATGGAGAGTGGCACGTGACTGTGGATGATGAGGAGTCATACCAGAAGCTAAAGGAAAAAAACGTTAAGGTAAAAGAAGAACAACTCCCTTTTGTTGAGAAAAGAAGGCGACCAACGGTGGTCAGCATCCTCTACTACCCTGCATCAGGAGATAATAATGACTTAATAAGAACACTTGAAACATACGGCGAGGTCGTTGGTCTAAAGGAAAACGTCTACAAACAGGCACCCACTATAAAGACCGGAACGAGGATGATCAGGATGTTCATTAAGGAACACATTCCCAATTACATCATGGTGAGAGGAGACGGTGCAAATGTCCAAGTTATTTACACAGGGCAGCCTGTAAGCTGCAACATTTGCAAAGGTTTCGGGCACGTAGCCGCGAAATGCGAGAAAGCCAAATGTAACAAGTGTTTAGAAAAGGGCCACCTGGCAAAGAACTGTAAAAATGAGTTGAGATGCAGAAACTGCAACGAGAAAGGGCACTTGGCCAGAGAATGTATGGCACCGTGCGGGACCTGTGGCAAAGAGGGCCACAAGTCCTCTCGATGTCCTGACAAGGTAGTCTGGGCCAAGCCAGATAAAAAATCGGAAGAAAGCCAACAACAGGAGGAAGGTGAAATCGAGGACAGTGATGACGAGGAGGGGGAGCGACTGGTTATCGATGAAAAGAAAGCGGAAGAGGAGGCAGACGCTGCTCCGCCTCAGCCTCAGCACATAGGGACCCAGGGCATAGGGACTCTCGTTCAGCCAGTGCAACAGCCATTGCATTACATGCACTCACCTTTATCACTTCAAATTGGTGGACCATCTAAAAGACCCCTGGATGCCACACCAACGAAAGAGGAAAAGAAGAAGATGAAAGAAGAAAAGAAATCACAGAAGAAGCTTGGCTTCCTAACTTATAAGTAATGTATTTATCAATGTATTGTAAATCTCCTTCACTTTCCATTGTAGTAATGTATAGGATACTGTTATTTATATTGCTATTTCTACTCACAATGAGTACCCCAAAATTTAAAACTGGCACTCTTAACACAGCTGGGTTAAGGAGTGTTGACTCAGATAAAAGATCGGCAACTTTTAATTGGATAAAAGATAACAAATTTGACGTTATGTTCCTACAGGAAACCCACGCCGAAACTGATTATGACAATAAGATTTGGGGAAGAGAATGGGGTAGTGAATCTTTCTGGTCTAATGGGACAACTCATGCCAGGGGTGTAGCCATTCTGGTGTCAAATAAAATGAAAATTGTAAAAGATTCCTTTAAAAAAGACAACGAGGGGAGGATGGTCCGAATAAAATTTGAATGGGAAGGAAAAACATACACTGCTTTAAATGTCTGTAGCCAAATACGTGATTTGGCAATATCGAAATAACATCAGGTTCCATGATAAGAGAATAGATATGAAAGGGAAATTCGTTTCAATAGTTAAAGCCAACATGGCAAGGCAATTGTATTCACACAAGTTTGATAGAAAGTTATGGTGCATTAATAATGCTATAGCCAAGGTTGAAAATGGCAAAACCGAATTCACCATTAAGTGAATTTCATAACTCCACCTGTTTGAACACAGTTTGGAATAAAAGTGTATGCTTAACATTTTCGTATAAACCTGTCTGTATATTATATGTAGTAGTAGGCTCAGCATTTAGGCCTATGTATTTGGCTTCGTAATTAATCTTCCAAAATAATGGAAGATAAATACCAATCATCAAAGGCAGGCTGCCGACTAATTATAAACCAACATATGTATAGGGATAGCCAAATAATAGATTGTTTTACTTCCGGAAATAACCTGAGTAACCTCACGGCGAAAAGGGAGAATATAGTCACTTACTGAACTGATTTTTATAATTAAACCAAAGTACCCCGCAAGGGTGAAATGGCGAACTTGATATAGTCATTTATTAGAACTGACTATTTAAAAATAGAAATATGTAAGAACTATGTAGGAACCCTGGTGTATTTGTAGCCAGAGTTATATTGCTTGTATATGAGATGCACTTATTGTTTTCAATTTTATTCTGTGAATAAAATTATTTTTCAAAAAAAAAAAAAAAACTTACCTGGCACAGGAGTTAACGTTGATCAATAAGGACGTTCTCCCAGGGCGAGGCCTTTCCATTGCACTTCGGTTGGGCTGACCCTTGCGATCACCCCAAATGTGGGTGACTCGGGTGCAGCATTTATGGTAGTGGGGGACTGCGTACGCGCTATCCCCTTACAAACTAAAAGAAAGAAGAGACCCTCTTTGCTCCCTCTAGGAAAACACCCTTGGGTTATCACAAGGGCCAATTGTCGGGAGGTATAAATGCTGGTACGCGTGCAGCAATTGAACGTGCGCGTGAACTCGTCGTGTGATGGGCGCCCCAACCACGCAACCACGTCTGTAATGCGACGAAGCTGTTCAAGCGAGTATGAATGAAAATAACGTGTCCGAAATCTTATATTCAAGCACATGCATTGGTCGGTGAAGGCCTCCATGAGAATACATAGGCTGTCTCGAGCTTTGCCTCTGCGTATAGGCCTCCTCCTGTGTGTCGTTCCATTCGACGTTGAAGTTGCCAACCAAACTGTGTCCTTTCGAGTTCGAAAACCACGTGAGGGATGAATTTACCGTGATGTTTACGGTCGCGTGTGGCGAAAATCAAGCATACTTACCTGGCACAGGAGTTAACGTTGATCAATAAGGACGTTCTCCCAGGGCGAGGCCTTTCCATTGCACTTCGGTTGGGCTGACCCTTGCGATCACCCCAAATGTGGGTGACTCGGGTGCAGCATTTATGGTAGTGGGGGACTGCGTACGCGCTATCCCCTTACAAACTAAAAGAAAGAAGAGACCCTCTTTGCTCCCTCTAGGAAAACACCCTTGGGTTATCACAAGGGCCAATTGTCGGGAGGTATAAATGCTGGTACGCGTGCAGCAATTGAACGTGCGCGTGAACTCGTCGTGTGATGGGCGCCCCAACCACGCAACCACGTCTGTAATGCGACGAAGCTGTTCAAGCGAGTATGAATGAAAATAACGTGTCCGAAATCTTATATTCAAGCACATGCATTGGTCGGTGAAGGCCTCCATGAGAATACATAGGCTGTCTCGAGCTTTGCCTCTGCGTATAGGCCTCCTCCTGTGTGTCGTTCCATTCGACGTTGAAGTTGCCAACCAAACTGTGTCCTTTCGAGTTCGAAAACCACGTGAGGGATGAATTTACCGTGATGTTTACGGTCGCGTGTGGCGAAAATCAAGCATACTTACCTGGCACAGGAGTAGCGAGCGGACGTGTTTTCGCAGAGCTCCTGCGCGGGTAAACTCTACCTAGATTAGGCCAAGCCGATTTGTTTTTCGATCGTTCATTATGGCTTCTTATGCGGATAAGATTAAAGCGGGGAAGGTGGTTCACCACAAGGAGGACTTAACTCTATTGATTAAAGGAAATTACGTTACGGCCCAGGACATCATCTTGGGAGCAACGAAAGGCGATACGTCAATCAAAATAGGATGGGTGCAGCAGATGCACCATGGAGAGTGGCACGTGACTGTGGATGATGAGGAGTCATACCAGAAGCTAAAGGAAAAAAACGTTAAGGTAAAAGAAGAACAACTCCCTTTTGTTGAGAAAAGAAGGCGACCAACGGTGGTCAGCATCCTCTACTACCCTGCATCAGGAGATAATAATGACTTAATAAGAACACTTGAAACATACGGCGAGGTCGTTGGTCTAAAGGAAAACGTCTACAAACAGGCACCCACTATAAAGACCGGAACGAGGATGATCAGGATGTTCATTAAGGAACACATTCCCAATTACATCATGGTGAGAGGAGACGGTGCAAATGTCCAAGTTATTTACACAGGGCAGCCTGTAAGCTGCAACATTTGCAAAGGTTTCGGGCACGTAGCCGCGAAATGCGAGAAAGCCAAATGTAACAAGTGTTTAGAAAAGGGCCACCTGGCAAAGAACTGTAAAAATGAGTTGAGATGCAGAAACTGCAACGAGAAAGGGCACTTGGCCAGAGAATGTATGGCACCGTGCGGGACCTGTGGCAAAGAGGGCCACAAGTCCTCTCGATGTCCTGACAAGGTAGTCTGGGCCAAGCCAGATAAAAAATCGGAAGAAAGCCAACAACAGGAGGAAGGTGAAATCGAGGACAGTGATGACGAGGAGGGGGAGCGACTGGTTATCGATGAAAAGAAAGCGGAAGAGGAGGCAGACGCTGCTCCGCCTCAGCCTCAGCACATAGGGACCCAGGGCATAGGGACTCTCGTTCAGCCAGTGCAACAGCCATTGCATTACATGCACTCACCTTTATCACTTCAAATTGGTGGACCATCTAAAAGACCCCTGGATGCCACACCAACGAAAGAGGAAAAGAAGAAGATGAAAGAAGAAAAGAAATCACAGAAGAAGCTTGGCTTCCTAACTTATAAGTAATGTATTTATCAATGTATTGTAAATCTCCTTCACTTTCCATTGTAGTAATGTATAGGATACTGTTATTTATATTGCTATTTCTACTCACAATGAGTACCCCAAAATTTAAAACTGGCACTCTTAACACAGCTGGGTTAAGGAGTGTTGACTCAGATAAAAGATCGGCAACTTTTAATTGGATAAAAGATAACAAATTTGACGTTATGTTCCTACAGGAAACCCACGCCGAAACTGATTATGACAATAAGATTTGGGGAAGAGAATGGGGTAGTGAATCTTTCTGGTCTAATGGGACAACTCATGCCAGGGGTGTAGCCATTCTGGTGTCAAATAAAATGAAAATTGTAAAAGATTCCTTTAAAAAAGACAACGAGGGGAGGATGGTCCGAATAAAATTTGAATGGGAAAGAAAAACATACACTGCTTTAAATGTCTATGCTCCAAATAGAAACAGGAAACCACTATTTGAAAAACTAAAAAATGGGTGGATTACAGCTGATGATAATGTAATTCTTGGTGGAGACTTCAACTGTGTTGAAGACGTCAAGCTGGATAAAAACGGAGCACAAACCTATGGCACAGAGGGGGTTATAACTTTAGATGAGATAAAAAATCAGTTTAATCTTAGCGACTACTGGCGGCGGGCTAATCCTGATAGATTACAAGGAACATGGTCAGATAACAATGGAAAGTGGAGTAGAATCGATAGGTTTTACTGTAACATCTTAGATCATAATGTACATGAAACTGTAATTATGCCCTTCGTGCATAGTGATCATGACTGTGTGTCTTTGAGCATTGAGAATTCCAACATTTTCAAAGGTCCAGGAGTTTGGAAATTAAACACTTCTCTCCTGGAGAAGGATGAATATAATACAATAGTTGAAGACCTGATATCAGAAATTCTGGTATCAGGAACACATAAATTTGAAAATCATCTAGAAAGGTGGGATTACTTCAAATCCCAAGTCAAGGAAAAATCTAGAGCATTCTCCAAGAAAATTAGTAAAAAACTCCATAAGCACAAGAGAAAATTATTGAACGACCTAAATAAAGCTACTGATAACAAACAAGAGGTGAAAGCTCAATACCTCAGGGACCAATTAAAGAAACTTGAATTACAGGAGGCGAAAGGCACCAAAATAAGGTCTAAAGCGCAATGGCATGAAGAGGGAGAAACTTCCAGTCGGTATTTTTGCAAACTGGAAAAAACTAGGGGACAAGACAGATTGTTTAGATCTGTTAGAAAAGGTGACGATATTGCTTGTATATGAGATGCACTTATTGTTTTCAATTTTATTCTGTGAATAAAATTATTTTTCAAAAAAAAAAAAAAAAAAACTTACCTGGCACAGGAGTTAACGTTGATCAATAAGGACGTTCTCCCAGGGCGAGGCCTTTCCATTGCACTTCGGTTGGGCTGACCCTTGCGATCACCCCAAATGTGGGTGACTCGGGTGCAGCATTTATGGTAGTGGGGGACTGCGTACGCGCTATCCCCTTACAAACTAAAAGAAAGAAGAGACCCTCTTTGCTCCCTCTAGGAAAACACCCTTGGGTTATCACAAGGGCCAATTGTCGGGAGGTATAAATGCTGGTACGCGTGCAGCAATTGAACGTGCGCGTGAACTCGTCGTGTGATGGGCGCCCCAACCACGCAACCACGTCTGTAATGCGACGAAGCTGTTCAAGCGAGTATGAATGAAAATAACGTGTCCGAAATCTTATATTCAAGCACATGCATTGGTCGGTGAAGGCCTCCATGAGAATACATAGGCTGTCTCGAGCTTTGCCTCTGCGTATAGGCCTCCTCCTGTGTGTCGTTCCATTCGACGTTGAAGTTGCCAACCAAACTGTGTCCTTTCGAGTTCGAAAACCACGTGAGGGATGAATTTACCGTGATGTTTACGGTCGCGTGTGGCGAAAATCAAGCATACTTACCTGGCACAGGAGTTAACGTTGATCAATAAGGACGTTCTCCCAGGGCGAGGCCTTTCCATTGCACTTCGGTTGGGCTGACCCTTGCGATCACCCCAAATGTGGGTGACTCGGGTGCAGCATTTATGGTAGTGGGGGACTGCGTACGCGCTATCCCCTTACAAACTAAAAGAAAGAAGAGACCCTCTTTGCTCCCTCTAGGAAAACACCCTTGGGTTATCACAAGGGCCAATTGTCGGGAGGTATAAATGCTGGTACGCGTGCAGCAATTGAACGTGCGCGTGAACTCGTCGTGTGATGGGCGCCCCAACCACGCAACCACGTCTGTAATGCGACGAAGCTGTTCAAGCGAGTATGAATGAAAATAACGTGTCCGAAATCTTATATTCAAGCACATGCATTGGTCGGTGAAGGCCTCCATGAGAATACATAGGCTGTCTCGAGCTTTGCCTCTGCGTATAGGCCTCCTCCTGTGTGTCGTTCCATTCGACGTTGAAGTTGCCAACCAAACTGTGTCCTTTCGAGTTCGAAAACCACGTGAGGGATGAATTTACCGTGATGTTTACGGTCGCGTGTGGCGAAAATCAAGCATACTTACCTGGCACAGGAGTTAACGTTGATCAATAAGGACGTTCTCCCAGGGCGAGGCCTTTCCATTGCACTTCGGTTGGGCTGACCCTTGCGATCACCCCAAATGTGGGTGACTCGGGTGCAGCATTTATGGTAGTGGGGGACTGCGTACGCGCTATCCCCTTACAAACTAAAAGAAAGAAGAGACCCTCTTTGCTCCCTCTAGGAAAACACCCTTGGGTTATCACAAGGGCCAATTGTCGGGAGGTATAAATGCTGGTACGCGTGCAGCAATTGAACGTGCGCGTGAACTCGTCGTGTGATGGGCGCCCCAACCACGCAACCACGTCTGTAATGCGACGAAGCTGTTCAAGCGAGTATGAATGAAAATAACGTGTCCGAAATCTTATATTCAAGCACATGCATTGGTCGGTGAAGGCCTCCATGAGAATACATAGGCTGTCTCGAGCTTTGCCTCTGCGTATAGGCCTCCTCCTGTGTGTCGTTCCATTCGACGTTGAAGTTGCCAACCAAACTGTGTCCTTTCGAGTTCGAAAACCACGTGAGGGATGAATTTACCGTGATGTTTACGGTCGCGTGTGGCGAAAATCAAGCATACTTACCTGGCACAGGAGTTAACGTTGATCAATAAGGACGTTCTCCCAGGGCGAGGCCTTTCCATTGCACTTCGGTTGGGCTGACCCTTGCGATCACCCCAAATGTGGGTGACTCGGGTGCAGCATTTATGGTAGTGGGGGACTGCGTACGCGCTATCCCCTTACAAACTAAAAGAAAGAAGAGACCCTCTTTGCTCCCTCTAGGAAAACACCCTTGGGTTATCACAAGGGCCAATTGTCGGGAGGTATAAATGCTGGTACGCGTGCAGCAATTGAACGTGCGCGTGAACTCGTCGTGTGATGGGCGCCCCAACCACGCAACCACGTCTGTAATGCGACGAAGCTGTTCAAGCGAGTATGAATGAAAATAACGTGTCCGAAATCTTATATTCAAGCACATGCATTGGTCGGTGAAGGCCTCCATGAGAATACATAGGCTGTCTCGAGCTTTGCCTCTGCGTATAGGCCTCCTCCTGTGTGTCGTTCCATTCGACGTTGAAGTTGCCAACCAAACTGTGTCCTTTCGAGTTCGAAAACCACGTGAGGGATGAATTTACCGTGATGTTTACGGTCGCGTGTGGCGAAAATCAAGCATACTTACCTGGCACAGGAGTTAACGTTGATCAATAAGGACGTTCTCCCAGGGCGAGGCCTTTCCATTGCACTTCGGTTGGGCTGACCCTTGCGATCACCCCAAATGTGGGTGACTCGGGTGCAGCATTTATGGTAGTGGGGGACTGCGTACGCGCTATCCCCTTACAAACTAAAAGAAAGAAGAGACCCTCTTTGCTCCCTCTAGGAAAACACCCTTGGGTTATCACAAGGGCCAATTGTCGGGAGGTATAAATGCTGGTACGCGTGCAGCAATTGAACGTGCGCGTGAACTCGTCGTGTGATGGGCGCCCCAACCACGCAACCACGTCTGTAATGCGACGAAGCTGTTCAAGCGAGTATGAATGAAAATAACGTGTCCGAAATCTTATATTCAAGCACATGCATTGGTCGGTGAAGGCCTCCATGAGAATACATAGGCTGTCTCGAGCTTTGCCTCTGCGTATAGGCCTCCTCCTGTGTGTCGTTCCATTCGACGTTGAAGTTGCCAACCAAACTGTGTCCTTTCGAGTTCGAAAACCACGTGAGGGATGAATTTACCGTGATGTTTACGGTCGCGTGTGGCGAAAATCAAGCATACTTACCTGGCACAGGAGTAGCGAGCGGACGTGTTTTCGCAGAGCTCTCGGCCTATTGGCTAAGATCAAAGTGTAGTATCTGTTCTTATCTGTTTACTCCAAGTTTACTCCAAGTCAGGTCGGGGAGCAGCACGTGCCATATTCGTTTATTTATTTCGTTGATTTCGTTGATTTCGTTTAGCACTATGTGACGTTTTACAGCACCGATTCCGTTTTAGTTGGACCTTTTGTGAACAATTCGTTTTATTCAGTTGG
Organism: Lineus longissimus; assembly: GCF_910592395.1. Classification (NCBI taxonomy): domain Eukaryota; kingdom Metazoa; phylum Nemertea; class Pilidiophora; order Heteronemertea; family Lineidae; genus Lineus; species Lineus longissimus. The sequence continues at coordinate 6,715,828 of NC_088319.1, read as the reverse complement.
CTGGAGCCTTTGTGTGGACCGAGTTTTAAGCCTTTGTGTTTCTGCATCAATTATTTTAACTTGCCAACGCCTAGGGTGTACATACACTGTACATACACTGTAAATAACGTTTTAAGTCATGGCGTCGACGTATGCCGGCGCCGTGGCATATCAAGATGGGGCCTATGAGGCAGAAGTTATTGAAGTCATTAATAGAAGCGATAGGTCGGTTGACTATAGAACTAATAAGGACGATGGTGAAATTAAACAGTACAAGATTGTGAAGGCATTGGTAGAAAGGGGAATCCCCATAGAAAGTATAAAAACAGTGATGAAAGTAAGCCAAGGGCACTTTAGTGTGAGATTCGAGAAGGGGGACCCCCAAATGGAGGAAGCCCCTGCAGTGCTAGAAGTAGACGGGGTAGGGTTATGGATGGAAAAGGCCATTGACTTTGAGGTTAAGAGATTCCACACTAGTCGCTATGTAAAAATCCATAACTATCCGGGAGAGTGTGATGTAGAATGGGTGAGGGAAGGGTTGCAAAAATACGGACTGGTGAAGGCAGTAAAGAGGGAGATGTTAAGAGAATACGGGACGGTTGAAAGTGGAACTGTGACGGCTATAATGAATGTGGGGGCAAAGGTCCCCAAGGTGATATACATCAAAGGAAACCGATTCCGAACATGGTACAGGGGACAAGAAGATGAGCTAAGGGGTGAATCCACGTGTTATAGATGTAGGAGAAAGGGGCACTATCGATATGAATGTACAGAACTGTTAGGAGTAGGAGAGGAGCAGAGTGAGAAGGAAGAGAGACGGGTGAAAAGTGTGGTGAGGAGTGTGGAAAAGGAAGGAGAGAGAAGCATGGTGAACAACGAGAAGGAGTCGATTGACGGGAAAGAAGAGAACGTAGCTGGCAGGTCTGAGGAGTTGGGAGTGTGTGTCGAAGATGGCGAGACGGAGAAGGGTGACGGGGAAGGAAATGGAGGCGCGGGAGAAACGAATGTCGTGAAACCGGGAGAATGGAAGAAAGTGGTGAAGAATAGGAGGAGAGGGGAAGAGTCGGTGTGGGATACGCCCACAGAAGTGCAAGATAGGTTGAGAACAGCAAAAGAAGTGTTAGAAGACAGTGACAATGAAGTAAGGGACTTATCGAGACCCCTAAGCATCGATTTAGATTCACCAACGAATGTGGAAAGAATTTTGAAGGGTTTTGCGGGTAGCAGGCCGACTACTCCCGACGGGGATGCAGAGCGGCGTGAGGGCACTGCCAAGAGGGGCAATGATAGGGTAGAAAAAAGCCCAGAAGACCGATCTGTTAAAGATCAAACTACACCGGTGGTCAAAAAGCCCAACTTGGGGGTGCCACCACGCCCGAGGCGTAGCCCGCCAGGGAGGGGTCGGAATGTGCCTGCAAAACCCTTCAAACATTAATTTAATGGATCCTCTCTTTATTTTCATCTGTATATTAATGGCGGTAACTGTGGTCTCAATGAATGTGAACGGGTTATATGAAAAAAGGACGAGTGTTTTAAACAAAATAGTAAGGTTAAAGTGTGATGTGGCATGTATACAGGAAGTGCATGTGGTGCCGGACAATTTGGGACCATGGATTAATCGGAACTACGGACTTCATTTCTATAGCAGTAGCCAGGCCCACGCAGGCGCGGCCATCATTACCAGAACTGCTGTAGAAAGGGAGTTTGTGGTTCCAGGGGGGTTAGAGGGGAGAATATGCCATGTGCGCCTGGGGTCCGGCACGCATGTTCTCTCTGTATACATGCCCACACAGAATCCAATTAAAAACCACGATAAAGCTATAATCTTCTGTCAAAAGCTAAAAGAGTATGTGAGGAAATTTAGGGGGGAACAGTGGATTTTAGGGGGGGACTTTAATTTTGCTTCGGGAAGGAACGATAGAGGGACGGGGACTTTGTTACCAGGGGACATCTTGTATAAAAAGCTTTGGCAGGAGATTATAGATTTATTAAATATTAAAGATGCATTTAGGGATTTAAATCCCACGGTAGATAGTTTCACTTTTTATAGAGGCCAAACTAGGTCCAGAATTGACCGTATTTATACGAATTTAAAGGTAGGTAAGGTAGATCATGTCCCACTGGTTTTTACAGACCATTACGGTGTGTTGGGTGCGGTAGAAAGTACAGGGAAGAAGAAAATGGGAAAGGGATTTTGGAAAATTAATAATAGCCTATTAGGGGAAGAGGGGACAGTAAGGGAGGTAACACAGTTTTGGAAGGGTTGGCAAAAAAGGAAGGGAAATTTTGGGTGTCCAATAGAGTGGTGGGAGAAGGGGAAACAAAAGTTACAGGGGATCTTCAAAAGGAATGGTAAGAGGGTGAACAGGGAGAGAGGGGAAGGTATTTTAGCTTTGGAGAGGGAGTTGGACTTTTTGGGGAAGGAGAGGGACAGAGGGGTGGACATTACAAGGCGGTGGGGGGAAGTAAGAGGGGAATTGAGCAAATTGGAAATGGCAGATTTGGAGGGGGCAAAAGTCAGGGCGGGGGCAAAATTCATAGAGGAGAGGGAAGCACCGACCACTGATTTTTTCAAGGTAGAAGTGAGGACAAAGACAGTTATTGATCAGTTAAAGGATGAAAATGGAAAGGTTTTAGAAGAACAAGATGAAATTTTAAAAGAGGTACAAAGGTTTTACGAGAATTTATATAGGAAAGGTGATACGGTAAAGGTGGCTAGGGACAGGTTCGCATCAAAAATCCATAAGAAACTAACTGGGGAACAACAAAATAAATTGGAGGGTTTGTTATCTACAGGGGAGGTTTTGAGGGAATTAAAAAATATGAAGGCGGGAAAATCACCGGGGATTGATGGGTTAGGAAAAGAGTTTTATTTGTATTACTGGGAGCTATTGGGGGACGATTTGGTAGAGACTATAAATAATGTATTTTTACGGGAAAAACTGGGGGGAACGATGAAAACGGCAGTGATATCTATTTTGTTCAAAAAAGGGGATCCGAGGGATATTAAAAATTATAGACCTGTAAGTTTGCTAACGGTAGATTATAAGATTATCACCAAAGTTTTAAAGTCGAGACTGTCGGGGGTCATGGGCGACCTAGTGCACCCGGATCAGGCATGCGGAGTCCCCAAAAGATCAATCAATGATCAACTGTTCAATATTCAAACCGTCATCGAACATGCGGCGGACTCCGGGGGTGCACTGGTGGCCGTTGACCTCCGAAAAGCCTTCGATTTAGTATCTCATGAATGGCTATTTCAATGTTTAGAGACCATGAGGTTTGGCCGAAATTTTATGAGATGGATGAGGGTGCTGTATGATGCGCCGGAGAGTAGGGTGCTGGTGAATGGATTCCTGTCAGGGACATTCAGGGTGGGCAGATCAGTTAGACAGGGCTGCAGTCTGTCCCCGCTGCTGTTTGTACTCTGCCAGGAGCCGCTCGCCTGCGCCGTGCGCTCCGACGAACGGGTGCGGGGCATTAAGCTGCCTAACGTAAAACAAGAGGTTAAAAACATTGCCTTTGCGGATGATGCCACGCACCCGATTGCAGCACCCTGTATACGAGCTCTATTCTCCATATACAATGATTTCGGCCAAGCCTCGGGGTCTGATATAAATATATCAAAGACAGAAATATTATTGTTAGGCGGTTTTTCGCACCAAAACATCCCTATAGAGTACAGGAAATATATAGTGAAAATTTCAAACATTTTGGGGATACCCTGGAACAAGGCAGGGCCTTGTGGGAAGACATATTGGAAGAAAATCATGGAAAAAGTGGGGAAAACAATAAAGTTATGGGAAAATAGACACCTGTCCTTTATAGGGAAAGTTTTGGTGATAAAAACCGTCCTCGTTTCTAAATTATGGTACGGAGCGAGAATTATGAAATTGCCAATGAAATATTGTACCGGGTTTGTGAAATTATTGTTTAAATTTTTATGGTCAAACAAAATGGAATTGATTAAAAGAAGCACTATGGTGCAGGCAATTGAAGATGGAGGGGTAGGGATGCCGCATGTAGCCAGTAAATGTCGGGCCCTGTTCATGGAAAGGTTAAAAAGACTCTACCACGTACAAGACGAGGGGGTCACACAGCCATGGATAGGGTACGGCATTTACAAAGCGGGCATAACACTGCGGCATCACTGCCCCGAAATCGCCAAAAATACTTATATGCACAGAGTTATTGGTAGACACGGTGTGTGGGAAGAGGTTTTATACCAGTGTAAAGCGGCAAAGTTGGGTATGGGTAGGTCACAATGGGTTAAAATCACAGCTGCTGCTTTATATGAGAAAATTATGAAAAATGGGGTTCAAATCCCACATACCGTGTGTACCAAAATGCATAATATCAACTGGAAAAAGATATGGAAAAACATATGGCACAACAAAATTTTATATAATAATGAGAAAGAACTATTTTATAAATTTGTACACAGAGCATTACCTGTAAAATCCTTGTTTAAATATTTGCCAAATATCCAGAAGAACTGTGCGAGGTGTAAAATGCAGACGGAATCCATGAAACATGCTTTTTATGATTGCGCTACGATACAGCCTGTTTTGAACTCGTTGTCAAATTTGTCAAGAATACAAGGATGGCCAGCGCCAACCTGGGAAAATATCACATGTCCGGTTTTTGCAAATAGCAAAGGGGTAGATAAAATAGTGGGGGTTTTGGGGATTTATATTCACACGATTTGGACAGGGAGAGCCAGTCTTTGGCAGGGGAAAAATCGAAATGAGCAAAACGAATTCGACAACAGAGTTCAAAACAGACTGTAAGGGGATTCCCCACAATGTGGGAATGGTATACGATTTTAAAAATTCACGTCGTTAGCGTATCGGCTTGCTAGCCTGTCGGGAACGTGCATGATTCGGACGCGGGAGGTCCCGGGTTCGAACCTGCCATATTCCACTGTTCAATTTCCTTCAAAAATATATTTTTTTCCCTCTTGTTTTCTTTTTCATTCATTCTTTTTGCATTTTACACTTTGCATAGTTAGTTGTAAATATTGTAAATATATGTATATAGGGTATTAATTGAACGCACGCACAGAAATGTGAATTTTAAAACATAGTATAAAATTTTTTGGCGACTTAGATTAGCCCAGTTCCCAAGCAGGGGTCAGAATGAGACCAGATGGATGGTCTCGACCCCTTGCACTGGGCGCACATATGTATATACTTGCCATTGAGCACTATAGGCACATTGTTTTAAACATGAGTTATGAATTATGTTATTAATTTATGTTTTAAACCTTTATGTTTTATGTTATTATGTTATTATTTTATGTTAGTATGCCTTCAATTTACACTGGCACGTTTTATCCACATTGATTTAATCAGATAATTAAATGTTCCGTTTCTATTGGTGCTACAACAAAAATAATAAAATGTTAAATATCAAAATGCAATAAGTGGTGCCAATAGTTTTGAATATTCCGTACACGTATATACTTGGTGCTCACATGTTAATTAATTCTTCCATTGGTGCTAAAACAAAAAAAGTAAACAGTTAAGATTATAAAGTGAAAATTAGTTTCAATGGACATTATTTGGAAGGCGTATATGTATGTATGTTTTGTAAATACTAAGTCTGGGTTCACAGAGAGCGTAAGGGGAGTACTGTGAGGACGGCAACGGGCCGTTTCGGTGCCGGGGTCGGCGACACAAAGTATGACGTCGGTCTGGGCATCGGGACGGTTCGGGGGCGGCTTCGCAGTAGTCCCCCAATTCCATATGGAGTACTGTGGGATCGACGGGGCCGTCGCGACGCCGAGTGCTGTCTCGCCAATAGGGCTTTCAGCACGGGCGTCGGGACGGCACCGGACGGGCTCACAGTAAAATAATGAAAAATTTTAAACAAATAGATACATCTTTTGTAAAACCCCTGTATACAGTAATTGTAAATGAATAATTGTATATGCCCGTTTGGATACGTGAAATAAAAGATACCCACTGCGGGTTTATGCTGCAAAAAAAAAAAGTTTTCGCAGAGCTCCTGCGCGGGTAAACTCTACCTAGATTAGGCCAAGCCGATTTGTTTTTCGATCGTTCATTATGGCTTCTTATGCGGATAAGATTAAAGCGGGGAAGGTGGTTCACCACAAGGAGGACTTAACTCTATTGATTAAAGGAAATTACGTTACGGCCCAGGACATCATCTTGGGAGCAACGAAAGGCGATACGTCAATCAAAATAGGATGGGTGCAGCAGATGCACCATGGAGAGTGGCACGTGACTGTGGATGATGAGGAGTCATACCAGAAGCTAAAGGAAAAAAACGTTAAAGAGGTTGAATAGCGCCTCCAGAAGCAAGCAACAGCGCCACCCGTAGCAGAAATAAGCACTGCTTAGTGACGTCATGGTTTCCATATACGGCATCTCATTTGCCTATTTTTACAACCTTATTTACTACGAGTTATAAATATGCCAGTAGCACGTGTATCATGCCGGGCGGCGCTGTCAGGTGTTTCCACTATGGGTTACATAATCGGCTACAAAGAGGCCAGTTTTCTAGTAAATGAAGTTAGCAATGATAGCGAAAGAATGTTAGTGTATGTTACGCAGTCAATAGCGATAGTAGTGAGTTGGAGAGAGGAGAAAATGGAAAATGGAGAGAATAGTAGTATGGATTTCGAGTCGCCGGTGGATTCTGGGCCGGTGGAGAGCTAGGCCCCTGATCCGAACAGTACAGAAGAAATGGAGCAGCATATTATCCAAGACTTGTTTGACAACCATGACGACTCAAGATATTTGCCAGAATTGCCGGCAATGAACATAAATAAAGAGGAGATGGGGACATTCCAGCCAAGTGACCTAGCTGTCACTGCTCATGGCGAATGTCGGAGCCTCTAGAGACGCTGGTCTCGTCAGTACGCCAACGGCATTGAGGTGTTCCCCAAGGGTGGTGCAGACGCCAAGACGTGAGACTAACACCGGCGCGGTGACAGCTGTAGCAGATGGAGCCACGCCACTAACATTTTTCAAGCATCCGAATGGTACCTTACAGATCCGCAAGGGGCGCGTTACCGAAAATGTTGCAAAAATCAATAACGTGATCGTAAATATTGTCATATTTTTCAAGATGAGAGTATGTAAATGATACGCAAACGGTAAACCAATGAAAGGCCAGTATCTATTGAACCTTACAAGTAATTTGGGGGCCTTGAAACTCCTTATATTTATCAATGAAACCTTATTCCCGCCTAAGGTTTTGACCGGGCCGTCCAAAACTCCCCATTTTTTGGCGGGCCCTTTCCTTTAAGGTAAAAGAAGAACAACTCCCTTTTGTTGAGAAAAGAAGGCGACCAACGGTGGTCAGCATCCTCTACTACCCTGCATCAGGAGATAATAATGACTTAATAAGAACACTTGAAACATACGGCGAGGTCGTTGGTCTAAAGGAAAACGTCTACAAACAGGCACCCACTATAAAGACCGGAACGAGGATGATCAGGATGTTCATTAAGGAACACATTCCCAATTACATCATGGTGAGAGGAGACGGTGCAAATGTCCAAGTTATTTACACAGGGCAGCCTGTAAGCTGCAACATTTGCAAAGGTTTCGGGCACGTAGCCGCGAAATGCGAGAAAGCCAAATGTAACAAGTGTTTAGAAAAGGGCCACCTGGCAAAGAACTGTAAAAATGAGTTGAGATGCAGAAACTGCAACGAGAAAGGGCACTTGGCCAGAGAATGTATGGCACCGTGCGGGACCTGTGGCAAAGAGGGCCACAAGTCCTCTCGATGTCCTGACAAGGTAGTCTGGGCCAAGCCAGATAAAAAATCGGAAGAAAGCCAACAACAGGAGGAAGGTGAAATCGAGGACAGTGATGACGAGGAGGGGGAGCGACTGGTTATCGATGAAAAGAAAGCGGAAGAGGAGGCAGACGCTGCTCCGCCTCAGCCTCAGCACATAGGGACCCAGGGCATAGGGACTCTCGTTCAGCCAGTGCAACAGCCATTGCATTACATGCACTCACCTTTATCACTTCAAATTGGTGGACCATCTAAAAGACCCCTGGATGCCACACCAACGAAAGAGGAAAAGAAGAAGATGAAAGAAGAAAAGAAATCACAGAAGAAGCTTGGCTTCCTAACTTATAAGTAATGTATTTATCAATGTATTGTAAATCTCCTTCACTTTCCATTGTAGTAATGTATAGGATACTGTTATTTATATTGCTATTTCTACTCACAATGAGTACCCCAAAATTTAAAACTGGCACTCTTAACACAGCTGGGTTAAGGAGTGTTGACTCAGATAAAAGATCGGCAACTTTTAATTGGATAAAAGATAACAAATTTGACGTTATGTTCCTACAGGAAACCCACGCCGAAACTGATTATGACAATAAGATTTGGGGAAGAGAATGGGGTAGTGAATCTTTCTGGTCTAATGGGACAACTCATGCCAGGGGTGTAGCCATTCTGGTGTCAAATAAAATGAAAATTGTAAAAGATTCCTTTAAAAAAGACAACGAGGGGAGGATGGTCCGAATAAAATTTGAATGGGAAGGAAAAACATACACTGCTTTAAATGTCTATGCTCCAAATAGAAACAGGAAACCACTATTTGAAAAACTAAAAAATGGGTGGATTACAGCTGATGATAATGTAATTCTTGGTGGAGACTTCAACTGTGTTGAAGACGTCAAGCTGGATAAAAACGGAGCACAAACCTATGGCACAGAGGGGGTTATAACTTTAGATGAGATAAAAAATCAGTTTAATCTTAGCGACTACTGGCGGCGGGCTAATCCTGATAGATTACAAGGAACATGGTCAGATAACAATGGAAAGTGGAGTAGAATCGATAGGTTTTACTGTAACATTTTAGATCATAATGTACATGAAACTGTAATTATGCCCTTCGTGCATAGTGATCATGACTGTGTGTCTTTGAGCATTGAGAATTCCAACATTTTCAAAGGTCCAGGAGTTTGGAAATTAAACACTTCTCTCCTGGAGAAGGATGAATATAATACAATAGTTGAAGACCTGATATCAGAAATTCTGGTATCAGGAACACATAAATTTGAAAATTATCTAGAAAGGTGGGATTACTTCAAATCCCAAGTCAAGGAAAAATCTAGAGCATTCTCCAAGAAAATTAGTAAAAAACTCCATAAGCACAAGAGAAAATTATTGAACGACCTAAATAAAGCTACTGATAACAAACAAGAGGTGAAAGCTCAATACCTCAGGGACCAATTAAAGAAACTTGAATTACAGGAGGCGAAAGGCACCAAAATAAGGTCTAAAGCGCAATGGCATGAAGAGGGAGAAACTTCCAGTCGGTATTTTTGCAAACTAGAAAAAACTAGGGGACAAGACAGATTGTTTAGATCTGTTAGAAAAGGTGACGGTACTGTGGTTGACACAACCCAGGAGATTATGAAAGAACAGGTGAAGTTTTATTCTGACCTGTACAGCAAAGGCAACATTGATGAAAATGTAATGGTAGATTTCTTGGACGCTGTTGAGTTGAAGCTAAATGAGACGCAAGCCAAGTCGATTGACAATGAATTTTCAACTGAGGAAATCCTCAAAGCAATTAAATCATTTGACAATCATAAAAGTCCTGGTTCAGATGGACTCGGGGCTGAGTTTTATAAACACTTTTGGCGTAAATTAGAGGTTTATTTCATCAAAATGGTTCAAACGGTTTTTGAAACGGGTACTTTGTCCCGCTCTCAAAAGGAAGGTTTAATTACATTGTTGTACAAGAAAGGTCCCAGGGACGAGTTAAAAAATTGGAGGCCAATCACCCTCCTCAATATTGATTACAAGATAATCACAAAGGTTCTGGCCAAGAGGCTAGGCAAAGTTTTACCTATTATAATTAATGAGGATCAAACATGTGCCATACAAGATCGATATATTGAAACTAATATACACATGATTAGGGATATTCTTGAATACTCTAATTCTGAAAACATACCACTGGCCCTCATTGCGCTTGACCAGGAAAAAGCTTTTGACAGAGTAGAATGGACATTTGTCCACAGAGTGTTAGAGAAATTCCAATTCGGTACGAACTTCAAAAAATGGATTAAAATCCTGTATAACAATATCTCTAGTAGTATATTATGTAATGGTTTCACATCGGACAAACTTTTCCCCACTAGAGGGTTAAGGCAAGGCTGCCCGCTCAGTGCATTATTATACATTGTAACGGCAGAAATTTTGGCTTGTAATATTAGGAAAGCTGATATCAAAGGATTTACCTTCCCTGACTCAGATACACAACTACGTATAAAACAATATGCGGATGATACCGTCTTGTTTATAACCACTAACCACGGTATAAGAAATTCCTTTGAGGTGATACGAAAATATGAGCTGGCCAGTGGGGCCAAGCTAAATGCACAGAAAACGGAAGGTCTATGGGCTGGAGCCTGGAAAAATCGCCAGGACCAGCCTTTAGGCATAAAATGGGTATCGGATTCACTAAAACTTGTCGGTATACATTTGGGAAATATCCCCTTGGAAGAAACAAATTTGAGGGCAAAACTTGACAAATTAAGGTCGGTATTGACCATATGGAAACAGAGGAATTTAAGCCTCAAAGGGAAGTCGGTTGTGATTGAAAGCATTGCCTCGTCCGGGCTATGGTATTATACAAATGTACTGACAAAGCCTAAGTGGCTGGAAAAGGATTTCAAAACAATTATTTTTGACTTCTTGTGGTCAGGCAAGGGCAGGCCCATGAAGGACAAGTCTGCACAATTACCGGTTAGTAAAGGAGGTCAAAACATTGTCGATCTTGACTTCAAGATCGAGACACAGAGGATAATGTTACTTAAGAAACTAGTCAGAAGTAATGAGAAATGGACACTTTTGCCCAAACATTGGTTCAACAAAGTAATGTTGAAAGGTACAAACACGAGGTTAGGTCTTGAGGTTTTTCACACAAATTTACGTGTGGATAGTTTGAAGGCTCTACCGAAATTTTACCTTGAACTAGTCCAGTCATGGACAAGATCAGGCGGGTGTAGAAAATTGGATAATCACCAGAAGATAAGAAGTGAACATTTACTTTCAAATACGGAATTGTTAAACAACAATGGTAATCCATTAAGGCCAAACCAATTCACTACGGTAAATAATTACACCAGAGTAGGAGAGGCTTTAGATAGGCCGCCAGCTTGGCGTCGAGGTTATCATGCCCGAAGCCTTGAGCTAAGAAATACAATCTTGAATGCATTTCCTGATCTAAGAGATCCAAGCAAGATTGGTAACATACAAGATAATAAACCAGAGCTGGGAATTATGGACGAGTCCGGAAACAAAAAGGAATTCATAACGATCCAAAAACTTCAGAGTAAACAATTCAAAGAAGTACGGTATATTAAGTTTAACAACAACAAGCCCAGGGCACACGAAGCATGGCAGGCCAAACTTGGTGAAATCTTCCCAGAAAACTACTGGGAAAGGGTGTATGCCAACTTGAGGCACAAAATTCACGATCGGCAGATCAGTGATGTCAGCTACAAAATCATTCATGAGATTTTGCCGACAGGCAAAAGGTTACAAAAAATTGGAGTCACTAACGACCCACTATGTTCAATATGTCGACAAAAAAAGGAAAGTGTATGTCACCTTTTTACAAGGTGCCAGGTTTCAATCCGGTTCTTAATGTATGTATTTACTTTCTTGCAATTACTATGTCCTCAAATCCCTTTCATGAGAAAAACTATAATACTTGGTATTCACGACCAGAGGTATGGTGACAAGAACATACTGCTAGCGAATTACTTATTAGTGGTAGCCAAATACGTGATTTGGCAATATCGAAATAACATCAGGTTCCATGATAAGAGAATAGATATGAAAGGGAAATTCGTTTCAATAGTTAAAGCCAACATGGCAAGGCAATTGTATTCACACAAGTTTGATAGAAAGTTATGGTGCATTAATAATGCTATAGCCAAGGTTGAAAATGGCAAAACCGAATTCACCATTAAGTGAATTTCATAACTCCACCTGTTTGAACACAGTTTGGGATAAAAGTGTATGCTTAACATTTTCGTATAAACCTGTCTGTATATTATATGTAGTAGTAGGCTCAGCATTTAGGCCTATGTATTTGGCTTCGTAATTAATCTTCCAAAATAATGGAAGATAAATACCAATCATCAAAGGCAGGCTGCCGACTAATTATAAACCAACATATGTATAGGGATAGCCAAATAATAGATTGTTTTACTTCCGGAAATAACCTGAGTAACCTCACGGCGAAAAGGGAGAATATAGTCACTTACTGAACTGATTTTTATAATTAAACCAAAGTACCCCGCAAGGGTGAAATGGCGAACTTGATATAGTCATTTATTAGAACTGACTATTTAAAAATAGAAATATGTAAGAACTATGTAGGAACCCTGGTGTATTTGTAGCCAGAGTTATATTGCTTGTATATGAGATGCACTTATTGTTTTCAATTTTATTCTGTGAATAAAATTATTTTTCAAAAAAAAAAAAAACTTACCTGGCACAGGAGTAGCGAGCGGACGTGTTTTCGCAGAGCTCCTGCGCGGGTAAACTCTACCTAGATTAGGCCAAGCCGATTTGTTTTTCGATCGTTCATTATGGCTTCTTATGCGGATAAGATTAAAGCGGGGAAGGTGGTTCACCACAAGGAGGACTTAACTCTATTGATTAAAGGAAATTACGTTACGGCCCAGGACATCATCTTGGGAGCAACGAAAGGCGATACGTCAATCAAAATAGGATGGGTGCAGCAGATGCACCATGGAGAGTGGCACGTGACTGTGGATGATGAGGAGTCATACCAGAAGCTAAAGGAAAAAAACGTTAAGGTAAAAGAAGAACAACTCCCTTTTGTTGAGAAAAGAAGGCGACCAACGGTGGTCAGCATCCTCTACTACCCTGCATCAGGAGATAATAATGACTTAATAAGAACACTTGAAACATACGGCGAGGTCGTTGGTCTAAAGGAAAACGTCTACAAACAGGCACCCACTATAAAGACCGGAACGAGGATGATCAGGATGTTCATTAAGGAACACATTCCCAATTACATCATGGTGAGAGGAGACGGTGCAAATGTCCAAGTTATTTACACAGGGCAGCCTGTAAGCTGCAACATTTGCAAAGGTTTCGGGCACGTAGCCGCGAAATGCGAGAAAGCCAAATGTAACAAGTGTTTAGAAAAGGGCCACCTGGCAAAGAACTGTAAAAATGAGTTGAGATGCAGAAACTGCAACGAGAAAGGGCACTTGGCCAGAGAATGTATGGCACCGTGCGGGACCTGTGGCAAAGAGGGCCACAAGTCCTCTCGATGTCCTGACAAGGTAGTCTGGGCCAAGCCAGATAAAAAATCGGAAGAAAGCCAACAACAGGAGGAAGGTGAAATCGAGGACAGTGATGACGAGGAGGGGGAGCGACTGGTTATCGATGAAAAGAAAGCGGAAGAGGAGGCAGACGCTGCTCCGCCTCAGCCTCAGCACATAGGGACCCAGGGCATAGGGACTCTCGTTCAGCCAGTGCAACAGCCATTGCATTACATGCACTCACCTTTATCACTTCAAATTGGTGGACCATCTAAAAGACCCCTGGATGCCACACCAACGAAAGAGGAAAAGAAGAAGATGAAAGAAGAAAAGAAATCACAGAAGAAGCTTGGCTTCCTAACTTATAAGTAATGTATTTATCAATGTATTGTAAATCTCCTTCACTTTCCATTGTAGTAATGTATAGGATACTGTTATTTATATTGCTATTTCTACTCACAATGAGTACCCCAAAATTTAAAACTGGCACTCTTAACACAGCTGGGTTAAGGAGTGTTGACTCAGATAAAAGATCGGCAACTTTTAATTGGATAAAAGATAACAAATTTGACGTTATGTTCCTACAGGAAACCCACGCCGAAACTGATTATGACAATAAGATTTGGGGAAGAGAATGGGGTAGTGAATCTTTCTGGTCTAATGGGACAACTCATGCCAGGGGTGTAGCCATTCTGGTGTCAAATAAAATGAAAATTGTAAAAGATTCCTTTAAAAAAGACAACGAGGGGAGGATGGTCCGAATAAAATTTGAATGGGAAGGAAAAACATACACTGCTTTAAATGTCTATGCTCCAAATAGAAACAGGAAACCACTATTTGAAAAACTAAAAAATGGGTGGATTACAGCTGATGATAATGTAATTCTTGGTGGAGACTTCAACTGTGTTGAAGACGTCAAGCTGGATAAAAACGGAGCACAAACCTATGGCACAGAGGGGGTTATAACTTTAGATGAGATAAAAAATCAGTTTAATCTTAGCGATTACTGGCGGCGGGCTAATCCTGATAGATTACAAGGAACATGGTCAGATAACAATGGAAAGTGGAGTAGAATCGATAGGTTTTACTGTAACATTTTAGATCATAATGTACATGAAACTGTAATTATGCCCTTCGTGCATAGTGATCATGACTGTGTGTCTTTGAGCATTGAGAATTCCAACATTTTCAAAGGTCCAGGAGTTTGGAAATTAAACACTTCTCTCCTGGAGAAGGATGAATATAATACAATAGTTGAAGACCTGATATCAGAAATTCTGGTATCAGGAACACATAAATTTGAAAATTATCTAGAAAGGTGGGATTACTTCAAATCCCAAGTCAAGGAAAAATCTAGAGCATTCTCCAAGAAAATTAGTAAAAAACTCCATAAGCACAAGAGAAAATTATTGAACGACCTAAATAAAGCTACTGATAACAAACAAGAGGTGAAAGCTCAATACCTCAGGGACCAATTAAAGAAACTTGAATTACAGGAGGCGAAAGGCACCAAAATAAGGTCTAAAGCGCAATGGCATGAAGAGGGAGAAACTTCCAGTCGGTATTTTTGCAAACTGGAAAAAACTAGGGGACAAGACAGATTGTTTAGATCTGTTAGAAAAGGTGACGGTACTGTGGTTGACACAACCCAGGAGATTATGAAAGAACAGGTGAAGTTTTATTCTGACCTGTACAGCAAAGGCAACATTGATGAAAATGTAATGGTAGATTTCTTGGACGCTGTTGAGTTGAAGCTAAATGAGACGCAAGCCAAGTCGATTGACAATGAATTTTCAACTGAGGAAATCCTCAAAGCAATTAAATCATTTGACAATCATAAAAGTCCTGGTTCAGATGGACTCGGGGCTGAGTTTTATAAACACTTTTGGCGTAAATTAGAGGTTTACTTCATCAAAATGGTTCAAACGGTTTTTGAAACGGGTACTTTGTCCCGCTCTCAAAAGGAAGGTTTAATTACATTGTTGTACAAGAAAGGTCCCAGGGACGAGTTAAAAAATTGGAGGCCAATCACCCTCCTCAATATTGATTACAAGATAATCACAAAGGTTCTGGCCAAGAGGCTAGGCAAAGTTTTACCTATTATAATTAATGAGGATCAAACATGTGCCATACAAGATCGATATATTGAAACTAATATACACATGATTAGGGATATTCTTGAATACTCTAATTCTGAAAACATACCACTGGCCCTCATTGCGCTTGACCAGGAAAAAGCTTTTGACAGAGTAGAATGGACATTTGTCCACAGAGTGTTAGAGAAATTCCAATTCGGTACGAACTTCAAAAAATGGATTAAAATCCTGTATAACAATATCTCTAGTAGTATATTATGTAATGGTTTCACATCGGACAAACTTTTCCCCACTAGAGGGTTAAGGCAAGGCTGCCCGCTCAGTGCATTATTATACATTGTAACGGCAGAAATTTTGGCTTGTAATATTAGGAAAGCTGATATCAAAGGATTTACCTTCCCTGACTCAGATACACAACTACGTATAAAACAATATGCTGATGATACCGTCTTGTTTATAACCACTAACCACGGTATAAGAAATTCCTTTGAGGTGATACGAAAATATGAGCTGGCCAGTGGGGCCAAGCTAAATGCACAGAAAACGGAAGGTCTATGGGCTGGAGCCTGGAAAAATCGCCAGGACCAGCCTTTAGGCATAAAATGGGTATCGGATTCACTAAAACTTGTCGGTATACATTTGGGAAATATCCCCTTGGAAGAAACAAATTTGAGGGCAAAACTTGACAAATTAAGGTCGGTATTGACCATATGGAAACAGAGGAATTTAAGCCTCAAAGGGAAGTCGGTTGTGATTGAAAGCATTGCCTCGTCCGGGCTATGGTATTATACAAATGTACTGACAAAGCCTAAGTGGCTGGAAAAGGATTAAAATGGCAAAACCGAATTCACCATTAAGTGAATTTCATAACTCCACCTGTTTGAACACAGTTTGGGATAAAAGTGTATGCTTAACATTTTCGTATAAACCTGTCTGTATATTATATGTAGTAGTAGGCTCAGCATTTAGGCCTATGTATTTGGCTTCGTAATTAATCTTCCAAAATAATGGAAGATAAATACCAATCATCAAAGGCAGGCTGCCGACTAAATATAAACCAACATATGTATAGGGATAGCCAAATAATAGATTGTTTTACTTCCGGAAATAACCTGAGTAACCTCACGGCGAAAAGGGAGAATATAGTCACTTACTGAACTGATTTTTATAATTAAACCAAAGTACCCCGCAAGGGTGAAATGGCGAACTTGATATAGTCATTTATTAGAACTGACTATTTAAAAATAGAAATATGTAAGAACTATGTAGGAACCCTGGTGTATTTGTAGCCAGAGTTATATTGCTTGTATATGAGATGCACTTATTGTTTTCAATTTTATTCTGTGAATAAAATTATTTTTCAAAAAAAAAAAAAAACTTACCTGGCACAGGAGTTAACGTTGATCAATAAGGCTGAGCGGACGTGTTTTTGTTCCGCTCCTCCTTGCATGTGTAGTGTATACAATGGCTAGCAATGTAATTAAACGGTATGCGGTCGTGGTTTCAAGGGCCGCTATTCAAAAGGCAACTCTGGAGGACTTTGCGGGTGATCTCGAGGCCACTTTTCCGGAGGATATTATTGGGATTGAGCAACAACGCTTTTCCTTTAAAATTTTCTGCAAATCTGAGGAGTCGAAAGAGAACATTCTGGAGAAAGTGTTTAAATACAAAAACGTTTCACTTCAAGCCAAGGACCCAGAGAAATTGGCAACTTTCATTACGCTGGAGGGGATATCCCCAATAGTTGCGCACGAAAATGTCGATAATGTACTGGCGAAATATGGAAAGATAACGTCGCCATGCCGCTTTACCCTTATTAATGGAACGAAACTGTACAATGTATCTAAACGGATTATTGAAATTGAGCTGAAAACCCCTATACCAAGGACCTGCTGGGCAGAAAAAAATAACGGTGAGCAGGTCTCATTTAGAGCTTTTTACAAAGATCAGCCGAAGATGTGCGGCATATGCAAACAAGATGATCACATGTGGTTCGAGTGCAGGGAGGAATGCCTTCATCCGAATCATCGTGAAGAAGACTGCAGGCAGCGAGCATACCGCAGAGAGCAAGTTAATCAACTGGTACTAGAAGGACGAAACGCTGCCGACAAAGCTGATAACGCACCAGTACCAGATGCCGATCCCCAAATGGAGGTGACGCTGCAAGATGTGGAAACAACAAACAAAGCAGAGAAAGAGAAAGAAGAAGACAAGATGTCGACAATATCGACTGCAACTAGCAAGAGGGGGCACGACAGCGAGAGCGAAGCCTCAGCTGATTCACAAACTACGCCAAGAGCAACACCGTCGAAAAAGACACTAAAAAGCACTGTTCAATTACCAGCAAACCATATCCCACTAGGATTACAAAAAGCTACAGAAACGTGGGAGATAAAGAGGCCGAAACGCAAATACAAACGGACAAAGAATAGGGGAGACCGGGGCTAGTTCGCATACGGGGCACGTTCGCCACTTGCGTTTTTTTCGAAAACCAGTGCCCTCCGATGAATTCCCGCCCTCTAGCCTTGTCACGTGATCCAGTACGCGTGCCCTGACCAAGGTTAACCACGCCTTCCACGCCCTGTTGGTTTTCGAGCAGAAAAAAACGATTTTCGACCCACGTAAGTCAAAATTTTATATGATTTTGAAGTTAATTTTTTGGTCTTATACCTATAGACTCTGAAAATCATCTATATGCACCGTAAATGTTGAGTTTGTTGTAAATCACATTCCAAGTAAAAATATATACATGCATGCACCAGTTTTGCCACATCGTCATCCATGCAGAAAATGGTCTTGTGGGGCAGGTTCGCCCACCAACCCACGGGGCACATTCGCCTAGGGGGCGAACTTGCCCCACCCTGGGGGCGGACCTGCCCCGTTGCAACTAGTTTTGAAAACCTTTATAGGCATGGTTTTTGAAGACCTAATGGTAGTTCTGACATGGTTTTAGTACTATGGTTTTCTTCTTTTAACCACTAAACATAACACTTATTGTGTGTTTTTTATATATTGCAGGATGGTACGTAAATATACTAGAAAGACCGACAGGGCTAGAGTCCAGCCGGATGTCGTGAGACAGGCGGTTGATCATTATATGAATAGCGAAGATGGAACGAAAACAACCGCAGACATGTATCAAGTCCCTCGCTCGACCCTCAGAGGTTATATCGCCAAAATGAGGAACGCACCACCGGCCCAGGCTTCCACTTCATCGCTTCATGTAGGCTATGTGAGCCATAGACGGATTTTCAACGACGATCAAGAGAAAGAACTTGAAAGATATCTCAAAGCAGCTGCAGATATATACTTTGGGCTCAGCCCATTTGAAGTCCGCGCGTTGGCATATCAGTGTGCCAAACATTATGGCTTGTCGGTGCCCGTCTCATGGGCTGAAAAGGAGCGGGCGGGTGCCGACTGGTTCACCGGTTTTCTGAAGAGGCACGCGTCACTATCAATACGAATTCCTGAAGCCACCAGTATCGGCAGAGCGACGGCATTTAACCGGGCCAATGTAAAGGATTTCTTCACCAAACTGTCTACTGTTATGGATCGACATAGTTTTGCTGCAAAGGATATTTGGAACGTTGATGAGACTGGGGTAACCACTGTGCAAAAACCGCCAAAGGTAGTTGCATCTACAGGTGTGAAGCAAATAGGGTCTCTGACATCAGCTGAGAGAGGGCAACTGGTCACATTCTGCGCTGCTATCTCAGCTGGCGGTCAGACGATTCCTCCATTTTTCATATTCCCAAGAGTGAATTACAGATCCCATTTTGTGAATGGAGGTCCCACTGGGTCAGTTGGAGTAGCGCACAAGTCTGGCTGGATGACGGACGAAAATTTCCTCGTCTTCCTTCGTCACTTCGTGGAACACGTGAAGCCATCCAAAGAGGCCCCTGTCTTGCTCCTACTGGACAACCATGACTCTCACCTTTCGTTAGATGTCCTGGACTTTGCTTCAGATAACGGTGTGATAATGTTGTCCTTTCCACCCCATTGCTCGCATAGACTGCAACCATTGGACTTGTCAGTGTTTGGACCATTCAAAACTAGAATTGCTCAAGCCCAATCTATTTGGCTAAGAAACAACCCTGGCAGGTCGATGACCATTTATGATATACCTAGTTTGATAAGCCAACCACGGCAAGATTCCTTTACCATTGGCAACATAACGGCAGGGTTTAGGAAGGCAGGTTTATATCCCTACAACCCTGACATCTTTACTGATATCGATTTTGCCCCATCTGCTGTCACTGACCGCCCTAATCCTTCTGATAGATCTGAACAGCAGGCCCCAGCCCAAGATGAAACAATGGCCACTGGCCATGGTAGCCCATCAACTGTGAACCGTATAGTTTCAAATGATTGCCTAGAATCATTGCCTGGGGAGATTGTCGGGGTAAGGGGTGATGGGCATTGCCTTTTATATGCAGCTGTAGCTGCATTAAATGCAGCAGAGGGGGGCCAAAGACACCACAGGCTCACAATTTCGCAGGCAATTATCAGGGAGGTATCTATTCACCAAGCATATTACAACGATTTCTCATCTGCAGGCACCAACATCGTAAAAGAAGTAAAGGACTACGTCTATAGAAGGATGTACAATAATGATACAGGTGATATCATTCTGACAGTGATATGTAATGCCCTGGGATTAACAGCCTACGTCTATCAAAAATTGCCAGGTAGCGGTTACCGGGAGACTATGCTCACGCCCGGGCGTCCGGGCGTTGTGTCTAGTTTCAACATCAATATGTACCTAACAGGTGGTGGGGTTACTTCACATTATGGTGCAGTCATTCCATCGCATAGACCCTCCTCATCTCAGCCATGCCCTGATGCTGATGAAGGACCAGCTCATCCCGCCGCTTCAGCACCGATGTCCCCTCCCGAAGAGGGCCAAGGATCTCAGCCATGCCCTGATGCTGATGAAGGACCAGCTCATCCCGCCGCTCCAGCACCGATGTCTCCTCCCGAAGAGGGCCAAGGATCTCAGCCATGCCCTGATGCTGATGAAGGACCAGCTCATCCCGCCGCTCCAGCACCGATGTCTCCTCCCGAAGAGAGCCAATGGTCCCAAAGAGAGCCACCGGTATTTTCTCCAGAGGCTTTGCGACCCCATCCGAAGGCGCCACCAAGGTCTTCATCAACTACAAATGGCAGGAAACGGAGAAGGACGGCAATTCTAACCGATACTCCAGAAAAGGAGGCCCTGCGGGAGGAAAAACGAAATCGAAAAACGAAGAAAGCCAAAGACCAAGGCCTGACTTCCAGGAGGGGGCCTAAGACGACTAAGAAACCAAAGAAGAAAGCTAGTGCCAAACAAGCCAAAAGAAGCTTAGGCCTACAATATGCAGATGATGACAGCGAATGCCTTGTGTGCATGGGGAAGTGGTCCGAGAGCCGACCAAAGGAATCGTGGGTAGAATGTGGGGTCTGTAAATGTTGGTCGCATGAAGAGTGTGTGTATTTGGCTGCCAATAGCAGTTACATTTGCCACAATTGTGATACAGATGAATCAATCTACGCCAAGTGAGATTAGTAGGCCCATTCTGTTAAAGGGGGACTATGTGGACCTACATGTATATGGTTAAGAGTCCTCAATGTTCGCTTATTTCAACCGTTCAAATTTGCAAGAATACCTTGTCCTGCCTTGTTATTTTCCCATTGTTGTTAACTAGTTATTGTTTTTCTCCAGTTTATTTCAAACCTACATACAGTACAAATGTTTAAAATGTTATTTGTATTAATTAATTATTAAAAGTAATGAAATGACAAGATTGTTCCAATCAGTTTTATTGACGGCGAACTTGCCCCGAGGGGGAGGCGAACTTACCCCGGTGCGGGGCAGGTTCGCCTACATCGACATTTTTTTTTCAGCAGCGAATTACTCATAGAAATACTATGAACTCGGACAAATACCATTGGAATAGTTTATAGCCAAGACCCAGGGCTATGCTACAGAAGCATCCGGAAGCTATTTGCTTCAGTATCAACAGAAATATAGCCGTTTTAGCGAAAAAGGGGCGAACTAGCCCCGGTCTCCCCTAACTCTGACACCATCTCAAAGGAGGACGGTAATGGCTACAAAACAGAATAAACGTGACTTTCAACATAAAAATGTGATCGACATAAAAATCCTGACTGAATTGGCAAATGAGATCCAAACCAGTATTCATAAGCATAGGATATTACTTGGTGTAGGTTGTTTTATCATTTAAAATGGAGTACGATCTAAGCGTTGTGTCGTTAAATGTAGACGGTCTAGTGTCATCAGACACAAAACGGAATACCCTCTCTGAAATTACCAATAAATTTACCATAACTCTTTTACAGGAAACCCATTTTAAAACCCATGAAGAAGCTATGGGCCTTCTAAAACACCTAAAAAATAAACAAATTCTCACATCAAACATACCAGAAGACAACCGAAAACATGGTGTGGCCATTATCTCAAGTGAAAATCTACATGTAACGAAAATGAAAAGAGACAAAAATGGCCGAATCCTTAGTGTACTTTATAAACTTGTAGACAAATTTATAAATGTGATAAATATTTACGCACCAAATATTCCGGCCGAACGCCAACGCTTCCTAAGTAGTATCAAAAACTTCACACTAAAACCTACAAACGCAGAGAATACTGGTAACCTACCCACTGAATTCATCTTAGGCGGTGATTTCAATTGCATTGAAAACTTTGAACTAGACAGACTCGGTCTCTCGCAGAATAAAAAATGTCTAATTGGTAAAAATGAGATTCAAAAACTAACATCTGATCTAAACTTGACTGACATCTTAAGGTATCAATTCCCAAATTTAAAAGTCTTCTCAAGACACTCCAAAAACTTTGACACTAGCTCACGTATTGATAGAATCTATGTTTCAGAAAATTTAATCCATTCTTGTGAAAACGTTAAAATCGAACCATATCCATTATCAGATCATAACTTAGCCAGCTTACAACTAAAAACACCCGCCACAAGGCCAAGAGGACCAAACACGTGGCATCTAAATACAGAAATACTAAAAAGCTCGCTATATCGAGAAAAAGTAAATACTCTCTGGGCATCATGGCAATCCAAGAGGCATGAATATGATGACCTTGCAAAATGGTGGGACATTGGTAAAAATAAGATAAAATACCTCTCAATACAATACTCAAAAGAAAAACGGAAAAACGAAAACAGACTTAAAGAAAAACTCCTTAAAGAACTTGAACAAATAACGCCTTTGGCAGAAAATCAATCAGAATATCACATAAACAGATACACCCAGGTAAAAGAATTAATTAAATCAATAGAAGAGAAAAAGCTTGAAGGAATCAAAATCAGAAGCAAAATACAATGGCGTGAGGAAGGGGAAAAATGTACGAAGTTTTTCGCTAATTTGGAAACATTAAATGCTGAAAAGAAAGTAATCGATGAACTCACTACCCCGGAAGGGAAAAGAGTGACCTCACAAGAGGAAATCTCGAAAGAACAAATTCGCTTTTATACCGAATTATACAAAAGAACACCAACATCTCCCAAAGCACAAACAAAGATTCTCAAAAACATCGACAAAAAACTAACTGAACCACAAAGTAAATCCTGTGAGGGAAAACTTACTCGGAAGGAACTAACAATCTCACAAAAAAGCTTCCAACTTGGGAAATCCCCGGGAGTAGATGGGCTTCCAATTGAGTTTTACCGAACATTTTGGGATCTCTTTGGGCCAGACCTCTTAGAAGTGGCAAACTATTGCTTTGAAAATAAACTCTTATCAAATACAATGCGGACAGGAGTCATAACCCTCCTCTATAAAAAAGGAGACAAAACTCTGTTAAAAAACTGGCGACCCATTTCACTACTCTGTATTGATTATAAAATCATCACAAAATGTCTAGCAAACAGATTAAAGAAAGTCCTTCCTCATATCATACACAGTGACCAAACATGTGGCATAGAAGGTCGACAAATACACGATAATGCGCATTTCACGAGAGACCTTATTGAACACGTTAATCAAAATAATAAACCTGGCTTTTTGTTGTGCCTTGACCAAATGAAGGCCTTTGATAAAGTCTCGTGGGACTATCTGTACAAGACACTTCAAACCTTCAACTTTCGAGAAGATTTCATCAACTGGGTTACACTATTTTACACGGACATAAAATCACACATAAAAAACAACGGCTGGCTATCAGGCGCCTTTAAACTAGAACAAGGAGTCAGACAGGGGTGTTGCTTATCTGCCCTGCTGTATATACTAGTGGCGGAAACACTGGCAGAAACAATACGAAAAAATAAAAACATCAAAGGCATAAAACTACCAAACCAAAAAACAAGCAAAATAAAACAGTATGCAGACGATAACACATTAACACTTTCAACAATTGAATCACTACCCCACGTCTTTGATGTACTAGAAACATACGAACAGGCCAGCGGTTCCAAAGTAAACAAACAAAAAACGGAAGGCCTCTGGATAGGCTCCTTCAAAAATAACATGAACAAGCCAATGAATTTAACTTGGAAGAATGACAAGATAAAAATATACGGCATGTTCTTCGGAAATACAAGTTACGATGAAGACAATTGGGCCCCCAAAATTCTAAAAATTCAGCGAATCCTAAACCTTTGGAAACAAAGGGACCTTTCTATAACGGGGAAAACAACAGTCATCAACACCTTTTTAACCTCACAGATCTGGTACCTATCAACGGTCTACCCAATGCCGGACAAATACATTAACAAAATCCAGACATCCTTCGAAAACTATATTTGGAAAAACCGGAAGCACTGGGTGAAAAAAGATATTCT
This sequence comes from Lineus longissimus, assembly GCF_910592395.1. Classification (NCBI taxonomy): domain Eukaryota; kingdom Metazoa; phylum Nemertea; class Pilidiophora; order Heteronemertea; family Lineidae; genus Lineus; species Lineus longissimus. The sequence goes on along the minus strand of NC_088319.1, from coordinate 6,691,636 downwards.
ATATAAACCTCTCAACGAAGGTGGTATAAATCTCACTAACATAACAAACAAAATAAAAACCCAAAGAGTTAAACATATCCTGAGATACCTGGACAACCACAATTATGCATGGAAATGCTTCATCGATCAAAGACTCCAAACACAATACGGGGCCCACAACAAAGACAATATTCTACTGGAAAAGAACTTCAAGGCCAAAACAACAGGAAGCAAATTCCTCAATCAAACCTTAGGTTACTGGGAACAAATACACAGAAGCTTTAAGCTGCCAAAATACAGGAATGCCCGTGACCTGCTACACCAAAACCTCTTCAATAACACGGAACTAAAGACCCAGCTGAACCTCACGGAAAAACAGTTTATAAAGGCTAATGTGGTACAAGTCAAAGACATATTCTGTAATGGCGAACGCATAGAGTTTGAGGAAAATGACAAGATAAAACACATCCCAAATGGAGAAGAAAAACTTGAAAATCTGTACTCTAAAATCCCTAGAGAATGGAAAATCAAACTCATAACAGCAAGCGAAACAAAGGGAGCGCAAAATTTCAGTATCAATCTAAACAAAAAATCCATCAACAAACTCAAATCAACAGATATTTACAACCACTTGATCAGTGAAACAACACGAGATTTCACACCCAAGTCGTACCAAACATTTCAAGAAATCATAAATGATGAAATCAACTGGAAAATTAATTGGCTTAATGCACAAAACCCCTTAAGTGCCAACAAAACTAGAGAATTACAATGGAGGTTCTCCCACTTGACGCTTGCGACCAAGGATAAACTTAAAAAGTGGGGAATGACAGAAAACGACACATGCGAAACATGTGCAACTAATATAGAAGAAACTAATTTGCACATATTCACAGACTGCCCAGTTGCTTTCAACCTATGGGGGCGCATAAACCCTTTAATCGAACAGATTCTAGGCAAACCCTGCAGGTTAGGCTTGCATAAAATCTGTTTCGGAATCTCATTTCAAAACACCATCGCGGCAGACAAACCAAACCTACAACTTTCAAATTTCCTCATCTTTCTTGCAAAACACATACTATGGAGAAACCGAAATATTATTCTCACTGAACCAGATAAACCCAAGGCAAACTTAGTACAAATATTCAAAGCAAACGTAATCAGCAGATTAAAACAAGAATTGACCAAAGCCGGAAGTTCTCCGACACAAAGTCTAGTCTTCCAAACCGACTGGTGTTGCAATAACATCCTGTGTAACACGGATACCTTTGAACTCAGAAGAAACTTCATCTAACTGTATGTAAGCCTATTAACTCTGGCGACATTCATTCATTAACAACAACACGTTTAACTTAGTGTTACCACGACTTCCTCCACCAAAATCACTCCTGAAATAACTATTCAGCACAATAAAAGAACTTCTAAGCCACTGTTTGTACAATGAATGCCTAACCATCCCCTCTTCCAGCACAACAATATGGCCAGCAAGCAAGCCATCACAGAACTGCATCACCTGTAAAAATGATGTCAAGTGTTTCTTTTCAACTACAGCTCGTTAGGCAGAACAAACTGTAAAACCTCCGCAGGCCGATTTGCGCCGCCTAGATTGCTAAGAGATGTAGACCACTCCCTGAGCTTTGTAAGGGATAGCTAGCTCATTATCATTGTTACTTTTACATGTTGTTACAATAAAAGATAAAAAAAAACGTTGATCAATAAGGCTGAGCGGACGTGTTTTTGTTCCGCTCCTCCTTGCATGTGTAGTGTATACAATGGCTAGCAATGTAATTAAACGGTATGCGGTCGTGGTTTCAAGGGCCGCTATTCAAAAGGCAACTCTGGAGGACTTTGCGGGTGATCTCGAGGCCACTTTTCCGGAGGATATTATTGGGATTGAGCAACAACGCTTTTCCTTTAAAATTTTCTGCAAATCTGAGGAGTCGAAAGAGAACATTCTGGAGAAAGTGTTTAAATACAAAAACGTTTCACTTCAAGCCAAGGACCCAGAGAAATTGGCAACTTTCATTACGCTGGAGGGGATATCCCCAATAGTTGCGCACGAAAATGTCGATAATGTACTGGCGAAATATGGAAAGATAACGTCGCCATGCCGCTTTACCCTTATTAATGGAACGAAACTGTACAATGTATCTAAACGGATTATTGAAATTGAGCTGAAAACCCCTATACCAAGGACCTGCTGGGCAGAAAAAAATAACGGTGAGCAGGTCTCATTTAGAGCTTTTTACAAAGATCAGCCGAAGATGTGCGGCATATGCAAACAAGATGATCACATGTGGTTCGAGTGCAGGGAGGAATGCCTTCATCCGAATCATCGTGAAGAAGACTGCAGGCAGCGAGCATACCGCAGAGAGCAAGTTAATCAACTGGTACTAGAAGGACGAAACGCTGCCGACAAAGCTGATAACGCACCAGTACCAGATGCCGATCCCCAAATGGAGGTGACGCTGCAAGATGTGGAAACAACAAACAAAGCAGAGAAAGAGAAAGAAGAAGACAAGATGTCGACAATATCGACTGCAACTAGCAAGAGGGGGCACGACAGCGAGAGCGAAGCCTCAGCTGATTCACAAACTACGCCAAGAGCAACACCGTCGAAAAAGACACTAAAAAGCACTGTTCAATTACCAGCAAACCATATCCCACTAGGATTACAAAAAGCTACAGAAACGTGGGAGATAAAGAGGCCGAAACGCAAAAACAAACGGACAAAGAATAACTCTGACACCATCTCAAAGGAGGACGGTAATGGCTACAAAACAGAATAAACGTGACTTTCAACATAAAAATGTGATCGACATAAAAATCCTGACTGAATTGGCAAATGAGATCCAAACCAGTATTCATAAGCATAGGATATTACTTGGTGTAGGTTGTTTTATCATTTAAAATGGAGTACGATCTAAGCGTTGTGTCGTTAAATGTAGACGGTCTAGTGTCATCAGACACAAAACGGAATACCCTCTCTGAAATTACCAATAAATTTACCATAACTCTTTTACAGGAAACCCATTTTAAAACCCATGAAGAAGCTATGGGCCTTCTAAAACACCTAAAAAATAAACAAATTCTCACATCAAACATACCAGAAGACAACCGAAAACATGGTGTGGCCATTATCTCAAGTGAAAATCTACATGTAACGAAAATGAAAAGAGACAAAAATGGCCGAATCCTTAGTGTACTTTATAAACTTGTAGACAAATTTATAAATGTGATAAATATTTACGCACCAAATATTCCGGCCGAACGCCAACGCTTCCTAAGTAGTATCAAAAACTTCACACTAAAACCTACAAACGCTGAGAATACTGGTAACCTACCCACTGAATTCATCTTAGGCGGTGATTTCAATTGCATTGAAAACTTTGAACTAGACAGACTCGGTCTCTCGCAGAATAAAAAATGTCTAATTGGTAAAAATGAGATTCAAAAACTAACATCTGATCTAAACTTGACTGACATCTTAAGGTATCAATTCCCAAATTTAAAAGTCTTCTCAAGACACTCCAAAAACTTTGACACTAGCTCACGTATTGATAGAATCTATGTTTCAGAAAATTTAATCCATTCTTGTGAAAACGTTAAAATCGAACCATATCCATTATCAGATCATAACTTAGCCAGCTTACAACTAAAAACACCCGCCACAAGGCCAAGAGGACCAAACATGTGGCATCTAAATACAGAAATACTAAAAAGCTCGCTATATCGAGAAAAAGTAAATACTCTCTGGGCATCATGGCAATCCAAGAGGCATGAATATGATGACCTTGCAAAATGGTGGGACATTGGTAAAAATAAGATAAAATACCACTCAATACAATACTCAAAAGAAAAACGGAAAAACGAAAACAGACTTAAAGAAAAACTCCTTAAAGAACTTGAACAAATAACGCCTTTGGCAGAAAATCAATCAGAATATCACATAAACAGATACACCCAGGTAAAAGAATTAATTAAATCAATAGAAGAGAAAAAGCTTGAAGGAATCAAAATCAGAAGCAAAATACAATGGCGTGAGGAAGGGGAAAAATGTACGAAGTTTTTCGCTAATTTGGAAACATTAAATGCTGAAAAGAAAGTAATCGATGAACTCACTACCCCGGAAGGGAAAAGAGTGACCTCACAAGAGGAAATCTCGAAAGAACAAATTCGCTTTTATACCGAATTATACAAAAGAACACCAACATCTCCCAAAGCACAAACAAAGATTCTCAAAAACATAGACAAAAAACTAACTGAACCACAAAGTAAATCCTGTGAGGGAAAACTTACTCTGAAAGAACTAACAATCTCACAAAAAAGCTTCCAACTTGGGAAATCCCCGGGAGTAGATGGGCTTCCAATTGAGTTTTACCGAACATTTTGGGATCTCTTTGGGCCGGACCTCTTAGAAGTGGCAAACTATTGCTTTGAAAATAAACTCTTATCAAATACAATGCGAACAGGAGTCATAACCCTCCTCCATAAAAAAGGAGACAAAACTCTGTTAAAAAACTGGCGACCCATTTCACTACTCTGTATTGATTATAAAATCATCACAAAATGTCTAGCAAACCGATTAAAGAAAGTCCTTCCTCATATCATACACAGTGACCAAACATGTGGCATAGAAGGTCGACAAATACACGATAATGCGCATTTCACGAGAGACCTTATTGAATACGTTAATCAAACTAATAAACCTGGCTTTTTGTTGTGCCTTGACCAAATGAAGGCCTTTGATAAAGTCTCGTGGGACTATCTGTACAAGACACTTCAAACCTTCAACTTTCGAGAAGATTTCATCAACTGGGTTACACTATTTTACACGGACATAAAATCACACATAAAAAACAACGGCTGGCTATCAGGCGCCTTTAAACTAGAACAAGGAGTCAGACAGGGGTGTTGCTTATCTGCCCTGCTGTATATACTAGTGGCGGAAACACTGGCAGAAACAATACGAAAAAATAAAAACATCAAAGGCATAAAACTACCAAACCAAAAAACAAGCAAAATAAAACAGTATGCAGACGATAACACATTAACACTTTCAACAATTGAATCACTACCCCACGTCTTTGATGTACTAGAAACATACGAACAGGCCAGCGGTTCCAAAGTAAACAAACAAAAAACGGAAGGCCTCTGGATAGGCTCCTTCAAAAATAACATGAACAAGCCAATGAATTTAACTTGGAAGAATGACAAGATAAAAATATACGGCATGTTCTTCGGAAATACAAGTTACGATGAAGACAATTGGGCCCCCAAAATTCTAAAAATTCAGCGAATCCTAAACCTTTGGAAACAAAGGGACCTTTCTATAACGGGGAAAACAACAGTCATCAACACCTTTTTAACCTCACAGATCTGGTACCTATCAACGGTCTACCCAATGCCGGACAAATAAATTAACAAAATCCAGACATCTTTCGAAAACTTCATTTGGAAAAACCGGAAGCACTGGGTGAAAAAAGATATTCTATATAAACCTCTCAACGAAGGAGGTATAAATCTCACTAACATAACAAACAAAATAAAAACCCAAAGAGTTAAACATATCCTGAGATACCTGGACAACCACAATTATGCATGGAAATGCTTCATCGATCAAAGACTCCAAACACAATACGGGGCCCACAACAAAGACAATATTCTACTGGAAAAGAACTTCAAAGCCAAAACAACAGGAAGCAAATTCCTCAATCAAACCTTAAGCCCGGTCTACACTAGCCAACATGAACCAACAAATGTTGGCCAACATCGTGTTGGGCCTTGTTGCAGAGGCATGTTTGCTATTGTTTGCCAGTGTGGACGGGTCCAAAAACAAGTGAAAACATCAGCCAACTTGTTGGCCAATGTTGGCCTATGTTAGGCCATGCTACTTCTGAACAACATGTTGGTTGGTGTTGGGGAATCAGCAGCCAATCAGGGAACAGATTTGGATCATGTGATGGAGCTACTGGGACAAAATGGCAGCCTCAATGAAAGATAGAGAATGGCAATTTCAAGAAATTGAACACTTAATTTCAGAATACGAAAAGCTTCATCCATCCGCAGGAAATTCTTGAGGCTTTTGAAGTCTGAGGCCATTAACTCTTGAAGGAGGCAGTGATAGGCCCCATGCATGCTTTTTCCACAAGTATGGCTTTTGTCAGTTGCGGCGGCGACGGGGGTTAATCACAACTGAAAGAATTGCTGCTGAAGCACCTAGGCATGCTTTCTTCCTGTGGTTCTCCATTGTTTTAAAGAAAAAATGAAGAGAAATGACTGATTTTCCCTCCAAATTGCCCTCAAATTCATGCCAAACACGGCCAAACTTAGTCAAACTTGTTTGGCAATGTTTGCCTGTGTTTGATAGTGTGGACGGGTCCCCAAACATTCGCCAACATGATGTTGGCTAATGTTGGCCAACAATTGTTGGCGAATGTTTGCTAGTGTAGACCAGGCTTTAGGTTACTGGGAACAAATACACAGAAGCTTTAAGCTGCCAAAATACAGGAATGCCCGTGACCTGCTACACCAAAACCTCTTCAATAACACGGAACTAAAGACCCAGCTGAACCTCACGGAAAAACAGTTTATAAAGGCTAATGTGGTACAAGTCAAAGACATATTCTGTAATGGCGAACGCATAGAGTTTGAGGAAAATGACAAGATAAAACACATCCCAAATGGAGAAGAAAAACTTGAAAATCTGTACTCTAAAATCCCTAGAGAATGGAAAATCAAACTCATAACAGCAAGCGAAACAAAGGGAGCGCAAAATTTTAGTATTAATCTTAACAAAAAACCCATCAACAAACTCAAATCAACAGATATTTACAACCACTTGATCAGTGAAACAACACGAGATTTCACACCCAAGTCGTACCAAACATTTCAAGAAATCATAAATGATGAAATCAACTGGAAAATTAATTGGCTTAATGCACAAAACCCCTTAAGTGCCAACAAAACTAGAGAATTACAATGGAGGTTCTCCCACTTGACGCTTGCGACCAAGGATAAACTTAAAAAGTGGGGAATGACAGAAAACGACACATGCGAAACATGTGCAACTAATATAGAAGAAACTAATTTGCACATATTCACAGACTGCCCAGTTGCTTTCAACCTATGGGGGCGCATAAACCCTTTAATCGAACAGATTCTAGGCAAACCCTGCAGGTTAGACTTGCATAAAATCTGTTTCGGAATCTCATTTCAAAACACCATCGCGGCAGACAAACCAAACCTACAACTTTCAAATTTCCTCATCTTTCTTGCAAAACACATACTCTGGAGAAACCGAAATATTATTCTCACTGAACCAGATAAACCCAAGGCAAACTTAGTACAAATATTCAAAGCAAACGTAATCAGCAGATTAAAACAAGAATTGACCAAAGCCGGAAGTTCTCCGACACAAAGTCTAGTCTTCCAAACCGACTGGTGTTGCAATAACATCCTGTGTAACACGGATACCTTTGAACTCAGAAGAAACTTCATCTAACTGTATATAAGCCTATTAACTCTGGCGACATTCATTCATTAACAACAACACGTTTAACTTAAGTGTTACCACGACTTCCTCCACCAAAATCACTCCTGAAATAACTATTCAGCACAATAAAAGAATTTCTAAGCCACTGTTTGTACAATGAATGCCTAACCATCCCCTCTTCCAGCACAACAATATGGCCAGCAAGCAAGCCATCACAGAACTGCATCACCTGTAAAAATAATGTCAAGTGTTTCTTTTCAACTACAGCTCGTTAGGCAGAACAAACTGTAAAACCTCCGCAGGCCGATTTGCGCCGCCTAGATTGCTAAGAGATGTAGACCACTCCCTGAGCTTTGTAAGGGATAGCTAGCTCATTATCATTGTTACTTTTACATGTTGTTACAATAAAAGATAAAAAAACGTTGATCAATAAGGACGTTCTCCCAGGGCGAGGCCTTTCCATTGCACTTCGGTTGGGCTGACCCTTGCGATCACCCCAAATGTGGGTGACTCGGGTGCAGCATTTATGGTAGTGGGGGACTGCGTACGCGCTATCCCCTTACAAACTAAAAGAAAGAAGAGACCCTCTAAGACATCCCCCTTGGGTTATCACAAGGGCCAATTGTCGGGAGGTATAAATGCTGGTACGCGTGCAGCAATTGAACGTGCGCGTGAACTCGTCGTGTGATGGGCGCCCCAACCACGCAACCACGTCTGTAATGCGACGAAGCTGTTCAAGCGAGTATGAATGAAAATAACGTGTCCGAAATCTTATATTCAAGCACATGCATTGGTCGGTGAAGCCCTCCATGAGAATACATAACTGAAAAAAGTACACCAGGGGCGCTTAATTCCCACCAAATTTTATATGTGTTATAGAGAGGCTTTTATCAGAGTAATAGCAAAAATTCAAAACATTCCAATACCGATTGCCTGAGAAAAATTGATTTGTGTCCAGCATTGCCATCAAATCGTCACTCGCGGACTGATATGGGCCTATTAGAATACAAGTTCCAAACTGGCCAGTGACACTATATTTCCTTGAATTAATTATCAAAAAGTATATCCCTGTTATGGCCTGGCTCCGTAGATTAAGAATCCACCAAAGATTGAAAAATAAATCCACCCAACACAGTCATGTATTTACCACAGTTTCACAGTTCAGTACGGACTATGTGCCAGTGCCACACTTCCGCCTGTGGATGAATACAATCATGTCTCTGCCCTGACCACGGAATTTTTTTTTTAATTGACAAGTTTGACACAAGTGGACAGTTTTACCTATTTCGGCTCCAAATTTGAATAACGCCCCCTATGGCCAGGTTGTCAAAATTCAAAGTTAATTTTTTACCAAACAATTTATTCATATCTGTAGACTTGCCACAGCAAATATGTTTTCAATACCTCTCCAAATATGTACTTGATAGTTAAAAACATGCACTCGTCTAATTGATAGGTCTGGAACCTCCAACCTATGAATATTCATTGGTGGTATTATTGTCTCTCGCACGAGACACGCACTGAAAGCCATCATCATAATTGAAGACCAGGTGTTCAGTAGGCAACAGCTCCAGGGATGCTGACCTGACCCAAATGCACAGTGCATGTTGTATAGAAGAAGGGTAACCCGATCCGGAGGTTGGCACTATCAATGCAGGCCGTCATTCAATTACTTTATGTCGAGCAATTTCATAGGCCACCCGTTATTTGTGTGCGTCTGACAGATTTCCCGCCCTATTGGGTCGCGGTGAAAGGAGGAGTCTTTAGGATTGACATTCACTGCTGGTAAGTTGGCATGATGCCGACGACCAACAAGCCAGCACTTCTGATCCAGTTATCTCGTTCCTTCCAAAAACTGCAACCATCACTGATGTCTGATTTGCTTATTCCATGCATGGGATCAGGAAACTTACGACCTCAGGCTTGCTTTAAGTTGACTGTTCTATGGCAGAGACAAAAGAAGAATACATTCTCAAGTTCAACGTAATATTTATTCTTAAAACATGACAAAATTGAAGATTTTACACATCATTGACTTGAGTTTAACAAAAAGATTCACACAACGTGAGAATCTAAAGAATTCTGTTGGGAAGGAGTACTAGAAATGACTGCTGGTCATCACTCGCAGAGTCCCTGTAATAAGTCATTCTACTGTGTCCACTTTTGGCAGTATCCCAGAAGAGGGCCTTTCCAGACATCGTGGGATCTACATTAATATACATTACAGTGATGCCAGCACTGCACTCCTTCTTTTATTGGAAAGGAAGAGGAATAAAACATTGTATAAACCGTCATTTAATTCAGCAAAGCTAGAGATGATACAAAGACTCTCACTTTCATACTTGTTTTAGCATCTTCTAAACCATAGTCTATGCAGTAAGAATTGCAGGATCCACAGAAGAGTTGACATCAAATTATATCTAATGTAATTGGGTTCTATGGACCACTCAATTGGAAAAGAGAGATCAATATTAAGCTAGATTGAGAATATTTCAGACAACTTATGATTAGGATAAATCTTGAAAAAAACAGGTATTATGCTATAGAAATTGTTTAGCAAACGCTTTCCAATGTCCAGCACTTGGCAACAATTAACTGATACAGCAGTCAAGGTGAACTCTACCCTCCTGCATGATCAGATGATCGGCACCAATTTTCGACGCTCGGCAAAAGAAACTAAGGGCCAGCTTCGACACTTTTTGGGATGGGATATCATTTCACGAGGAAGTCATTTTTCCCCAGGCTTGAAGACCCACAAGTTCACCAGTTTTTCACTCTGTTGCAAATGAAAGGCCAGACAGTCAACACTAGGCTTGGGTATTTCAAGTAAAGACAAAAATAAAGTGTAAAATTCACATTAACTACTGCACAAAGACTGGAAATCATTACTAATCATAATACCATGCATCAAAAACTATAAATATTGACTGAGCATTCATTCAGCTGAAATACTGGTATTAAAAATTTTTGGCTGTGAAAAAATAACAGAAACATGGTAACTATCGAAAGGTATATTTACAATATACAAATTGAAGCATCACCTAACATAAATTTTGATTTTAGCATGACCAACACAAACAACTAGTGCCCAGAGCTTTCAATAGCACATTGATCCTACATTGTGTTTGCAGTGATTTGAACAAAATTTGTTAGCAAATACAGTAGAACCTCTCTATTAAGGACACCTTCGGGACTGCAGGTGCTGTCCTTAATAGAGAGGTGTCCTGATTAGAGAGGTCAAATTGAATAGAAACTACCAATTTGGGACCAAAACTAGTGTCCTTAATAGAGATGTTGTCCTTAATAGAGAGGTGTCCGCTAAGGGAGGTTCCACTGTAGTCTTAACTGTTGGAAACATCTGCAGAACAAGGCTACACTCACAATGATCAACACCCCATCACATTATGAGTTAAGGTGGGGACATGGCACTGGAGATGGAGGATTCAAAGTCTCCTGAAGGCTGTCTATCAAGTAAATTTGAATCATCCACTCAAGCTACAGCTGAAACTACATCGACTAAACCTGTTGCTCTGCGGACAACCTTGAGAACCAGTGATTGCCTTGGTTTTGAACAAGTGATCCCAATAACCAAGCAAAAATACTATTCAATCACATGTGCCTCATCATGCTGGTCTGCTCGCCACTCAAAAATTGTGCATCAAGACCACAATGATATGTCGATATTACTTCACCACTCATTTAAATAAATTGAGGTGCTTGCGGAGATGTATTTGCAGCAACATTTGAATCGACACAGTAACTGCAGGAAGACTCCAGGCTATCACTGGCTAATAAAGACATCTTTTGGTGTTCCCGCTATCAACTTGGTTCAAAAGATGCTGCAATAATTCCATGCAAACACCTCAGTTCACTAGCGTTGTGATCATGGTGATAGGATTGTTACTATAGTTTGTGATATCTCCAATTTAAGAGAAAAAGACACCAATAAGTTTCTAAAGATTATGATGTTGTTGTTTACCCAATGAGATGGGCATGTACCGACCGGCTACTGAAGTTCAAATACAGAATTTAAAAACTTTCAACTCCTACAGATTTTCATTGTTCGAAAAAATATATGCGGCAGGCGCAAACTTATACCCTTTTGATGATACAAATGTTTACAACAAATACATACTGGCAAGAATGATAAGAAATTACTAGTATAAAAAGATTTATACAAATGAGCGTATAGAATAAAGCATATTTTGGAATAAATTAAAATACAAATTCTATTCTTGTATACAGGAATGTTGTGTGTAATGACATATACAACCTTTTAACAGAAGTAACTATTTTAAGTTTGTGGAGAAAATTGGGCCTTTAAAACAATTCTCATCAGCAATGCAGTATTGCCCAAACAAATTTTGAATCAAATCGAACCAAAATTCATTGTCAGCAATACAGTAATGCCCAGACAAATTTTGAAACAGATCGGACCGAAATTCATAGTCAGAGCTCACCTGACCTGGGTGTCCTGTGTACAAAGTTTCAAGTTCATAGCCCTAGTGGTTAAGAAACGTGCCACTGTTTTTGAAACATGATACAGACGACGACAACGATGACCGACACAGCGGTGTTGTATAGACTCCCCTACGATGAGCTAAAAATACTGAATGCTACTGTCGCCAAATTAACTGTTTAATGTTGAGTGTGTACTCTTGACATTTTAACTATGCGATCAACTCACGTCTTGACTACCATGCCAATTCCATTGAATTTTTACATGAAATTGCAATAATTATTGGATCACGTAAGTGTCCATTATAATCGGTCAGAAAATCTGTGACCTTTCCTTTCGTCAACAATAAGTCGATGAATGAAAAATGCGTGTCAGACAGAATTATATGCGAATTATATACGTATTTTTTGGTAACGAATTCAGCTAAATAATTGTAACGAATGATTGTATAGTTTCTGGGCTGTTTTTGAAGAATGCTAAGGGCATTTTAAGTGGGAAATCCGTCATTTCTGACCCATTCTATTTTTAGCCTTTATCGATTTCCCCAGGCATGTGATTAGACTGGTTTTCCGCTACTCGTACTAGCTGCAGATGTGCCCACCCTCCCAAAATTGTTGATGGCTTTCATCTAGTCTTGATTAGAGATTCAAATTTTTTTGGGAACATAGTAATGACCGTTTCAACTGAAAATACGACCTATAATGACACTGGTTAAAAATCATCAATTTGTTAAATTTGTCAAAACAAGTGCCATTTATCTATTATCGTTGTTTCACAAAACTTACACAGATGAATGTCCCTGCCCTTTGTTGTAATTAGAAGATCATCAAGGCAGGAACAAGCTATTGCACATGCTCCCTGCCAATAGGCTGTTTTCATATGTATTAACATCCCACACTACACAACATTCAATGCGAATCGGTTAATGCAAGTTCGGTAAAGTGCATCCAATTGGATTCAGGAATTGATTGGTTAAAGCGGTTTGAAAATGGTATGAACCGACTTGAGTGTGGCACCCCAATACATATTAAAGTTTTAATGCGCATTCAATTCGGTCTCAAACTCGATTGTGACCACAGCATTATGTCTTTACTCAAGGGCATGAGGTCGGTGTAATATATTGATATGGAGGTTTAAATGTAGCGCCTTGTATTACTTATGTACCGCGCACGCGTATTGACTCTTTATGTTCTTTGTTTGTATGTTCTTGGTGATTCGGTAGCATGGCTATGTGGCGGTGTGGATCATTTCGACCACACTAAGGATACTTTCTGTTCTTATACGGACCGTTTGGATATGTTTTTCCTCGCTAACAACATTGTAGACATACCTGGTGCAGAGACAGCGGCTCTCCTTCGATAAGCAGCGGTGGTCGCTAGGAAAAATGCAATTTTCCCAAGCGAAATTGGGGCAGAAGTGTACACAGTTCTGGGAAATCTCACGTCCCCAGATAAGACGAGGGATAAAACATTAAACGAACTCTTCACCGTGCTTAAGGCACATTTTAAACCAGCCCCGCTTGAAATTTCGGAAAGCTTATATTTTGGTAAAAGGTCAGGGGAGAATGTGGGTGACTACATTCTTGCCCTCAAGAAACTGACAGTGCATTGTAGTTTCCAAGAATATCTGAATCGTGCATTACGGGACAGATTCGTCTGCGGCCTCCTGGATTCGAAAATCCAAAACAAACTTCTAAATACTGGGGATTTGACATTCGAGCGTGCCTGCCAAATAGCATCAGCAATGGAGATGGCGTCCAAGCAGGCAAAGGAGATAAGACCTAATTCCAATGGAACCGTCAGCAAAATCGGGAAGTCCGATTACATGAAAAAGTCGCCATCGGGTGGTCGCGACGAGCGATCACAAGTTGCGTGTTATCGCTGCGGCGCCTATCACCTGGCGCCAAACTGTCCTCATAAGGACGCTGTCTGTAGGAAATTTGGAAAGACTGGGCATTTTGCTGTATAAATGGCTGTAGATCCGAGACATCTGCAACCGGAAGGGCAACTGGAGACGACCGCAACAAGAACTATAGGTCCAAGAGCGGTGGTGTCAAACTGATTGTCGAAACTGATGAGTTTGGAGCTGACGATGACGAATTGGGAATCTACAATGTCTATGCTGTGTCGTCTGAAAAGACTGGGTATTTCGTAACGTTAGACTGTAACGGCACCTCGTGCGAGTTACAAGTGGACACGGCAGCAGATTTTTCAATAATGTGCAAAACAGGTTTCGATGCAAAGTTTGCAGGTACCCAACTTCAGAAGTCAAACATTCGTCTAACAAGAGGCCCAAGGGCCTGGCGCTCAGCTGGATGACCTAATAACACAGGACTGAGGGTATAAAGCAGTAAATATCGGCTTTATACTACTGTTTGAAGGTCAAGAGAACACGTTATACCACTAAAATTTCCAATGCAGAGCTGCCAGGTGGATGAAAAATGATTGAACTAATCAGCCATGGTATGTAAATATTACAGGAGGCAACGGAAGATATCCCTAGTTCAGCATGTTGTATCAGTAGCTTTACAGAAAAAAAGTGTCAGAGAGGATGAGACTTCTCCATGGACAACTGTGGTATGTCCAGGCTGGGTTGTACAGCACAAGGATACAAAATGCTGTCTGTAATTGAGAGGTACAGTATCATGATTTAACAGAGGTCAAAATAAATAGAAATTACCAGTTTGGGACTAGCACCACTTTCTTTTTTTTTGATAAGGTAGAGATTACAGGAGTCAACAAAATTAATTTTATTGAGAGAAATTGACCTGTCCTGCAGGTGATTGGAATTTACAATACAAAGGGTCGTTTTTCATGACATTGCGCTCTACTGCGTATTCCTAGTCATAGTGAGTCGATCTGGAACCAATCTATCCTTGGCGCAGACAGGTTCAAATTGGCTATATCTTGAATAGATCGAATTGCGATGAAAATCTAATGCAATAAAGGAGCAATATCGAAGAGACAAATTAAAATGCGTGCTCCTCCTAGTCCTACATGAAGCAATGTCTCAGCCAAAAAGGGAAAGTTAGCAGCTCCTTGGTAAGGCCATGTCAGGTTCCGCGCGCCTCTTCAGATACATCAAGTATTGAAAGCTGTGGTGAGCTGAGCATATAAAAGACTATGGTCACCTTAATTTGAAAATCCCTTCATAATCAAGGGCTACCTCTGACTAAAACAGCACAATAGACCACCAATTTGATCCAGCTCCTAACTGCGGGAAAACCCAAGTCCAGCAACCGAAGGTGCCAAAAATACATTTTTGTTTACATTTGAACTGCACACATGCGTTTCTTTACAATTTCATTTCCCGCGAAATCTCGAAAATCAGGTGACCTGCAATCGTGGATTGAAAATAACATTAACCTCGGTTCAGCAGGTCAGCAGGTATACCGGCTGTTCCAATCATCCTCCTACAGCCAGCCGTTCAAAGGTAATGTTATTCACCCCACATGGAGTGCAAGTAATTGATTAAGCCCCTGCATAACTTAACAGCAATGGCTTGCTTTCTGTGAGTGGTAAGGAGAATTGACAGTTTTTTTATGGGAGTAACATTATTGTGTTGCTTAAAACGTCTACTTTTTACTCATGTAAGAATCGTAGTACTACTAATAATAACTTCAACTTATTTTCCAGTTATGATAACACAACACGCATCTTCATGATCATGATCTTTCTCAAACTAACTGAATGACCTAATCGCCTTGGACGCACAACCTAACCACATATCAATCCGCCCCGACGATCGACACATCCATTCGATTCGATAACCCTCGATAAAGTTTGATAAATAAACTAGAACTGAGATTTCACAGGAGCACCTGTGAATTCATGACTCCAGGGTTGTTTTGAGGGCGATATTGTAAGAGTTGGTCTTGAGTATGGGGACGTGAAGGTCCGTGTGAGGCACCTGGGGAGAGAAGACTAGTTGAACGATGTGATCATGGAGGTATAAATAATTATTTATACCTCCATGATGGGATCTGACATGGACACTACTATTGATCTCATTATATGAATACCATTTAATTACAAAAAAGTGAAAACAGATCATATCATATTCCTTGGCATAAATTAAAATAGGAGTGCGGGAACAGGGTTTTTTAGCAGGAGGAAAGCGAGAACATTTTGCGCCGTCGTATTCCGATTTGGCTGGTTAGTGGTGAAATCTGCTTTTAATTTTGCAAATTAACATATTCGTTTTCTAGTTCTAACGTTGTCTGTAAAGATGCTTTCACTGGTCTGGCAAGAGACATTGCCAGGAAAATGTGACGTCATTTTGGCCATTCTTCTTACCGCACGCCCTCTCTCTCCGTAAAAGTTCCTGACATGGTGTGAAGTGGGAGGGCGCACAATGGGAACTACACTGCCGCGATGTTAATAATTTCTATTTATAGAATTCAGCGGCAGAGATTTAGGCACGGAAAAAGTGGATTAACTCGGCTAATCTCAATGGATTTTACCCAGGAATGTTTTCAAGGCGAGAGAAACATCGAGGGAAACCACGGCCTTTAAGTACTGCGCTTATTAGATTTCAACACCAGAAAAACCTGACCAACGCCGTCCGATAGAGGCCGCCAGTGTAATCAGTCACGTGCCGCCATTGACGAATCAGCTCGCAGCAATCAATCACAATGGCAGCCTCAACGAGACGCGGTATCCGTTTGAATTACGCTTTGTTATCTGATATAAAATTGCCGAATTACAAGAGAGAAAAACGAGTAGTCCATAATAACACCAGTCAAGAGTTTTATGATATCTCAAGGATCATATGGAATGCCTACATCAATTTCAAACCTGGATGCCAACAAGACCAACCTCCACCCCACCCCACCCCCAAGGTAGGAGAGGCCAAGACCACAGTACACTCCCCACAAAATGCCCAACTTTTTTACATTAGACAATTAGATATAGGAAAGCTACCATCAGTAATAAACTTTGGGTGCAGGGAAACTGGACTCATGCAGTCATGATTAGCATGATCATCAAGTGAAAAATGAATTTTCAAACTTCATTTAAAATCTAGAGTGAAAAATTTAAATCTCAGTAGTATCAGAATGATGGTGTTTCACATTAGCATGAAACAAGCACGATTTAAAACTAGGTATATTGCATAGATCAACCCCCCAAGCTCCCTAGTGACCCCCTCGCAATGACCAATTCAATTTTTTGCTGTCACATCATTAAAACCTCCAATTTCGGCATGCAAGTGGACAAAGAAAAAATTTTTCCAAAACACCAGAAGCAGTGTTATTATGACTCTAGATGGTATTGCCCTCTCGCGGATCTATCGGCAACTAAAATATTATCGCTAGAAATGCCAGTTTTTGAGCCGTAAAAACGCCTCAAAGGCTTATTTTCCTGATTTTCCCTGTTAGAACTTCATCAATGCATGCAAAGCGGCGGTACAAAGGTGGACAAAGGATTTTTTTGACTAAATTCACTGAAATTTCGCACAGTATTAGCTAGACATTAGAGGAAACCAATGGGCTATCGGCAAAGTGCGTAATGCTCCCCACCGCCTGATTAACTCTGCTTTTGGAGATTGCCCTAAGCTAAGCGCACTACTGCGTTGATCGGCCGAGATGGTAATTAGTGCGCATGCGCAAGTTCGAGGTCGGGGATTTCTGGTATTGTCATGTTCAGGCCGAAGATTGGCCTAAAACGTGGACGAAAAGAGTGCATTATCGAGTGTTGGAGAGGTCACGTGATTGGACGAGAAACCTGAACAAAGTTTTCGTGCTTTTAGCTGTCAACATCAATGGCTATAATATACTCCTGCAGAATAGTAGAACTAATAGAACTAATTTCCGAAGTTTCCAATAGTTTGAACACAAATCAGAACATCACCCATCAGCTGGACTCAGATCTGCATAAATTACGATAAATAATGAGGTCGTCGCTTCAATTTCGCAAAGAAAGTTGACTCCATTCGAAGGTTGTTTTGACCAAATTCTGTTGAACTCATCGTTATGAGGGCATTTGAACACATTCTCGTTGATCTTTTCTATAAACGTGTGAAGTTTCGTACCAAAATACGTTTCCGTAAAGGCTTAAGAAAGAAAATTCGTCACTTACAAAATCATCACTCCGGTAGAAATAAAAATGTCACCGCCATTTTCTTGACGATAGTTCTCCAGGTAACCTCGGCGGGAAATTTAAAGCGGGGTCATCCGGGGTCAAACAACAGTTTTGCTCACTACCGCCAACTGGTGATATAAATCGAAACTAATCTATTTTATATCAAAACTTCTGTATCATGAAGACCTTTTCAACTTTATTTCAAGCTTTTATCTGCTGGAATAGAGCGTCAAAAAATTGTTTTTTCATTTACGCATTTTGCCCCCTAGGGAGCTGAATTTGAGTCGAATCGCCCAAATTTTTTTCCGTAAGCAACATTTTCTGCGGTGTTTATAAGCAAGACTAGATTTGAAGTGCCTCGGTTGTATGATTACAAAATGCCCAACTTTGTCTACAGATGGCATGATGGAAGGACGGACACCAATCGAATAGCTATTTGACTAGCTCCGCTGACTTTGTCAGCTGAGCTAAAAACCTATACAGGTGACCACATCAAAGTATGTGGCACATTCGATTGTAACATAGTGTACAACAAGCAAAAGGTTACCTTGCCGATGGTAGTTGTAGATCATGTAGATCGCCCGGGCCACACTTCTGGGTCGGAACTGGTTGGCAAAGTTGAAACTTGACTGGGGCCAAATACTCAGTGTTAGCACGGTAAAACGAACGGGGAATGCCAAGGCAAGCCTAGACCTTTTGCTTCGAAAACATAGTCGACTGTTCGAGGACAGTTATGGTGGTATGAAGGGTCATGAAGCTCATATAAGGGTAAAACCCGACGCTGCACCTGTTTTTCACAAGCCGCGAAACTGTCCTTATGCCATTCGCGACAGGGTTGAAGCTGAGCTGGACAAACTAGCGAAAAATGGCGTAATGAAAAAGATCGATAGATCTGAGTGGGCAAGCCCAATAGTTGTAGTCCCAAAAGTGGACGGGTCCGTCCGAATCTGTGGTGACTACAAGGTCAGTGTCAATAGTGCAGTGGAAGACGAGCAGACAACCCTTCCTACCACCCAAGACTTGTACCAACAGGTGACAGGCTCAAAGGTATTTTCAAAGCTGGATCTTTCGCATACTTATGCGCAGTTTAATGTTGATGAACAGAGTAGGAAATACTAAAGTATATACTATAGTAAAAGTGCGTTGACAAGTGACACACTGTTAGTGCATCACAATGCAAAGAAGAAGTTGCGATTGGCTTGCGATGCATCCTCCTATGGTCTGGGAGCCGTGCTCTCTCATGAATTTGACAAGAAAACAGACAAGCCCATTTGATATGCATCCAGGACAATGAGTCCAAGTGAAAGAAATTATGCTCAAATTGAGCGAGAGGCTCTGTCCATAATCTTTGGCGTCAAGAAATTTCACAATTTTCTTTATGGGAGAATATTTACCTTGATTACTGATCACAAGCCCATCTTGGCAATTTTCGAGCCAAAGTCTGGAATACCTACCATAGCTGCAACACGAATGCAGCGGTGGGCCTTGATTCTTTCTGCATATGATTACGATATTGAATATTGTGACTCCACATCACACGCCAATTGCGACGCACTGTCAAGATTACCCTGTCCTGATTTCAGTGACGAGGGCATGGAGAGCAAACTGTTTGCTGTTACTACGATGGATGACAATTTTCCAGTGTCGGCCGAAGAAATAGCGAGAGCAACAAAGGTCCATCCACTTTTAAGCAAGGTTCACCAGTTTGTTTCAGCAGGTTGGCCAACGAAATGTAATGGCCTGGCTGAGGCGTTTAAGCCTTATTTTAATCGACGAGACCAACTCTCGATCGAACAAGGTTGTGTCCTTTGGGGCACCAGAGTGATTATTCCTCTGAAATTTCGGGAGAAAATTCTTGAAGAATTGCACTGGGAACACCCAAGCATCTGTAGCATGAAGGCGCTGGCCCATAGTTTTGTTTGGTGGCCCAAGTTAGACGAGGAAGTTGAGGCAAAGGTGAAAGACAGTTCTACTTGCCAAAAGGTCAGACAAACTCTGGCCAAAGTGCCTTTGCATCCCTGGATATGGTGTAGTCGGCCCTTCCAAAGAGTCCATATGGATTTTTGTGAGGACAAGAAAGTATTTTTTCTGATTTTGGTAGATAGCCACTCTAAATGGGTTGATGTAAAGGCCATGAATGTCACAACTGCAGACAGAACAATAGATAAGCTTCGGCTCATTTTTGCTGAACACAGATTGCCGGAACAGTTGGTGTCTGACAATGGTCCTCAATTTACTTCCCTCGAGTTTGCTACTTTCATAAAGAAGAATGGTATACGTCACACACATGTGGCACCATATCACCCTGCCTCAAATGGTGTGGCCGAAAGGGCGGTCAGGTTGGTAAAAGAGGCATTTACCAAGCAGGTAATTGATGGTAACAAGGGTTTAACTCTAAAACACAGAATAGCCAATTTCTTGCTACGGTACAGGACCACTCCCCATAGCACCACAGGTGTCAGTCCTGCTGAGTTAATGACAAAAAGGCAACTGCGAACCAGGCTGACTCTGATCAAGCCAAATGCTGCTAGGATTGTTGAGAAAAGACAAGAGGCACAGAAAGTGCAATTTGATCGTCATAGGAAACAAAATAGGGATTTTGAGGTTGGCGAGGTAGTGCGTGTGAAAAACACTAGAGCAGCATCAAGCCTTGATAAATGGCTCCTTGGTTCAGTGGTTGAGGTCAGGGGACCTAGAAATTATGTTGTCAAAATTGGATCATCCAGCAAGTTAGTTCATGCTGATCACATGGTTACAGTGACCGATCAGGCCACAGACCAGCAACACATTGCTGATGAGTCAGTGGTACCAGATTTTCTAGATGACCCCAATTCAGTTAGCACCAATGCCTGTAAGCGTATGGGTTGGGAACAACATTGTTCCTCCAGACACGCCATTAGGGCAGAAAGCTGATGTCATCAACCGGTAAGGAACACCCAGGTATCTGCTGAAAATCTGTGCATGTGCCTGCACCAATCACCCCAGGGCCTGAACATAGAAGGTCTGCAAGGGCCAGGAGACCAGTCCAGAAATTGAACATATAATAATATGTACTGTCACCATATTATATGAATAAGGATTTATTCTGTAGTTCATGTAGAAAAGTAAATGCTCTAAATCCTTTTTCATCAGGGGGAAAGCAGTGTAATATATTGATATGGAGGTTTAAATGTAGCGCCTTGTATTACTTATGTACTGCGCACGCGTATTGACTCTTTATGTTAATAAACCACGCTGTCGTATATTGTGAGCTAAATAGTATCTTCACGTTCCTTCTTTCTCATCAAACACTTCATAAAGAGTGAAAGAATGGGATACGGTACGCAGGTGGGATAACTCCTTATTTTGTATCTAAAGCCTGGTCTACACTAGCAAACATTCGCCAACAATTGTTGGCCAACATGAGCCAACATCATGTTGGCGAATGTTTGGGGACCCGTCCACACTATCAAACACAGGCAAACATTGCCAAACAAGTTTGACTAAGTTTGACCGTGTTTGGCATGAATTTGAGGGCAATTTGGAGGGAAAATCAGTCATTTCTCTTCATTTTTTCTTTAAAACAATGGAGAACCACAGGAAGAAAGCATGCCTAGGTGCTTCAGCAGCAATTCTTTCAGTTGTGATTAACCCCCGTCGCCGCCGCAACTGACAAAAGCCATACTTGTGGAAAAAGCATGATGGGGCCTATCACTGCCTCCTTCAAGAGTTAATGGCCTCAGACTTCAAAAGCCTCAAGAATTTCCTGCGGATGGATGAAGCTTTTCGTATTCTGAAATTAAGTGTTCAATTTCTTGAAATTGCCATTCTCTATCTTTCATTGAGGCTGCCATTTTGTCCCAGTAGCTCCATCACATGATCCAAATCTGTTCCCTGATTGGCTGCTGATTGCCCAACACCAACCAACATGTTGTTCAGAAGTAGCATGGCCTAACATAGGCCAACATTGGCCAACAAGTTGGCTGATGTTTTCACTTGTTTTTGGACCCGTCCACACTGGCAAACAATAGCAAACATGCCTCTGCAACAAGGCCCAACACGATGTTGGCCAATGTTGGCCAACATTTGTTGGTGCATGTTGGCTAGTGTAGACCGGGCTTAAAGCAGAAAATAGCCAACTTAAAGAAATTACAAGGTTTTTGAAAGCTATAAAACTCTTATGTATCTTTTAGTCAACAAAACGTTTGGTAAGACTGAGAGGATCTTTCAATAAGTTCGGTCAGGTTACAGTAAACCAACACATTTATAAGACTGGCCATTGTACAACATATAACAATTTTTTTCCACATTTGACATGACTGCCAAAATATCTGGTTTAATCAACCCCCAGAACAGAATAACTAGTCAGTTTTAGGATGAAAATTTCAACTTTCCCGGCAACACCAAACAGCTTGGAGAAGAATGAACAGCATGTAACTCAGAATCAGACTCGGAAAAAAATCCACTGGACCTATGACTGGACTGTGTCGTGTCAACCTCTGAGAGCGTGTCTGGATCATCGAGCACCATCCCTGAATCAGTATGGTTCTTGAAAGCTTTATCATTCTTCTTGTGTAGGACGAACTGCTTCCAGGCATCGAAAGTCTGAAAAACATGAAAGGTGACGTCAGCCTGGGGAGGGCAGAGGAATTTACCACCAGCTAAACATGGGCCAGTAAAAAACTTCAAACTGAAACCAAAGTTTTTAAGAAGCTCCATCATATGGATAGAGACTGCGGATTAGCATGGGAGTCCCTCCCCTACGCTTCATCAGCCAGGATAAGACTCCTGAGTTTTCCATGATCACTTCTTGGCATAATGTATTCAACGAGAATTCCACACACCATCTATGTGTACAGGTAGTCACAATAATGTCCTATGACGTGTGAGAATCCTTTTTCAAATAAAAGGGTTCATGTCATAGGACATTATTGTGAACTTTTCTCTAAAAAAAACCAACTTTGAAGGCCTCTAGCTCCTTCACATAGGGAAGCTATCAACAAAACAAAGGTCCCTTTAATATGAAGAAAAAAACAATTCAATAACACGAAGTGTCGTTTGAATCTGCAGGCGAACTCTTGAGTCTCTGTCGACTACGAGTCTTTTTTTACAAACGTTACAGGCAATCGAGCTATGAAAACGTCACCTCAGAAAGAGTCTTAATCTTTAACGGTAGGTAGCACAGAGTATCTGTCGAAATTGACGGCTCTCGTCGCGGTCCACTAGGTCACGTGTCAAATTTTTTAAATGTCATAGGATAGAATGTCCAGGGAACAAATGATTATTAAGTGATCTTAATCTCTGAGAAGAGCTCGACACTAATGATTTTGAGGGCAAGGCAAAACACATTTTTTTTGGTCAGGGAATTTCACCTTATGGCACCCACCAACGGCAATAGAAATTCCTGAGCATTTTTGTTATAGTGTTAGGCTAAGGGCCAAGTGTGAAAAATTCTGAAGTTTCATTTGACAAATTAGCGGGCAATGGTTAAACAGTTGTTTTTGGGTGATAAAATGAAATGGCCAGGGCCATTGTGCTCACCTAATGTGGAGGAAAGATGGATAAAGAGCATGGTATTGTGTCATGTAGTGTTAGGTTTGATGTAGGTCCAAGCAATTACAATTTCCCCAAAATGGCCAATTTACAGTACATTTGACCTCTGTGACCTTGAAAAGTAGGTCAAATCAAAGAAGACCCGGGTGACACATTGAATGGCTGTTAGAATTAGATGTACCTATGATATAAAATTGGTGCCAATCGGGCAAGTCATTACTAGGAATAATGGCATTTTGAAGAATTTAGGATTTGGCCCCCTTCCTGGAGGCCAAACGGCAAATCAGATCGAACCAAACTTCGGTACCTGAGATCACCTGACCAAGGGGTACATGTGTACTTAATTTGTGATCAATAGTCATTGCAGTTAAGAAACGGGCCATAGTTACGGCCTGACGGCGAATTTACGCCATTTGACCTCTGTGACCTTGACAAGAAGGTCAAATTAAAAACCTGTGTGACATATACTGTATGGTGGTTAGATGTACCCATGATATCAAATTGGTGGCAATCGGGCAAGAAGTTAAGGAATAATCACATTTTTAAGGTTTTTGGATTTTGCCCCCTGGTGGTCAAGTGGTGAATCATATTGGACCAAACTTCGGTCCCTGAGATCACCTGACTAAGGGGTAAATGTGTACCAAATTTGGTATCAATAGTCATTGCAGTTTAGAAACGTGCCATCGTTACATCCTAACGGCCAATTTACACCATTAGACCTCTGTGACCTTGAAAAGGAGGTCAAATCAAAAACCAGGAGGATATATGATGCACCTTTGCTAGAAGTACCTACCATATTTTTTTCAAAATTTCCCGACTACTATTAAGGGAGATATTGCATATTTTCACTTTTAACGCTTGGCCCCCTGGTGGCCAAACCATGAAACGAATCGGACCGAAACTTGGTCTCCAAGGTGTCATTACATGTGTACCAAGTTTCAACTCAATATCTCTAACAGTTACAAAACGTGCCCTGCTAACGGACGACGACGACGACGACGACGACGGACGACGGACGCCACGGTATGGGATAAGCTCACCTCTGCTAAGAGGTGAGCTAAAAAGGGTCCATATGATATACCCCAAACTTGGAGAAATTGATATTCAGTGATAATTAGCACCTCGGACACAATGGGAATAGATATGAAACAAAAGATCATTTTGTAAGGTTGATCAAAATGTTAGCGCAACTGAATTTTACCAACATTAACGAGGATTTTCTCCGGTTTAAAAAAAATTCAATGTTGACATGGAAGCATGCAGTTAAGTTTCTTTGACAAATGAACTATGTTGATTAGTGAGAGCTGATTATATGAGAAGCTGCAAGACTGCACCAAAACTTAAAGTTGTAATGTTGATAAAATGTTAATGTACAAGTAAAATATAAAATCCAAGATGTCCACCATCAGCTCACGTGTTTAGTTGACCTAATAATGTAAGAATGCTCATAAAATCTGGAAGCCTATCAAGTCCCTTCCACGATGATATTTCAATTTTGTTTTTATTTCGTCTAGTTTTGGAGTAGCAGTATTTTTTTTAAAAGCTTCTAAAAAGCCTAATTTGGCTCGTAAACTATAGGGTATTTACTGGCTAGCACTGAAAGGGTTTTGAAAAAATTCATAATTGCACCAGAAGGGAATCCCGTTCTTGTCATGAAAACGGAGTTTGGAGGAACCAATTGTGCAATTATATCGATCAGGCAGCATTACTCATGGAAATACAATTGATATACACACATGCCGGGATGCTGTTTTTATAAAGCGAGGAAAATCTAATCATGAATTTCATATTCTGATTCTCAACCTCACGGACAGACCACCCCGGCAACAATACCATCCGATCTTGGTCCCATCACTGGTTGTGTTACCTGGGTTGCACTGCACATTTATACGCCACAGCCACCTGGATTGGGTAATTATTTTGGGAAACATTTTTCTAGCTACACCAGGAGTCTCCTCTCAACCCTACATACATGTATGTAGGTTGATAGAGACTAATTAATGCCCTTACCTCTTTAACAATAAGCTTGTTATCCAATTCAAGGAACCTTTGTGACCCCTTCTCTCGAATAAGAGCTTGTCTCCATCGCTGCCATGAAGTCTCCATGAATCTATGCTTAGCCTGGAAGATAACACAAAGAAAAATGGCATTATTAATGTTAAGGGCATTAATACCAAGCTGTCAGCTGCCCAGTCACCTTCTTTTCTACTGTAGCAGTTCCCATCATTAAATGATACTTAAATGCAAAAATTCAAGAACTGACTGAATTAATTACGCTATTCTGATTTTAATCCCGACTGGGGTCATTTTTGTGCTGATCGATGCACGGGAACACTCACTGCTTCGACCTGAAGACCAACATGAACACCAACAACATGTCCATTAGCCTGCAACCGCAACAACAATGGAAAGGAAGTGGCTTCTTAATAGCGGGGAGACGTAAAATCCAAACTGGCGATGTACTCCCATAGCATGACAGGTTCGCCACGAGTGCGTGCTTAAAATTTTGAATATCATATTCTTCTACTATCTTTTAAATACCTGCATAGTTGGAAGAACAGCATCAAGTACTTCCAAAAAAGTACTTAAAGCCAATGAAACAGTTTCAGTGTTTTCAATTTTAGCCACCTGGTGGGTGAAGCAGGAATCAAACCAGACCGAAATTTAGTCTGCAATTTTTTATACATAGTGCTACATATGTACCAAGTTTTCAGTCAGACTCAATACAAAGATCCAGTAGTTACAAAATGTGCCACCATCGATCAATTTATGCTATTTGACCTCTGTGACCTTAAAAAGTTGGTCAAATCAATACCCCTGTGATATGTTATGCATTGTAATTACATGTACCTTTGATTAAAGTTTGGTGCTGATTAAATCCTGGGACAGGGTAAGGGATATATCGCTTTTTTGTGTTTTCGGTTTTAGCCACCTGGTGGCCAAATTAGTAATCGAACCAGACCGATATTTGGTCTCAAAGATGTTATTACATAGGGGAGCATATGTACTAAGTTTCAAGTTGGTACATGTAGCTCCAGAAGTTACAAAACATGCCTTGCTGGTGGACAACATAAGACGACATACGCTGCACCATAAGAAAAGCTCACCTCCTCCTTGTAGGTGAGCTAATATGTAAAGTCACAGACTTAGTGCACCCCCCTTTATGTCGGGGGAACTCCCCCGAACCCCCCTACGAGCATATGTTAAGTGCAAGCTCTAACAACTACAGCTGTTATAATGGGGGGGACACCCCCAAACCCCCCTCCGTCGACATAGGTTTTAACCAGTGCGTTGGGGAGAAGCCCCCCCCCAAACCCCCCGGTGGACAGTCAACTAGCCCTTCCATGTCATTTACCGCTGGGGGGGGGGGGGGGGGGCGATGGATGTCATCTGTACTTGTGATAGTTGTGCAAATAAAGAATTTGAATTTGATATTATCCAGTGCAATGGAGAAGCCCCCCAAACCCCCCATTGCCATTGGACAGTCAATTAACCCTTCCGTGTACCCACTCACTGGGTGATTTTGAGCCTATAGGCCTGCCATTATGACATCAAAATAAATTGGTTTAAATTGTCTTTGGACTTGGTTGTGACTGCCAAGTCTCTATGTATGTTCTCAATGGTAAAAATGATCAATTGAATTGGTTTACTGCTGTTAAAATTAATATGTAAAGAGCAATCTCTAGTGAACTCACACAACTGTTTGACATGGGGGAGCCCCCCAAACCCCCGTCCTTCTGACATATATAGCCAGTACATTGGGGGATGAGTCCCCCAAACCCCCTCCCCGTTCTCTGAAAGTGACAGGTTTTAGTCAGTACATTGGGGGGAAGGCCCCCCCAACCCCCCCTATTGGACTCTAAAAATAGAATTCCCTGGAGACGCTGAACAATAAGGCCCCATAAAGAAATAGTCCCCGCCCCGGTAGCTGTCTCATATCTGCTGACAGAAGCAGCTCTTTGTGGTGAAATAATAATTGAATGCATGTCATGACACCCAGGAGCTTTTTCTCATTTCTGAAACAGTTGCATGGTTGGAATGAATTTCCAAATCAGTCCGTCAAATCTCTATGCAATGAAAATTGAAATGTCACAACTGTCTCCACCGACGTTGTCCTGTATGTCCTAGCAGACGATTTTTAAATAAATGATGTGACTGATATACTTGTAGATTGGAATGAATTATTTCGTCAATGATATGAAAGTTGAAAACCCTCTGACATGTCTGAGTACAAAAATGCAGAGGCAAGACACACCATGCATGTCATGACACCCAGGAGCTTTTTCTCATTTCTGAAACAGTTGCATGGTTGGAATGAATTTCCAAATCAGTCCGTCAAATCTCTATCCAAATGGAACTTTATGACCACTCTATATTTGTGTAGTAGTGTTAAAACTGACTTTTTTGAAGTCAAGTACGTAAATCGAGAAGAAGAGGACGTTTTCTTTGTCTAAGAATTATTCAGGACGAAATGTATAATATTTGGGGTTTTTCGTGATTGTCCGGCCCAATTGGCAATATTGCCATTTGGGATGGTGAACAGAGCTACAAGCAAATGCGACGCTTATGATTTATTTAAAGAAATAAAATGCCCGATTTAACATCCTGCAGAATCAGGGGAATCGGGCGTTTCCAGTGATATACGACACAAATGGGTTGTTCTCATGCATTCACTTTGGAAACGCATTTTAAAATAGATGTTACGTCCTGTTAATGGGGCACGTCATCATCGCGTACATTTGGGAAAAACTCCCTAACGAGACCCTAGCAGACGATTTTTAAATACATGATGTCCCACACCCGCACTTCAGTGGCGCCGGTGTGAATAAATCTACTTGCGTGAATGGTCAATGGCTCATGACGTCATGAAATAATTGCGTCATGAGGAAGGAAACAATGGGAATCATGGTAACTGTGGTTGCGGTGCGTCGTGAAAGCAGGATCGGCAAGCGCGGCCCGTATGGAATGCGACAAACTGTACCGGAACCAGAATTGTCATGGGTCTGCACAAATTTTTTCAGATTCGATGGACATGATGGATATATGAATTTTGTTTACACTTTATATACATACGTAACCATTACACTCACTACGTTGTGTGAGTTACTAAATATTGCAAGAAATTTTGAAAATTTGAAAGGAAGAATCGAAATCGTGTCTTCATTCGTGTGCGGACGCCACTGAAGCAGACGGCGGAAAGTAGTTTGTTCTCTGTCCGCTAGGGTGCAGAATCTAGATGGTGTATATTGAGAGTTCGGCCAATTTGCCAACTGAGACTTGTTTCACGAATCTGCGCGAGTTTTGATTGAATTCCGCAAATAAACAGCACTTTTGTACAGGATTTAAGCTGTTAAGGCGGTCATGCAAATGAAATTCTTTGATCTGTCCTGAAGTATGTGTCGGGGGGATAAAATCCCCCCGAACCCCCCTAAAATTGTTGGGATTATTAGGCCACGGCCGATGTTGAAATGGTTCCGCAGGTGTGTATATATTGGCAAAAAAAAAGGCAATAACAATAATTTTTTCTCGCTAATTTGCACGCACAGTGGGCAGTCAAGTGCATGTTAGATGGTACGAAAAGCGTATTTGCATTATTTGGATCATATTGTATTGTTGATTTAGTGTGATTTCGAGAAAACACTGAAGAAACACGTCTTGGCAACAGTTACCAGGCAAGCGTGCGCGTGTGTGGAATAAACTATGTGTCACGTGACCTCGGCAAAATTGAAACAAAACGTCAGCATTTTTGTGAGTAATGCGTGATTTAGGCGGCAGTTTTTCTAATTAGAATACAAATAAATGTTTCCTGATTTTTTTAGGCATGTGTTGGGGGGAAAGGCCCCCCGCACCCCCCTAAAATTGAAATTAATTCTTGAAAATTAAAATTCAGCCAATGGGGCGCGACCTACCGATGCGCTGGGACACATGAAACTACCCCGCATATTTATCAGCGCCATTTTTGACCAAAAATTTTTGTTTCAAGCTATACAGAGAATTTCTAATGGAAATGCACTAATTCCTTCACGCATGTATAGCTTACGCACCCCTACCTAATGCAAGTATCAATTCGTTTCTTGTACCCCCCCCTCCTCAAGGGTAGTTAAGCTATCACCACTAATCTTTGCCGATGCTTGAGTAGTATTTATTTTTCCTTTAGTGAAAATTTGGCGAAGCTGGAAAGAATAAGGATGCTAATGTGTCGATGTCTTGTCGAACATACAGCCTTACCCAGTAAAATTAGTTCGGTTACTTTATATGACGGTGATAACTGATATATTGTTGATGGTGATGTCTTGACGAAAGAAAAAGTAGCATTGGTGAAAAAAGGGTGATGCTTGAGCCTTAAGATGTCGTTATAGGGTGATAAGGTGTCGTACCCTTGAGGAGGGGGGGTACAAGACACGAATTGATACTTGCATAAAGGGGGTGTAAAAATGAATGCAGACTTCCATGTGGCAGAGCGTGTAAATTAGTGTGTGAGCACAAGTTGGGAGGTGAAGATTTACACAGACCGCTGCATTGAACGAGATGTCGGGGAACAGCAGCAAGGAGGCAACATCACATCAAGACAAGCCACCGTTCATCCCTACATTGAAACATTAACACATTCTGCAAAAACGTTCACCTGATTGTGAAATATGTAACAATAAAAAAGTTAGTTGTTACACAATCAAGAAAGACAGAGCCCTCCAACCAACTGTCTATGCCCGCTTCATTGACGACATCAACTTTATATGGGAACAACTAAAAGAGACTGCAAAAGATCTCAGCAACTTCCATCCGACCATCAAATTCACTATGACATACAGTGATACTGAGATTGACTTTTTGGATGTTAAAACTCACTTAGATGAATACAACAAACTGTCAACCAATCTTTTCATCAAACCCACAGATTGCCACACATACCTGCATTTTGATTCTTGTCACCCTGGCCATACTAAGAAGGGAATAGCTTACAGCCAGGCTATCAGAATACGCAAAATATGCTCTAATGTCAAGGACTTCGATTTTCATACAGATAGACTAATGGAACTGTTAATACTTAGGGGACACAAGAAGACTGACATTAAGAGGTCTATAATGAAAGCTAGACTGTTAGATAGAGAGACACTGCTTATAACGAAAGCAAATCGAAGAGATAGCACTAAAAAGGACATTATCCCACTGCCACTGGTTACTACTTACAACCCAAGCCTACCTGATCTCAACAAAATCATTAAAGAACATTGGGATGTACTACTAAGCTCAGAAAGATTGAAATCTGTTCTCAGGAATTCAAATCCACTGGTTAGCTATCGGAAATGCAAAATTTTAAAGGACAACTAGAGCAGAATGAAACAGGACACTCCCACAAGGGGTCCCAGTAACTCATTTTTCACCATAAGTCAACCTCCAGGCAACAGCAAATGCTTCCAAAACAAGTGTACTAACTGTCCATCTATGGTGAAAGGTTCCAAATTTCAAAGCAGTATTACTAATACTCGCTATGGCATTCGTCAGAAAATAGACTGCAAGTGCAACTCAAAGAATGTCATCTACTTAATAACTTGTGATGAATGTAACACTCGATACATAGGTCAAACCTGAAGGCAACTCAAAGCGAGAATGAACGAACATCGTCCTAATATAAGGTGCGGTAGAATCACTACATTGGCAAACCGTTTCAATTTACCAGGCCATGTAATCAAAGACTTCAAAGTCACTGGCATAGAAAAAATCAAAACTGTACCAGATGTTAACCTAAACACTCAACTCCTACAAAGGGAGTCATTTTGGATCTATACTCTCAGGAGCAACAAACCCACAGGCCTGGGACCTGTTTCATAAAGCCTAATAAAGTGCCTTTAGCCCTAATGCTAGGATAAAGTCACTCCTTAAAGGAAGAACGCGTTTCATAAACGTGCCTTTAGAATATCTAGGTTAATGTTACCATTAAGAGTGTTTCAGGTAGTGGTTTTATCCTGCCTTTATTTTATTCGGTTCCTTTAAACCTGAAGGTAGTCTAGAGTTCCTTTAGTCGCGAGGACTTCGTCCAGGGTAAACGTGGAATCATGTTGCACTTGATTCAGGAACGGAACAGGCGAAATCTTCGACGAGAACGGGTATTCAGGGATCGATTCAATCCGCTGGATTCCATGAGAGATGATTTATTCATCAAGAGATATCGTTTCCCGAAGAACATATGTTTCGATTTTTGTCATCGGCTGTCGGAGGAGTTGGAGCATCCTACTCAGAGAAATGACGCCCTCCCAGTATCATTGCAAGTGTGTATAGCATTACGATATTTCACAATTGGGCATGATCAATCTAGTATCGGTGATATTCACCATGTGAGCATTGCGACAACATCGAGGTGTATTGGCGCTGTGCCATCTGCGTTTGCAGCACACATTGACCAACACGTTCACTTCGAGAGGGACCTCCAGAAGGTCAAAACCAAATTTTTTGATAACACGGGTTTTCCAAGAGTAATTGGATCGATCGGTGGGACCCATTGTCGTATATGCAAGCCTCACATCAACGGAAACGTGTATATCAATCGGAAAGGATACCACAGCATTAATGTCATGCTAGTTTGTGATTGGGATATGATCATAAATAACTGTTTGGCACGTTTTCCAGGAGGGTCTCATGACGCTATCGTTCTCCACAGTTCAGCCCTTGGCCAGGCATTTGAAAACAATCCACCGAATGGTTGAATGTTGGGAGACTCGGGGTATCCTTGCAAGAGGTGGCTTCTGACACCTCTTGCCAATGCCCAAACCAGACAGGAAAGGGCATTCCAGGATACAAATATGATGCAAATATGAGCCAGATGCATCACAGAACGTTGCAACGGTCTCCTAAGGCTAAAGCAGCGGTTCAGATGCCTCCGCAAGGAGGTTCAATTCACATCACAAAAGGCAAGCATTATTATTCAGTCCTGCTGCCTGCTCCACAACATTGCTGTCCGGGATAGATTGCCCTTAGTGGAGGATTCAGATGATGATGACGATGATGACGAGGACTCTGATGATGAAGCAGGGGATGATGACGTTCCTCCTCGAGACATGGATGTGAACGGCAATCAAATTCACCAGCTTGTAATTGAGTTCTGAGTAGAACTCCACTAAAACATCAAATTCAGTATCAGTTCAATTGCCGGCGAGATCACCGTCTCTTGGCCATGTTCCCAGCACAGAGTTAATGCATGGAAAGGAAGTTTCGTATGTCGAAAGGGCATTCATATAATGTATAGGAACCAAAGACACTGAAATTGACACATTTTGCCACGGCCCGATCATGTATTACGAATCTCAACACAATAAATCACTCGGCGTTCGAGTTGGTTTTTTTTTTCACCAATGAGGTACACCATACAATCATTTATTAATGGCAGGCCTGTTAAATTTAATGTAATGGCAGAGTAAAAACGAGTTATGAAACGCTTTTAATACGCAGCTTTAAATAGACGTTATATCCTTCCTTTATGGTACCTTGAAGGAAGTCTGTTAAAAAGTTTTATGAAACAGGTCCCTGAACGTTATGGACAATTTACTGTCTGTATAGTGTTGTTTTGTCTCTATATCTCAAAACTCAGATGTTATCATCTTTCTACCAGAGACTTAACCGTATCACAAATTGGCTGTGATCCAGCACTTGCAAACAAAAAACACCACCTATTGGACAAACCTGGTACCATTAGAGCAAATGTTTGTTTACATTTCATGACCTCTGACCTCTCACCCTGTTCCAGGATTGGCCGGGACGTTGACGGCTCATCAACATTGACCCGTGGTCGGAGGAACAGATTGCGCCACTGCAGTGTTAATGACGCTACGTCACATCGAGAGTATATAAACTGTATAAATTGGTTTTAACGTGTATTTCGTATATAATTGTGAACCCTGAAGAAGCTTCAATAAAAGCGAAACGTTGGTATTAACTCGGTGTTGGGCGTTTCCCATACTATACACAATCAATGTTAATCATCATCTCGACGTTTCAAATAGCTACACCATTCTTCTTCAAAAGTTAGAAGTCTGACCACTAGATGTCGTATCGCCCACTCTGATCCCACACGCGACTTTAAATAGTCTGACAGTCTCACAGAACATCTCGACTCTATAGACCACGAGGGTAAAATCAAGTTTACATATGAAGAGGAAATTGACGAGCAGCTTCCTTTCCTTGACGTTCAGGTTACGAGGAAAGTTGACAGAAGTCTTGAGACTACTGTATACCATACGGACCAGTACCTTACCTTCGGGTCACTCAACGCTTTAAACCACAAACTTTCAGTCATAAGAACTCTGTTCGACTGAAAAAAACAACATGGTTTCCGAGGAAAGCGACGGGGCCAGTGAAGACGAACACATACGTGCAGCACACAAAAAACCAAAGTGGTGGAGAGAGAGCCAACACGATTTTAAGAGATGGGTGAAGGAGGCCACTTGGATTCGTAAAACGACAAAAATGAATCGAGACGAAGGGGGCTAAGTCACGTGTGGGATCAGAGTCTGGGCGGTCAGACTTCTGACTTCTGAAGAAGAATGGTATAACCATTTGAAACGTCAAGGTGATGATTAACACTGATTGTGTAAAAACTAATTTTTTAATCATTAATACATTCTGTTTAACATACCACAAAACACAAACGAAAGGTGTTAAAGCTTAAATAAAAACGTGTAGTGTTGGTGACGTAACATATGGCCTCCTCTCTGTGACCCACATAAATGTACAAGTGACATCAAAATTTATGGTTTTTTGCTTGTATCTCTGTCATCACACATAAGTTACATATTCAAGATATACAGTAAATGCTCAGTTACCTCGGGATCAGCCAATTTTTGCAAACACATAATATGAGGCCTTTATGGGGGAGAGAAAGTTGACCACTTATTTATGGAGACAGCTGTTTCAATAGGTGTTTAAATTAACATGAAGTCAGAACATCATGCTCATTTCGTTTATTCAAGTCAGACCCCTTGGGAGTTCATTGAGTAATAGAATAAAAGTGAATAGGTCGCTCTTGTCTGCATTGGAGT
This sequence comes from Lineus longissimus, assembly GCF_910592395.1. Lineage (NCBI taxonomy): Eukaryota > Metazoa > Nemertea > Pilidiophora > Heteronemertea > Lineidae > Lineus > Lineus longissimus. Next base: position 6,657,061 of record NC_088319.1, on the reverse strand, counting down.
GTATCCTAACACTGAATGAAAAGTCAAAATCAGTCAGCATTAGACAACTCATTACAACACTAAAAAAGACCAAATTTCAACATTGATTGGTGGAATGAGTCTCATGAGCCGAAAAGTCAACACTTTATGACAAATTCAGACTTCTGTTACAAGTCAGTCACTGTCTTCATTGTAATCATGAAACACAATATCCTCTTCCACATCAGACAGTTCATCTTCATCAAGGAGAAGACCTCCTTCCGCCTGAGCATCGGCGTATTGTCCATTTTCACGTGGAATGAGTCCAGCTACTTGGAATCCCCGAATTGCTGCATTGGGACTTACATCAGCCCATGCATGACTTAGAATTCCTAGAACTGATAGGAGAGGGATTTTGTCACACTGTCCATCTGCATTAGTATGCTGGCTTTTCCATTCCTTCCAGTACTTACGGACCAAAGTTTTAAACCCCCTCATGACGGTTAGGTCTAGAGGCTGGGCGAGAGATGTACATCTGGCAGGGATGTCATCAAGTAAAATACCAGCTTCAACCAGAGGCTGGCAGAATTGTTCGGCCTGATGTGGGCGAAATCTGTCTACCAAAAGCAAAATTTCATTTGGATTAAAGTCTCCAACAAAGGGAAAAAAGATTTCTTCCTGCCAGTGCTGCAGTGTTCCTGCATTCTCCCACCCAGACCTTGAAGACGTTACCCTTACATTTTCTGGTATGTCATGCAGGGCTCTGATTTCCCTAACAAAACCGGGTTCCCTGAAAACGACATGAGCTGGAGCTTTCTCTCCATTTGACCCAACTGTAAGTCCAACCGTACAACCCAGTTTTGGGTTCCCCCTCGATGTCCGCACATCAATGTTCTTTGACCCCTTTGTTGCAGCAGTATACATTGGCGGAAAATCAAGTTGGGTAAAAGTTTCATTAAAGTTAAAAATAGTGTGGACGTTATTTTCCTGAACAGTAGTCCCTACCTCCTCTTGAAATCTAGCCACCCTCTCCTCAGCATCACGTGGTAATGTGGCAGTATCCTTGGTCTTTCGACGAAACGTGATGCACTTTCTGGCCATGAACCTTGACAACCACCCATCACTAGCAACAAAGTTCACTCTTTCAGGGCGCTGGTGCCTCATTTTATCCTGTCTTTCGACAGGAAGCTCACCCCACCAATTTTCAAAGGCTACAACAGCATCCTGGCGAAGATCAGACCTGGATACAGGCAGAGCTCTCTGCCTCCTCTCAAGAAATGACTGGTGCACGGCATCTTCAACCTCAGGCCATAATCCATCATGATCAATGCGCACCCTTCGACTGTGAGCATTGTGTTCTGCCTGGTCCATGAGGTGGTCAATGTCCTGAATCCATCCGCGCAAAGTTGAATTGGCCAATCTATGCCTCCTTGCATACTCTGCGACATTCAAAACCTGACCATGTTCAATAGCATGCTGACAGTCTAATGCATGCCGTAGACGTGCCTCCACAGGGTAGCCATGGAGTTGCCTAGACGTACCAGGACGATGACCTTCCATATCACCCTCACCATCATTAGGCATATCCATGCAGACAACCAAACGTACAAACAACACGAAAAGGTGGATAAAAGTTGTAATCATTGTCACTGGACAGAGGTCTGCGTATTGAATGACTGAAACCAATTTCACTAAAAAACAAGAAAGGGTTAATTCTTTTTCTCCTACAATAGTATGAAATAGACCCAGGCCTTGGCAAAGGACACGTCTCATTCAAGTCCTCTTTCAGAAAACCAATCAACCATAGGCCTGTACACTTCTATTCACTAAAAAATCAGTGTCACATTTTACATGAATACCCTCTCTGGGCCCCATTTTATACCAAAAACTAAGTTGATCTGAAGTAGGCCTATCCCGAGGTAACTGAGCATTTACTGTATGTGGCATTTCACAACTATATCCACTGAAAATCGCTCGCTGAATTGACATCAATTTATTTGAGCATTAAACCCCTTACACTTACCAACTCAACAGCAAACTTTGTCACTTGCACCCTGTTCTTCCATATTGTTCCATAGACCGACTGCAGGTATTCTTGACGTTTCTTCTCCAAGAGATCCACCCTCTCATTAAACTCCCTCTTCTGTCTTGTCAGACAATGCCAGACACGGAAGTACTTTTGCAAAACTCTTTTCTGATAGTTTTTAGTCCTCAAGACTTCAATACATTTTAGCCGCCAAATTCTGAATGAAGTTCCCTGTTTTCTCAAAGCGAGGCGATCTTGAAGCTTAGAAAAGATGAAAAATTAATTGTTTTTACATAAAACTAAGCTCGAAAATTAAACTAGTCAGCTTGATTTGTTTTAATTCAAAAAGTGGAAAAGTGGAAAAATTTGAAAACCGCATACAAATGCATTTGAAGAGGCAAACCTCAAAACAGAGCAACTATTTTTTACCGAAAATCGGCTCCCATTAGGTGTATTACACTATAAAAGTCAGCCTATCATGAGTTGTGATTCTTGCTACGCATGATAACAAAGTATTTTTCAAAGTGGCTGATTGGCATATATTTTGGAAATGGATTGCACATGAGCCCTGTTCCTACCAATGCAGTCTTTCCCTAAGGTCAATCTGTCTCATCCAGTCACTAGCCCATGTCAGAAGATTTGAAAGTGATGAACCCTGTTCCTACTGATCAAGTCTTTCCCTGATGTCAATATGTCTCCTTCAGTCACCAGTCTATATCAGAAGATTTGACGGTGATGAACCCTGTTCCTACCGATGCAGTCTTTCCCTGAGGTCAATCTGTCTCATCAAGTCACTAGTCCATATCAAAAGATTTGATGGTGATGAACCTGTACTTACTGATCAAGTCTTTCCCTGATGTCAATCTGTCTCCTTCAGTCACCAGCCCATATCAGAAGATTTGACTGTGATAAACCCTGTACCTACCAATCCAGTTGTTTCCTGAGGTCAATCTGTCTCCTCCAGTCACTAGCCCATGTCAGAAGATTTGACGGTGATGAGCCTCTTGTACCTTTCCTGAGGTCAATCTGTCTCCTCCAGTCACTAGCCCATGTCAGAAGATTTGACGGTGATGAGCCTCTTGTACCTTTCCTGAGGTCAATCTGTCTCCTTCAGTCATGAGTCCATATGAGATTTGATGCAGATGAACCCTGTACCAACCGATGAAGTCGTTCCCTGAGGTCAATCTTTCTTCTCCAGTCACTAGTCCAAGATTCGATCCATGAAGTCAATCTACCAATCTAACTAGTCAATATCGAATTTAATGAGGACGGACCCTGTACCTGTCAATAAATTTGTTCCTTGAGATCAATCTGCCCTCCTCCAGTCACAAACCCAAGATTCAATGATGATGAAACTGTACTTACTCGATCCAGTCGTTCCCGGAGGTCAATCCGTCTTCTCCAGTCTCCGGTCCATGCCTCCCAGCTGATCTTGACAAGCTTCTCACTTTTTGTTGTCTGCAATTCTGCAGCCAATATCTGCAGCTGCTTCTTCTTCACAATGACTGAACACCATTGTTTTATTACCCTGAATGAAGATATGATGGTGAAATATTGAAACCAATCGCCATTATCCTATCCAAATAGCCAGAAGACTGGATGGTGGGGGCATTAGCATTTTTAGACTATTCTTCACTTGAGTGAAAATTTTAAGGTGCATTAATTTTTTCAGTCTAATGACCATACTGCGGTCTGTTTACAGGTTACGGCTGAATCCAATGACCCTGTATTTATCATATACCCTAAGTGCATTGATCCAGTAGACAAAACCACAGAAAAGCAAAATTTCACCCCGAAAGTTCCATCCAAAATCACGGAAGGTGAACAAGGGATAGTATTTTACAATATAAGAAAGTGATTGGAACCATACTTAACATTCAAGTTTATATTATGAAGGAAAAGTCACCCTATAATGGTAATTTTCTCGATATTTCTGGGGATGTGTTGTATGTGCGATAAATAAAAATCTGCCGTCGTGGCTAATCCTTGTCATCCAGAAAATCATCTTATGCGATCTGGTGACTCGGATCAGCCACTCGTGCAGTTAACATAAACAGCTCCTCTTAAAGGAATGGGTGGCTTTTTACTGCAGCATGTTTGTTCTTCTCCTGGTTCCTCAGTTAACTATTTTCCTGAAAGTGTTTGATGCTTTTCCAATTTTGTTTCAGCCCTTGTAGTAAAAAAACCTGTTTTTAATATGTTTAGTATGCACAAGTCTTGGCGCGAAAGACCTTTCCCACCACGTGAGGGCACGCCGAGATCCGAGTTCACGTCACCCCACTATTACGACGCAACGTCATTTCCATTATCGTCACAGTAGCGGGGTAATCAAGTGCCATCAGCGTGACGTCAGAATAATCAATATCTACACCAAGACGTCACAGGGTAGATCCATGGCTCCAGGAAGCACCTTACTAGTGCATCGTTCCACATGGAAATGATCAAAGCATGGAAAGCTAACTCGGGTCAAATTGGATTCAATATCGGGAAAGCGTGATAATTTAGTCAGGTTTTGATTTTTTTTGTGCAATTTGTTGATGGAAACTACTTATGTCATATACAATAGGAGGTGACTGGCCAGCCACAGCTGGGTAATATTGCAGTTAATAATGCAAGTGATCCTTTAAACCCAATTTGAATTTTGCGCCAAAGCACCTTAGGTCATTCTGTATCCACGAAGAAATATTCATTTGTAATTTTAGTTACTCTCTCTGTTATTAGGTGTCCCTTTTATCAGAATCATCTGCATTTCCATGTGCTGTATGATTTTTGGAGAGACCATGGTACTTCAAAGAAAATGTTCCACATTTATCATGGAAAAACTTTTTATTGATCTAATTGATGGTCATTGTTACATCTTTGAGAACATTTTCATTCATTTTGGAGAACTTTACAATGCACTTGACAGTTTTATAAGTAGATTTATACATCTTTTGCCAATTTTTACGAAAAAAATGTTGGTCCTTTTTTTACTCAATTTCCATGAATATATATTTTCAAAGACAGACTTTGTATATAGTGACTTTCTATAAATCATCTTGAAGCTTTGTGTTCAAGCTTTCCGATGGTACTAAACATCCTGAGGTATGACGAGTTGGTCTTAGCTTCTTAAGTTTGTGAAAACCAGTAATTTAGCATAAATCGCTTGGGACCTGGTATTAGGGAGACCCCTGAGATCTAAAGAGTTAAGCTTAAAATGTACATGGAGTTTGTTTAGAAAGGACTCATATTAACGCTTTAATTGGAATTGTTGATGTGAATTTGACCGTATAAGGCACAAAATTTTAATGCAAAGCTGCTTTAGGCAGGACTGGTAGAGTTGACACGCCATGGAGTAAGGCATCTCTGTGCAGCTGGATTGGAGAGATCGACTGATTGCCTGCATTGGTGAAACCAATCATGATATTGCAGGAAAACTTGGGTTAATGCCAACAAACTCCCAAAGATTTTGAACCTAATTTGCACATCATAAGCGCTTATAGTTTGAAGATGAAAAATATTATCCTCCAAGAATCAATTTTTGTTCTGTTCTTCCTTATTGCCAGATTCACCTTGAGGTACAATTTGTGACAATGTACTAAGGGGTAAGGGGGTTATGATTCACTGAGATTTTTGGACACAACGTTTGCATAATTTGCATAAAATTGCCAAAATTATGCAAATTGATAAACTTTCTCACCCGAAATCTCAAAGATGGACAGAGGTAACCCCTTACATTGTCGCAAGTCACATATCTAGGCAAGTAAGATACGGAGCTAAATAAGTGTTACTGGTATATCTACCTTTCTTCCAAAGCTTTATGGTAGTGCACAATTGCCGTCTGAGCTTGCTCGGTTTCTGCTTGCCAAACAGTAAATTTGTTCCTCAGTAAGACTTGGTCATGTTCAGTTCTGAACTCTGTTGCTTTTTTCTTGTTGGCTAAGCAACCTGGAAACAGAGGCAAATAATACATCAATGGACAGTAACCACCTTCAATTGTGGAGAGGCATGCCTTGAACAAAGCTGATAGCTAGCGCCATCTTTTGGATTGCTGTTACTTTCGCTCTTATGCAAAAGTAACGACATATCACCTTTTGCCTTGTTCTCCACCAAGCAGTGAATTCAGTGTTATAGTGTCGAACTGCTCATCTCCCCAAAGATATCACATGCCAGGAACACAGAATTGTGCTTTTGTGTGTCAGCATCTTCTTTTCCAATCTAACCTAGGGGTCATGTGTACAAAATTGGAAGTTCACAGCCTGAGCAGCTAAGAAACGTGCTACTGATTTTGTCAAAAGTTAGCATGGACTACACCAACTGTGCTCTCATTTTAATATGAACTCAATGTGTATCAGTGAACCACATTTAAATAATTCACACGAAATATCCTGAGCTTGCCTCAAACAGAGTTGATGACCAGTACCATCGTTTGGATTGCTGTATGACACTTTTATGTGAAAGGAACGACACATCACCTTCTGTCCTACTCCACCAAGCAGTGAACTGTTTCTTCTTAAGCCCCATGTTACAGTGTCGAACTGCTCGTCTCCATAAAGACATTTCATGCCAGGAGCACAATATTGTCCTTTTTGTGTTGACATCTTTTGCCTCAAGGTGGCACTCCAGTACTTGGTATTGCTCACAGATGACGTCATAACAGTTAGTCCATCTCTTGAAGGCACATCTTATCTGTAAAAAGGAATAGATAGTGAAAAGATAGCTATGGAATGTATGGTAGATGCTTGCTGAAGTCGATATAAGATAGTGTCTTCATGATGATCAAGCGCCATGGAGTTAATGTTTTTCATGTTGTAATAATGGACCGATGTGAGGAAACGTTTCCTGACATCAGTCCAACATTACAAATGTACGCAATGAAAAACAGCTCTGTGTGACATGGGATGTGGGCTTATTGCAATCTTATGATAGACAATATCTTTGTATCCAAGGATCTGTGAAAGAATCTTGTTAAGTTAGAGAAAACACGAGACTTTTGCACGTGCCCAATGAAGAACTGAGGTATTCAACACTACAACAGGACTACTCAACAGCAATCCAACAGGAGTGTAAATTTTGAATAAACTACCAGGTAAGTCATGCTCTTGACTGGTTGACCTGTGAATAGAACTCTCCTCTTTCAGATACGTGAAATGTATTATCACAAACTACCCAGAGGATTGGAATAAATAACACATCCAAATCAGATGTTTGCCTTATACGCTTGCAGATCAGCTGTGTTTACAATTGAAACAATCAGGAAGGTTTTTATAACGTAACAAATTGAAACAATATTCATTTTTTACAATTTCTTTTCAACAAACGTGACAAATAGCCTAAAAGAAATAAACATTGTGCAATCACTTTTGAAAATTATCATCACTTACCAGTCTATACTGTTGCCTATACACAAGATTTCCTGCCCTCTTGTGCAGTTCCTTTTGTTTTTTAAGGTGTTGAACCCAGTGGCAAAATATCCTGAAATAAATAATCGAATATAATACAAATCTGACAACCAGATTTTTTTCATGTTTCAGCAATAGATAAGACATTTACCAGGATATATTCAACCTCCAAGGCAGGTTGAGCTGTTTAAGTGCCACAACAGTTACGTGCCAACTGGGCGAATAGCCATAGTGATCTCAACTTCTGCCAGAGGTGAAGTCAACGTGGGCTACTTATATTTTTCTCACTCAGTAGGGTCCTTTGTCTGCCCTGGTATAGACATCAATTACAAGGAACCTCAGTTTTAACCGTCCAAGATTAGCATGGGACATTATTAACCTCTTGAATCCCATAACTTGAAAATCCCGGGATCGCAGGGTGTTCACGTGGTTGCGAAATTGGGTCTGACTTTCATGATATATAGCACCCGCATGCTCTAACTGACCCTACTGTACATCAAGCACGCTAAAACAAGCAATAAACTAGCGTCCCAGCTCAAGGGAATAAAAACATCACTGAGACCAGCCTGTCGGTCGTTGCGAAAAAAACGTTATTTCAAAATGACCGACTGGTCAGTCACCGGGATTCAAGAGGTTAAGTTGCACAAAAGATGAATGAGCCATGGCTAAATTTTGCTCTTTAGATTCAAAAGTATATTCTGATAAGTAGTTTATATGATTATACCTTTTTTGAAGCACTGCCTCATAGTGTCGTTCAGCCGTAACCCGTGCTCTGAACTTGCACATCCAACAAGCAAAGGTTTTCTCCAGTCTGTCATACCTGTGCAGCTCCAACCATTCCTCAGATGCCTGGTGAAGTGCACGGTTGATCGTTACCCGTCTTCTCCACATGGTCAAAGCATCACGCAGCACTCCAGCCAGTTGAATGCCTTTTCTGGTTTGTAGGCTCCATGCTTGGAAGACCTGAAACAAAAATATACAGACTGCAACAGAAAGGCTAACCAAACTGAATTTACTACTACACGTACCTTTTTCAACATGGAGAATCTGCTAACCACACAGCAAATGATAACATTTTGCACCAAAATTACAACTAGACATTATGAAATGAAGGCAAACCACAATGTATGCGCCTGCTCCGTGGGCAACACGAGATGTTCCAGGTCTTTCATTCAACTGGTTCTCAAGATATGGGGTGGAAAACAAAGATGGCAGCCTGGCACAGGCAGCCACATTGGATTTCGTGTCAGGTCATAAATTGGTAGGGAAGCTCCCCTACAATAGGCCTTCACTTCACAGAAGTTTCAGGTCTGCTACTCAACCCATCTTTCAATTGTGGGTTGGGAATGTGAAAACAAAGATGGTCACCATGTTGGATTTGGGGTTGGGTCCAAACTCAATAGCGAACTTCCCCTACGCTAGGCCATCACCCACCAGAGTTTAAGGTATGTCACTAACTCAGTTCTTGAGTTACAGGGTGGAATGTAAAAACAAAGATGGCGGCCTGGTGACCATGTTGGATTTTGATCAGGTTCAATAGGGAACCTCCCCTACAGTAGGTCATCACACCACAGAAGCTTCAGGACTGTCACTCACTTGATTCTCGAGTTATAGGGCAGACTGTGAAAAGCAAAGATTGGATCCTGGCGCCCATCATGGATTTATAGGAAGCCTTTGACACACTAGGCCTTCTCACCACATAAATCACAACGTAAGTTCAAGACTGAGAGAAATTCGACCTCATCGAATGGCAGTTTTAATTGTCGCACCAAATGTAAGTATTTTGGAGCGCCCTCTAGTCATTTCGTTTATGTTTTGTCCGCATTGTCTTGCCTCATGTTGCATCAGAACTTGTCCGAGCTAGTGAACTAACCCTTCTCATCAGATTTGTCTCATACAAGATGACCATCCTAGTTTCCATGACACACCGACGCCACTTCAGGTAATACTTCACAGTGAGCTGCTTCAGTCTCCTGTCTTCCTCTAATCGTAGCTCAACAGCTGATGCATGGTTTTCTCTCCATTGGATGAAGACGAAACGGGTCACTCTCTTGAGTTTTCTTTGAGCCAAAATGTCTAATTTTTTCTGGAGATCTTTCCGCTTGTCAGTGTAATTCCTCCAGCCGTTTAAATGCCTTGAAAAGAAAATGGCAGCTAGTGGAAAAGGATAGAAGTGATCAAAACAGTAACATCATGTATCATTTCACTTGTGCTGCATAGCCACAACAAAAGCATCAACTGAAAGGTGATATGATGATTAATCGATGATGACACTGTGTTTGCTAGGTCACTTATTCTTCAGAACAATGACAGTACTATAGAATCCACTGACATTCATCAAATGTATCCTTGTCTAACAACAGCCTTAAGCTTGTGTTCTCACAAATGTTGGAGGGCAGTGTGTCTAGCTTTATCTGACTATCAAGAGAGGTGGGTTCAAACACCTGTGTGGTCACCACTCTGTTCGTCACAGGTCCAGCTAAGGTGAGGGCTGTATGAGAAAAATATCCGGGAATATTGGTTGGATTCTTTCAAGGTTTTTTTTATTTCATCCAAGCTTCAAAATGAAACAGGATTTTTAGGGCCGAGGTTAGTCTGGTATCAGTGCAAAAATTAAAATCAAAACTTTCTTCAGTGAAGCCCAGCAGTCATTTTTGGGGTCACCTGGATAGGCCATGATATTTTGTTACATGGTAGTTTGCATTCATACGTGGTACATGGGTAAATAGACACAAAAAATAACCTGGAGATTTCTTCAAGATAAGTGTCTAAATCAAATGCACTGCATCAATGCACACAAATACATTCCCCCCAAAATGTTTTGCTACGGTTAATACTGAAATTAAAAAATCATGTTTGGTAACAAACACGACATTTATATATAAACCAAACTTTGAAGAAATGACATGTTTATGAGAAAGAAATATTCACTGGAGGCAGGATATGACAAAGACTGGATATGATGAAGACAGGAGATGACGGAGACATGATATGATGAAGACGGACGGGGGGGGGGCGGACACAGGATATGATGAAGACAGGAGATGACAGAGACAGGATATGATGAAGACAGGATATGATAAAGACAGGAGATGACGGAGACATGATATGATGAAGACGGACGGGGGGGGGGACACAGGATATGATGAAGACAGGAGATGACGGAGACATGATATGATGAAGACAGGATATGATGAAGACAGGAGATGACAGAGACAGGATATGATGAAGACAGGATATGATAAAGACAGGAGATGACGGAGACATGATATGATGAAGACGGACGGGGGGGGGGACACAGGATATGATGAAGACAGGAGATGACAGAGACAGGATATGATGAAGACAGGAGATCAGGAGATGACAGAGACAGGATATGATGAAGACAGGAGCTGACAGAGACAGGATATGATGAAGACAGGAGATGACAGAGACAGGATATAGTGAAGACAGGAGATGACGGACACAGGATATGATGAAGACAGGCGATGACAGAGACAGGATATAGTGAAGACAGGAGATGACGGACACAGGATATGATGAAGACAGGATATGATGAGGACAGGAGATGACAGAGACAGGATATAGTGAAGACAGGAGATGACGGACACAGGATATGATGAAGACAGGAGATGATGAGGACAGGAGATGACAGAGACAGGATATAGTGAAGACAGGAGATGACGGACACAGGATATGATGAAGACAGGATATGATGAAGACAGGAGATGACGGACACAGGATATGATGAAGACAGGATATGATGAGGACAGGAGATGACGGACACAGGATATGATGAAGACAGGATATGATGAAGACACAGGATATGATGAAGACAGATGATGGAGACAGGATATGATGAAGACAGGATATGATGAAGACAGGAGATGTTGAAGACAGGAGATGACGGAGACAGATGACTCGAGGTGACCACTGGAGACATTCGGATTGATATTTTTATTCCGTGGCGAGGAAATCTGTTAATAGGGACAGTCATTGCAAAGCACCTTGAGAAAGGTACAGGTCAGTAAAAAGTGAAACCAGGTATTATCATTTTAAGGTTGTAAAGAAAAGTTCCAGATTACTGTAAACTATGAACGATTTCTTTTCGCTTATTTCAAGACCTGGGTTCAAAACGCAAGAAAAAAAACAATGTGCAAAGCTAATCATCAAGTTATTGGTATTGGTCGTATCATTTGAAAATCAGCTGAAATTAGGTTACTCATATGCAAAATCATGAAAGGACATTTCTGAGAACATTAAGCACAAAAATGTCATGGTTTACAATATAAAATCACAAAATCATCTCAGTGATAGTACAGCGTGTACATGAATGACTTTCAACAGACCTTTTCACAAGGTGACTGTGGTAGAACACATCCATCTTCTTGTGGTGAAGGAAAGTATGCTTCCATGACCAGAAAGCTCTTGCCTTCTTTCTCAGTGAAAACTTCTTCTGGAGTTGAAGACCAATCTCACGTCTTGACTTTGTTTCTGTAAAAGACAATGACCAGTAAAACAAAACTACTCAATTAAAGACACCCTTCCGACAGACTGATGAAATACTGTTCTCAGTGAATCGGAAAGGTAGTCCTCCAGGCAGAGGTCACAGAGACGCAAAAGTCAAATTAAGTTTGTTTGCAAAAAGGTCATGGTATTCACCAAAACAGAACCCCCTCCCTCACATCAAGCAGATCCAAAAACAGCATTTTTACCAGTCCCCTCAAAGTTACTGCTTGTAACAATTTCCAGTACTCGTGCCATTCATGTTTTAATCATTGATCCTTACCGAGGCCATTCATTGTGTGTTATGCGTAATTCACTTGTAAATAAACACATTCATGTTTTAATCCTTGAGTTTACTCTTTCTTTGTTGTTATATAATTGGGTGGAGGTTTGGTGTAGGGTTTGCTTGTATGGAAGGTGATTGGAGTGAGTTGAAGCTTGAGGTTGGTGAGAGTGAGAGGACTGACTGGTATTTGCTGTGGGGTAGGTTATATTTTGAAGTAGTCTTTGATGAATTTGATGAATTAGATTATTTGATAGGGTTAGCTTGTGGATAGACTTTATTGATGTTGAGTTTAGAGACAAATTGAGTCTTGATGTGTGGTTGAAGTTTGATACCCCGGTTTGATACGTCCTCTGAAGTAGTATAATACGAAGACGCCAAATTTTTCCAAGTTTGAAATAAACCTGCTGTGATAAAGATACTCGAGTTGGTTGGTTGAATTTGAGACCTGGATCCTTACACTGCTGAATCAGGAATTTCTTTCCGACTGTTGGATTTTTTTTCTTGGAATTATTTCAATTGTCCACATGTAACTGAACCGTCATGCATTTAATCCAGCCGAATCTAGCCAAGTTGCCTCACTCCCTTTAATCTGGTCACGTCCCCTTCCAAATTTCACAGCACTCGACTCGGCAATTGATGATCATAATCTCAGGAAATCGGCCCCGGTCTGCATGAGACTATATGGCAGAATTGATTTATTTTCAATGATTCTGGCAGATTTTGTTGCTTCTTAGCGATTTTTATTGCACTTTCAATGAATTTTATTACCAAACATTTTCATCAGCTGATTCTGTTCACAGAACACAAGTACATGGCAAAAGCTTACACAGGGATTTCTCTACAAAAAATTATTTTTGACATGAAATTTCCCACACTGCATCAATGAGATGGCAAACATTGGGCATAGGCCATAAATGCCTTATTAAGGTTATAAGGGTATTTGCATATGATGATAATATAATTGTAACGCTTTCAAGAACCAGTCCAAATCTCCCACCGAATTCAAGTCCTTTTGTCCCTCAAGACACTTGAATACCATTAAAATCATGTTCTAAACGGTGTGTGTTTGTTTGTTACCTGCAGTCCAAAGATGCCATCTCTCAAACATATCCTGTATCTTCAGTTTCTGACACCTTTGGAATCTGCGCTCAGTTTCCTGCATCAGAGAGAATCTCAACCTCCAGGTGGAGAATTTCTGAAATGGAAAAGTTCTGGGTAATGCTTTCACTTCTATATCTAAACGAGGGTGATTCTATCACCTTTTTTATATCTTGAAGGCCATTATAGCCAAGTGCCCATGCAGCAAAATGTTCCCATGCACTTCTTCCTTTGACAAAGCAGTGTTCACTCCAACATGGAAGTTTTCTGCAATTGCATCTTATTACTTGTTTTACACATAAATCAACTGATTTTGTCACAGGCAGAATACATCCCTACTGTGGATCTTTTGCCAGCCCTGGCATTGAATTCAAGAACATAACTTATTCAAAAGATAAGCCAATCAAGGTTAAGAGATCTGCAAATTTAGGGATGGTCAGAGACCCCTCGTTCCACAGATCTGCAAACTTACAAGCGAGTGCTTTTGTATCAGGTTGATCACACAACGACTAGACCACACATAACAGAATCATACCTGCTTCAGCAAGGAGTTTATTCTAAACTGCCGCCACCGTAACCTCTGACTACTGTGACTTGCTGACCAATGGTGCCAACCTAACAAACACCGCTGCATCACATCCTTTTGATGGTAGACACGGACAATCGTAACCCGCCGTAGTCTCTCCCGCCACAACAGGAAACACTGCCTGACATGTTTGTTTTGGACAGTTTCTTGGAAGGCGTCAGCAACCCGGCAGGCAGCTGGAGTATCTTCGTACATGAGCATCTGTTCCCATCGTAGTCTACGACCAGCCTAAGAGAGACATAAGACATATGTATTGTTTTAAACATGCAGCAGACGAACTTAAGAAATGGTCAGTGGCATGGTGGTTATGTACATACCCCCAGTGTCACCTGCTTTGTGTGTGATCTCCACTGTGCTGAAAAGTATTGGGGTTGGGAGCGTATCAGCGAAGATGGTGACAAAACTCAAACACAATTCCCTGGCAAAAAAGGAGAGTGGAGGTGGGGGGGGGGGGCAAACCACTTTGATTTCCTACATAATTGAACACAGACCCTTTCATTCCCTGCGAACCACCCATGTGACCATTGATGCCTAAACACAAACCACTCCTATGGGTTGCCTATTCTAAAACACCCGAGTGGGAATATTTCATTTTCATAATGGATAATGTATATAGCCTCTTTTTCACCACCACATGGGTTGGTGCAAAATGTGGAAGCATTTCAAAAGCATTTAAAACCACATTACTCGAAATCTATTGAGAGATATGTTAGAATAGAAATTGATACCTCACTGTCGGTATTGATTGTCTCACCCAAACTGCTCAGGTAGAGCATAGTGCATTAACACTGTAATGTGCGGTTCATTCTTAATCCAGTTGTTTTAGAACAACACACCCATACCAACCATAGCCTAGAGAGTAGCAATCAACTCAAAGTATATTGTATCAGCAAGCCCCTTCAGACTATACCACTGCGCTGAGGTATCTTAAATAAAGGGAACCTTAAGATGGCCCCACCTTATCTTTCCAAAGGCTGAAACTGCGGCAGATGATGGCTGATGCATAGCACTCCGCTGCAATCTGCTGCATCCCGTCCTGCTTCTTTTTCAAATGAGTGAACATCATCAGGGCATCGAATGCATGCCGCTTGAGCACAAGGCCCTGCAAAAAAGGAATGGACAAACTCATTCAAATTAAAGTCAAAAATGTCAACATACTTTGGGGCCGGTGTGCAAAAATTACTGGGCTGATTCCTTTGAATTTCGTTTTTTCTAAAATCGAATTTTTCGGACCCAAGAGGATTTTTTACATTTCAGTTACCATGGTTATGAAGTTTATTTTTTTTTCCGTGTAGGCCTACATTGATTACTTTGAATGTGCCAATTTTCCTTTAAAAATATCCAATTATAGAAAAAAATGGCTCCTCTCCAGCCCTCCAAAAACGTCAAAGGGCTCCAAAGAAGATATTGTTTTTTACTGGATTTGTGAATCTCTAACCACGAGGATATGTCCGATTCCAATATGAGAGAGAAGTAAAATCAAACTTTGAAGACATCAGCCCAATAGTTTTTTTGCACAGCTGCCAAACAAGGACAGGGACATTTACACACTTCTGAAAAAGTCTATATTACCACAGGGACAAATCAGTAATCCAATCCAGTCTAACAATATAGAATCATGTTGTAGTATCATAGTTCATTTGGAGCAATCATGAATTGGCAAAAGTTCAAGGATGCAAGTGAATTTTAACAAGAGGCCCAAAGGCCTGGCACTCAGCTGGATGACCTAATAACACAGGACTGAGGGTGTGAAGTAGTAAATATCGGCTTTATACTACTGTTTGAAGGTGAAGAGAACACGTTATACCACTGAAATTTCCAATGCAGAGCTGCCAGCTGGATGAAATATGACTGAACTAATCATCCATGGTATGTAAATATTACAGGAGGCAATGGAAGATATCCCTAGTTCAGTATGTTGTATCGGTAGCTTTACAGACAAGAAGTGTCAGAGGATGAGACTTCTCCATGGACAACTGTAGTATGTCCAGGCTGGGTTGTACAGCACAATGATACAAAATGCTGTCTGTAATTGAGAGGTATCCTGATAACAGAGGTCAAAATAAACAGAAATGACCAGTTTGGGACTAACACCACTGTTTTTTAAGGTAGAGATTACAGGAGTCAACAAAATTAACTTTATTGAGAGAAATTGACCTGTCCTGCAGCCGAATCGGTAGATGTCGTCCTGGGTACCCCTAAAAATTACCCAGGATGATCCTGGGTACCTTTTAGGACACTAAAAGTTACCCAGTTTGAAATTCGCGCACTTTTGAAACCTGCCGACGAGGTTCTTGAAAACGGTACTTTAGCATTTTGCAGTGCATGAATTCATTGGAATTTTTGACACCTGTCAAAACACACGTGGTCAAAATGCGAGTTTCTGCCAATGAATAAGATGGCTATGTACAATCAATACCATCGCTAAGAGATGGGAAATGTGTTTCAAAGGGAAAAGAGATTAAGAAGAAGATAATTGAGGTCGTGGACGGCAAATACAAAATCTGCGAGGAATCCAAGCAAGATCCAAAGATGAAATGTTTATCATCATATTGCCGTATTAAATCCATTTCACTCCGTTTATGCGCAAAAAATACGATTTCAACAGATCAACAGATGATCCTTCTCGATGAACTGAGCTGATTTCGTGCACTGCAAAACGCTAAAGTACCGTTTTCAAGAACCTCGTCGGCAGGTTTCAAAAGTGTGCAAATTTTAAACTGGGTAACTTATAGTGTCCTTAAAGGTACCCAGGATCGCCCTGGGTAACTTTTAGGGGTACCCAGGTTATCTACCGATTCGGCTGTCCTGCAGGTGATTGGAATTTACAAAGGGTCGTTTTTCATGACATTGTGCTCTACTGCGTATGCCTAGTGAGTCGATCGGGAACCCATCTATTTTTTATTTAGACCAGCGATGACATCATTTCTGGTGATTCCCTACGTTGTCCAATGAGCGCTTTTTAAAGTGTGCCATTTGGCATGCATTAGCATGCAATGTATTTTATCAGCGCTGCCAATTGCCGAACAGAATGCCGTAGCTCCGTCAATTTTGAATCAATTTTTATGGGAGTAACATTATTGTGTTGCTTGGATTGTCTACTTTTTACTCATGTAAGAATCGTAGTACTAAAAACTAAAATGCAAACAGAATCATGCCGATTCACTGCACATACTGTGGGAATTCTCCACTTCAAAATAATTCGCGAACAGAGCATGCGCTTCTAATATCGTTTTCACAGAATTGTGGCCAAATTTTCAAGAACTAATTTCTGAAAGTAGTCCCTTAAGACCTTATGACTACCCACTGAAAGGAACTAGTGATAATATCGCCTACTTGACTTCTTTTTAGCAGAAAATTGGTTACCATGTTGCAAAATCAATCTTCCATTTTTAGACACGTTAGACTTGTCACAGTGGGTATGCTGAAATATAGCCTGGTTCCTTGGCCAATTCCATGCGCAGAATACAACTGCGCAACTATACGTCATAGCCCGGGCTTTTGAATCGTCAAAAATTCAGTTAAATGTGCCTGTTGCGCCAACTGGCGGTGAAAACTAAACTAATTCCATTACAAGTAAAAATGAAAAATTATCAAAAAATATTCGTCCAGATGTGAAAACAATATTTCCTTTGTGGACCGAGGTATAAAGGAATGAAGTTTAAATTTCCCGATGACCTCATTCGCTTAATGTAGGTCGGATCGCGCCGATTTTTGGTTTTCCGAGTTCATCTTGGGTTACGCCTAATTTAGCAGTGTCAACGAAGTGCCTAGTCCTTGCGGTTACAAAATGCCCAAAAGTGACATGGAAGGAAGGACAGACACCATTCCCTTAGTAATATTACCAGCTTTGCTGACTTTGTCAGCTGAACTAAAAATAGAAACCCGAAATTTTCTGACGCTGCAGAAAATTGAAGAAAAAAACCCGTTGTCCAGAAACTGTGACAGGCAGAAATATGATCTTACTTCAGACTTTTTAGAAATTCATACATGTAGGACTCTGAAATAGTTTTTTTCACACTTTTTGGGGCTATCATTGCAGGGGTGCAAGTTGTGCAGTTTTTAGAAGATTTCTAGTTTTTCCCAAAAAACTAACTGTGATGAGTGAATACATTCATCAACTTTGTGACTATGAGCTCTCAACATATTTTTGTTCTAACGCCAGCCAGCATGTACTTAAAGTGGCTGAAATATGGCTATATCTGGTTTTGCAATGAAATTATTCAATTTGCTTTTTCACAGTGCAAAAGCACCCTTGACTGAAAGGGATTCCTGCACTGCGATCAAAGATATCAGCACAAGTTTGGGATGAGCCTGATTCCTTTCATTGAAGTATTAAACCTAGTAACCTTGCAAGACAGCCCTGCGAACCTACCCTATGTGCCTCTGCTCTTCCTGACAACACAAACTGACTCTTCCAACCACAGAACATTCTCTGCTTCAGCAGAACCTGTGACCGTCGTCCAACGACCCTGATCCTTGACCTATTGACCTTCACCATCTCCACATATTCTTTCCACTGCTCAAAGGCAATACTGACAGGCCAGTTGCACCAACGTAACAAAATGTGATAGAGAAGTTCCCTTTGATTTTTTCTCTCTGGCCTCATTTGATTATCATGCAATTTTCTCAGGTCATCTGGGAAGAGATCCCTTGAGCAACTTCTGGCTTGAATGCGATGCACCTCTTGCTGTAAATTTACTTGTTCGGCTGACAGTGCTTGACGATAACTCTTGATCTTCTCCACTGTCTCCTTCCTCTCTGTAGTTAGTGACCTGAAACCGATGAAACGAAGTATGGTACAACACATCTTCAAAAATACTGTAAACTTTTTACTAATGAAACAATCGGTGTTTTAAACGCCATCTCTAGTGGTAAAGCTAGGACTCAACACAGTCAAAAACAGGATCGGCACATCACTACCTTGCCTTACTCTTTCAGCCCATAACTTGTTTCGCGCGGTTTCATCTGATAACTGTTTTGGCAAAGACATGTTATTGGGAGTGTCTGAAACGCTGATATACTACGCATTTTACTGCTGGTGCCGACGTATGTGTACACTGAACTTGGGATGTGCATCGGGCCCGTGTTGAAATGCCGTCTAGTGCCAGTTGATGCGTTTTTTGCCGATTTGTGAAAAATTCAAATTATCATAAAAGCCCAATGGCGGCCCTCGATTTAAAAAAAAGTTTTGTGTAGCTTTAGCAACTGTCTTTCACGGGACAATGGTCACTGTAAGAATTATCCACAATGAAATGTAGAATTTTTGTGTTTTTTCGTGATTGTGCAGTCCAATTGGCAATACTTCCACTTGGGGTGGAGAACAGAGCTAGGAGCAAATGCGGCAATGCTGAATATGATTTAATCAAAGATATAAAACACCGGACTTAACATCCTGCAGAAAGATGGGAATCAGGCGTTTCCAGTGATATATGAGATGAATGCATTTTCCTTATGCAAACACCTTGGAAACGTAATTTAAAATAGATGTTACGTCCTGTTAACGGGACACATCATCATCATGCACATTTGAGAAAAACTCCCTAACGAGACCTAAAGAGGATGCTTCATGAAAAAGAGCTGGTATCATCTCTGACAGCTCTTAAACGTATTTCTAGTATCTAAAATTGGAAATATTGTAGTTTTCACATTTTGAGGGGGAAAATTTCAATTTTCAACGAAAACGCCTAAATTTCTGCCGAAAATCATTTATTACTTCACACATACTTGCATACTCTTTTTTTACAAAGAAAGAAAAGAAGCTATCAAATTTGTAATTTAACCCTTAAAACGCCAACTGCGACAATCATCGAATCTTGGCCAAGAAGCCAACTTCGACGATCATCGAATTTTCACCATGCCCAGTTTAGTTAAATATTCTAACACCATACTGCAGCACTATCACAAAATGACGATTACGTGCAAGGCCGCCATTAGACAGGGTATTTGCTATACGATGGTGCAGAACTTTTTGGTGTGTTATGAGATCGAAATTTCTGGTTGATTTAGAGAAAATTACCATTATCAGTTCGGCGGTGGGGGAAACGGCTCAAGGGTTAAGCAAACCTTTACATTTGACTCTAAAATTGATTAGGACACAGTATTTTTTTATTAGTGTTTACAGTAACATAACGTTTTACATGCACTTTTAGTGTCAAAAGTTCAGGTTGGAAATAAAAAAAGAATTTCAAGTTGCTCCAATTTCACCAAGGCAGTCACCTTTATTTTCAAACTCACTGTGTTCACTCAATTCAACTCTATCATAACAAACAGTCGTAACAAAAATTTAAACTGCAATAAGAATCTCAGAAGTGAATTTAAAAACATAAAAGTGGTGCTGTTTTGACTTGTGGTCAGTTTGATTTGTAAGTGCTGGACCACTGGCACCACAGTTTTGACAGCCCGAATAAACAACAGGATTATTTGAGTTTGCACATATTAATCAGTAAATTTTTTATGGATTTTCATAGCTTGTCTGACAGATCAATGCATCCAGGGTATATGATAAATGCATAAACTAAATAAGAAAACTTAGAGATTATAAGAACAAACCTGAACATGATCTCATCACATTTCATCGGACTTCCATTTGGTGTGAGAAATTCATCAGAGCCATCGCTGTCACATGGTGTCACCTCAACGCTGATCTCAAAGCCTTCATCTGGGGAATGAAGGTTCACTTGCACGATCGGTGAACCTATCAGACAGGAGGGGGAAAAGCCACCGCAAGGATGCTGTGGGACACCTAAAAAGAAAATAACAGCTACTTGTAAAATGGTGTTTGCAACATTAAAAACATAATTACATGTATGCTTTGATTTATACATGTACAAAGTGTATATATACCTGTTTAAGCAATCTAATTAAAAGGTTCATCTTGTAACCCATCACACCAAAATGTGTAGCAAGCTGCATTTTTTGGGTATATGAAGTTATTTAAGCAATCAAACAGCTTAGTTTATGAGCTACATTTAGACGTCACTTCTATCTTTGTGTCTTCTATGGTGCCCAAGACATCAACAACTTTGCTCGGTGAAACAACAAAGTTTTACCAATTTTCCTTTACAAATAATTAGCCTTGTTTCTTAGGAAGGACTTCACAAAATTTGCTATAAAATGAATTTCAAATTCTATCAACTGAATTGTAGAATTGTGTTTAATAATGGTTTATGGGGCTCGTTACATCATAATCTAAAATAAAGTCAATCAAAACTGACATATTTTTCATGTTGTCAGGGGCTGCACAATGCTAGGCCTGGCTACTTCCTTTACCAAGATATCTATGGAAATGAAAACATTTCTTACTATAATTGGTTCAAGATGTACAGAAATGTTGCAAATCACCTTCATTTAAAATGTTATCCAACCTACTTCAAATTGACCATTGCATTATGTCCCAGCATTCTATTCCTTTCAAAACTTCATTCTGACCACAACCACTCCAGAAAATGATGATTCTGTGCAGGATACGAGCCCCAATGCTATATGAATGTGTCAAACACGGCACGTCATGATGACGCTGCTTCAAACAGAGCGTCTGGAGATTGTCCAATGTCATTAATCAGGACATTTCTTCAATGGTGTGAAACCCCTATGCAAATTAAGTTCCTATGCTGGAACATCGGGCCTTTTTCTGGTGCGGTTGTGGTCAGAACGAACCTTTGAATGTATTGAAAGCTGGGACAAGATTTAACGGTCAATTTGACTATTTGAGGTAGGTTTGATGAAATTTGAAGTGATACTTTTGAAATGAGAGCGATTTAAAATATTTCTGAACATCTCGAACCAAACTATAGTCTATTAAATACCAAAGGTTTAGCACCTTGAGCATAAGTGGAATTAGGAATATTTGAACATACAGTCCAAATCACAAATGACATCCGTCCTTCCTGGTTCGCGTCAGTGACGTGCAACGTACGTCAATGACGCATCGGTGACGTGCTTATCTCTCTACGTTTCACGTAAATTACGCTTGACGTATGTACGAGTTACGTGCCACCTCACGCACCTTGCAATCACCAAGTAATGTCAATTATCCAAGCAGGGTCAACCAACTGGCCTAACAATGGCTGTTTTCCATCTAATGCTGGTCCAATGAACTTGATGTATGGTATTTAAAAAACAGAGCTGAACAAAACTGGTTTTTGCTCATAACTTTCTTACCTAATGTACCACTTTCCTCTCCACCGTGAGGCACTCTATTCATGTGACTGTGGAAACCACTACTAGCCACAGTGGATGACCTTGACTGCTCCCTGATGCATCCAGACTCGATACCGGTTGAATGCAGGGGTGCCAGACCGTCCATGCGAAGGGTAAACTCATGAACTGCTCCTGCGACTGAAGACTCTGCATAACGGTGCCATGAATTCAGCATGGTTTTGAGTAACTTCTTCAGAGAAGAGTGATGAAAATCTCTGTAAGGGTAAATTTGGAAAAATTTTAAAATGCAGTCCTGGTATGGTGATCAAAGCTAATCACATTACAGACAGTCAGCTTTCAATCTGTTGTGAGTCTTTGCCTCTGCTAACAGAGGAAGGTAGTTTTCTTCAAATATGAATGGCATACTATTAAAACTGTTCTAATAAATCATACAATGTTTTTCTAAATGTAAAATTTGGTAAAAACAAAAACAGTTTTGAATATTAAGTTTTTCTTCGTCAGGAAATAATGAACTTTATCTCACTTAAAATTCTAATTCTAATCTTTCACTGTTGTGAAATAGATTCTGCAGATAAATCAAACAATCACCTTATCAATCTTTCAAGCTGCAGACCACGTTGCCAGATGTGGAAGCACCTCCTCATGATCCTCTTCTGGGCCTCCTGCCTCACCATGATCACAATCCCCTCTTCCTCATCCTGATTAGAGGTGACCCGCTGCCTCCACTTTTGCAAGTAGCAGGAGAGAACTGCACACCTACGAGACTGAAAGCAACAAAAAAATTAACTCACTGTAGTCCATTCGTAAATGTTATGTCCGCATCGTTTGGGGCTCTGGAGGGCAAACTACTGGTTGGATTACTTTGAAGTTTTTAATGATCCTTGCCTCAAAACCAAACATGATTTTAGGGATTCAGCATTCTTGATGCAGAAATAAAAAATATCTTCAACGAAGTTCAATGGTCATTTTGAGGGTCCCCTGGATAGGCCATATTTTGTTTCTGGATATTTCACATCCATTCTTGGCACATAAGTAGATTGACGCAAAAAATAATAACCTGAACAGTTCATCCAGATTGGTCGAGAAATAAACCGTACAGAGCAGAAAATGTCCAAATTCAATGCACTATGTCAATGTACACTAATGCATACCAAAAAAAATGGTTTTGAGGTGAAGACCAATAAAAACCAAACTCCAAACTAATTCAACCAGTAGTTTGCCCTCCAGAGCCCCAAACGATGCATACATAACATTTACGAATGGACGATAGTCTTCTGGAGAAATCGGACTCCACTCTGCATCATTGTGGCCAATTTCACTCACTACGCCTTTCAAGTCTGTCTAGGATGAATGCAACCAGAAAGCTTGATAACTTGCAAGCAAAATCAAAATATTCTATACCATGTATACTATTAACCCTTTGACCGTCTAACAGAGCTTTTTTGATATATATGTACCAGATAGATATCGATATAAGCGATATGTACATGGATGAGTATTCAGTGTTAATACCCAGCAGCAAAGGAACAGGGCCAGTGGGTAACATAAGGAAACAACAACCTTTCACCACATTCATCGTCAAATGTAACAGAGCAAAAAAACCATGGTTCAGCCGGATGGGTCACCAACTGAGCTGAATGAAACTGCCTTTAGCCAGGGCTACAAGGAGTGAGATGACATTCGACACTGCACGTACATTTGGGGAGGATCTTGTCATATTTTACCTTTTCACAAATTTCAGCAAAACGTTTTTCTTGCCTCTCTTGAAATTGATTCCTCCAGGTTAGGAAAGCTTGTCGTAACAACCTCTCTTGATTGTAACCTTTGCCTTTCTTCTTCATGCAGACAACCTCACGGAGGCCACACAGTGCCCGCCTTTCAACACCCAACAGAATCTGTTGCCGCGCTCTGATCAATTGCTGGATATCTCCATGTGCTTTTCTGCAGCAAAACAAAAAACACATAAATGAATTATAGTGGACACTGTTTGCGCTAGTCTGTGGATATTCATGAAAGCAGTGACCAATGGCGAGTGTCTCAGCAAAAGATTCTTTCCACCAGCCTAATTTCTGACCAGTGTTCAGGGTAACTCACATGTGCAGAGTGCTGGACGGAGCACTTATTAATGCTTCCACCCAGCAACCACACATGACTGCATCTCCATGACAAGATATCCATGCTTGAATGGATCTGCAGCAATCAACAGAACGCCACAAATCAAAATCTTGACATACGCCTTGTTCACTCGAAAGCCATACTATTTAGTCTAGCCATTCTTGCTTTCACTCGCACTAATAGCTAATTGTCAATCAAATCAGGCAAACTGGGGCATTTGAAAACCACCTCCAAATGTGCAAGTGGAAATCAAAGTGTTAATAAGCTTTTGAGAAATTTACTTCTGCAATGTCGAACTTTGTGTTGCCGAGTTGTGAGCGCACAAGAAACTTCAGTGTTCACAAAAATCTCAAAAGATTCTGTAGGCTTCTATGGCTTGGGGCTCAAATTAGGACTGAAATTCTGAAACACCCTTGCTGCAAAGTATCTATGTTTTCAATATCAAATGATTTAACCCTTATTACATGAATAGCAGCAGCAGTTTTGGAGTCACAACCATAACTGTCTGGGTCAGAGCACAATTTGGAATCCCACTTGGATTACGGAAGTTATTTCTTAAAATGTTTGGATCATAGTCCAACAGTAGGAGGATGGTAGCTGAAAGTTTACATCATCTACGTGGTCTAATTTACCTCCATATTTTGAATGCTTTTAAGACATGTCCCTGATCATGGTGAGATCTTATGCTGTTGACCATCTTCTTTCTAAGTACAATGGCTCGCCAAGCATCAAAGGCCCTGAAATCATTTCAAAAATATTACCTCTAAGTTCACGCAAAAAGTCTCCAATTCATTTCATAATGTGTAATTTCTTGTGAGTGGAAAGAACGGAAAAATCCTCTGCCCTGCCATCGTGTCAAACATCTACTTTGCCCTTATAACGATTTCTCAATATTCTTGACATTTGATATTAGAGGGCCTATTGGGGACGAGATTTGAGATACCTGGGAAAGAGGCTCTAAAACCATTCAACGTCACCACATTGAAAAATCAGTCCACGTCGACTAGACAACTACTGAGCGAGGGCACACCAAACGTGCCAGAGTGATTTGCCAAAAATAGTTCTCCTCAAAATGATCATACATTTCAACATTCGTATGTTTTCTTGTCCATATATTGTATATTGATAAAGCTCAATGACCTGAAGATGAGTGTTTGAAGCCGTTTTTAACGTTTAAATGGACATTTTGAGTAAAATGTCAGAATTCAGCGAAAAAATTTAGTTTTTGGCACCAATGATGTCATCAATGTAGATTAGCGCTGAAGTTCCAGTCGGTTCTCTTCAGGAATTGAGTCGAGAACTGAGTCGAAATTGCAAGTGTATTCTCAATACATTTAAAGAGCTTAGTGTTTCGATAAAGGTAACTTCCACAAATGGCCCTACCTTGCCATAGCCTTCCTCTGTACCCTCTGCCTCAGTGGCTTAATCAAGTGAGATTCTTTCACCCTGATCCTCCATGTCGTGAAGAAATGATACAGCCTGCTGCGGGACAAGATGCGACCAACATTCACTTCTCTCTTGTCTAATTGTCTGATTCGTAGCTGTGCTGTTTGCCACTTGCTGAAGTAGACAACAAGATGACGCTGATTCCTGAGTGAATCAGACACTTCAAGAAGTCTGTGGAGTTTCCGGATGTGAATGATTTTTCTCCATTGTTGTGCTGCCCTCCTGAAATAAAACATTATCAAGTGTGAGAAGATGTCCCAAGGTTTGAATCGGACTTTGGCACTTCATTTGTGGGCATGTACAAGTCAATGGAGGAACTTTCAATCTAATCAATCCCGAGTATCTTTAACTAACTGCCAACCAACATTATGCAAACATTTAAACTAGTCCATGAAGACGTCTGCAGTATAGCCTTACAGTGAAGAGGACTGTTCATTTTCAGTTATTAATCAATAAAGAACGTTACAATTCCACTACAACAACGGCGGGATACGTCAAAGAGTCATGTGTTTTTCAAAAGGAAGGGCTTCAGGTTGGCAGAGTTTAGGTGAAGTCTTATTCACTGTCAACACCACTTCTTCAGACAATTTGAATTAAGCATTTCTGGTAACTCAGCCTTGGTGCAATGAACTACAAAAGGAAGAGACAGTATAAACCTGCATCACAATAAATCAATCAATTCATTAATTCATATTTCGAATTAGGATCTGGTTCCTGAGTTTTAATCAAATCAAAATAAACAGAG
Organism: Lineus longissimus; assembly: GCF_910592395.1. Taxonomy (NCBI): domain Eukaryota; kingdom Metazoa; phylum Nemertea; class Pilidiophora; order Heteronemertea; family Lineidae; genus Lineus; species Lineus longissimus. The sequence goes on along the minus strand of NC_088319.1, from coordinate 6,630,751 downwards.
TGATTAATAGTTCACTCAACTCACCTTGCACAGGCATGTGACCAGACTCCCTGGGCCTCCTCCAACTCTACCTGGGAATAGAACCTTCTCTGCCAAGTATCCAACATCATTTTCATTGTCCTGGTATCAGTCAATGTCCTCGCTATCTGCATTTTACTCCTGCAGTTTCAAAACAAAAACAGAACGTTTTGAAGAGCAGAACACAATCAAGATGTGTACAAAAAGCAAATCAATGTGCTTCAACTGTACAACTTTAAACATGATACATCAAATAAATTTAGGCTTTGGTAAATGAGTCACAACAACTTGCTAAAAAAGTGTTATATTAATTTGAAGATCGGAAGAAAGAACATAGTTTTCACCTTCTTTAGTTTCGGGAAATGTTAGAACTTCTTGCAGATATGAGGTACTGTTGTTGGCATGACTGCAATTTTGCAAGCCTTTCTGACTTGGTAATTCTTTGCGCTTTGATAAACTTGCGTGGTCCCCAAGATTTTAAGCAATACACGACCTTTATGCATGTTATGAATATAAAGTATATCTTTGTTTGAGCCTGAAAATTGTGCGGCCCTTTCGTAAATATGGACCTTGGTAAATCCTTTGTCCACCCAGGTTTAGCCCTAGTAAGTGCTGTAGGGAAGCCCCAGAGACAACTTACAGCAAGGTCCAAGGATGTATCGGTTTTGGCACTTTACAACCTGTAAGGAACAATCCAGAAACCAATAATCGCTTTGTGTATTGCACGGTTCTAACTCAAATCTATAGCTGCGTTGACCTAGGTTTTGCAGCACACAAACTGAAATAAATTATATTACGAACCTAGGTCATTTAGACATGTTAGGGTACTGACCGACTCGCCGATATGAACCGAAGACGATACGACATGAACTGGGGAAGAGATGACGGGCCACGTCACCAATGACATTTATTTCATTTCGAACACAGGCATATTTTGACCTACATTGTATCCACGTGATTAGCAGCAGTTAACGACCCGGGAGATAATAATCCAAAGCTCACAACAACATTAAAATCCAAAGCGCAATTTTTGTGCCAGCAAACTTGCAAACTAAACCCGCAAACTACCCATCACACCAATGGCAGCCTAAGCAAAAATCACAAGTTCAATCCAGAATCTGCATCTGCTTTTCCCTATGCTATTCACCATGCTATCCTTTGATTTGACCTGGAGTCGGGGTCGACTACCTGCGTCCCATTTTAATTAGAATTGGCCGGTTTAAGATTGGAGTCAGTCATATCAAATTTCAACATCTTGCGAACACATCAAAGGACTCTTCTCTATAAATCATGTAGAACTAATTATCCATGTCAAAACTTTCTCGACTCCAGTGCTTTTGATCTTCAGACTTGCCTCTGAAACTTGTTGGAGAGCGATTGAGCTGTCTGCTGCTTTGACCAATCAGCTTTCACAAGATGTCAGTAGACAGTTGTCAATTAATAACAGGCCACATGAAATTCAACTTTTCTTTTTGAAGAAAATACCCATATCTAGTCAAAGAAGTAGCTATAAATAGGAAGTATTTCACCCAAATTTTATTTGCACTCTCTCAAAACAGATATCTAAGATAAAATAATTTTGCTGACAGAAAAGAAGCAAAAACTGCAAGGCGCAAAGACTTGCAGAGACTGGAGAGCCGATCACCAAGCATGGAACTGATCAATATGCAAATTAACACCAGTTTCTTATCATTATGATTATGATCAATGATGCGTACACCGCACATTTTTTGGGTAGTTTGTCTTGGAGTTAAGGATACCTGTGTGTTCCGTGGAATGCTCCGTTGGGACATTGTAATACATACAAATTGTTAGGGGAGACACTCAAATTTTGTTGGAAACAAATGTATGCACGCATTGATTTGAGTTGTGTCCTCACATTTTGTTTGGACAGGTGGCGCGGCCGGGACTACTGGGTTGGTTGGATTACAGCATAATTTTCGATCATTTTAGATGGGTTGTTTTGGACAGATACCGGCAGGGGATTAGATTGGGCATTATCTTTTAAAAACGGTAATCAGCCATCCACCCTTCCCCGGGAACATCATCTGTCATTCTGCTGCACGATGACAGGACCGGGCCCCAGTCAATGCCGGTAATCACAGTCCGATAAAAACCGGCCAATCGATTGCTTAGGAACCGAACTAAATCGGTGATACACGGACCAAATAAAATCAATACACGACCCGATAAAATCTGAACTACGACACAACAGTTATTAGGTCACGAATCACGTTCGGTCTGTGATTCTGTCGGTTCGTCCCCGTGTCGTACTTTAAATAATAGCGTTTCGGACCGACCAGGAACCGAGTAGAATAGGATACAATGTGAGCGATACATACTTATGGAACTGGCTGTACAATTAGTGACATTGTTGAAAACTAAGGGCTTTTGGAAAATCTTGTTCATCCCTACACAAAAGCTTTCATTATTTGTTATCATCATCATCATTATCATTATAACTAACCTGAGCTCTGCTTGGTAGGAAGCATAATATTTCCACTCAGTGAAGATCATCTTCAGCCAGACCCTCTGAAGAACAAGAGCAGCATTTCTGTGCACATCTTTTTGAATCCTGACCTTGTCCCGCCACTGGTCTAAAGCTCTCTTTACGTAGAATCTGTCGGCCACAGCTTCTTGGAGCTTGTCATGTTCACAGCGAACTTTCATTGTTTGCTGCCATGCCGTGAAAGCATTTCTGGAAGAAGGAATATATGGGAAAAATATGAGCACAAATCACAATTTCTATGAGACGGTCAATGAAGACATAGATGGCAACCGAGAAGAATCCCTGAATCCCAGTAGAGTTGTAGCATGAAGCACCTGATAAAGAGTACTCAAGCAAGGCTGATGATAGATTCAAACATAATTTACTGGTCTGCATCATGACACAAGAGAGATCTGGGGATTTTGTTCCCAAAATAATTAGGAGAACAACCATCGATCACTTACCTCAACATTTCTTTTTTATAATGATGTTCAGCTCTTTGCTCCATCAACCTTTGATACCAATGGCTAAACGCTGCTTTCAATAGGTGCCACCTCCTCAGTTCCCTCGCCATACTCAGCCGATGTAGGCGCTCCATCTTGGTGAGTCTGGTAGCCTGGTGCCAACTACATACTGCAGCTAATAAAGTCTTCTTCCTGAATAATAACCATGGAATATCTATTTAAAATCTGATTCTTTGAGCAGAAATGCTATACTGAAGACTCATATTCAAATAATTTCAGTTAACACTGCTGTGTCATGTCAAGAGCCCCCCATGCACACACGCACACACACAATACAGAGGGTAGCTCTCTCCTGAAAAGTGTAGGTTTCCCCTGGGTCTTCGCTCTTCTCATACATTACATTACAAATCTACCAGTATTGTTTAAAGGGGTCATTCTAAAACTGTCATCTTAAAAAATATAATGGTCATAAACGAAATAAGCACGACTTTTCCCACATTTCCTGAACATCTCCTGAGATTTGTGTGCAAGATGAGACTAAATGTTGACTAAAATGTGAAGGCATCCACCAGTCCAGCCAGCGGCCATGTTTGATTCGACTTGGAGGTAATGATAATGCTGAATGCATGACATAGACAAGGAATGAGCATTTGAGACAGAAACAAACCTATGATGTGACCTGGCAACACAATGCAATGTATAGGTGAATTTCATCTGGTTGAAGGTAGTCCGATACAGATTCGTCTCATAATGCAGGATGGCCGTTTTAATCTCCTCCCTCTCAGAAACAGCCGTCTTGGCACTCTGACGCCAGGTGTCAAAGAACGTGCAGAGAACAGTCACTCTTGAAAGTAGAGACGAGGATTTATCTGTACAAATCTTACATAATGTAATTTCACGTAATTTGACAGTGCCCAAGCAGGTGTTGGACCATGACGGCAAGGAATCACTCCATTTTTTACAAATACACCAATACCTTGGAAACATTTTGGGAAATAGCTGAGCACAGACTGAAAGTTCTCTTTGAGGTTCCTTCTGCATGTCTTTTAATTGACATACATTCAAACTATTTCAAAGCTGCAATTTGGCAAGACATGAGATGGTATATCGTTCACATGAAGGGACGAATGTCATGGTTTGGTCTTCCTTTAGTGCAGCCATGGCTATCAAGAGTTTGTCACTGGAATGGTCTGAGACAAAATGCATTTTGCATATATATATATATATATATGATAGACATGAAATGGCCTTCTGCAAGGTAATTTGTTCCACCTCCAGCAGTTGTCATGATGACCACATCCGAGTTGAATACATGTAGGTCTTACTTGTAGTGAAGATCTGCAATGCCCGCACTCTGGGTCTGATACATCGCCAGCTTCCACTGGTAATACATCTTTGAGAGCAGGTGGTTTGTGGCCTTGGCATTCAAGTGTTTCACATGTCTTTTCTTTGCAACAATTACCAGCCATTTGGTAAACATGTGCTGCAGACGATTTAATCTACGCGCTTCAGTTTGGTTCCTCCACTGAAAATAGAAGAAAAAACAGCAGAATTGGTAGTTTTGAAAAAAATATCTCTAGATCATGGCCTTTGCATTGGTGTAGGCATGTCCTGCAGAGCTTTGCACAATGGTCACTTCATGTGTTACACGGCTCGTGCAGATGGCACCATCAGAATGATGTCAACCAAATGACCACAATTTTTTAGCAAGATTAATTTTTGAGGAGCTGTTCAACACAGCAATAAATTGACTAACTACCAACTTCCATTGCCAAGTTAGGATTAGTTTTCAAATAATCAAACAATCGAACTGGAGGTATTGGCTGCCTCACCCAAACCGTGAGGGTGGAGCTAAAATGCAGACCAAAATCGAGGCAGAGCCGATGTTTTGGCCAACATTTCACCTCCACCTGAGTGGTTTGGGTGAGACAATCAATACCAACAGTGAGGTATCAATTTCTATTCGAAAAGATCTCAAATTAAATATCAAATAATGTGGTTTTAAATGCTTTTGAAATGCTTCCACAAGTGCACCAACTCAAGCTGTTTGGGTTGCCTCACCCAAACCTCTGTGGTGAAAATGAGGCTATATTCATTATCCATGATGAAAATGCAATATTCTCACTCAGGTGTTTTAGAATACCATGCAATAGGGCCCGGGTTCGATCTCGGGGAGTACCCAGGATTGTATTTCTGGATGAACCAGCGTGGCTTTAAAGGTACTAAAATTCCAGGCTCTTCACAACAAGTACAACGTATGAAATACTCGAGGGTCTGTCAGATGAGACTGAAAGCCGTGGTCCCTTGTACTCGAGTGTCTATGCAAGGGCAAGTAAAAGATCCCACATAGGTGGACAGTAGCCTTTAGTGGACTCCATACCTCCCACAAAATTCCAATAGGGTTATGACGCCGGTAGGCCTAATGATATGATATGATGAAGGTAGGATTTTGTTGTGGCTCGATCTATCGAGGGAATGAACGTATGATTTCTGTATGTTGTATCTATCATTTAAAAAATGCTAACTGTTTAGTTTTCATATGATTGAGTTGTCTGTTTCATTCAGGATTTAGACAACTTGATCGTTATTGTGAACTTTCAAATTCAGCAAAATATTTTTATGTATAAATGAAACGACCAGTGGCCATTGTGCTCACCGTATAGATATTTGGTGGTTAGGAATTCATCCTGGTTAAGAAACCTGCTACATGTACATTGTATAGTTTATAAGTCAAACCTAATTCAGTCTGACATGTGATGTATCGTTGCTTGGAGTACCTACCATAAAAATATCATTGAAAACAAGTCACCAATAATAAGCGAGATATTGCACTTTTTACCTTTTTTAGTTTTGGCCCCCTGGTTGCTAAGTCAAGAATCAGATCTGCCTGAAATTTGGTTTCAGAGTTGAAATGACGTAGGGAGTCATGTGTCCCAAATTTCAAGTTCATAGCTTTAGCGGTTAAGAAACGTGCCATGGTTACACTCAAATGACCAATTTACGCCAATTAACACCATTTGACCTCTGTCACCTTGAAAATTTCGTCAAATCAAAAACCCGTACGATATGTGATGTATCCTTGCTAGGAGAACCTACCATTAAAATTTTATAGAAACCATGTCACTCATAAGAGAGATATCACACTTTTTAGGCTTCCACTTCTGGCCCCCTGGTGGCCAAGTCAAGAATCAGATCGGACTGAAATTCATGGTCAGGGGTCACCTGACCTGCTAGGGGGTCGCGTGTACACAAATTTCAAGTTCATAGCTCTAGCGTTTAGGGAACGTGCCGCTGTTTTTGAAACAGGATACGTCGACGACGGACTACGGAGACAGTGGTGTTGTATAGACTCCCCTACAGCGAGCTAAAATTTAGGCCCGATTCTGTAAATACATTTTCTCTACACATAAAATTCCCGATTGGTAACCAGTTAGCAGCCACAATTTCCCAGTCAGGGACCGGGCTCTCTGAAATGTAATGCACGAGAGTGGATGAGCGACTATTCAATTGCGGAACCGAGGACTCCTTATAAACAAATCAACATACTGATGCTGATTATGCCATACATTATTCTGACCATACCGACAGAGTAAGCAGAAAGCATTAAAAAATGGTTGAAACACAGCAACTGACCAAATTCTGTGGGCATTGGGCATTTATATCAGCCATTCATGGGGCGAACATCTTGGCCCCAAACCTGATACTGCCATGTCGGCAAAAATGACATCATACAATGTAAAATTCAAGACAGATGCCAGCATGCAACTGACTGGTCAGGCACGTGCAAGAACGACATGACAGAGGTGTGAATAGTGTAATAGACCATCTTGTGATGTCACACAATACAAATGATGGCCAACACATATATGTATCTTTTTTGGCAGGAAAGGGCAGCCAAACATGAACCTTTATTTGTAATAGTGCTTACCTCGTTGAATGCACAGTGCAACTTTAATGTCTTCACCCTCTGTACAACCACATCTTCTACATCCTTGCTCTGGTGTAGAGCCCACTTCAACCCATTCAAGCCTTTCTGCAGTGCTCGTCTCTTGCCGACTGACACAGCCAACCTCTCCTTCCAGTGGCACGACCCCTGCCATTGGGTGAAATATCGTGTGATCAGGATTCGTCGCCAAAAGATATCTGCTCGTTCGATGCAGACTTTGATGCTTTTTTTCCAGGCTTTTTTCCGCTTGATTTTGGCATGCCATGCTGTGAACCATCGTGCCTGAAAGGTCAAATCCTAGTCAACAAGTGATAGAAAGAAATATCTACATTTTTCATGGTTTTGTATTAGTATCAAAACACAGTATTACATACCTGTTGTACATATTGTGTTGCCTTCATTTACCAATAGAGTAATTATGACTTTGCTGGTTGATTGCGTTCTCTCTCCTCTTATTAATTTGGCAGGAAATCAAAGCAAGTACAGTCAACTGTACCCCCCCCTCTCTGTTTTTTACTATGAATTTGGGACCAAAAAAATCCAAGTGTTTTTGCCTCCCCCCGTAACAAAAGGGCAGCTGCACCCCGTTTGTTCGCCAAGTATTGTTTCAACACTGAAAGGCTATCAGTAAAATCAAAATCTCTGCAAAGACTTTATAGAGATTTGCAGTCAGTGTGCGAGTAGCTAATACCTAGTACAAACTTGTGCAGCCTATCTATATCATTATACCATACGGGAGCGCAATCAGTCTGATTCAAGGGCTCACATACCTTGAGTACAAACTCCTGTAACTTAGTCTCTGTCATCACCATACAGGAGCTCACATACAATACAAATCTTGAGTACAAACTACTTTAATTCATCTCCTTCGCTGCCTTTTGAAGTTAAATGGCAGATTTTGCTGCAAACACATGTTACCTGGCTCTGTTGTTACCATGCAGAAGCTCAATAGGTCTGATTCAAGGGGTTTAAAACATAACTTGACTACAAACTTGTATAGCTTGTCTCTGTTAGTATTATACAGAATCCCAAACATATTCATTCAAGGCTTTACTTCCAAAATGAGTACCGGTATTAAATAATGTTTCCCCAACACCTTCTTCATGATCAAATGCCAACTGAATTTTATTTGACTAACACAGCTTCCCATCAAAGACTTACATACCTTGACTACAAACTCCTGTAACTTGTCTCTGTCACTGCCATACAGGAGCTCAATCAGTCTGATAGTTCTTGTTCCTGAGGAGCAAACATCACAACCTGGGCTGGAACCATGATGGCTTTTCGACTCTGAGGATTGAGAGCCATACGACTTCATCAAGTGGGTAATCCGTGCATTCCATTCTTCAGCAGAATTCGGTGAAGCCCCGAGAGGGGAAGTGAACGACGTCTGACAAGAACTTCGTGAATCGCTGGTCCCTTGGGCCGAGCTGGCTCTTTGGGTTAGGATGGGAGAAGTCAAACATGTAGCTGTAGGAGACCAGCAAGCCAAGTTTGGAGATGTGTTGATGTTCGAAGAGGCCATAGGAGAAGTGAGTATCACTGACGACTCAAGAGGGGACTGGTACACATGACAATTCAAATGGTGCGACAAAGCTGGTGAGGACAAGTCATTCTGCGAGAGATATCCCCGCGTCCTCAATTTAATTGACCCAGTTGTGGGTCTTAATCTTGGAGATGATTTGGACTGCAGTGAGGGTGGCAAATATGTTGGAGATAGAGATGCATATTCATCTGTTTCTTCTGAAGAAAGACGCAATTGGTTTTGCAACTCCTGCGAGCGGTTCAGCAATGATTCAACGTCAGAGTCACCCTCCAAGAGACTATCATGAGAATATGCTAATTTCCTTTGAGCGGTTTTCTTTAGTTGGCCAGAATGTGGTGGTACCAGCTCTGCCGAGACTGGAACAAATTCAAGGTGCTTCTTTTGAAAAGTTTTGTCTAAGGTATCAGAGCCATAGGTTCCAAGGCCAGCTTGGAGTTGTCTCCTACCCATCTTATCCTCTGTGTTATCTTTTACAAACTTTGGAACAACTCCAGGAATTTGAACGTTTGTTTGCCGTTTTTTATCAGAATAAAATTTCAACCGACTAAATCCACTTGCAGAGAAGTTAGTACCTACGTTCGTAATTGCAGCATTCTCTGATGGTGAATCTTTTAACCTGGGTGGACTGACACCATTGCAAGGCGAAACAAGTAGGTTCCTGTGAGTGTGGTGAGTTTGACTGTCTACAAACTGATTATTTGAATCCGTCTGCAGTGTTTGTGAAGATGATCGACCAGCACCCCCTAGTGGTGAGCGTGCTTCATTATTCATGTAAACCATGTCAACTGCAGGACGAGTTGGACACTGCGGACGGCTTTGCCTTGCAGCATCAGATTTGTTGTCTGGAAGATGTTTTATGGCGGATGCACTGGAGAATCCATGTGGTGAAAAGAATGAAGAATTTCGCTGCCTTGATGAGTCGGGTTCCTTAGCTTTAATAAAATTAGCACCATCTTGAGATGAGACTGTTGTGGAAGTGTCCATTTCCGTTTTTCTGAAATTTCTTTCTGAAGTACTACCCTCAAGTGGTGAGGTTAGTAAAGATGACACAGGGGAAGTTGACAATGATCTTGCCACCAAGTCCTTACTTGTGTTGAGAGGTCTTTGATGAAGCTGTACTTTTCTGTCTTCCTGGTTATGAAAACAGCGAATCCCTGGGTCAGAAAATGTTACAGACACTGGTTGTTGATACCTTTCCACTTTGAGACTGGAATTGATGAATCTACTTTCATGCTCTTGAGTAATGGCACTGCAAGACTGGCAATGCACCCCTTGGGCAACCTTTGAAACAAGTTCTGATTCAAGATATTGTGGGGACATTCTGTACTCTAAATTGCCCTCAGAGCAAAGACCAGTTGAGTCCTTACTGCCAAAGCTTTGTGTTCTATATGTTCTCGGCAAAGACTTGACATCAGCACACACAGAATCACATCCATTTTCTGACAAAACTTTGGAAGTCTGTTCTCCAAAATCAGATTGAACATGACTTTTTGAACTTTCTAGATCCTTGTGGAGTGAATTTAATTCTAATTGGACTAAATCAATCCTTTGTTTCACCGGTGACTTCAACTTGCCAGTCTTAGGATAAGGAATATATGAGCGAGGTGAAGTATCTCCATTTTTAAGAGATTCCTCTGAAATTTCTTTACAGCCACGCCCCAAAATGTCATCCACACCCCTGCACTCCTCCAGTTGACTGATTTTAGACAGATCCCACTCCAACTTTGAATCCCCAATAGTAACATGCCTATCCTGCTCATTCAAGGAATCCAACTCTACATTTATATCCAACAGACGTTTCTGAACTTTTGCAATCCTTAGAATCTGACGACTGAGCTCGACTTGGTCAGGGTCCATAGTGTCATCATGGAAATCGAGCTGAGAAATGCTGAAGTTTGGCTCATCATTGATTTCATTCACCAACACCTCCCTTTCAGAACATTTCACGACTTCATCACATTCAGTGTACATATCACCGTCACCTCTATATTTACCACTATCTCTATTTATCACATTGGCAGAGTGGACACCGTTGTTAAGGTTACCATTAACATTCTCACGAGAATCTGTCGAATGGTTACCATGGAAATGGTTATTGCTTTTTTCTGCTCTGCTGTTGCATGCAACTTTTCTAGGGATTCGACATAAAAATGAATCAATCTTAGGTGATGCGACATCATTAGCAGAAAATCCATGTCCGTTTCCCTGGTTACGGATACACAAATCAGGATGTTTATGCCCAGCATCACTTGAGCGTGTTTTACGATAATACTGATGATGAGTTTCAGAGTGATAATTGTTGGGCTGGGTCAGGGTGTAGGGTGAGTCACCTTGTCCTGGTTGTAATGGTGATCGAGGACCAGGGGCATTTGTATCCTGTTGTAAGAAATTAAAAGATCTATCACAATTATGTTGAGTATTTTCCATCCGTGGCAAAATTGTCTCAAGTCTTTGAACGTGATTCCAAGAAGGCATAGAGCCATTACGAGTATCTCCATGGTTTTGGCTCGGGCTGCAAGTACCACTTTGGTTGCCTAGGTTATTTCCTTGGACATTCTCGTGATACGCCCCCTGGTGCCTGGTCAGGCGCTGGACTTGCCCCGGGACAAACACATGAGAATGTATCTCATACTGTATATGAGACCGGGTGTTGGATGGTTGTTGACTCCTCCTGGGTGTAGTTCTCTGCACCTTTGATTTAGGTGTTGAGGTCTGGACCAATGGACCTGAAAATACACAGAGATCATTGGTGGCGGCCAGGATATGACTTCCTATAGCAGAGGAAGAACTTAAAATCAAAAACTTCTGTGAATATTCTATTCTATTAAGTGCATTACTAATATTTTACCTTCAGAAATATATAATAATACACAGAAGAAGATATAAAAATGTATTTGATGATTCTTTCATCAGGTGGTCATGGTTGTGGTTTTTAAATTCTAAAAAAGCTCTGTTAATTTCAATTTTGATACCAGAGCACATGTCCAATTATACACCTACTATACTATATACTCGATCAAAATATATACCCAAGTGACACACATATGAAGATGATCTGCCCTCCCACTGGAGGATGATAAAAGTACAGAGGTTGTGGAATATTTGACTCAAACATAGAGAGTGAATGACACTCGTCAAATGATAACTTTGATTCCACTGAAGTGACAAACGTTTTCACACTGATAAACTGTGTGTACCAGCACAATAATATTTTTAAATTCGGGATGGGAGCTGAGTATTAGGTAAAAATAATGAAGTCATGGCGTACAACTTGGATAACGCCTTTGTTATATCCATCTTGTGCACAGGTCCAATTTAGGATTCGACATAATAATAAGATCAATATGAAAATCTTTGTAAATTTTAAAATCAAATCGTAAGCATTGTAATTTAACCTTGAAGTTGAAGACGAAATGGGTGTCGGAAAGGGTGTAAAATTTGCAATATATGCTGACGAAGTCTTGGCGGTGACTGAACATGGCTAAATCACACGAGGCAAACTGCTATGTCATGGACACTGCTTTCTCTGTTATTAGGCTGGTGATAACATACTGGAGAACAGAAATATTTGTTGCCTGCCGGATTTATTTTTTTGCTTTTTTTGCGAGTCGGTCTTTCTCACAAAAATATTCTGTGGCGAAAACCTCTTGCTTGTCACTAATGTCAGCAAGAATTCAATTTTAAGATCCTAGCCAATAAGACCAATAACATGTGTTCTGCTCACTCAGAAATTTCACAAGGGTGTTTTGACTATTTTATTATTTATCACAGTCAGGGAAACCATTGACCAACAAACTACTCACTTGAAACTGGGCCAAATTATTGATTGTGTTAAACTAATTGAGTCACTTGAAACTGGACCACACTATTGATTAGCGGCCTTACAGTTGCCAGATATATGAGCTGGTTTCATATACATGTAAACTCATGGTACACAAACATGTATACTTCCTCCAGACAAGCTGGAGTAAACCCATGGTATACATCTGTACTTAACTCTAGATTCAGATGTACATGTAAAGTGGTATGTTAATTCATGATACACATACATGTATTCTTCCTCTAGACAAGCTGGAATAAACCCACGGTATATATCTGTACTTAACTCTAGATTCATATACATGTAAAGCAGTACGTAAATTCATGGTACACGTACACTTCCTCTAGAAATGCTAGAGTAAACCCATGGTATACATCTGTACCTCATGGTATACATGTACATCTGTACAAACATGTATACTTTCTCTAGACATGCTAGAGTAAACCCTACTTTAACTCGTAGAGTAGCCTCGAACCTGTGCCAACCCCTGGTGGTGCCAGGGGTCACCAGGATATCGACCCAGTACCAGTTATTGTTCAGTTTGTGAGCTTCATTGATATCTTTACATGCTTTAATTCTCAGGATTTTTACAAGCAAAAGGGACTGAAGAAACCCTTGTTGAATGTGAATGGTTGCACTTGGGATCAGGTGATCCTTAGATTAAACCCTGGGTGAACCCAACATTTCTTAACATTTTCTTGTTTACTTTATTTATTGATACATGCATTATAAATGTGACTGAATTCCACCACCTCAAGTACACACTTAAAATCTTCTGAATCACAATTTCTATTTGACTTTGAACTATATAAATGGTGGCCGTTGTTTCATACTGGTGCTCAGGGACTCATCAATTAGATTTTCGTATCCAGAACAATGTAATAGCATGTTCATACCTGTCAGCACACATGAACTGGTCTCCCAATTACTCTCTGGAGGTGAGCTAAAAATTATTGTACAGTAACTGTGGCTGACAAAATGAAATCTGTGAAGATAATTGTGTTGTTTTTAGATTTAGTTTGAATTTGCTGAAATGGATAAGTATCTGCATCAAGTTTATGTTTTGAAAATATGAACAGGAAAGCACTTGCTTCCTGAATCCACACCAGATGATTGACTCTGCTAGAGTTGTATCCTAAATGGATCCGTCAGTGTGTGGGTGGAGAGTAAGCTGTATGTTGTCATAGTAATGAAAAAAATACTTATTCCAAAGTTATTGTGTTGCTAGGCTTAGCTGCAAGTTGTAAAGAATGTCTTCGACTGTCCTATCGCTGCCTCTTGCGTAGGTGGATAACTTCCTTTCTTAGAAATAACTATCTTGACATATCTTTACTGATTAGTTAGTTTCTGATTGTAAACTCTTGGTGGTCCTAAAAGGAACATGGCCTGGTCTCTCCGAACCCCACCTACTCACACCCACGCTTATCATATTAAATCAGGAAGTTTTGATTAGAGAAGTTAGTGTTAAAGTAAATTCTGAAGTGCTATGACCTCCTGTACTCCGTGAATGTATCGACGTCGATTGCAAATGAAATAATGTTCCTTGATGAAGTCTAATGCATGGATTATTTAGAAACTGTAGTTTGTAATTCCTCTCTGCGAAACAACCAAAGGATGTATGGACTCCCTGACAGAGCAGTAACCTCTCTATAAAACGACACCATTGGGACTGACAAATATGACCCGTTCCAGAAAAACCAGTCGCATGTTGCTCTGAGCTCGGCAGGTTGAGACGGACTGTTTGTTCATTTCACTATTGTGTGCCTTTTGTGAAATCTGATGACACCAATTTCTTCTAAGTTCTATTATCTCCTGGTGTCATCTGGGCTCATCTTATGTGTGACATGCAACTGGTTTTGCTAGAACGGGTCACAAATGCTGTCATTTTAAAAAGTTTGTTTTTGGTTTTAACCCTTTGCCTACTAAGCCACTACCCACCTGGGACACGAGAGCACTTTTTCCATAATTGTATTTACCTGTGAGAAACACCATGAGTACTCGCCATTGTGTAGTTCTAATGGCCGCAGAATGTTTGGACTGGCAGCCAGAATCATTAGAGTATACGAAAGTTGTTAGCAGCTGGCAGTACTATGCATTCACTTAAAACGCTTTTTTTGGAGTCGTACCCAGTACGCGTGACGCGTCCTGGGATAGAAAATTACTGTGTACGGGGTAAGCATTATGTTGGCAAAGGGTTAATGAAATGTCCTGGGGACATTGAGCTCACCTGGGAATCATTTAGTTGCAGATGAAATGACATATGGAGGTTAAATTGACTTTTAGATGTGACAAAATGTGGCACTGTCAATGACGCTTTTAGAGTTTGAACTCTGTGAACTTGATAAACAAGGTCACAACTGACCTAAATTGGGTCAACATGTACAGATGCCCAATCGGTTTCTACAAATTTAAATAGTCTTGGACAATTAATGACGAAACATGCAACCTTTGCAGAAATTTTAGAGTTTGACCTCTGTAACCTTCAAAAGTAGGTCAAATCAAACCCTGTATATTATGTCATGTAGTCTCATTAGAAGTATTGTTCTAGCTATCAGTGTTCATGAGATATTGACAAAATAAGGTTTTCAAAGATGACTGCCTGGAGCCAAGAAAGTAGGTGTAATGGCCATGATTTTTTTGTGTCAAGTCATGTTGTCATAAGACATCCACACAACAAGTTTCAACTTTCTAGACTCAATACTGAGCAAACATGCCCCTATTGTTGACAGACGGTCGGACGGCGGACAAGACGTAACGAAGTAAAAAATGCCTCTATAATGCTTATTTTTGGTCCAATTTTGAGTTGAGAACGGAGATTTTTCCATTCAAGCTATCGAATTTAGCATTTTCTCAAAAGAAGAGTCTGAAATCCGCCTTAACTCAGATATTTGACATCCCTGTTCAACAGATGGAGGCAATACCACGATAATTTAGGAGCAATTAAAGTTTGTCCACTGTGGCTGAGAGTGACTAAAGACAATGACATGCAGTTTTTCAGCAAATTGACAGTTGACCTGGACTGGTCTGAATTGAGAATCTGGTCCCCTCCTATTTCTTATAACTAGCCAATCAAACTACATCTAGGCTCACTTATGGCTTTGTACCCCCTTTAACTATAGTGCATAAATGAGTGTTAAATTTATGAGATTTAAAAACCTTGGTGGTCAAGAAAATAACTGTGAGCCGCCAAATTTGTGTGCGGGTGTTTCAGTATAGTGGTATTTAACGTCCCGGAGAGCGAGCAGGAGGAGACTGAACTCAGAATTGAAGAAGACCGAGAGAAGTTCAAACAAATCTGTGATGCCATTGATCAAAACGAGGTAACATTTGGTAAAATCAGGAGAACTGGCAGAAAAACCGAAGACTATCCAAAGAAAATGATAGTAGAAATAAAGGACAGTAAGGCAAAAAACCGTATACTCGGGGCAAGTGGTGCCCTCAAGGATCACCAAAACCCAGTGATGAGGAAGATCTTCATGAAGAAGAACCAGACCCCATTACAACAGAAGGAAGCCAAGGCATACTACGAAATGATGAGAGCCAAGGAGAAAGAAGAGGAGAGGAGGTAGAAAATGCACAAATTTTTAGAGACAAAGTACATACACGCAGTTATAATTTATTTTCAGCACCTACTTCAGAAGTTAATTTAGATGCACGTTCAAAATTTGGATTCAAATGCCTCTCATTAAATGCAGATAGTCCAGTCAATAAAAGGCCGGAACTTGAACTGTTAATAGAAAGTACTGATGCAGACAT
This sequence comes from Lineus longissimus, assembly GCF_910592395.1. Classification (NCBI taxonomy): domain Eukaryota; kingdom Metazoa; phylum Nemertea; class Pilidiophora; order Heteronemertea; family Lineidae; genus Lineus; species Lineus longissimus. The sequence goes on along the minus strand of NC_088319.1, from coordinate 6,614,713 downwards.
AATCAGTGTGACCGAATTAATACCAAAAAATTCACGATATGTAGTACAGGCGTCGGAGTTCAATATAAATGGTTTCACCTTTTACTCAAACTTAGGAAATGTTACAGGTCCCCACAGAGGAGTTGGCATTTATGTACGAAACTTCATCTCAACGGTGGAAGTTAATCTAAAGGAGAAATTTGATGAGAGTGTATGGCTTGAGATAAAATTGCGTGATAATGACACCTTACAAGTCGGATGTCTATACAGATCTCCAAATTCTACAGAATTAGCTAATGAAAAACAGAGAAATGCGCTTCGCTCAGCTAGCAATCGTAAATATAGTCATTATCTAGTAATGGGAGATACAAACCATCCTGAGATCGACTGGACAAATATAATGTCAAATGCAAGCCCAAACCATCCAGCAAGCCGCTTCCTAGAAACCATTAGAGACTGTTTCTGGTTTCAGCATGTAACGAAACCTACTCATCATAGAGGTGAAAACCGACCAAATGTATTGGACCTAGTCTTCACAAACGAACAGGACATGATAAATGAAATCCATATGCTTCCACCATTAGGAAAAAGCCACCATTCTTGCATTAACTTTTTATACAGATGTTATGTCCCAGGGGACCACTCAGAGTGCATGAAATCTGCTTTCACCAAGGCAGACTTTGACAGTATGAGGAGAGAGCATGCGGACATAGAATGGGATAAACATATCAGTAACCTGGATACTAAAGATACTTGGACCTTCATAAAAGACAAAATACTGGAGACGACAAAGAAGTATGTGCCACTAAGACGACACAACCCAACAGCCAGACGAAAACCATTGTGGTTAAACCCTAAAGCCCTAGCTAAGGTTAAAAAGAAAAGGGAAGCCTATAAGAGGTATCTAGAAACTAAGGAGGGTAAAGACTATGATATGTATGCTAGGCTAAGGAACCAGGTGAAGTGGGAGGTCAGAAAGGCAAAAAAGAATCATGAAAGGGAAATTGCAGAAAATGCTAAAAGAAACCCAAAAGCTTTCTATCAATATGCCAGATCAAAAATGAAGACAAAGTGCGGAATACCAAATCTGACGAACAGAGATGGAAACCAAACTGAAAATGATCATGAAAAGGCAGAGGTTTTAAATGATTTCTTCACCAGTGTTTTCACCATTGAGGATAAAAGCAATATACCGCCCCCTGATCTAGAGCCCATGGACCCTAATGATATAAACCTAGAACTTTTCATAACTCCAGCAGAGGTACGGAAAAAGCTTGAAGAACTCAAGGTATCTAAATCACCTGGACCAGATGGCATCCATCCGAGGGTTCTAAAGGAACTTAGTAATGAACTGGCAATACCGCTAAGTTTACTTTTCAATAAGTCATTGAATGAAGGAAAACTGCCGTCCGATTGGAAGAAGGCACAGATCACAGCCCTACATAAAAAAGGAAGTAAGTCTGACTGCGGAAATTATAGGCCGATAAGCCTAACATCAATAATATGCAAAATCATGGAGGATTTTGTAAGGACCAGGTTAAACGACCATCTAAGAGCTGCTGTATCCAAATCTCAACATGGCTTTCAAAAGGGAAGATCTTGCATTACACAGTTACTTGAATCAATGGATAGAATAACCGAAATCCTTGACAAAGGACATCCTGTAGACGTAATCTACCTAGATTTTTCAAAGGCTTTCGATTCAGTACCCCATGAGCGGATTGAAAGTCAAGCTGAGAAATTATGGAATAAAAGGCAAGATTTATGATTGGGTCTGTGACTTCATTACTGACAGAAAGCAAAGAGTCATGGTAAATGGATCTGCATCGGCATGGACATCATTTAGGAGTGGAGTCCCCCAAGGCAGTGTTCTGGGCCCAACATTGTTTGTCTACTATGTAAATGACTTACCGGAGTGTGTTGAGAACTTTTCTGAAATGTTTGCAGATGATGCCAAGATTATTGCAAGGATTCGAAGCCCTGCAGATAGTATAGGATTGCAAAGGGATTTGATCAGCCTAGATTACTGGTCACTTAAATGGCAATTAGGTTTCAACACTGATAAATGCAAACGAATGCATTATGGGCGAAATAACAATCATAATGAATACTTCCTGACAAAAAATGGTATAAGAAATGAAATTAAAGAAACTGACATTGAAAAAGATTTAGGAGTCACCTTCGATAACAGACTTAGCTTCAGCAAGCATGTAGAAACTGTGGCAAATACAGCCACCAAAGTGGTAGGCATGATCAGGAGATCTTTCGAATACCTGGATTCGAAGATGTTTGCCATCCTATTTTAAAAAAGCCTGGTGAGACCTCACCTAGAATATGCAAACGTGATTTTGTCGCCCCATTTGAAGAAAGACGTAACAGTGCTGGAATATGTACAAAGACGTGCTACAAAGATGATTCCAGGTATGAGGGACAAAAGCTACGAAGAGAGATTAAAGCTCGTAGGTTTACCTAGTCTTGCATATAGAAGGTTACGAGGAGATTTGATAGAGGCGTATAAAATCTCACATGGATTTTATAATATTGAAGGAGAAAAACTACTCAGACCAGCTGATGATAAACACCTGACCAGAGGGCATTCTTTTAAACTCAACAAACCTAGAGCCAGGATGGATACACGAAAGTATTTTTTCTCAAACCGAGTCATTGACCCATGGAACAGCCTACCAAACCATATTGTAAACGCAGAGTCTCTAAATATATTTAAAAACCAGATAGATGCCCACTACAAATCTGAGTCATATTGCCTGGACCCAAAACCAATCCTAAACCCTCGCTTCCACCCCACCGCACTCCCGCAATCAGCAGAAAAAGTTAAGAAGAAAAAACCTGCTACAGGCTAAAAAGCCTATTTGCAGTAATATATGTAATGTATGTATTTTTGCAAAACTGCATAAAATCCGCAAAAAACAAAATGCCTGTGCAGATTTTTGCTATTTTCTTTAAATCATTGGAAAGAACACAAGAAATTTCAATATCCAAAAATAAAAGTTGTAAAAACTGCATTTTTTTCAGAATTGTTTGCAAGTCACAAAAAGAGGGAGATGTGAAAAATTAAAATTTCACCGTTCAAAGTGATCATTTCCACAATAAAAGACTGGCAAAACAGTACACGACAGCAGATCAATTATGCTTACACTTCAATATTGAGTTACGTAAACAGAGAGTGATGATAGTTGGACACTTTATAACCTGATAACTCTGGATAATATTGACTTACATTTCATAAGCTTTCGGACTCAGCTGAGTCCTTGGTCACATGATCACTTGTGACGTCATCAGGCGTAGTGATCATGTGACCAAGGACTCAGCTGAGTCCGAAAGCTTATGAAATGTAAGTCAATATTATCCAGAGTTATCAGGTTATAAAGTGTCCAACTATCTATCTACCTGGATAGATGAGTCTCCATAGTGATATTCGATGCGAGTATGGAAAAGACGGCGTGAAATTAGTGCGGGATTACGAAAGTCGCCCGATTCCGAAATCATCTCCGGTTCAACCTCCATTGTAAACATGGCGTCACACCCTTCAAAAGTAGGTCAAATCAAAAACCCGTACATCATATTATGTAGTCTCATCAGGCGTATATTGACAGTAAAAATTTCATTGTTCTAGCTATCAGCATTCAGGAGATATTGACAAAATAAGGTTTTCAAAGATTGCCGCCTGGAACCCAGAAAGTAAATGACGATGTTTTTTTCATGTCAAGTCATGTTGTCATAAGACATCCTCACATCAAGTTTCACATTTCTAGACTCAATAGTGAGAAATCGTGCCCCAAGATGTGACGACATTAGCTCACTCACGTGAGCCAAAAATCCCCCTCCCCAAAAAAGCTCAAGGGTGCCCGTGGGCATCACAGTTTTGTTCTACACATCAACAAGAGAGAAACTGCAAGAAAATACGTATGTACACAACTGAAACGTTTGCCTTTCACTGTGATGTATTCTTCCCCAACCCTGGTACTCCACGATGATAGAATTCTATCAATCGGGCAAACTGTCCAGTGTTACTGCGTGTAATGAGAGAGTGCACAGACACGTTAGTGACAACCCAAAGAACATCATGCTACCAAAGACAAGAATGAATAAAGAGCACTTGAATTAAATGATAGTTTTACCTTTCTTGTCCATGGTGCAACTATATCATTTGAGATGTCCATAAATTTCCACTGATCCTTTTCTTTCGTAGCATTACGTTATTTAGCTGAATTTCTAGCCTGCAGTGAAGAATAAAGATATACATTTAGTTTTAACTTTGCGCTGTTTTGTTTTGCACTTCTACAGCCATGCAGCTCCATTTTGAATGATGTTTTAATTGAACAATGCAAGGGAAATCTTACAATGTATAACTTCCTTGAATATAGTCAAATATTATGCGTAACCAGCTAAGCTACTATTATAGTACCAAATCAATAACTGTAAGTACCATCTTGCTCATAAATGCAGCTTAAAGCTAGAACATGTAGAATAGCACAGGCGAAATAGCTTATCGGTCACTAGATACTTAGTTTTCACCCCATGATATATAAGGCATTTCAGTTCACTGGAACACAAAAAATCACATGACACAACAACTTTCCTGAGACAATGCTCATCAATGCTAAACACACTTGTTTAGCACCAAAAGCCAAGATCAATGATAAGTGAATACCATTGGCCTCCAAAATAAGTTTAACTTGCAAAATGCAAGAATGGATGAACATGTTAAATGCACAATTTACAAGGTGAGGACCTTCCAACTATTTATGTAGATAACTGTGCGACAGCAAATCAATGGCAGTGCACCAAAAATAATGCGAGTGCCAATAAAGGGGCTGAGTGCTAAAAGAGATCCAGTCCTGCCACAAGTCTTTATTTAGAATAGCTAAACGTAGTAAATACAACTAAATTGCTGACTAGCTCTTATGAAGTTCATTGACTGGAGTCACATAATCCCATAATGTTATGCAACGTTATGCAATGTTACCCAAATTCCCAGCTCAACTACCTGGGGGAACTCGAAACTGCTAAGTTTTATCAATGGAAGCTCATTCCCGCCTAAGGTTTTAACCGGGCCGTTCAAAACTCCCCATATTTATAAGCGTTTCACTACAGGTTTCAATTAAGGGTTGATCGTAGGCACCACCATTTTGGCTCAAACTTGAAATTGTAAAGCAAGTAGAACTCTGTCAGAATGAAGTGAATGTCAATTTGAAGGGTTAGAGTCAGTTCTTTGTTTTCCAGAGAACAGCCCCCAACCCTTGAAGCTAGAATTCACTTCATTTTGAATGAGTTCTAATTGCTTTGTGATTTCATGTTCTAGCCAAAATGGTGATTGGTGGTGCCTTAAACTGTCAACCCTTAAGAAACCATCCCATGGATTATGATGGTAGCAAAACTACCAGGGTGATTTTTCTGAAGTTTTCATGGATGACACCATGGCCCCAAAAAATCTATTATGGTAAAACAATGAATTAAAATTGACCTAACTAATTTTGTTTGTCCTGCTTAAACCCAAAAACGAAGGGTAAATAGTGGGAGCTTTGTATTTTTAGACATTACACAAGAATCGCCATGACAAACTCCTCAAGATAGTGATAAAATTATTTAACATCCAGTACCAGTTAAGTCAACATTTGATGTGTATAAACCGACCTTTAATGGCAAATTGTGTGTATGCCGAAATGGTCAAATTTTGTAAGGAAACAATGTACATTACATGTACATGTTGAGGAAAAATCAAAAAAATTAAAAAATTATTCCCTGGTGGCCAAAAGGTGAACACCGGTAATAGGATTAGGTCATCAATTAGGAACTGGTATCTACAAACTTAATAAAAGTAGCCTGGTTGATATTGTTCAGTGCACCATACATGCCATAGGTTAAATGGTCAGAATAACACACCAGCACCAATTGCTACTCAAACCAAAGAACCAAATGGTGTACATGTGCAGCCAGGTTGACAGTAGTGTGCCTGCAAAGAGTCAACAAAGTCAAAGTCGAAAGTCTGACTTTCGACTTTGAACTTTGAACTTTTAATACCCGAGGTGTTCTTTCGGAAAGAACACCTCGGGTATTAAAAGTTCATTTGGTTGGAATACACCCACTGGCAACTAACATTTTACCACCAATTTCAGGAACCGATTTAGACAACCAAATTTGGTATGTGTAGTAAGATTGATCCCAGTGTGCCACTGAGGCTACATCAATTATTATATCTGTATAGCGGACAGATTTGCCAAAAATTAATTGTAGGTGGGAGGAATAAAAATAGAAATAAAAACTTGTCAAGAAGACACCTTTGATAATAAAAGTAATCTGTCATCAGAATGAATATCTGCAAACTCAATTTCATTTTTATTCCAAAAATGGCAAAATCAATGTAGGAGGTCCCGCTATACAGATAAAATAATTGGTATAGCCTGAAGGGTAACTTATCAAGGACAAAAGGTCAGACTCAGAGTTGAGGGCCAAGTGGTCAAAATTACTCACGCTGGCCAGCAAACTGACAGACCAATTTCTAACACACTTTGGGCTCAGATGCTGGCAACCTTAACCTAGAATGAAATCGGGGTTCAGTAATCGCTCCCATTTTCACCACACAGGCTGGGTGCCTTACGAGGAGAATACAAAGTGATGCTGGCACGGGCAGGTCAGGGCAATAGCACCTAAAGGAAGAATTTATCCATGAAGAAGAAGAATTATCCATAAGAATGAGCACTATGTTATCAACTGCAGCAAAACTAATGATTATGAGATGTCCTTACAATCCAACACTCACTATGTGTATTCAAAATCAATTAGATCAATACTGCAGTGATCAGTCATTTGTGATCTCTCCGTTATCACTCAATACCACACATCACAGTGATGCGGCTTTAAAACCGGTCAATATCACAAATTTATTTCAACACCTTAGGATAGAGTGCAAGCAGTCAAGACAAGCATGTGGCAGTATCCTTCATTTACATCAAAATATGGTGAATACAGCAACAAGCAACACTGACGGACCACTGGCTGTCCTTTGAATACGCTCTGAATGCAATTTTTCAAGTCATGATGAAGATATAGTATTCATGATATTGAAGAGAAAACTTCCTTCTCACTCTCGGTCTCAGAACCTTTTTTGTTATCTTACTTTTGCTGGTTAACCTGCAAATTATCTATCGATAGACATGATAGAGATGCAATATGGCTACCCAGACTTTCTAGTCCACATCAGAACAAAAGAATCCATGAAATACATTGTAGCTCTGGGGTAGTTCTAATTCCTTTCACTGTACATACCTCATGTTAACTCTGAACTTGGAGTGGAGTTAGGATGGCTAGGCCAATCCTTGAACTCGCTGAATTCCGTCGTGGCATGCAAAGAGAACACTTTTCTTGTGACCGCTGGAATCCAATTGTTATATATTTCTAAAAATGTGGAACTTTTAAAGAGGTATCGGAGTGAAACTGACCCTATGGTTTCCCAGTTTGGAAATAACCACAGCATTCTATAGACAACTCCTAGCAAGCAACTGCAGTGAGACCCCGGTCAGCGACCACCCCAGTAACATGACCACCCTGCTGTGACGACCAAGAATTGCCGGTCCCGAATGGTTTCCTCTCTAACAAGCCATTAGGCGAATATGGGTCGTCGTCTTGGCTGGGACTCTTATTCTTAAGATACCACAACATGGAAAGGATGCACGGAATGTCACTAAATGAAATGGCCAGGGCCATTGTGCTCACCTCTTGTGAAGGGAAGATGGATGAAGCATTTTACAATGAAATTAATTAATCCTGCATTTGCCTAGGCTTAGACTATGACATCCCACTTAGCAGCATTTCAAGGCACCCTTAGGGGAGAGTCCACTATTAACATTTGGGGCCGAGAATCAGAAAAAGACTGCAGTTTAGTCTAAGAGTATAGGGGTACATTCGTACCAAGTTAGGGATCTGTAGCTAAAGCAGTGACAAAACGTGCCGTCATTGTAAAATGGCGGTGCCATAGGAAAACTTTGACCTCTGTGACCTTGAGAAGTAGGTCAAATCAAAAACCCACATTTATGAAATGTATCCTTGCTAGGAGTACCTACCATAAAAATGTTATGAAAATCAGACCACTATTAAACGAGCAATCAAACATTTTAACTTTGGACATTAAATTTGGCCCCCGGGTGGCCAAACTAAGAATTTTTCGAGATGCCCGCCTGGCACCCATATTGGCTATCACATTTGATATTAAATCAAGGATTTAGTAGAGAGTACATAGATATACATCCAGATCAAATTTGGTTGCAATCCGATCATTAGTTTCGGAGTAATAGTACAGTAGAACCTCCCTCAGCGGACACCTCTGCCAGGCGGACACCTCTACATTACGGACACGTCCGGCCAGTCCCGATTTTTTCTAAGTCATTTCCAATAACAAAAACCTCTGTACGGCGGACACCTCTCTATTCCGAATTGCGGACAGGGCGATAGCCAATTTTTGGTCCAATTCCCTCCCAATTACGGACAGTAGGCAAAAACAATGGTTTCCCGCGTGTGCTTGGAGAGTCAAGTAGGCCGGACAGGTGTGATATTTGCGTAATTAATCAACGTAATTACCCCATGGCATTGTGTTTTTGTATCCTAATTAAGCCGCAGCATTTGTTTACTCATCTTTTCAACTAATCACATAGGCCTATTGCATGTATTGTGTCAACGGACACTCATAAATCCACGCGGTTTTGTCAGTGTTGCGGCGAATATGCGTTAGTAGAGAAATAAGAAAAAATTAATTATTAATCAAAGGTGCTGATGGACAGAAATTATGGTGTTTTTTCACACATTATGACATTTCGAGGAGATTTTGCAATACAAGGGGCACCTTTTACTAGAGAGATTATTCACGCTCTGAGTTCCAAAGTAGCTCACGTCATTCAACGCAACATCACAAGCAAATACCGATCAGCCAACAGGTTTAAAGTTTCTACGCTAGATGTCGACACAGAGAAAACCAAGACCTGCAAGGCGGGAACTTCAAATCCACCTCTCGTACGATTTGGCATAACCTCTCTAGGGCGGACACCTCTCTATTGCGGACACCTTGGCCCAGTCCCATGGGTGTCCGCAATAGAGAGGTTGTACTGTACTGTGTTTATTTTTCAAGATGGCTGCCTGGCGGCCATATTTGATGTCCGAACGGCCGAAATTTTAGGGGTGGAATAGAGAATCCCCAGATACATGTCCACACTGGTTTAAAACCTTCCAGCTAAAATAGATAGGAAACATGCTACTGTTCAGTGAATCAGCAAACTTTGACCTCTGTGACCTTGAAAAGGAGGTCAAATCAAAAACCCGGAGGATATATGATGATGCACCTTTGCTGGAAGTACCTACCATATTTTTTTCAAAATTTCCCGACTACTATTAAGGGAGATATTGCATATTTTCACTTTTAACGTTTGGCCCCCTGGTGGCCAAACCATGAAATGAATCGGACCGAAACTTGGTCTCCAAGGTGTCATTACATAAGGGTGCATGTGTACCAAGTTTCAACTCAATAGCTCTAACAGTTACGAAACGTGCCCTGCTAACGGACGACGGACGCCACGGTATGGGATAAGCTCACCTCTGCTAAGAGGTGAGCTAAAAACGCATAAACCATCTCGATATAATTCATTACATATTTCGACACTTTGACACGCATCTTTTTCTAGTGAACATACAGACCTATATCATCGCTTATTGTGACGAACTCGGATATCAGTCCGCTAGAGAAACCCGGCCCGAGAACAACCCATTTACCGCCATTTCCTGGACACAGCACACCCTCGCCGTGCCAGGCTAATCATTCCACATTTTACTATGCTCCAATGATTACCCTGGCCCCAAATGTTTAATCACTATTACAAGAAAATTGTAATACTTTATCAATCAAGCAAAAATATCGCATTTTCTCTCGATAGAAAATTTCAAAATGTTTAGAAATTGAGATTCCATTAAAAAGATCCGTCATATTTGGTCAATTAATACCCTTTTTTGATAATGTTTGTCTGCACCATTTTGCGAAGGGCTACACACTTCGCGGCAGGCGATTTGGATATTGCCTGTTCACTCAGTCTGCAGCCAATCAACAAGCAGCCTGAGATTTGAATTTGTTGTGATTTCTTTGGCGTGCAAATTGGACACAGCAGACGGGCTAACCATGTGACATGTAGTCTGGAACATGTCATGCCTGCTGATTTACAATCATAACATGGAGCAGTTGTGGTCGGAACTTTTGAATGAATTAAAACGCAGGGACATGCTGTAACGATCAATTTGAGGTAGGTTTGGTGAAACTCCGAGAGCAAATTAGGAAAATGAGAGCAATTCTCAAGATTTCTGAACATCTTGTCCAGATCAAACTATAGTCAAATGTCAAATGGCTAGTTGGAATCATGGCGATATAAACTGTAAGAGACGACCAGTCCTGTCCGAACATGTTGTTAGTGGAGTTTTTCTCATGCAACATTGCTTTCTTCAATGTGATACAGTCCTGTTAGGTGAATGAAAGTAAAAAAACATAGTAAGATATTATTGCCAGTTATTCACATTGTGAGGACAATCATTTTGGTCAGTTTTGATTTACGGACCTTATTGTTTTACAGGTTGTTACTCAATGTAATGTAACTAAAACCGTCAGCGCTGCAATGCATCGTGATGTGACGACGGCCAACATTATGTAAACGTTGTCCCCAATTAAGAGCATGAATATAGATCATAGGTGCGTTGACTGATTAAAAAAGTGTAGGCCTATATGGCCTGTTGATAACGGTCAAATCACAAAAATCCTAAGATGCCAATCATTCATTTTCTATTGAGAACATTGACGAAAAGTAAGAAATTTTCATGGCTGCACTGAACATTTGGGTCACGTCGTTGGACGTGATGTGACGTCTTTTGGCCAACAACCATTCATTTACTTGGAATTTGCATGCGAAAGACGTCGTCAGATCACGTCATTATGAGTGGGAACATGTTCTGCGGGTCCACCTAATGCGCGCCCGGAACTCTGTTTGCGCGTCCGGAGCGCGTCCGGAAGAGAAAGTGCGCGTCCGGAACAATTTCCTGTGTAAATATGAACCTATTGTTGCATTAGATGGCTTAAATAGCATTTTAATTCCATGTAGAGAAAATAAAATTGAAAAAAAATATTTTTGGTGACTTTGTATTTTACAATTTTCAGCAAGGTGGTTAATTACTGATGCCATACTCATATCCCAACTTCCTATCGCGCCTTCTCCTGTTGTGGTCGTCTAAGTCGGTATGAGTTTGTCTGGGATTTGATGGCTGTGTAATACCCAAATCACCCCGCTGAAAATTGTAAAATACAAAGTCACCAAGCATGCCAAGGAGATTTTTTCCAATTTTATTTTCTCTACATGGAATTAAAATGCTATTTAAGCCATCTAATGCAACAATAGGTTCATATTTACATAGGAAATTGTTCCGGACGCGCACTTTCTCTTCCGGACGCGCTCCGGACGCACAAATTGTTCCGGACGCGCATTAGGTAGACCGTGTTCTGCACATAGATTTGGGAAACATAAAACCATATTTAGTTTATTCAGCTATGAATGGTGCCGAGGATTTTAGGAATTAGGCCTACTCTGAACAACATTTATTAAGTGTAGGGCCAATCATGCACGTCTGTGACCTGTACTACTTATTTAGCCTAGCCTATAAGTATAGCCCTAGTTAGTTTATCAGCTTTTTTGGCGTGGTGTAGTCCAGGAATGACTAATGAGCACTGGTCAATTGAAAAAGAGATGCAAGGCCCAATCTGGGAAACATTGCCCGCTATCAACTTCCCACGGCTATAGTATAGGGCCTAGTAGATCTTATCATCCATGCATGAGTCTGATGAGAGCCATAAAGCATATAAAGCCATGTCGATGACGACCGGAGAGAGGGTCAGAGCTGTGACGTGAGAATGTGAGAAGAGAATGGAGAGTGATATTCAACATTTCTGAACCTATGATGCCGATCCGGTGGCAACTTCCTTGATACGATTACCAAAAGCAAGAAAAAAAAGGATCAATTCATTACCTGAACGAAGTTTTTCTTCTTTTAGACGATGTTTGTGACCCCAATTAGAAGGTTTTCCGTCCTCTACACTTTTTAAAATATGTAAACAACCCCGCCATAAAATAAAACCTTCCTTCCTCCAATTAAGTTGCAGGTGGAGAGCGGTTTTAAAGCTGAACTATCGACAACTTTCCCACACACTCAACTGCTCGGGTGCATCCTGAGATACAGGTTTTTGATACTCCTACATCGTATACAAAATCGTTTGAAATATCGAGAGGCGGAGTATATTTAAAACCACTGATTACGTCAGGATGCTCAGGGTGCTACCTTAAAGCATTGACTGGAACCATTTTTGAGTAGGCCCTACCATAATTTTCTGATATTTGGGAATAGATTTATTTATTTACTTATTAGGGATGGTGTTGGTCTCCACCTTGCGTTCCTATGATTATGATACCAGAACCAGAATCAGATCCAGATCCAGATCACTTCTCTTTGTGAAAACCATCTTATTTCTGAGGCATCTGTTCAGGGCCTAGCTCGACCGGTAATGTACATATGTATTGTAAATTTTATATGACATGATGATCGCCCACGGTTTTTCGTTGTTTTTTTGGGTTTACTATCGCAGGGTTTGTGTCTCCCTTTGTTTACCTGCACATGTGTACAAACTGTTCTTTCCGGACGATCTACCCATGAACTAGGCTATATGTGAACATACTAATATGGATGAATCTAGAGGAAAAATTCTTTTCTAAAATATACGACGTGGCGATGCGTGGCCGTAATACAATTCCCGTACACTATATAGGCCTACACTGTCACTCAAATTTTGGTTGCACTTGCGCATCCGGGAAATTAAATTTTTGTTCGCGGTCACCATATGGAAACAATACCATGATACAAATATCTTCATAAACTTCATTTCGTCAGCCACAGGGTGTGTATAAAACGAAGACCCGAAGACCGATGATGGAAGACATCTGAAAAGGTAAAAAACGAAGACCAATAGTGGTAAAAAAGGAAGACCCTGGGAAAGAATCAATGAAGGCATTGAGATATTTCACTCTAATTTCAGTCTCATGCATGGTGCAACACTGTGACACCAGAGACTGCAGCATCTCAAGATAAGCTGCCAAGTCAACCAAGTGTGTTCCCTCAGTAGTTTTGCTATTTTCAATAATTGCTATGGTCGTGGCAAGTGCATCCCCTACAGCACTCAATTGAAACATTTTTGCCAACCTATTAACAGAAAGAAGGACATCTCAGAGAAAGTAACGTGGCTATGACTTGATACCCAGAAAGGAAATCATGCTTGCATTAATTTCTAAAAAATTGAAAATTTTCTATCGAGAGAAATTGTCATATTTCTGCTGGATAACGTTTTACAAGTTACTTGTAATAGTGATTAAACATTTGGGGCGAGGGTAATCGTGGGACCATTGTAAAATGTGGAATTATTAGCATGGCACGGCGGGGGTGTTGCTGGCGATTCTTTTTTGATGGAGAGTGATGGGTAAAATCTGTAGCTGAAATAAGAGTGGAACATCTCAATGCCTTCATTAATTTTTTTCCAGGGTCTTCCTTTTTTACCTCCAAAAAGTATCCTAATTTGGATAATATTGGGGAAAATGAGAAAAAAGCAAGTCTACTTGATGAAACAAATGGCCTCTCTCCTCCTCTAATGTCCTTGACACATTTGATATCAATATTAAAAAAATCCTGTACATAGAAAAACTTTGTGTGCATTTGCCTTTGGACTGTTTTTTTTCTCGCCCTGTATAATCTTGAGTGTTCACTTGCTGGCGATTCTTTTTTCAGTAAAGTTGACGAGTGATGGGTAGAACGTGAAGCCGAAATCAGAGTGAAATATCTCAATGCCTTCATAAATTTTTTTTTAATGGTCTTCCTTTTTTACCACAATACAACAGCGCAGTGTCCGTCGTCGTCGTCGTCTGTATCCTGTTTCAAAAACAGTGGCACGTTTCTTAACCGCTAAGGCTATGAACTTGAAAATTTGTACACAGGACCCCCAAGGTCAGCTGACCTCTCACAATAAATTTCGTTCCGATCTGATTTTTCGACTTGGCCACCAGCGGGCCAGAAGTGAAAACCTAATAAGTGTGAAATCTCTCTTATGAGTGACTCGTTTTCGATAAAGTTTTTATGGTAGGTTCTCCTAGCAAAGATACATCACACATTTTACGGGTGTTTGATTAAACCTAATTTTCAAGGTCACAGGGGTCAAATGGTGTAAACTGTCCGTTTGAGTATAACTATGGCACGTTTCTTAACCGATAGGCCTATGAACTTGAAATATTGGTTCACATGACTCCCTACATCATGTTACCTCTGACACTGAAATTTGGTCCGATCTGATTCTTGACTTGGCCACCAGGGGAAAGAAGTGAAAACCTAAAAAGTGTGATATCTCTCTTATCAGTGACTCCTTTTCGCTAAAATTTTTATGGTAGGTTCTCCTAGCATGGATTCATCACATATCTTACGGGGTTTTGATTTGACCTACTTTTCAAGGTCACCGAGGTCAAATGGCGCAAATCGGTCGTTTGAGTGTAACTATGGCAAGTAAATTCTTAACAGATAAAGCTACGAACTTGAAATTTGGTACACATGACTCCCTACCTCGTGTTACCGCGGATACCGAATTTCGATCTGATCTGATTCTCGACTTGGCCACCAGGAGGCCTAAACTAAAAAAGGTAAAAAGTGCAATATATCGCTTATTAGTGACTTGCTTTCGATTATACGTTTATGGTAGGTACTCCAAGCAACGATACATCACCTGTCAGACCGACTTTGGTTTGTTTCTTAACCAGGATAAATTCCAAACCACCAAATATCTATGCGGTGAGCACAATGACCCCTGGCCGTTTCATTTACCTTTTTCAGAGGTCTTCCATCTTCGGTCTTCGGGTCTTCGTTTTATACACACCCTGTGGCTGACGAAATGAAGTATGTGAAGATATTTGTATTGTTTTTAGATTTAGTTTGAATTTTCTATATTTGATATGTATCTCGATCCGTATCAATTTTGTGTTTGTAAATGAACGGGAAAGCATTTACATCTGGAATCCACGAGATGATTTATTCCAATTGAGTTGTTAGGGCCTATAGACCTAATTGGACCCGTCAAATTCAGGATCTTAAGTTCTTATTGTGCGTGGGTGGAGAGTAAAGTGTGTATTGTCGTAGTAATGAAAGACATACTTATTCCAAGGTTAATGTGTTGCTAGGCTCGGCGGCAAGTTGTAAATAATGTCTCGATTGTCCTCTTGCGTAGGTGGATAACTTCCGTTCTTAGATATAATCTTTTCTGATTAGTTAGTTTCCGATTACTCTTGGTGGTCCTAAACGGAACAAGGCCTGGTCTCTCCGAACCCCACCTACTCACACCCACGCTTAGCATATTAGGTAATGAAGTTTTTATTTGAGAAGTTAGTGTCAAAGTAAATTCTGAAGTGTTATGACCTCTTGTGCTCCATGAATGTATCGACGTCGATTGCAAATGAAATAACGTTCCCTGATGAAGTCTAATACACGGATTATATAGTATAACTGTAGCATTTTTTAATTCCTCTTTACGAAACAACCAAAGGATATGGACTCCCCCGACAGAGCACCCGTCATTTATGTCGTTTTCAGTCAGTAGTGTGATGTGTACACGCGAGAATATAGGCCACTAAAACATATTAAAACATGCTTTTGTGCAGTTTACCTATGTTTGAAATCAATAATCCTGCCTGCATCATATTTTTCGTACTGAAAAAGACATTTTTTTTTTATTTGGCCCTTTTGTTCCTTTTATAACTTATTAGTATGGCTTGCGCCAGACTAATAAGTGAAGGTCTGGCTGCTCGAGACTAATGTGATAAAAATGCCCATTACAGAGACTCTGTGACGTAGGCATATACTTTTTACAATTAAAAATGCTCTGAACATGCAAGAGAAGAACCATGCCTTCCCCGAGCTTCACGCGAAATGGACCATTCTGGGAAAACTAAATGAGGAAGGTATTCTAATTAGCATAATCTATTATTAGCCCCTGCTCGAGGTAACCTTGCACAGTTTTGCTTCTGCCCACATACATCGTGCTGGAAAACGTCTCGTACAAAGAAGGTCTGGAATGCGCCAGACTAATAAATGAAGAACTTCTCGCTGCGCGAGACTTCTGTGATAAAATGACCATTGCACGCATATATTTTTACAATTAAAAATGCTCTCCAAAGACGATATGGAATGATTTTTGTTAACATTTCTTGAACTATAATCGTTCTAATTATCACATTACATGAATAGGTCGGCGTTAGGTCGCGTGCAAAATAGTTACAACCCCACAATCGCGCTAAAAGTCCATAATAAGGCCACGTTGACCCGTTATAAAAGTTTCGCCAGAGCCACTATTTTGCCGCTACGCGGCGCGTTGGGTCCTTGCGTCAAGTGGTGCCGCTAACCCCATTATTATATCGCATGGTCCGGTTGATATGGGTTTCGTATTGATAAAACTCATTATCATATCGAACAGTCCTGAATCCCCCGTGTTAAGAACATGTTGCTGAAGTATTTGATGAACTCCAAGACACAAGTTCTCAAATATGTTCTTGTCGGTGTAGCATTCCTAGGGCTGCTCGGATGGAACGCTGTCCTCCAGAGACGTTTGGCTAGACTGGGCGCAGATGAAGGGGAATCACGACCGCGACGTTCTGTAACTGGATCGCTTGATAGGCCTTCCTTCGGTCCATCTGGTGAGTATGATCATATGGCAATCATCTGGCGATGACAATGCTGTGAGGTTTTACGGAAAAATAGTGCAATGTATAGGCAGGAACTATCAACTGGGTGGGCCAGATGAAAAAATGTTTTACAATGGCGCAGACAATTTTTCTCTATATCATTGTTCATTAATGCTTGTGCGATGAAGCGATATACATCTACTAGATCAGATCCTTAACTGTGCTCACTGATGAAGATCAAGTAGACCCCAAGTCTCTCGTACAAATTTGAAAAGGAGAGATTTGATAGTGTAAGGCTGCTTAGCCGTAGAATGTTCCCTTGTGCAGTCCGCAAGTTTAAAAGGAGACTGTGCTTTAAATTCACACATTTACTCATCCTGCCATATTGATTGATGCGAATCTGTGTTTTAGCGTTGACTATTTTAAATTCTAACGTTGAAAAACGTAAAATGCCG
Organism: Lineus longissimus; assembly: GCF_910592395.1. Classification (NCBI taxonomy): domain Eukaryota; kingdom Metazoa; phylum Nemertea; class Pilidiophora; order Heteronemertea; family Lineidae; genus Lineus; species Lineus longissimus. The sequence continues at coordinate 6,597,483 of NC_088319.1, read as the reverse complement.
GCCACATGCAGGCTCTACAGATATTGTCCAAAAACAAGTTAAAAGGAACTATATGGGCGATCTGAGGTACAAGCTCTGGTACGCGTTGATATGAACACTTCAAACGTTCGTGAAACTACCTGAGAGTGTGTCTTGCGACACTTCATTTTGTCCTTGTACTTAATTTGCTTAATCATGATTGATAGTTAAGAAACAAGACCACTAATGAATATTCATAGGTTGGAGGGTCGAGGCCTATCAATTAGACGAGTGCATGTTTTTAACTCTCAAGTACATATTTGGAGAGGTATTGAAAAAATATTTGTTGTGGCAAGTCTACAGATATAAAGAAATTATTTGATGAAAAATTCTAAAATACCTTGGTACCGTAAAGTTAACTTTTAAATGGAAAATGCATAAGCCTCGTTCTGAGAGGGTATTTTGGACACGCAACCAAGATGCTCTACCAAAGTTCCCTCGGGTTGCACTAAAATATGGAATTTCAGCTCACTTCAGAAGTTTGAGGCTCTCAAAACACTGCTTCAAACACAAATCAGCCAAGGAAGCATCAACCACCAAGTTTTTTAATGAGCACTACACATATTTGCCGAGAAAAACGTTCCAAACAGCCCATTTGCGCGGATTTTAGCATCACTTGAGCGAGCTGATGCGGACTTCCTATGCGCGCTGTACAAAATGTACATGTCTCATTTTCTGTAATGTTGCCGTAACATAATGTAAACAATGGCGCTACCGGCGCTCCGGGCCGGCGATGGATGGAATTTGCCAAATTCGCACATATTCAAGTTATTCTCATGGCCTATCTTTTTAAGTCTGAGGTATTTCAGAATAGAAATTGAACCCTCGGCTTCGGACCTTGGTTGAGTTACCAAGACACTCTCGGATGGAGCTAAAATTTCGTCCAAACCCTCGCCTATCGGCTCGGGTTTCGACTGTATTTTAGCTCCACCCTCGAGTGTCTTGGTAACTCAACCACCTCGGGTTCAATTCCTTAAATTAATTTCGAATTTTGCTAATTGGGTAATAGGGGGCGTGTTTTGAGATTTTTTCTGCCAGTTGGCTGAAAAGAGTGGAAATATCAATGTCGGTCTAATTTGTCGATTATTAAAAAATTCCCGTGGTCAACTACCAGTTTATTTTTCACCATTTACTTGCCCGACTGTCCGGAATATCATATCAAAATTTCAGATTCACAACCCCACGCAGTATTTGATGCGTCGCGGTCAAACATTGACAATTTAACTGCTAAAAGTCTTAAAAAATCAATTGTGGTCTTGTCTCTTAACGCTTTTTTATTCAAGGGGGTGCCATGTTTGTTCGATGGGGCCGACGTGTCCGAACGGCGAGTCTGAACTTGTGTATTCAGGTTAGTATGAAAAAGACGAAGTACTGAACCAAATGAAAAAGTAAGACGAGATCTATGGGGCGGCCTCTGACTATACCAAAAATCCCATGATGTCAATGATGTCAATATAAATGCAGGTGCATGTAGTCTAGTACTGACATCATGGGTTTTTAAAGAATATTACTTATTCCATGACAAGTCAAACTATTGTGTCGTGTGATTGTCGTTTCACCAAATCAACACTGTTGTTAGTTCTGATCAATTCAACCAGTAACACTACAGGCAGGAGCAGATGTGCTAATTTGGTCATTTTCAGGGCCCTGCATGGGTCATGTCAGATTCAATACAATACAATACAATACAATTTGATATTTATAACGCGCCTTTCCAGGTCGCCCTGCTCAAAGCGCGGGGAAAAAACCTCCTACTAAATACCGTAGTGTTTTTTGAAAAGCCAGGATTTTAAAGCGGTCTTGAATGAATTGATGGTTGGGATTGATCTTATTTCAGATGGTAAATTATTCCAAAGTTTTGGGGCAGCCACGGAGAAGCTTCGGTCCCCATAACGTGATTTTGAGCGTGGGACAATGAGAAGCTCTGAGGAGGACGACCTGGTCTGACGCGCTCTGGTCTGATTATGCAGCAGACAAGACAGATATGCGGGCGCAACACCACATCTGGCCTTGAAGCAGGTCAAGAGAATTTTAAATTGAATCCTGCACTTGACTGGGAGCCAATGTAATTCATGAAAAGTTGGCGTGATGTGGTCGCGCTTTTTAATGCCACATATCAGTCTTGCTGCTGAGTTTTGCACTTTCTGCATTGGTGCTGTAACATCATCTGGGAGTCCATAGAGAAGACCATTGTTTACATCAAGCTTTGAAGATATAAAGGCATGTACGAGGCGCTCAGTGCTTTTACGGTCAAAGTACTTCCTGATCCGCCCAATCTTGTGCAAGCTGAAGTACGCTGCCCTACACTATACCCAGCACTATATTTCTCGTACAAGCGTCAATCATTTCGACGTAGTATGAGATGTGAGAGACACCTATCGGCGACTACGTGTAACTTTATCTTGCCTGCCTAGCTGCTGCCTAAATTGTCCCTTTAAAGGCCTGGGAACATTGGAAGAAACCTGGGGATTTTTAAAGCTTACGTTGGTTTATACCGATAGTACCAAATTAGCAAAATACCTGGCTGCCAACTCAACATAGACGAGTCACGCATATGTGCCATGCCGATTCCTTAATCCTTAATTATCTGTCTCTCTGCGGAGAAGAAATACTGCATGAGCATACCTTCATTTAAACATCCTGAGACCATAGTACCATATAAAAGAGCAGTGCTATACCTCTATCGAGAGTGCCCAGAAATGTTCGAACCATGGTTGCAAATGCATGTGGCATTGTGTCGGTCTGTTTCCCGACTTAATGCAGAGCTGGGAACAGTTCACGACGTCTAGTTTAATACACGGGAAGAATGGCGGTACATGTAAACAGTTGGCTTGACAAATTGGTCAAATAACAACTTTTACTAATCAGCGGGTATTGCAGTTGAATCTTTATCCCGGACAGGCATTGTTGGGGCATCGAATCACCTCGAGACGGGAGGCTCTGCCGAGTACGCCTGCCTGACCAGGGAGCCCCAGTACGCCAGTAAGGTTACTGGCGTTCTCAGCGCGGCAAAGATAATGGGCGTTGAGTTTGAAGTCTCGTCGGGGAACATTTTCGACACGTCGAAAGCAGCCGGAGGCAACCTTCATAATGCCGACGTGGTGTGTGCGGTGTGTCGGAGCCAGGCAAGGGCAAGTCAGGTGAGATAATTCATTATCAATATTCGACAATTGTGGGTTTAATGAATAAGAACACTTTTAAACTGGTAATCTGAATTTAAAAAATCATTGCGCTTACCAAGATTAGTACATACATCTTTCATTTATCTGCATTTGTAACCGTTAAGTAAAAATATCAAGCACTGTAAAATATACTTATGTACACAATCCATGGGAAATGGCGTTTTGTACACGCATGTACCTATACCTTATAAAAGTTGCCAACTTTGTGATTTCTCGGTCAATTCAGTGAAATATTTCGCTCGGAAATTTAAAACAAAAATCAATATCTGTGCCTGTGGCCCGGTACGTACGAACAAGAGTATGATATGTACCGTACAATGTCAATTCGAAGCCAGCCTTAGAATCCACAAGCGCTTATTTATATGTTGATATTATTTATTCTTCGGCCTAAAAATAGGTGATGATTCCTGGCCTTAAAGAATGTTACCCAGGGTGGAGCTTAGAGTACTGGGGTTACTTGATGACTGGACACTACGGACATAAAGCTCAACACAGCTGGGCATGCGTGGATAACACTCCTGAAGGCGACGAGAAGGGAGCACGTAACGACGACGGGGGCCTCATGTACCTGGTGCATGGAGTATGTGGATCACTGCCATGTCCAAATTACGTCAATGGCCGAGAACTCACGTGTGTTGTGTGTACGAAATAAGGAATCGCGTCTTTAGGATGCACAAGCCGATATGCAGTAGCGGGGCACCTGGCTTGATTTCCAATTGTAAAAGAAAGGAAAACACTTCCTCTCGAATACCGACAGGCCATTTCAGCGAATTCTGACGCAGTATTTTACCCCTCATGAATTACACCATAATTCCGTTTAAATATGGGCGACACTGTCAATGGCGGCCGATTTTGTTTTCACGCTCGTATTAATCCCGGCAAAAAGCAGCCTCAATGAACGAATGGAAAAATAATTTCTATGGGTATATGTCTATAAAGACAAAGTCAAAACACCCGGCCCAAGAAACCAGGTTTCATTCCTGTCGTTTGCGTGCCACAAGACTATAACTGTTTCGCCCCAAACCCGAGGCTGGTGTACTGTGGCCATGTACATGTATGCCGACGGTCAGCCATATCGGTCGACATTACGTAATACACGAACAAGTTAAGAACTGGCCGCTGTTCTAAAGATCCGTCACGCTTGACAGAGCACCAAAGAACGACCTATTCGTGGCACCGGAGACTTGTTGATCAACAATTCAGGACAATGGCAGAATCAAAACAAAAATCAGCTGACTTTGAAACGTTTGTGCTGTGGTAACTGGTGCCCATCACTTGTCTTGTATAATGTATTAATCCTCCACTCATGTCATGATTGACAGCTTCCTCGTTCGTTCGTTCGTTCGTGAATTCCTCCCGCTAGAATCGAGAAACCCTTATAAAAGGTCATTGTATTTACAGTCTCTGGCGATATATAGTCTGTGGCATATTAAGTTGCATAGCGAGTTGGCCCTGTCAGTGTTTGATTTTAATGAAATTATAGGAGTATTTCGAATTGAGCTTGTATTAATATTTTTGGTGTTGCCATTCAGTTTGTGTGTAGTGTAATAGGTCAGTACATCCATCCTGTATTCCCAGCCGTTCAAAATCGCATAGCACAACTCTGTCTTCGTCTGAGGAGGGGGTAGTCCGTCTCCTTGGTATAGACTGCATAGTGCCGAGATCAGATTCCCTCGATCCTTCTCAAGAGATGGGCATGTGACTAGAAAGTGTGGGGCATCTTCCTCTTCCGAGCGACATAATGGGCATTGAGGATCAACCTCTTGCTTGTTGAAGCGTACTCTGTCCTGTCGTAGGCCAAATCTACCAACCAGGAGTCTCGCTCTTGCAGTTGCCTCTGTAACTAGATACTGCTTTCCTTTACAAGCTTGCCGCAGAGGGTGGGGGCGACCTATCCATACCTGGTCGAGGATCATCCATTGGAGGGTCTTTCTGGCTTGAGCTTCAGAAACTAAGGCGTTGGTCCACGAGTCCTTAATCAACATGATGGTGTTATCTTTCCAGTGGCATTTCTTCCAGGGGTGTTGAAGTGCCTGGTGGATGTTGATGCCATACTTTTCGGCTGTTTTACATATCTTGTCGAGTCTTGTGATGGCTCCAAACAGGGAGAGTTGACGTGCGTGAGTTGTTGCCTCGATTGGTATTGTTCCAAGCAGCAGGTAGATGGCCGACTTAGCTGTGCTTTCCGGTAGACTCTGGATTAGTGCCTTTCGGTGAAAGAGATCGAGTTGGGACACTTGAGCTGCCGACAAGATGGTGGCTTCCAGACCATCCAGAAGTCTTGGGATGACGAAGGTGTCATAGATTTTCATTGATGCGGAAGGGTCTAGACCATTATAGCTGTGAAAACCCACACCCATCAGGGCATATGCTGTCCGTCTTGCCAGGGTAATCCTCGGTGAAATATCAGGGGACGTCTTTCCCTTTTGCCAGTTTAGCCCAAGATGTACAAAATCCCCCGCTATAGTAGCTGGTTTGCCCCCCAGGTGCCATTCCTGAGCTTTACTTGAGCTTGCTTGCGACTGGTGGTGTGGACATACTACTGATTTCACTGGATGTAGTTCATAAAGATTGGTGTTTGAGTGGTCGTTGCTGACTGACATCAATGCTTGAAGTTCCATGGGACTTGATGTGAGAAGGAGTAGGTCATCGGCGCAGCCAGGGGATCCGATGTATGTAGGGCCTATATGCAGTCCCAGCCCTGCTTTAGTGAGGGATGATGCCAAATCGTTGGCATACAACTTGTAAAGTGTCGGAGACATGACTGCACCTTGCTTCCTTGTCGGACTGCATATTCCCTGCTGTCTTCACCGCACCATCTCACAACCTCTGTACTGGAGTCATACAGATCGTCAATCAGACACCACAGAGATTTCTTCATTGGTGTACCAAACATCTTGAGTTTGAGGCGAGAGTGGGACACAACATCAAAGGCTTTGCGAGCATCCAGTGAGCAGATCAGCAGGTCCTGTTTCTTTTCCTTGGTTTCGGCGATGGCTTCAGTCACAAGAAGAGAGGCCATTGATGGTGATCTTCCGGCTGAAAAGCCATACTGAAGTCCGCTCTGCCCATCTGTGAGGTCTTTCTCAGTGCACATGAGGCAAATCAGCTCCAGTAGTTTACCAAAGATTGACGTTATTGTGATCCCGCGGTAGTTATCTAGCAAAAAGGAGTCCTTTCCTTTCTTTGGAATTGGGATCTTGTACGCCGTCTTCATTATCTTCGGGGCCTTTTTCGCCTTCATGATGGAGTTGAAAATGGCAGTGAGCTTTTCCATGGCAAGTTGGGAGCAGGAGAGTAATTTTAAATGTTCTGCTCGGAATCCTTCTCTATCGGCCGCTTTCTTCTTACTCATCCCGTCAATCGCTTTCTTTATCATTGTGATGTCAATTTCAGTACCGTCATCCTTAATCTTTATCACTATACGATCACACCCTCTTTAATATTGACCAATCATGTTAATTGTAACCTTTTGTCTTGTTTTATGAATTATAGTTAGTCACGTTTTTGGAACCATGGCGTTCACTTCATTCCTTGCATGAACTTATTAATTATCTTTCCATAAGATCCTACTCTTTGTGCCACCAAGGCGCACATGGGCGGAGTGCTTTTGCTGAACTCGATAAATTAATGAAACAGCTAACCACAGGTCAGTCGAAACAAACTGTGCAGATCGAGCAGTTAAAGAAGACTGTGAACAAACATGCGAAATATCTTAGTAACATAGAAACGCACGAAGAGCAGATTTCGTCCCTCGGAAAAGACGTTTCTGAACTAAAATCGATGCAAAAAACAATGGAGGAGCAAATCCGACGTAATAGGCAATTAGAAAGTGATTTAAAATCATCTAAAACCTCTGTGAAACAGTTGGAAGACTTGTGCTTGGACCTGCAGGCCGTGATTCGCAGGTTGGTCACAGACAATAAGCCTGAAGACCCTTTTAATGACGTTGACACTTGCCTTATAGTGGCTAACCTTGCATACACAGAAAATGAAGATATAGGTCTACGTACGCAAGACCTCCTAGTGGCAATAGTACCAGATAACACTCCCCAAATAGCTAAGGCTATAAGGCTCAAGCCGCGTGAGGGTAGTGGTATTACAGTGTGGTTAAGATAGCCCTAGCCTCTAGGAGGACAGAAATCGTATTTTAAGATCTAAGTCGGGGCTAGCAAAACATGCTGAGTTCAAACAGGTGTACATAGACACCTGCAAGACCCAAAATGAGCTTGTGAACGTAAATAACATGCGGACCCTACTGACAATGGTACCAGAGGGCAAGAAATATCGAGTAAACAGGAACGGTCGAATTACCGAAAGTGTCACTGAAAATCGTTCCGTGGCGGGGGAAAACATCACTAAGCCGAAACGTCGTCGTGTTGCATCCGGCGAAAACACAGAAATAAAATTGCGTCATCTGGGACAACTATACGAGGATAATATGGAAACGGTCAACGAGGAGGAGCAGTTGTATAGTGGTAGTGGATCAGACGGAGACGGGGAAGGCGAGTCATTGCCATTAGGGGCGGAAAACGCATAGATAGCCGGTCCCATGGAGGGGACATTTCGGTAGGGACATGGAATGTAAACCGCTGGGTAGAATCGGAAAATGAGGACGAATGGATACTAAGGGCAGAAATTGTTCGCAAAATGGATTGTGACGTAACCGTAGTGTGTGAAACACATTTAAAAGATGACGCAGAACTGTCCATACCAGGATATCAATGGTTTGGGCACAACCGTACAGACCTTAACCCTAGGGCTACGCGCGGATCAGGCGGTGTTGGTGTGCTTATAAGACATGAGATCATGGACTCGTATTCTATTCAAATCATCGAGAAATCATTCGAAGGAATTCTATGGCTACGTTTCACCGATAAAATGTCAGGTTTCTCTTTCTTGTACATGTATGTGGAGTTTATCTGCCTCCTGAGGGGTCCTCCCGTGGGGATACCTCTCAACAGTTCTACGATGCGCTACTTGCACAATTCTACTCCCACTGGCAAAATGAAATAACGCTGATCTGTGGTGATTTCAATGGGAGAATCGGGAGAAAGTCCGACTCTGAGGACAATGCATTACCAATTAGGTATCCACTCGACATCGGAACAAACAGGTTTGGTGATCGCTTATTGGACTTTCTGCAGGATACAAATTTGTGTATCATAAATGGTCGTTTTCCTACTAATGATAATTTCACGTCCGTCTCGGTAAAGGGAAAGTCGGTTGTGGATTATATGCTGATACCTAGCAGTTGTTTCGATAGAGTTAAGGGCTGCGACGTGACACTCATGAGCGACGTTATAAAGGAAATCGGTTTTGCATCGCGAAGAATACCGGATCACTCATTCATAAAAACTGTCATACAATGTGATGTATACACTGACGACATAGGTACGGCACCAGATTCTAACTGTTATGTAAATCACCGTAGATATGCTATGGATGGTGTACCTCTGAACTTCCTTGAGAACCCTAGGCGCAGAAATGCAATAATAAACGTATGTAATAGGCTTATCAGCGAACATTCGGAACAAAGGACGGTAGATAGCGCATATGACCAAATAGTTAAGGAACTGTGTGATGAAATGGATGATACTTTTACGTTTAAAGATATCAAAATACATTTCAAAGACAGGGGTAAGAGGCTGGGAAAGAAGCCATGGTGGAATACTCAGCTAAAGGACTTATGGTCAATCCAAAGACAAAGTGAACGCTAATATCTAAGGTGGAAAGGAAACCGTAAAACGAAACGTGCTTTACTGCTACAATTTAAAACCGATCGATCGAACTTTGACAAAACATTTAGGCGGCTGGAGCGCAATTTCCACAGAATATACTGTCTTCTCCCACTTAACCGAGCGCCAGGAAAATGGCTCGAAAATGACTAAGTCCAGAAACATGGCAGTCTGTAATATTTTACGGGTGGGCTGCAAACATTCAATATGACAGCCAATTATAGTGATCAATGGATACAGGAAGACAACCTTGTAAATGTTGTCAATTCAATAACGCCTTGTCGCGGCCAGGGCCAGTAATCCCTGCAGTCATGGTGATGATTATTGAAGTTACGTAAGTATATTAGAAGTCCATGTAAATGGTTGACCGATCCAGAGTCTTTTAAATGAATTTATTTTATCTAATCGATTATGGAATCGTTTCCTTGTGGGGAAAATCCAATAAAGGGAACTTTCGTGTCAAATGTCATAATTGTTTTCTGCCATCTTGCTTTGACCACGTTCTTCTGGTAAGATGCACGCAATCCGATGGAGTTTGTGGGTAGGCCTAGCAGGCACCCTGATGATCTTACTACGTATGGAATGGAGTATGGAGATGATGTTGACAGCCCTGACCCTGATACCACTACTGATGATGATGATGTAGATGATGCTAACCAAGCTGTACCGGGTGCACGTAGGCACCAGAAAAGCTACAGTCTCAATCAGAAGATTGACCTTATCGAGACATACCAATTGGAGCATGCTGTAGGATCACGTCATGCTGAAACTGCGACATCCTGTGCTAGACACCACCACATAGCACCGCAGACATTTAGACGTTCGATAAGCACACAGGATGACTTGTTTGCCCTCAGAGATAGATCAACTCAAGACCATAGAAGACGGAGGAGACAACGGCAACACGGAACTGATGCACAAGGTAGTTTTTCGTCAAGCATTCTATTCCTCGCTAAATGAATTTCCTTCTTTGTTGGCCTATACTGACTGGAATAAGTCCGCTTCTGTGTCATGGACGGAAGAAGGTGCGGCTCCACATGACAGTAAACTGTCGACAGTAATCGAAAAACTGTCGACAGAAAACTATCCATAGCCCTTCCACTATGAAGAAAAAATCGCAGATAGTCACTGTCTGCGAGCTCTGGAAACGAGCGAGATAGTTTCTATCGAAAGCAACTGTCGTAAGGGCCATCCACGTACGGTGGTTTTGTATGATAGTTTCTGTCTGACAGCCGTATTTACCTTCCACGTGGCTGTCTTCATTCAGCATGTTGCCAGCAAGAAGGAAACAAGTCGCCGCGGCGATTGTGGTTTACATGACACTGCGTGAGCGGAGGCAAAAGAGGAGGCACAAGCTTTGGGTACATGAATGGTTTCTTAGAAGGGAGCAACACGGTGCATACCACTGCCTCCTACGGGAGCTGAGATTGGAAGATTCGAGTCGTCTCAACAATTTTTTGAGACTCTCCGCAGTTGACTTCGAGGAGCTTGCAGTGCTTGTTGGACCCAGGATCCACAAACAGGACACGTGTATGCGGCCTGCAATTCCGGTGAGGGAGCGCCTTGCCGTGACTTTGCGCTTTCTGGCAACTGGTGAGTATGCTTATTTCCCCACTATCTCATGAATAGAGCACGTACATGAGGTACTGCACTGAGGGATTTCAGCAGAAGAAATAGGTAAAAAGGTGATAACTTTCCAAATATTGCTTTATTTCACGGTTTATTTCCCAATAAACAAACCAGACACAGTTCCACTGACATAACTGAAATTCAATGAATAACCGGTAATATGAAGTTCCATTTATGTCATTATTTTATTCACTTCTGTCACATCAGATGTTATAAAACATCTCGGATAAATTTTATAAACATCTGGGCTGGGTTGTACAAACAACGTTAGCAGATAACATGGCGTTAACACAGATTGGCGTTATCTTTCCGAGACCAACCATGGCAAAACTGGAAGTAACAACTGAATTGACTTTTGCAGGATGTAACCCCTGCTATCGAAGTTCTAGATGGCAGATTAAAATTTGGTATCAACCCTTCAAGTGAGACAGGACTAGTGTGAGAAAGATAACGTCAGTTTGGCTTAACGCCACGTTATCTGTTAACGTTGTTTGAACAACTGGCCCCTGAATGTTAAATAATTAATTTTGTCTTGGTGATTTAAAATTACCAGTGAGATGTTTTAAAAACATATGATATTTGATAAACATCTGATGTGATATAAATCGAATAATTATGACATGAAGAACTTCATAAATGAAGGCCATGTAAATTCTTAAACTTTCCTTTTTATTTCTAAATTCAGGCGATTCATTCGTCAGCCTGATGTATCTCATCCGTATATCTGCCGTAACGATATCCCGTATTGTGTCTAAAGTGTGCAAAGCCATTTACGAGGCACTCAAGGAGGAATTCCTGAAGGCAAGTCGGTACCACTGAATCGCATGACCGGCGGCCACGGCAGTGTTCTCTGGAGTTGAATTCATGTCATAATTATTTGATTTATATCAAATCAGATCAGATGTTTGATAACTCTTTTCGGTGAGATGATTATTAAATATCCGACAGATAATTTTAAAATATCGCCCACATTTTGTTTGAATTCCCAGGGAATATGAAAGCACGGTTGCGATTGGTTGGTAATTTTTGGAAAGTAACGAAGGCATTCGGGATCATACGGAGTTTGCCGAGATGAAATGAGATTTTTTAATATATAAGATGTTTTATAAACATCTCAATGGGACGATTTAAAATCATCTGATGTTTTAAATTTATCTGATAATTTTAAATCATCTGGACAGAATATAATTATTTAACATCAGATCTATAGGTAATGTCTCGAGATGTTTTATAATATCTCATGTGATAGAAGTGAATATAATTATGATATGAATGGAAAATATAGTGTTCGGTCACCTATTATATTCTGTGACACCAATTAATTATTCTTATCATTACACATGACGTTTGTCTGATCCTGAAGCATGTGTAGGAAGGAAAATTGATTCGGAATTTGCTTGTCGTCCGGGCCTGTGTTTCCCTGCTCTTTTTGGCTGAATCCCGTCAACGAAGGACTGCAAGTTGAGCTGCGAGAAGTGCTGGGCGTCAGTGTGGTTGTCATAGCTGCGGCGTCTTCATCGTCCTTCTCAGCTGCTTCAAGAATGACCCTTTGAATATCCCGTTTCAATTTCTTGCGGTTCGACTCTGATTTCAATCCCCTCAACTCAGAAGCAACAAAAGCACCAAATGTGTCCAGTTCATCGGTCTCCCTTGACATAACTTCACATGCCTTCTGAAGGATTTCATCAGACGCACGACCGACATCCTTTCGTTTTCGAGATTTCGACGGTGGCGGGTTGGGTGTGGCCACGGAAGATGGTGATCCTCGAGGTTGAGTGCAGATCTCGTCCTTGTTAAATAGTGTTGCATCTGGCGTATCATCTGGCGCTTGTTCTTCTTGTTCCTGAAAATATATATTTTTTCTGTTTGAATATTGTGGTACAAGTACATGTATAGTTACGATTTTTTAATTTTTTGCAGTTTCCTTCCGACTCCGATGATTGGTTACAACTTGCTTCCGAATTCTTTGAAAGGTGGAACTTCCCCCAATGCATCGGTGCCATAGAGGGAAAGCATATTACCATGCAAGCTCCAGCAGCGTCTGGGAGTTTTTATTTTAATTACAAAGGGTTCCACAGTATTGTGCTGATGGCATTGGTTGATGCGAAATACCGCTTTACGTTTGTCGACGTCGGATGTAATGGAAGGGTTGCTGACGGGGGCATATTCGGCAGGTGTTCATTATCTTCGGGTCTTGAGAACAAGACCCTTTGCCTACCATCACCAAGGGTACTTCCAGGTCGAAATATGAAGGTACCATTTGTATTTGTGGCCGACGATGCTTTTCCATTGCGGGAAAACATAATAAAACCATATCCTCTGCGAGACATTCCCGGTAGCATGCGCATCTTCAACTACCGACTTTCGAGAGCGCGTAGAATCGTCGAAAATGCATTCGGCATAATGTCCAGCGTCTTCCGCATATTTCGAAAGCCGATAGCTGAAGATGCACAGAAAGCAGAGGATATCGTTTTGGCTTCCTGTGCATTACATAATTTGATGATCACGAAGAAAGACTCGCGCGCACGCTACGCTCCACATGGTACAGTCGATATGGAAGACATGGCTACTGGTGTCATTACCCCTGGAGCATGGCGAAAAGAGGGCATGCCAGCAAACAACCTGCTCCAAATCGAGCCATTCACAAGCAACCGTCATGCTCAAACCCCACAAGACATCCGCCACGAATTTCGAGAGTACTTCCTCTCACCACAGGGTGAGGTTTCGCGGCAGTACAAGTTCATTTGAGGAAGCCGTCCTTAAAGTGGGCGGAATGAAGAGCATTTATGACATGAGAGCCTGAAATAAACCTGCAAGAGAGAAATCATGTAACAAAATTAACAAATAAAGATAATTCTCACCAAATTGGTCTTCGATTTTCGTTCTCCAATAACTCCCCTTAGAAAAGAGAATGCCTTGTAGTACATCCACTTTGGGGTGTAAACGTCGTCAGTCCCTTGCCCAGATTTCCTCTTGGTGGCTTTCTTTAATTCTTGCGCATACTGGTTTCTCAGGTTGTGCATTTTTCTCGTCACTTGCACTTTATCTCTTTTACAATCCTTCGCCAGACTTTTCCATGCATCCTCTTTCTTCAACCTGTCTCTATATTCGGCAGACGTGACATCCCATAGTGCAGGCCTCGCTCTGTAACCTTCAATGAGGTTGCTGACCACATCTTGCGACCATTCACTCTCCGCAACTTCAACATGAAATTCGTCTGCCATTTCTCGTGTTGAACTCGCACTGATCTGTTCGACGGATCTGTACGACAGTTCTATCCCAAAATAGAGCAAGTGCTAGTCTATAAAAGCACTGTCTGACACTTTTATAACCAACTTGCATAATCTATGTGGCTCACTTCCACACGACAGAAATTGACCATCCTACAATCTTTCGGACAGTTATCTATTGCTGTCATACAGCCACTAGCTGAACAACTTCCACGGGATAGTCATTGGACAGTCACTATCTGATAGCAAACTTTCGACAGAAAACTGTCAAGTGGAGCCGCGCCGACTGACCCTGACCATGCCTTTTACAATCAGTATTATTGTTCCAGGGACCTTTATTCTTAGGACTAACATTGCGTTCATACCAGTGGTCATCACCAATATTTCAAAAGATGTTAAACGTGTTAGCTTTTTTATTTCAGCATACTCGCCCGAAATGGAAAACAATTTGAACACTTGGTTCCTTGAGCGCCGAAGACTTGGTTTCCCTGTTCCCGGTGAGGATATCAAAGGGCAAGCTGGAAGAGAATTTCGGCAATGGTTGGCCTAGCTTCCGAACGAAACAAAGGCCGAAAGACAAGAACGGAGACCCCTGCGATACCTTTTCCATGCATCTGCACATTGGCTTAGCAACCCTATGGAAAGGTGAGCTTTATTCCTCTGTTGCACGGATCGGCCTTAACGTACGGAATGGATTGTATTCGGTGAATTTCAATGATATGCAAATTCCATTTCAGGAAACAAATCAGCTATCGAAGGAAGACCAAATATTCAAGGGGGTTACCTGATGACAACGCCCAGGCTTTGGTTGCCAACTACCGGGGAGAGTTTGCCGACCTCATCAGAGACGCTGATTTTGATGTCATCATGAACATGATCATGAACATTTGATATGGTGCCAAGATCAACAATGGAAGCGACTGGGTATCAGAATGTTGACATTAGATCATCCCAAGGCAACTCGAAACTTGGATGCACGGTGACTCTAGTAGTTATGACAGATGGACGAAAAGGACGAGCCGAGGTCAACTTCAGAGGCTTGGCACCAGATGGTGACGTCATTCGGCAGCTTCAGGCGAGTGAGTATTGGCATAGTATACAAGTCCGTGGTTGTAGTACAGGACATGTACCTGGCATCATCAGTGTTGTCATTGACGGTCAGACATTCTAGTTTATGGTAGTATTTTTTTATTTTTTAGGAAAATCAGAACTCCGATGACTAAAATTGTTGTAGGTTTGTCATGGATGCAACCAAAACATTGTGCGTGTCTGACTGTTCAGAAAAGTAATGTAAATGTTCATACTTGTTGTTTGCTTTTCCAGGTAACTGGTAGTCCACAGGGTTTGGCCCGACACCAGTCGCTAATCGAGTGGTTGCAGGCCCTGATTGTGCCATTTGTAGCAGGGGCCACGTTCCTGTTACTTTTAGACAGGTATCCGGCGCATCGAAATCAGCAGTTTCGTGATGCAATCACCGCAGAGAATGGGACAGACACATTTATCTCGGGACAATGTAGAGGTAGAGATGGTAAATGATGAGCTTGAGCAGTTTGTTGAGGGGATTGAGTTTTCGGAAGGAGAAGAGGATAATGATGTTATTGATGATGACGTGTGAAACCCGTTTGGATAATAAAATTGATTGGTAAATTGATAAGTATATCTGTGATCTTCTTTAATTTATTCGTTGACAACAATACTTCTTTATTGGGACATTCTGCATACCCATCAAGCTGGCTTTATCATAGACCCCAGATTAAAAATTTCTGGTCAACCAAGACTATAGGCATAAAATGAGGACGCTAGTTGTATTGTATTCATTCATTCAGTACAGGACTACCCCATGTCAATGTTCATGTCTTTTATCAACTTATGTGGAAGGCATTGGCATTGCCCACGAAAAGGGAGTCAATAATCAGCTGTGGCTGTTCTTTCTAATATTCGCCTGCCACCAGTAAAATCGGCCTATTCATTTGGACTTAGTCATTTTACGATTCAGCCGCGCTCGGTTAAGTGAGAGAAGACAGTATATGGATCGGATAGAACAGTTACGGACAGATGATCCAAAGGCATTTTGGAATGAGGTGAAAAACCTTGGTCCAGGCAAAAAACGCCATGATCTGATTGATGCGGTGCGCATGCCCGACGGATCTATCTAGCATAACAAGGCGGACATAATGACCGAGTGGAAAAATACATTTGAGACGCTTTATAATGGTGAGAATGTGCAATATTTCGATCAGAATCACTACGAAGCAATTCAGAAGCAATGGGAGGAAATCGAAATGACTGACAATGCTGATGGTCGGCCTAACGCTCATACTCTAAACATTGATATCTCACGAATTGAAGTGGTCAGAGCTATATGTAAGCTTAAACTAGGTAAAGCGTGCGGCCCAGACAGAATTCCGAACGAGACACTAAAATCACCAAAAATGACTGATATCTTATTTCGCCTTTTCAACCGGGTTTTTCAGAGTGGAAGGATACCAGGAATTTGGAAAAACAGTATTATTCACCCTATTCTGAAACCAGGGAAAGACAGTAAAGACCCGCTCAGTTATCGGGGGATAAGCTTAAATTCTACCATAAGTAAGGTGTATAGTGCGGTCCTGAACAACAGACTTATGAAATACTGTGAGGAAAATGACCTGATCGTTGATGAGCAGAATGGGTTTCGTGCAGATAGGAACTGTATTGATCAAATATATGGACTAACCACAATTCTGCGCAACAGGAAGTTACAAAAACAGTCAACATTTCTATGTTTCATTGATTTCTCTAAGGCCTTTCATGATATATAAACAGAACTTGTCTTTTCACCAAACTGCACAAGATGGGTATCCGAGGAAAGTTTCTCAGAACAGTAAATGCTATGTACACGAGTACTAAGGCTTGCGTGAAGGTCAATGGCCACTTAACAGACTACATGTGTATTTCCAAACGACATCTGGCGTCCGTCAGAGAGACTGTCTATATCTCCCACCCTGTTCTCTCTATATATAAACGATTTGGCACGCGAAATTAAATCCAGTGGATAAGGGGTAAACGGAGAGAAGGTCTCTATCTTACTGTATGCAGATGACATTGTCTTCTTAAGTGATTCAGAGGAGTCCCTGCAGCAAATGATTCGAATCTCAGAAAGATGGTGTGCAAAATGGAGAATGCAAATAAACGTTGACAAAACACAGGTGATGCACTGTAGTAGGAAAAACGATCCGAAAACTGCTTTCAATTTCTTGTTCAATAACGCGCAAATAAAGCTAACCGAGCAATACAGATACTTAGGAGTACAAATCCAGGACACGCTTGATTACACGATTACGGCAAGCATTTAAGACAAGAAGACTAAGTTATGATACATACAGTAAGCTATATGAGGCCAAGGTGGCCCCGATCTTGGATTATGCTTGTATGTAGTGTGTGGGGTTTTAAACCATACAAGGAGATAGAGAAAGTACATTATAGAGCAATGAGATCTTTCCTTGGCGTGGGCAAATTTGCAGCCCTACCCTCTATAGAGGGGGATATGGGCTGGGCTTCCGTTACAGTCGGATTCCAGACAAAAATAATCGGCCTATGGATACGGTTATGTAACTTGCCGAGAGACAGGCTTACAAAAAGGATCTTTCTCTGGGGCTATGAACTCGCCCGTAAGGGACTGGATAACTGGGCCAGGAGTATCAGAAATATTTTTGTGAAATGTGATATGGCCACTTTGTTTGAATTACTACACGGTCGTACAAAGGCAGAATCGCGAATCCTGATAACAAGTGTTAACGATCACCTGATATCGGCGCACGTAGACCAATGGCGCGCACAAATTAATGAAATGCCCAAACTGAGAACATACAAAACATTGAAAACCTTTTTTGGCGTTGAGGATTATGTGAAAACTCCATTGAATAGATCACAACGATCAATATTAGCAAGACTGAGGAATGGATCTTTTTCGATAAACATTGAGATAGGACGCTACAGAGGTATCCCTCTAGTGAATAGAATCTGTCATAAACGTGACTCCAATACGGTAGAAAACGAAGAACATTTTCTTTGTCGATGCCCTGCATATGAAACCCAACGCGTTGGACTTTTCCGAGTAATCAAGGACAAAAGGCGAAATAAGATATCAGTCAACAAATATAAACTTTGAAAATGCTTTGCCAGGCGACATAATGAAACACGTTTTATCAGACTCTAATATTGCCAGAAGTGTTGCCAATTACGTAGATACTATATATCGCATTAGACATGAAATTTAAGTGCTGGTGGTCTGCGAATCACTCGAATTTTCGTTATCTACTGCATGTATTCAGTGGTTTGTGATAGCACCGGTTCTGCGTCACTTTAATAGAGCTGGTGTAATAGAACAGGATGCCCTATGCACAGGATGCCCGGTAGGCTGTTAACCATTTCCTACTCATTTTCCTTTTAAAAAAACATGCATTATCCCTCAAAACAGGCTAAGTCTTTTGTCAATTTTCGTGCATCAAACAGAATTATCACTAAACACCGCCTATTGAAATTGAAAGTACATGATCTGAGCTACCTTTTCATGCCTTTTGTTTTGCCCCAGGTACATTGTGTAATGGTTACGTGTGTATAAAGTGTAAACAAAATTCATATATCCATCATGTCCATCGAATCTGAAAAAATTTGTGCAGACCCATGACAGTTCCGGTTCGTGCAGTTTGTTGCATTCCATACGGGCCGCGCTTGCCGATCCTGCTTTCACGACGCACCGCAACCACAGTTACCATGATTCCCATTGTTTCCTTCCTCGTGACGTAATTATTTCATGACGTCATGAGCCATTGACCATTCACGCAAGTAGATTTATTCACACCGGCGCCACTGAAGTGCGGGTGTGGGACATCATGATTTTAAAAATCGTCTGCTAGGACATATGTACAGGACAACGTCGGCGGAGACAGATGTGACATTTTATTGCAGACCAAAGCAAACGTCCTCTTCTTCTCGATTTACGTACTTTACTTCAAAAAAGTCAGTTTTAACACTACTGCACAATTATAGAGTGGTCTTAAAGTTCCATTTGGATAGAGATTTGACGGACTGATTTGTGTTTCAGAAATGAGAAAAAGCTCCTGGGTGTCATGACATGCATGATGTGTCTTGCCTCTGCATTTTTGTACTCAGACATGTCAGAGGGTTTTCAACTTTCATATCATTGAAGAAATAATTCATTCCAATGGTATATCAATCACATCATTTATTTAAAAATCGTCTGCTAGGACATACAGGACAACGTCGGTGGAGACAGTTGTGACATTTCAATTTTCATTGCATAGAGATTTGACGGACTGATTTGGCAATTCATTCCAACCATGCAACTGTTTCAGAAATGAGAAAAAGCTCCTGGGAGTCATGACATGCATTCAATTATTATTTCACCACAAAGAGCTGCTTCTTTCAGCAGATATGAGACAGCTACCGGGGCGGGGACTATTTCTTTATGGGGCCTTATTGTTCAGCGTCTCCAAGGAATTCTATTTTTAGAGTCCAATGGGGGGGTTGGGGGGGGGGCCTTCCCCCCAATGTACTGACTAAAACCTGTCACTTTCAGAGAACGGGGAGGGGGTTTGGGGGACTCATCCCCCAATGTACTGGCTATATATGTCAGAAGGACGGGGGTTTGGGGGCTCCCCCATGTCAAACAGTTGTGTGAGTTCACTAGAGATTGCTCTTTACATATTAACTCACACAACGTAGTGAGTGCAATGGTTACGTGTATGTATAAAGTGTAAACAAAATTCATATATCCATCATGTCCATCGAATCTGAAAAAAAAAGTGCAGACCCATGACAGTTCCGGTTCCGGTACAGTTTGTCGCATTCCATACGGGCCGCGCTTGCCGATCCTGCTTTCACGACGCACCGCAACCACAGTTACCATGATTCCCGTTGTTGACGCAATTATTTCATGACGTCATGAGCCATTGACCAATTACGCAAGTAGATTTATTCACACCGGCGCCACTGTCTTGAAGTGTATCTAAAAATCGTCTGCTAGAACATACAGGACAACAACGTCGGCGGAGACAGTTGTGACATTTCATTGCAGACGAAGTAAACGTCCTCTTCTTCTCGATTTACGTACTTTACTTCAAAAAGTCAGTTTTAACACTACTGCACAAATATAGAGTGGTCTTAAAGTTCCATTTGGATAGAGATTTGACGGACTGATTTGGAAATTCATTCCAACCATGCAACTGTTTCAGAAATGAGAAAAAGCTCCTGGGTGTCTTGACATGCATGATGTGTCTTGCCTCTGCATTTTTGTACTCAGACATGTCAGAGGGTTTTCAACTTTCATATCATTGAAGAAAGAATTCATTCCAATCTACAAGTATATCAATCACATCATTTATCTAAAAATCGTCTGCTAGGACATACAGGACAACGTCGGTGGAGACAGTTGTGACATTTCAATTTTCATTGCATAGAGATTTGACGGACTGATTTGGAAATTCATTCCAGCCATGCAACTGTTTCAGAAATGAGAAAAAGCTCCTGGGTGCCATGACATGCATTCAATTATTAACTCACCACAAACGCTTCTTCTGTCAGCAGATATGAGACAGCTACCGGGGCGGGGACTATTTCTTTATGGGGCCTTATTGTTCAGCGTATCCAAGGAATTCTATTTTTAGAGTCCAATGGGGGGGGGGGCTTCCCCCCAATGTACTGACTAAAACCTGTCACTTTCAGAGAACGGGGGAGGGGGTTTGGGGGACTCATCCCCCAATGTACTGGCTATATATGTCAGAAGGACAGTTGTGTGAGTTCACTAGAGATTGCTCTTTACATATTAACTCACACAACGTAGTGAGTGTAATGGTTACGTGTGTATAAAGTGTAAACAAAATTCATATATCCATCATGTCCATCGAATCTGAACAAATTTGTTCAGACCCATGACAATTCTCGTTCCGGTACAGTTTGTCGCATTCCATACGGGCCGCGCTTGCCGATCCTGCTTTCACGACGCACCGCAACCACAGTTTGTTTCCTTCCTCGTGACGCAATTATTTCATGACGTCATGAGCCATTGACCATTCACGCAAGTAGATTTATTCACACCGGCGCCACTGTCCTGAAGTGCGGGTGTGGGACATCATGTATCTAAAAATCGTCTGCTAGAACATACAGGACAACAACGTCGGCGGAGACAGTTGTGACATTTCATTGCAGACGAAGTAAACGTCCTCTTCTTCTCGATTTACGTACTTTACTTCAAAAAAGTCAGTTTTAACACTACTAAATCCAGATCCAGTCACGTGATTTCTAGTAACTGCCAAACTCGACCCAGTGCCAGAACTGTGAAGTAATGATGTAGGTCACGTGGTCGGAGTGCAGGAGTTCCCGTACCGCCTGGCTATCCGATTTAGCATCTACCGTTCCGGAACGACATCAGCGCCTCTAGTTTCAAGATCGTAAATTTGCCATTCTTGATTTTGGCGCCAAACGAATCCAAAAAAAACGCGTTAAAACAATTAAGAATATATCAGCTACAAAAATTCGTTATTAACTAACCGGTGAAGAAACATACACAAATATCCAGGCTAGCAGGTGGAAAATTCAATTATTATTTCACCACAAAGAGCTGCTTCTGTCACTGTCCGCAGATATGAGACAGCTACCGGGGCGGGGACTACTTCTTTACGGGGCCTTATTGTTCAGCGTCTCCAAGGAATTCTATTTTTAGAGGCCAATGGGGGGGGGGGGGGTTGGGGGGGGGGCCTTCCCCCCCAATGTACTGACTAAAACCTGTCACTTTCAGAGAACGGGGGAGGGGGTTTGGGGGACTCATCCCCCTATGTACTGGCTAAATATGTCAGAATGACGGGGGTTTGGGGGGCTCCCCCATGTCAAACAGTTGTGTGAGTTCACTAGAGATTGCTCTTTACATATTAACTCTCCTTTAGCTCCAACACTGCAGTTTTTTAGGTGATGCCACTTCCAGGTAAGGAAGTCAGAATGCTGTTTTTTAATTTGCAAAAGAAAAAAATCCGGCCGCCCTTGCGGTTTTCCGGTGAGGGGGTCGAGTCGCGCCCTTCTCACTGGTGCCCATTTTTTGCCCATTCCCTCAGATAACTGACGAAATACACATGCTTTCCAAATAAAATTACATTTTTAGATGTTAGTGAACCCCCCTCTCCCTTGCCCCTCCCACACACTCCCTCAAACAACCTAGAGGCCTTTATTACCCCTCTGGAGGCTTAGCGGTCTAGGCGGAAACGAACACCAGCAACGACAACAACAACAACAGTTACAGTTACAATGCATTGTGTACATGCACGTGTACATTGTGTGATAGTCTATTGAAAATGGAACCTGAAAAATCACAGTTGAAATGTGGATTTGCTGTCATATCCAAGGATATCGAGTGTGGTACTGACGCTTCATACCCCAATGACAAGAGTGTGATCCCCTTGAAACAATGTAAGAAGGACGTGCACTCCCATTTGATGCGTTGGATGTCCTCCAGGAAAGCCAGTCAAGTCAAAAGTGAATGGGAGCTCATAGCACTTCGTGCTGGCGTGTTTGATATGAGTTCTCCAGTGTGGACACCACAATATGCCCGAACCACCGATACAAGTTGAGTTTATCATGGAATCAGCAAAGGAGATGCCAGCACCCACTTCATCAACCCTCTAAAACAAGTCGGAAGCCCAGAAAAGATGGTGGTTTAGTTTATCGAGTGATGTCTCGGGGGGAAATATACAATACATCAAGTGGGGAGTTTTTGTCCCAGTTGGCTCAGGTAAGGGATCAGTCTCAAAATCACTGAAGTAGAAAAGAAGCAGTAGGCCTGTAATGATACCCACTCTGGCTAAACCTAACTTTGGTGCAAAACCAACTGAGTGATAACGATTTACCACTTCACTTGTGTTCTTCCTAGAAAGTTGATTGGAGCCTTGGCTTGATGATCAGGAAGTCCGAGTTATGATTCCCTGCCAGTGCCACTGGAGGTGATGCTTCACTGCCGTACAAAATCAGCATGGCCGGTCGCATTATCAAAACAAGTCTATCATCATCATCATGTCCTCACACTATTATATTGCACATCATATTATCATTACCCCCATAATCTGGTGCCTTTTCAGCTCTGTGTAAAGGATGTGAGGCTAAACATCGAGTATCTGTGGCAAATGCAGAACCAGAAGTAGAACCAGCACCCATGGATACAGAGGTGAGTTGAATGAAAAAAAAGGGGAGAAGATTCGGGGCAAGCCAAAGTGAATATTGGTTAATTCTGCCTGCAGCGACTGACTTACATGTAAGAAGGTCACTGATGAGAGAGGAGGGACTAAGCTGAAAACCTTGATGCCATTCTGGCTCCCATCTCCTTGGCAATGAGGGATTCTAAGCCAAACCTGATTCTCCATCAATATCTTTTTTCAGTCCGCTGTTGCCTCTTCCTCTGTTCGACCAGCCGACGCCTTAGAAAACCCAGCAGACGGGACAGAAGGGCAATCTCTCAAGTCAGATATACATGATAGTTTCGTCAGTTTTTGAATTTTTCCCTTTTTTGTGCAATTTGATGATGGAAACTTTGTGCAGAATAGGAGGTGACTAGGCAGCCGAGGGCTTGGTAATATTGCCCTTAGTTACTATACTGGTCCTTTAAGGAATACTGGTCTATTATTTGTGGTGTACGTTTTCTTATCATCAACATACTCTCATCTTGAAAAATAAGACAATGTTTACGATCAGTGCGACCAATTTTTTACAGTCATTTTGCAACATTATTGTTAACGCGTCCCTTGCGGATTCGTAAGGTACTACATGTATTTGGATGTTTTGAGACAAACTGCCTAGTCTAGTTGTGAATAATCGAACTGAGGTATTATTTGTATTTTGCAACATACTCCGAATAATACTCATCTAAGATGATCTCAGATGAGTAATAATTTGATGGGTAATGTTGTTGCAACAGTATCATAAGGACTGCTGGTCAAGCACTCTTGAGCTGGGAGAGAGAAATGATAAGAGGGTGGAGATAGATTTTCTGAAATGTTGGTCTTTGAGTCATGACTGGGCAGAATTAGCCCAGTGAAAGTTGTCAGCTACACATCAAGAATTCTTGATTTAGAATGAAAGGGTACGACTTTATTGAATGTACATTCATAAGGCTTGACCTGAGATTTTCCACGCCATTAATTGCAAATGCATTGTTCGCATTCTACAATACATCTCTCTTTTTCTAAAAATGAAATGGCCAGGGCCATTGTGCTCACCTCATGTGGAGGAAAGATGGATAAAGAGCATGGTATTGTGTCATGTAGTGTTAGGTTTGATGTAGGTCCAAGCAATTACAATTTCCCCAAAATGGCCAATTTACAGTACATTCGACCTCTGTGACCTTGAAAAGTAGGTCAAATCAAAGAAGACCCGGGTGACACATTGAATGGTTGTTAGAATTAGATGTACCTATGATATAAAATTGGTGCCAATCGGGCAAGTCATTACTAGGAATAATGGCATTTTGAAGAATTTAGGATTTGGCCGCCTCCCTGGAGGCCAAACGGCAAATCAGATCGCACCAAACTTCGGTACCTGAGATCACCTGACCAAGGGGTATATGTGTACTTAATTTGTGATCAATAGTCATTGCAGTTAAGAAACATGCCATAGTTACGGCCTGACGGCGAATTTATGCCATTTGACCTCTGTGACCTTGACAAGAAGGTCAAATTAAAAACCTGTGTGACATATACTGTATGGTGGTT
Source organism: Lineus longissimus (assembly GCF_910592395.1). Classification (NCBI taxonomy): domain Eukaryota; kingdom Metazoa; phylum Nemertea; class Pilidiophora; order Heteronemertea; family Lineidae; genus Lineus; species Lineus longissimus. The sequence continues at coordinate 6,572,935 of NC_088319.1, read as the reverse complement.
AGATGTACCCATGATATCAAATTGGTGGCAATTGGGCAAGAAGTTAAGGAATAATCACATTTTTAAGGTTTTTGGATTTTGCCCCCTGGTGGTCAAGTGGTTAATCATATTGGACCAAACTTCGGTCCCTGAGATCACCTGACTAAGGGGTAAATGTGTACCAAATTTGGTATCAATAGTCATTGCAGTTTAGAAACGTGCCATCGTTATATCCTAACGGCCAATTTACACCATTTGACCTCTGTGACCTTGAAAAGGAGGTCAAATCAAAAACCCGGAGGATATATGATGCACCTTTGCTAGAAGTACCTACCATATTTTTTTCAAAATTTCCCGACTATATTAAGGGAGATATTGCATATTTTCACTTTTAACGTTTGGCCCCCTGGTGGCCAAACCATGAAACGAATCGGACCGAAACTTGGTCTCCAAGGTGTCATTACATAAGGGTACATGTGTACCAAGTTTCAACTCAATAGCTCTAACAGTTACGAAACGTGCCCTGCTAACGGACGACGACGACGACGGACGACGGACGCCACGGTATGGGATAAGCTCACCTCTGCTAAGAGGTGAGCTAAAAACACATGGTGAATTTCCTAAAACTGTTACATGCTGTGTTTTTGTCTCCCTTGACTAACATAACCTGCAATATGAAGGACATCCAGATTTGATGTTCTAGTATATCTAGCGGATGGTTTATCAGGTAAAATGCGGGGCTTGGTTAAAAAATGATTTTATAGCGATATCTTGGAATAAATTTGAACTTTGGCTTTCAGTAAACAATTGTAAATGCCAAGATAGATTTTTAATGTCAGTATACTGAGTAGCGCTAATGTCAGTTTTGAACAACCAAGCCTGCTACTGGAAAGTGGGACTCTCTCCTGATACTATCCTGCACTTGGGCCTGACATGTAGTACCGTAAATGAGGTGTTACTAGTATTGGTCCCTCCCTAGTAGTGGTTAGTAGTGGTTTGGCTATTGTCTGCAAAATAGCCTTTTTGCTATGTATCATTATATTAGCCTGTAAATAAATCACCCATTTGTAAAAAAAAAGTGTCCCTGCTTCTCAGGTGGCAGCACTGGGTACAAGTGTAGCATGTGGAAAGTTGTGATCTCTCCTAAGGGACTGGACAGTACCGTAACTCAGTTCATGAAAAACTTCTCCATTCCAGTACATGTATATGTACAATTTAGCCAATGCTAGAGCAACTCCAGGAGAACATTTCACCGCCAACCAAGGAGCTAAAAACTTCCAATAGCAGTACTCTGACGGTGCAGCCAACTGCAGGGTTGTCCTCATCAAACAGTAATTACAGTAGGAACTGCACCTTTGGTCAATTGGCTCCTTAGCAATGGAAGGTGTTACTAGTATGTGAAATGAGCACTTCTGCAAGGTTCTCAGGAACAGGATGATCCCTGCATGGGTTGATAAAGATGTATTAGTAGGTCATACCACATGCCCTTCAGGTGCCTTAGCCATGGGGGGGGGGTCCAACCCTTATAACATGCTCTGGCAGCATGACACAGGCTAATGAATGGGTCAACATTAGCATCCTCACCAACAGGGGGGTTTCTTTAGGTTTTCGGACTGTAAGAAGGCCTACATGTAGCTTATTCAATTACGTTGCCATCAGGTAGGCCAAGGCCGAAATGTTATTTGAAATTCAAATCAGCATTTCAGGACCTATGGGGCCCAATTCCCCAAAGGGCTTTCATCAAGGGCAAATTTGTAGTGACGAGCTTGTTCTTTTTTTGGGGGAAAAATGCAAGTGGAGTAATTTACCGGTAGGCCTACTTAAAATAGGTTAGTAGGCCTAGGCATGGGGGGGGGGGGGTGATCATGGTGGTTGACAGTAACTACTAATCCTCATGGCCAGCACCAAGCATAAATTATGTGTTCATTATGCATTCATTTTTAGCTCACCTCTTAGCAGAGGTGAGCTTATCCCATACCGTGGCGTCCGTCGTCCGTCGTCGTCGTCGTCGTCGTCGTCGTCGTCGTCGTCGTCGTCGTCGTCGTCGTCCGTCGTCCGTTAGCAGGGCACGTTTCGTAACTGTTAGAGCTATTGAGTTGAAACTTGGTACACATGTACCCTTATGTAATGACACCTGGGAGACCAAGTTTCGGTCCGATTCGTTTCATGGTTTGGCCACCAGGGGGCCAAACGTTAAAAGTGAAAATATGCAATATCTCCCTTAATAGTAGTCGGGAAATTTTGAAAAAAATATGGTAGGTTCTTCTAGCAAAGGTGCATCATATATCCTCCGGGTTTTTGATTTGACCTCCTTTTCAAGGTCACGGAGGTCAAATGGTGTAAATTGGCCGTTAGGATGTAACGATGGCACGTTTCTAAACTGCAATGACTATTGATACCAAATTTGGTACACATTTACCCCTTAGTCAGGTGATCTCAGGGACCGAAGTTTGGTCCAATATGATTCACCACTTGACCACCAGGGGGCAAAATCCAAAAACCTTAAAAATGTGATTATTCCTTAACTTCTTGCCCGATTGCCACCAATTTGATATCATGGGTACATCTAACCACCATACAGTATATGTCACACAGGTTTTTAATTTGACCTTCTTGTCAAGGTCACAGAGGTCAAATGGCGTAAATTCGCCGTCAGGCCGTAACTATGGCACGTTTCTTAACTGCAATGACTATTGATCACAAATTAAGTACACATGTACCCCTTGGTCAGGTGATCTCAGGTACCGAAGTTTTGTGCGATCTGATTTGCCGTTTGGCCTCCAGGGAGGGGGCCAAATCCTAAATTCTTCAAAATGCCATTATTCCTAGTAATGACTTGCCCGATTGGCACCAATTTTATATCATAGGTACATCTAATTTTAACAACCATTCAATGTGTCACCCGGGTTTTCTTTGATTTGACCTACTTTTCAAGGTCACAGAGGTCGAATGTACTGTAAATTGGCCATTTTGGGGAAATTGTAATTGCTTGGACCTACATCAAACCTAACACTACATGACACAAGACCATGCTCTTTATCCATCTTTCCTCCACATGAGGTGAGCACAATGGCCCTGGCCATTTCATATAATTCATCAAGTGTACACAAGGTGGCAGCACTAACCAATGAGTGTCATTTTGGTGGAAAATAGCACTTTTTCCTTGGTTTATCCTGGGAAAACAGTAAAAGCGGCCGGAAATTTTATTTCTGATTTTGAAAGTAGGTATCATTACCTTTATCATGTGCAAGCCACAGCATTCAAAGACCTGCAGTGTTGGGAGATATGAGCGTCGATAGAGAGCTCTTCCTAAGCACTGCCCCTAGGTATGCATAATTACTAGGCCTAGCGCGACCAAAGTATGAAGTGTTACTCAATGACCTGTTGCAGAATGGAAGATCTCATCAAATACTTCCATCATACAAAGGGGGAAAATCCAGCTATTTTTTTTAGTCTCTGCAGGAGTGCCCAACATTGACCCAAAAATACACAAAAAATAGGGGGAAAAAAGCTAAAACAAGCCCCCTAACTAGGCCTGCCCCTAACTCGGTTGCTAGTGATTTTTGAGAGTCATCAATTGCTGTGTAATGATGTCTTAGTGGAAGGATCTTGCATACCTAATCTCGTTAAAAACGGTTGACCCCCACCTTGCCACCCTCTGCATGGTGGTATCATGGACTGACACTTAACTCATTGACACGTTTCTATTATGACTGGATTTTATTCACCAAAAAATATGATTATTCAATTTCATTTTGTCCTGAAGTCCTCAATGAAAAATCAACACAATTCTTTTTATACTCATGCATCAGAATCTGAATATTGTACAAGTGGTTGGCCTTGGTCTTCTTGTCTGCCCGAGCAAGACGGCGTCGGTTTGGCATCAGCGGAGGCAGGCGGCAATGTTGGTTTAGAGTCGGGCCTACAAATAATGATCGAAATGCAGTTATGCGATCATGATAGCATTTACAACACCGCTTTCAATGAAGCACATGTTTATAGATATCGCCCAATGTCGCCACGTGTAACCTGAATTTAAATCAAGGTGATTCATTTACGTTTCTTAATAAAAAATTATATACTCATAGTTTGAAGCACCAACGATTGAATTTATTTCACCCACCTGTTGAACTTCTTGAGTTTTATACCATTCACCATGGTCTTCAGTTCCTTGCTGGTGGTACAATTCTGCAAACGATAAACGGCTCTTTCAGGCTTGGCTTCTATAATCTTGTATGGCCCTGTCCATGGGTGGTCCATTTTTCCTCCCTTTCTGTCATCCTTCTTGTCATTTTTCTTCCAGACTAAGTCGCCTACTTCGAATGGCTGAAACAAAGAAAATGATATGTGTACATGAATGTTTATGTACTAGACGATGTTCACATTTAGCACAATATTATATCTACGTGTCTGAAAAGATTTATTTAGGAAGATTCTGATGAAAACGGATTTTGCTCTACATCCGTGTGATAAACAATGACGTCAGTAATATTTCCAGGTTTCAAACCATACCACTGCTCAAAGATGCGAAGTGTAAACACAGTAAATCGAAAAGAAGCACAAATTCTTTTGGTCGCAGGGATAAGTGATGTCCATTTTGCTTACCTTTCCGACATTGTGGCGCTTGTCAAAATGAAGCTTTTGTTTGGTCTGTGCGTTTTTTATGTTCTTGAGTGCGTCGGGTCCACATGCACTTCTGAACTGTATCAGATTTCGGGATCTGGCCTGGATGTCCTCAGTCGTAGGATCGGATTGTGTCACAGGAGTATGCGTCTGATATTCCTCAATGAGTCTTGCTTCCCTAAAAAGTAGAAAGGTAATCAAACATCGATCTCGGCAACTGACAACGCCTAAGGGTTCCATGAATGATGCAGCGGACGTCGGGGTCCGACATTCATTCAGGATGTTACGTTAGTAAAGTAGTACGAAGTACGAAATACAATGTATATGAGGACTGCCAGCAATTCTGGAAATAACACTAGTACACAAGTCATGTTTAATCCCATACTCTCCGTTGCTGCAATGAATTTCTGGAAGGTTTGACATGTCTCGTTGCTAAATCTGTAACATTTCCAGTATAGCAGGATGAAATAATCGTAAAGTGCCGAAAAAAATTTCAAAAGAATGTTTGTTCCTTACCTTCCATGCAATAGATAAAATGGCGTATATTTCGTCGTGGTATGTATGGTCGTTCGGTAGGCGAACACGCAGCTTTGCAAGTACGTATCCCAGTCATTCTGATTTTCGGTGCAGAATTTGATGAGTTGGTTACAAAGAGTTTGGTTGTACGTCTCTGTCTGCCCGTTCGTTTGTGGATGGTAGGGCGAAGTCACCCGATGAGTGGCATGCATCGCTTTAATGAGTTCATCCAATACCTTGTTGCAGAATTCTCTGCCTTGGTCAGAAATAATGACCTGTGGACATCCGTGTCTGGAAAGTGACGTTAACAGATTAGAAATGAGAGTAGGGTTCACCGCCAGTCGTGGTAACTTTTCCGCTTAGGACATGCATGTTGGCGAAAATTGCAACATACAGAGAAGGTGCTACCACGTAGAGTTGGCAGCTGACATAATGAATCTCAGTAACGGCTACTACTGAAGTTCCCATCACCAAATACGACTTGGAATATAGGATATTTTAAATTAACTTTATTAAAATCATCCTACATCAGGTTTTTTTTCACCAGCAAAACATACATTACTCACCTACACATTACCAACAAGTACATTACTTTTGCAACCTCTTCAGCGGTCTTGCTCTTTAGTGGCGCCGCCTCAGGCCACTTTGTGAAATAATCTGTGATAGTACAGATATACTTGCTTCCCTCGGTTGTAGGTGGCATCGGCCCAACCAGATCGATCCCAATCTGAAAATAAATTAGTTAAAAATCCAGGCTAGACTTTATGTTTCGATGGATCTAGAGTATAAATGTGACCTCTAGGACTGTAAAAACGGAGGCAAGAGAAATCCTTTAAGTAATGGGTGTGACCGAGGCTGACTCACCCTGATTTCGATTTGGTCACCGTCCCCCTGAGGTCTGTCTCATGATAGAACGTTAGGGACAGACGGGAACCTAAGAAGTACCTAATTCAACGTACCATGCTTGTTAACTTTGATGCTATTGGTTACACGAGCATTACCACCAGGGCTGCGCTGCTGTGATGAATACATACGTAAGGTCGTTCTTCTGATTGGTGGTCACCAAAGCACATTAGGAACGCCCACCTATACAATAGCTTTTTGACAACGTGCATTGGTTAACTGTCATTGAAGGGAAATCGATGTTACCGACGTTACCGAATAGGCCTTGTTATAGACAAGCGGTCAATTATTGCTAAAAGCCTGGTTGGCTCGTATTAACCAAATTGAGTGTCTTTTTATTATCTGAGCAGTTACTATGCAAAAGAAACCGGTCCATTGTTGGACTGTGGCTGAGTAACAGTAACAAGTTATGACTATGATATGGGTCTAGTTTTAGCGCGGTTTTTAGTACAGTGTTGTCGAAGTGAACGAACAGTCATGTGTGATAGAGTGCTTGTTGGCATGGAGGAGATGGCCCTACTCCGGGAAGGGTACCAGCGACATAGAAATAATTATGTTCGCATTCTAGGCCACATCCGACAAAATGTCAACCGTTTGCCGGAACGCACAAGGGCATTATCCGCTAGGCGAACTGCAAAACAACTCAGACGAAGGATAAGAGAAGTTATTGCAAGAGAAATTGCTGAGTTAGTACATGTATCGTATAACTCCCTCCACAAACGCACCCACACCCCACACAACAGTAGCACAGTAACAAAGGGGCCACTTCCATATACCGATTATTCAAGGGGAGCACAACTCATTCCACGATTGTCGATAATGACCTGAGTGCTGATACAATATTTGTGGACATGGCCACTGTAGAACAGGTGCGGGGGATCCTCAGTCTCTGGGATCTCGATTGCGTGTACCGTTTCATCTATCGCCCCAACAGCATCTGGAATAGTATCCCAGTTGCCCCGCAGTTGTTCCCACTCTTCATCGGTCGGCCATGTTATACCGTCTTGAAAATAAGTCCACAAAACATCTGTCATAAAATAAAGTTCCCTGCAAACAGATTGCTTGCTGATTTCAAACATTGCACTCATCGCAACAATGTCCGGATATTTCTTGATCCAATAGGAAAAAAGTAGTAAACGGTTCTCCACCGACAGCAAATGATCTCGGTACCGTCCTGGCCTGTTTTCCAGAAGGGGCGTAATGTCCTCTACGAGGTGCTGGAAAGAGGCCACTGTCTCACCTGATAGATACCAAAAGTCCATCTGGTGGTTTCTAATCCTGGTAAACCGTCGTTACCACCGTATGGACCATTTGGTTGATTAGTGAGAACTTCATCAAGTCTTGGAGGCAACGGAGGCGGACGCACTTCTAAATTATGAAATGCTGGTGTAAGCAAAACTGGTGGCGGTGGTATGGGCGGCGGAGCAGCGAACAAAAACATCCTAATTCTCTCCATGGTTAAAGTAGCGTGAGGCCAAGCGACTGCTGGCCAACACAAACCATGGAAATTAAATGTTATCAATAATCAATTCAATTTCGGACAAAGGAATGATATTTTATTGACCATTTTCAATGCGTGTCTAATCATGTCACCACTGGGATAAGGCTAGACGCATAATAAAGGAAAATCACATGAACCTTCCCAAATGGGCGGTCTATTGCCATTGAATCAATTATCCAGTGCAAAGTGCCGGCCTCCATTCAGAACTTGGAACGCAAACGTACTCCACGTGACATGTGAAGGTCTATTAGATTAATCCTACTACGCGTCCATGGACGTTGATTTTGGTTCCCGTCCGTCCCTAACGTTCTGTTATGAGACAGATCTCCTAGGCCGCACAACCCCCCCGTCAGAAAAGTTATTTGTATTTATTTTTTAAAGGACACGCTTGTCTGAAACAATGACTTATTGGGTAAGGGTTAATTAAGGAACCTTTCCTATTGGAAAAAAAACACGACCTGATGGTTTTTCATTTCGGAACAGCGGGCCTTCGGACTAGCGGCGTGTAGCCCTAGTCGATTTTTTTCATTTTAGAACGTAGTCGGTCTAACCTCTTTTTACTTGACGACGTGAAGGCGACAGTACTGCAATACAAACACACACACACCTGGTACCATGGTTCTGCAACGACGACAGGAACAGGATTGAGTGGTGAGTACCAGATCAGATCGAAATTCGGTGTCCGAGGTCACATGACGTAGGGAGTCATGTGTACCAAATTTCAAGTTCATAGCTTTATCGGTTAAGAAACGTGCCATAGTTACACTCAAACGGTCAATTTACGCCATTTGACCTCTGTGACCTTGAAAAGCAGGTCAAATCAAAACTCATATGATATGTGATGTATCCTTGCTAGGAGAACCTACCATAGAAATGTTATTTGAAAACGAATCACTAATAAGCGAGATATCACACTTTCTAGGTTTTCCCTTTTGGCCCCCTGGTGGCCAAGTCAAGAATCAGACCGGACTGAAATTCAGGGTAAGAGGTCAGCTGACCTAGGGGGTCTTTTGTACAAAGTCTCAAGTTCATAGCCTTAGGGGTTAACAAACGTGCCACAGTTACGCTCAAGTGGCCAAATTTTTGGTTTTGGCCCCCTGGTGGCTCCGGGGCTCCATACGCCTTAGATCTACTTGGGGGCCGGGAAAGGATGAGAATTTGGCCCCAACTTGAAGGGAAGCGGGGAGTTCTTCCACCGCCACGCCATCGCCATTTTTCTCCAGCTGACGTCATTGACGACACGGTTATGTTAATTCGCCTCTGCTGTGCATGCAACCAACTTGTTCCTGGGTACACAGCAGTCTGTGTACATGGCCACTTCGTAAAAGTTAACACAGGACCCTACATGTATAACATGACACACTGCTTGTTGCTGTGGTGGAAGTTTCGGGGCAGATTTCAAAGGTCAATAGAAATAGTATCTATTGCATGTTGATATTTTGCAGAAAAAGCATGATAGCTCAAAACCAAGATAAGATATCAACATGAAAACACCCCAGAAAGTCTTAGTTGTTGCTGTACTACAACACTCGTGATTTTTTGGTTGAATGGTGGATTACATAATGAAGACAATAACTCATTTCATTGTGATTAGAATGTTCACAAGATTTGTGAAAACCTTGTCCAAACCACATCGAAATCGGTCTGGTATTTCGAGAGATATCACAAGTCATATGTGTTGATATTAATATGAGCCAGACTGTACCATATTCTCTGTGTAAACAGGGCAATTAACCCCTCACACCAAGCTAATTGGCTGTAAATAAAATTGATTGCCCATGGCCAATGTGATCATTGAGGTGTGGTAATTAAATGATACTAGAACAGATTTAGCAGTGTCCTTATATGGTAATGTGTATTGGTAGTGTTGTCTGGTGGAATTTAGCAAAACTAACAACAATGGGAGACACCCATGAACTACAGAATGTGGCAAAATCTCTGAATTTGGGGGGGGGGGCGATGTTCATTTTTAGGCTCGCTTATATATTTTTGGTGGCAGCTCCTGAACCTCTACTGGGCATTTCTCCGCTAGGAGGCTGCGGATGGGGCTTTGAGGGGTGTGTGTGTGCTGGAAATGAGGTTAATTTGGTAATTTTTTCCCCTTTTGATTTGGTATCCTTTGGTCTGGAGAAGTTATTGCAAAATACCTACCTCTGTCGAATAATTTTCTCTGTTTGTCTGGAGAGTTCGGGAGGGGGGGGGGGGGGGCCTGTTCGTCTGGCAGTGGAAGTGTAATGAAACATGGACATTCTAAAAGCTCTCTATTCCTTTTGTGCGGTCTTCAAGCATTGATTCTAAAAGCCCTTGGTCACAGGAGATCATTATGTTTAATGGAAAACACGTTAAACCTTGTTTTGGCTGCAGCGGTCCTTGATATCACAACCGAGGACCGCTTGGGAGGTATAAAATTCTGAATAAGTAGACAAATCTTTTTCACTGTCAAGCCAATATTTTAATGCCAAATAACCCCTCAAAACCCATGCCAAGTACAATATCATTTGTAATGTTCCAAGATATTGGAATCGGTGAAGTTTGAGCTAGAGGACCCATTTGAGGACTCAGGAAGGGTAAATGCTGATACAAAAATCAGAAGAGGAAGGCATCGCTGACATATATCGTAGTGTATTGTCACGTACAAAATGTCACTAGGCTGGCCGGGCGAAATTTGTGTTTGATCCCATTTATCACCTAAATAATTACCACAACCATTCATTACAAGCCTGCATGAGACAATTATCCCCTAGCTTGTCGGAATTATCCAAATAAAAAAGTGCTCAGACTGAGAATCGGCCCTTGCTGGCGTCATCTCCACAGGTCACCCATCCTGAGGAAAGCAGGTGTTAATGTACGCTTCTCCGGCCCTGCAAACAACCCCCCCCCCCCCCCGAGACATTTGCCCTCATTTGGTGAAGTAGCCAGTGCAGAAGTAAATGTGCCGAATCAGAGCGTCGCTTGCATTTGAGTCTTGGAATTTCAAAAACAATATCCAAATTTGCCTTCATTCTCCGGCGCAGTGGATAGTAGTGATAGTAGTCCTACACTATGCTTGAATGTTATCGCTGCTTTGGAGAATGACTCGCATTTGATCAAGCTGACAACTAGAGAGCAGTGTCTCCTTCGAGGTGCGCACTGCAACCTCGATTCTAAGAGATCTCAGTGCGGTTTTCATTCATACAAATCCTAGAAGTACAGTACTAGAACCGAGGTTGATAGTTTAATCTCGGTGCTGACTTGAAGGTGATGTACGCCTGTACTTCACCAAATGAGGGCGAATGTCTCAGGGGTTTGTGTGCAGGGCCGGAGAAGCGAACATTAACCCCTGATTTCCTCAGGATGCAGGTAACCTGGCGCCGGAGTTCTGCACACCAGACTGTAGTATTCTTTGACAAAAGCGGGACAAATGCATGTTCTAATTAAAACGTTCTGTTCCTTTAATTTTGAAAGCTTTTATCATAGAAATTCATACCTTGCTGGAGGTCCTTGGTTATATCATCAAGACCGCTTGGGTAGACTTCTGATTACATCCAAAACCCTCAGCTCTGCTTCGATTTTGCTCTGCATTTTTGGTCTCCCCAAGCAGTCCTGATTATACCACCAAGGACATCCAGCTCAGTAATCATTCCTTCAATGAAGTCAACTAGAATATGACCTATACAGTTGAAATAATGTACATCTACAATCGTAATTGTCTTTACAGCATAAGACAGCCGTGACCAGGCACGGCAAAACCAAGCGCATGTCACTTAGAAGATGAGCCAAAATGACACCAGGAGACAATTGAAGAAATTGATGTACTCAGGTTTCACTAAAGACAGACAACAGTGAAATGAACAACCAGTCCGTTTCAACCCACCCAGCGCAGAGCAAAATTTGCCCGGTTTCGCTGCGACAGGTATTACTTGGATTAGATAGCATCAACACTTTAATGTACCCTCTTCTCACATTTATGCGGTCAGTGGAAACGGAGCACATTTTTGCCTAAATGCAGTGGTCCATAGAATACCTTTATTTTTTTCACAGATGAGGGCCATCAGTAGATATTGCAAGTAAATGCTCTCATATATGGGTCAGTCCCCCATCATTTCAGCAGGGCTTTCATAGGCTGCAATTGACAGCTTTAGCACTCTCATACACGTCAAGAAATCATCCAGTTGCCCGATGTCGCATTCACCACAACATCCTTGCTTGAATCAGGAAAATATCTTTTCCGGTAAAATTTTTTCCAGTAAAAATAAGTGATTTTACAGAATCTCTCATTTTGGATCTCTTTAGAATAAAATCGTATGCATTCATACTTAAACAATACACCAAGCTATAATTACAAACAAATGCTGCTTGATAAACATTCAAAGGAATACCAAGGAGGATACCGCGGTGACGTCACGGCTTTTCCAAGATGGCGCTGCATATTGTAAACAAACTCGATCCACGGCCAAGGGAAAATCAAGTCATCAAAAAAGTTAGATTTTTCGCATCAAATCAGAGTTATTAGTACTTTTCTGCTATGAAATAAGTCTTCAGACAATAAGCTATCATTTGAATAATGAAAAGTGCTGTTTTGATGGGGGAAAATAGGGTTTTTTAAACCAAATAGCCGGCACCGATCTTCCAAAATTAGCGATGGTTTCAAAACAGTCTCCCAGATATGGGGCAATCTCTTCATTATCATAATGGGATTTGGAGGCATGTTTACAGATTTTACAAGTTCGAGACCTGTATTACCTAAAACTCGCATAGATCCCCATAGATCCCCTCTATTTGTCGAGTTAGCGCCCCTGTAAGATCATGCATTTTCGGACACTAGAACAAAATCTTCCTGCGGATATCGCGGTTTCGGTGATGATTTAAGGAGAAATTGACTGTTCTTAGAGTTGTATGGGACAAAAATGAGTTCATACTTCATGAATACATGAATTTATTATGATATGGGCGGGCTTTTAAGTCAAAACAATAACAAACTCAACTGCATCTCTACTGTATATTGCGTAGTGCATTGCCTAGTGTATTTCGTAGTGTATTTTAGCGGAGACATTATTTCCGCACTTTGGCCACGCCAAACGTCTTTTTTATTCGTGGAAGTTAATCTGCTCTGTAAATTTTATTTTACACAGGAAGAATCCATACTAGGTATTGCAATATTTCATGTCTATTGGTGTTTTTGTGTACAGGAGCGCACCAGACAGGGAGACGTGGAGATGTGTTCAGTGCTGGTGCTGTCAGTAGACTGAATCTGATTGGCCATAGCGATCACTAATATGGGTCGGGATCACGTGATGTGACGTCACCGCGGTATCCTCCTTGGGAATACAATGTTATGCTGCCGGAGCGGATGATTATAATGTCTGTTGCATTTGCCAGAAAAAAGTAATATAAGTCCATGTGTATCCTGACCAAAACCCATGCCAAGTGTGGCATACAGGAAACTTAACAACAATTGTAAAAAAGAGCATTGATTAGACAACCAGCCAGCTCTATATTTAAAATTCCTTAAATAAGTTCTTACTAGTCCAGCCTGAGGATGGGAATTCTTCACCTTACCAGGTTTGGTTGTGCTTGAAAACCCAAGTTAAACATAAAGGCATCCAGATTTCCTACTTGATACTCTGTCACTGTGTTGTGATTAACAATCGGTATCAGATATGTCAGATGGTGTCATGTGTAACCAGGTTTACCTAGCACCAATACAAGTGTAATTTATGCTGCATTGGCCTAGTCCAGTGATTGTGTATCTGCTGGTGTTTTAGGGTTCAGCCAGATCTGCTTACATACATGTAGTATTAGTTGCGTTTTTGTATTAAAGTTGGCAGTGGTGATGTCCCTTGGTGTCGACTTGGTCACAACAAGGCAAAATGTGTGCCTGTTGCTGCAATTGCCAACCCTTGTATGGGGTCAGTCTTGCAAAAGCCCAGGAGCTCTATAGATAATGTTTGATCAATGAAGTAAAAAATAACGAATTCAAATTTAGGTCAACGTGACCAGAACATGGCAAAGGGAGACGTAGCTGTTACATCTTGGCTGTCTAAAAGGATGAGTTGTCTTTTAAAATCAGTCCATATTCTGGCAAAAAATCTGCAACAACAGAATTTCACTCACTATAATATTTTGACCTTGAAGTAGGCTACTGTAAACTGGGAAATATATGCAGCCAATACATTTTGAGGTTGGTGAAATGGCCACTTTGGTTTACCTTTAATTTAGCATTTTGACAACCCTGTAACAGTAATCTCAAATCGATGTTCTTTTCGCAATGACATATTGCCAAGTTTACAGTTCCGGTATACCCTTCCAGGCAAATTCATTCAGTAAACATTCCAATTCATTGCAATACACTTTTTAAAATCAGAAGCCCATATTGGCATTAAAAGAATCATTGTCCCATTTTTCCAAAATTGGCTGCTAATCTTGATTTTGCTTTTTTCTTTTTCGGGTGGGCTTCATGTGATTGGCTGGATTTATGATGAGCATCTTGTCTCGCTGTTCCTGACTGGCTTGCATTTTCTCTGCTTGTTTGTTTCACAGTCTCTGGTTGGCCAGCATTGTTACTTTTATTTTCTTTCATGTGATTTCCACCTGACCGTTGAGGACTAGACTTGGGTTTTGTAGTTTCCTCTGTATTATTTGCTCTCTTTGATTTTTGTGGTGTCTGCTTTCTCGTGACCTGAAAAGAATGAAAAGGTTATTAATAGGATATTGATAAAGTAAACTAGATTTGTAACAAACTAAGAAACAAACCTTGAAGTAAACCAAAGCTTTTCTAGGCACTCTACTGCTAGGGCAAGTGTCCTTGCATGCTTTGTAAGCCATGATGATCAACAGGGATGCATCAATGAAGTTCTTATAATCCATTCACTCAGTCATGTGTAAAACAATGATTTTCTGATATCACGTTTACATCATGGTGCATGACCACTGACATCTATCGGAGGCATCCAGTATATTGCTACCTGTAGGCAAAAAAAAACCGGTGTTCTGTTTCTGGTTTCATGGTCCACTGAAAATTGATGAGGTCATGCATTCTAGTTTTTTTCTGGGATATTTTTTATCACTTCTGTAGGTGTATGTGGAGATTTCCATGGGCCATCACTGTCACCAACCTTGCCACTACATACTGCTGCATAGAGCTCGAGAAGGCTCACACTGTCCTCTATCACAACAATACCAAACTGGATCCATGAGATATCACAACGGAAATGAGTCGAGTCATTGTTATTAAGCAGATTTTACACAAAAGATTCAATAGTAGGAATCAAGCCGCCATGATCAATGTCCACAGGGAAATTCTATAGGTGATTCAGTACGTAAAGTTCCAGATAATGCCACGCGGCGCTCAGGTGCGCGATATCGTCTCCTTGAAAGTATTGACGAAAAAAAAAGACTCACGGGGTTGGAACTGACGCGCGCGGAAACCAGAAACAGAACGCTTTTTTTGCCTTACCTGTAAAGGTACAAAGGGATTAGCTTTGTCAGGCGACTTTGCCAAATCTATATTTGCTGGTGGATGCAAACTAGCTTCTTGGTGTCGTTGCTGGTACGAGAGATCTCCCTGTGGTCGAGGCTGCATCATGGTTCCAGCTTGCCGCACTGGGCCAGCAGGACGCTGGAACAAAACAAAAGACATGATATCCAATTTTCCCTCCAACAAATTATTTCATAATTGCACTTTACCAACCCCATCATGTATCATTTAGAAAAGTATTTTGTGTGTGCATGAATCGTAAGACCTGTTGTGATTAATTTGCATGTAATTTCAGACTAGGGGTCAAAAAATAGTTCAGAAACATGTTAATACTGTCTCAAGATAATGACACACAAGCACGAATGAAGTTGCCGCGTTCATGTATAGAGGAGTTCCGAGATGTATCAGAAAATATTCACAGACGCTGTCTTGACAGAGGACTTACCTAAGTTGCATTTTTGAATGAATCTTAACAGACATTACTACCTGGCATGTTACGGTATAAATAGCATCACTATCAGTGCCATTAAAATAATGGCTGGTTTAATATGAAAACAGAAATTCAGTCACAAACTTTCTTTCCTGAGTAGTCATACATACCTGTCCTGGTTGGAAACCTGCCTGGTTTGCCATAAAGGCTGGCACCATATGTGGGGGATATCCTCCCTGGAAGAATGGTGGCATGCCATAAGCACCAGTGGCTGGATTGCCTTGGAAGAATGGGGGCATTCCATACTGTGGACCTAAAGAAAACAAGCCAGCGTCAGATATTGAAGGAACAAAGCAGTAATTCATCAACTTTTAAACACAAGACTCACACAGCATTGCCTTATCTGAAGACTTACAGAGTGACTACAATAAAACAGTCCTTGGATGCTATTGCTGCAATCCAAATGAACACCCAGACAACATGCTGTATGCTTTTGGATAAATATGTATAAACAACACATCAGGATCTTGGGGTCATCCCAAACAGCGTCCACCAGCGTCCACCAGGTTTTAAAGCAAGTTTAAAGCCATCAAAATAAAATCTAATGGCCATAAACGAAATAAGCTTTGGAATACTTTGGCATTACCCCATGCACAAGCACAGTTTCAGTTTCAGCACACTTTGGAACAGAGCAAAAATTCTTTCATTTTGAAAACTAAGATTTGTGCGAATATTTTTCTGAGGATTATTGCCATGATGACTTTGAGAGGCTCTGACACTCGTCTTTGTGGCGAAAATTGGTGTTTTTATGGTGTATTATGCTTAATGATTGCCGTGCTAGTGCATGTAGCGGTAAAGATGAACTATGGTAATGAACAGGGATGCCAATGAGCTAAGGCAAAAAGTCTGAATTCTTTTGGGTGAAAATCTTCAAAAATGCTTATTTTTGGTTCAATTTTGTAAATTAAAAGACCCACAGAAAGCTGAGAAAGAGATCTTCCCATACCAGGTATCAATTTTCGCATTAAGTAAGAAATCCATTACAAATCGGAAATTTGACATCCCTGAATAAAGTGGTTACCATGGCAACTTGAGCTGGCAGTTATGGATTTACAGGTGGGCGACAGCTAATGTAACGAGGATTACAGGATAGACTAATGAACAAGCTTTTTTATGAATACTTTCGTTCTAAAATAGAGATGGAATGCTCAAAATCAGTTTTCCCTGTGATTTTTGAAAAATCTTGGGACCTATAGTACAGTAGAACCTCTCTATAAAGGACACCCTCGGGACTTACAAGTGCTGTCCCTAATAGAGAGGTGTCCTGATTAGAGAGGTCAAATTGAATGGAAACATTCACTTTGGGACCAAAACTAGTGCCCTTAATAGAGAGGGTGTCCTCTATAGAGAGGTGTATATAGATTCATGCACTTGATTGGGAACAATGTTTACGAAGATGTTGCGTCAAGTCACGTTACAGAAATGTAAAACTGTCAGAGCGGCATCGTGACGTGACGCTGGCCAACAGTATGTAAACATTGTTCCCAATCAAGTGCATGAATCTATAGAAGAACATAATAGAGGTGATGGAAATATATATAATCAGACACCACAGATTTGCTCAACGCCTAAGAAAAATGACAATGATAATAGTTTTTTCTTCCCATTTAATCAGAGGTCACAATGAGCTTATCTGGGCCTATCATTCAAGAAACAGGAAAGTCAATGTATCTTTTCACAGTCATCGAAAATGGACTCTTCAACAATGAAATGGCCAGGGCCATTGTGCTCACCTCATGTGGAGGAAAGATGGACAAAGAGCATGGTCTTGTGTCATGTAGTGTTAGGTTTGATGTAGGTCTAAGCAATTACAATTTCCCCAAAATTGTCAATTTACAGTACATTCGACCTCTGTGACCTTGAAAAGTAGGTCAAATCAAAGAAGACCCGGGTGACACATTGAATGGTTGTTAGAATTAGATGTACCTATGATATAAAATTGGTGCCAATTGGTACCAAATTTGGTATCAATAGTCATTGCAGTTTAGAAACGTGCCATCGTTACATCCTAACGGCTAATTTACACCATTTGACCTCTGTGACCTTGAAAAGGAGGTCAAATCAAAAACCCGGAGGATATATGATGCACCTTTGCTAGAAGTACCTACCATATTTTTTTCAAAATTTCCCGACTACTATTAAGGGAGATATTGCATATTTTCACTTTTAACGTTTGTCCCCCTGGTGGCCAAACCATGAAACGAATCGGACCGAAACTTGGTCTCCCAGGTGTCATTACATAAGGGTACATGTGTACCAAGTTTCAACTCAATAGCTCTAACAGTTACGAAACGTGCCCTGCTAACGGACGACGGACGACGACGACGACGACGACGACGGACGCCACGGTATGGGATAAGCTCACCTCTGCTAAGAGGTGAGCTAAAAACTTGCATGACGGGATACAAAAATGGTAAGGATTAAGGAATTGATACCGAACTGGCGGTGTTGGTTGTCTCACCCAAACTGCGAGGGTGGAACTAAAGAGTAGACCAAAACTGAGGTGTAGACGAGGTTTTGGCCAACATTTTAGCTTCACCCGAACGGTTTGGGTGAGACAATCAATACCAACAGTGAGGTATCAATTTCTATTCTAAAATATCTCAAATTAAATATCGAATAATGTGGTTTTAAATGATTTTGAAATGCTTCCACATTTTGCACCAACAAAAGCGGTTTAGGTTGTCTCATCCAAACCTCTGTGGTGAAAACGAGGCTATTTACACTATCCATTATGAAAATGAAATATTCCCAATCAAGTGTTTTAGAATATGCAACTTGCGCTTGCATAGTACAAGGAGATAATGCTGATTTAACATAAATTACTGCCAGAAACATGATAATTCTAATTGTTTATCTGAGGTGACATTTATAAGAAAAATAAAATGTATCATGGTAAGATGTGGGTTTTATAAGTCATATTGAAAACCCGAGCACATTTTGAAAAATTGGTCATTTCAGGGCACCGAGTTATCAACGATATCCTTGGTGACCGCACTGTGATTTTCAAATCACAGTAGCGCTAATCTTAACAGCGCTAAAAAAGTGCTAATGATTTTCAAATCATAATGCAGTAAATTATTGGACTCAGTTTGGGAGCAACAGACTTAAGAGTTCAAACACTCACAACAGGGGAGTCTGCCATTGTCAAAAACAAGGTACAAAACACCTATGATCAGATTTGAAAGTCCTTGAAGTGTGCTGATGTCATCTGAATTACTCTGTTGGTCAGTGTCCTTAGAAAGTAAGGATAATGGGATAGAATACAGGTTAATACTTTCCGCTTGTGATAAAAGAACTTTTATCAATCAAGGTAGAGCAAGTCCACAACAACACGTAACAAATACAAATAGCAACACTTAAATCAAAATGTTTACCTCCATTTATCCAACTGGTGAAGCAGACTGTTGAAGGTGACAGAACAAAGGCAATGAACACATCAAAGAGTGAGTCAAATTATACAAGATGGTCACCACCAATTCACCATGCAACACCTAACACACACAGGAAACAGGTGGTAATCAGTGCACACACAGTGCAAGCTCCGATAGACTGAAATTGACCCAGTGATATTGGAAATAGGAAATAACTTCTAAATTGAGTGTGAAACAAAATGACGAGACACCACTTCCCCTCTTTCCCAAGATTCAAAATGGACTTTTTACGATTTCAAATCAAAGTGCGTAGTGCGGAATCATTTCTTATATTAACGTTAATGTACATGTACAAGGCCCAAAATGAGTGAATAATGATGAACACCATATCAGGTCAGGAGAAAATGTGCTCACCTTTTTGTGGCTGCCCTGGGTGAACTGGACGGAATGCTGAGTTAGCTGATCCTATTCCTCCAGGCACTGGGCCACAGGCCTGTCCATACATGGGGGCTCCCATGTTATAAGGGACAGGAGCTTGATGCATTCCACGCTGAAACAAGAAGCACATTGAGAGTCATTTTACAACAGACAACAGAGTGAACTATCTTTAGTAGAAGACCAAATCTAAAGGAGATTTACGCAGAAATGTGGCCAAGCAATATACAATGCTATCAGTGCACTTGATAACAAATGAAGGAAGTCTTTGATGTGGCTACAAGTATCACGCCCATCAGCATTTCATAAAACTCATTTAGCTCAATGTAAATCACTATCTGCTATTATAAATCCTAAATGTATGACACTCCACTGACCACTGTACATTACATTGAGTGCGCGTACAATCTAGCTCTTATCAATATGATATCTAATCAATTTTATATCAAATGCACCAGATTCAATGTGGTTTCAAGCATATTGTCTGAAAATCTGAAAATGATTTCGCAAGAATGATAATATAATTCTAATTCTAAGAAATATAACATTTTGTTCATCAAAATCGAGTAAGTACATGTAGAACTGCATATGTGGCTTTTTAAGGGAGGCCTACTAATAGCAAAGCAGTAGGAGTTAAAGGGTATGTGCGTCCCATTAAATTGCATTTACAGTAGAACCTCTCTATTAAGGACACCCTCGGGACTGACAAGTGCTGTCCTTTATAGAGAAGTGTCCTGATTAGAGAGGTCAAATTGAATGGAACACCCAATTTGGGACCAAAACTATTGTCCTTAATAGAGAGGGTGTCCTTAATAGAGAGGTGTCCGCTAAGGGAGGTTCTACTGTATATTCATATTTCTAATTTGTTGTTTTTTATTCCTATGAAATAGATATTGAAGTTTTTTTTTCAATTTAGGGTTCTGTCGCGTTATGGAGAACTTCTTTATTAAGTTTGAAATTAATGAAACGGCCAGGGGCCATTGTGCTCACCGTATACATCTTTTAGTAGGCAGGATCATGCTTAGTTTAGAGGTGAATCAGGTGAACACAATCAGGCATGAAGACTTTTTTTAGATGTGTATTGATGTCAAGTAATAAGACAGGGCAGTATATATAAGTTTATGATCCAACCAATAATTGTCTATGACATCAACAAGATCAATATCGTGTGATTGCTAAGAGTCCTTGCAATAAAAAATTCATCGAAAAAAAGTCATTAATAAGCAAGATATTGCACGTCCTACTTTTTCAGTTTTGACCCCCTGGTGGCCAAATCAAGAATCAGATGAGGCCAAAATTCGATGTCAGAGATTATCTGATGTAGGGGGTTACATGTACCAACTTTCAAGTCCATAGCTTCAGCAGTTAAGAAACGTGCCATAGTTACACTCTAATGGCCAATTTACGCCATTTGACCTCTGTGACCTAGAAAAGGAGGTCAAATCCAAAAATCGTAGGACATGTGGTGTATCCTTGCTAGAAGTCCCTGCCATAAAAATTTTATCGAAAACAATTCACTCAAATAAGCAAGATATTGCACTTCTTCCTTTTTCCATTATGGCCCCCTGGTGGCCGAATAAAGAATCAGATCAGGCCAAAATTCGGCATCAAAGGTTATCTGATGTAGGGGGTTATATGCACCAAGTTTCAAGTTCATAGCTTTACTGGTTAAGAAACGTGCCATAGTTTACACTCCAACGGCCAATTTACGCCATATGACCTCTGCGACCTTGAAAAGTAGGTCAAATTGAAAACCCGTAAGACATGTGATGTATTCTTCCTAAGAGTACCTACCATAAAAATTTTATCGAAAACAAGTCACTTAATATAAGCGAGATATCACACTTTTTAGATATCCACTTTTGGCCCCCTGGTGGCAAAGTTGAGAATCAGATCAAACTGAAATTCAGCACCAGAGGCTGTGTGATATAGGGGGTTATATGTACCAAGTTTCAAGTTCATAGCTTTAGTGGTTAAGAAACGTGCCATAGTTTACACTCTAACGGCCAATTTAAGCCATATGACCTCTGTGAACTTGAAAAGTAGGTCAAATTAAAAACCCGTATAATATAAGATGAATAGTTGCTATGAGTACCTACAACACAAGTTTCATCGAAAACAAGTCACTAATAAGCGAGATATCACACTTTTTAGATATCAACATTTGGCCCCCTGGTGGCCAAGTTGAGAATCAGATTGGACCGAAATTCAGTGTCAGAGGTCACCTGACCTAGGGGGTGCTGTGTACAAAGTTTTAAGTTCATAGCCCTAGCGGTTAAGAAACGTGCCACTGTTTTTTAAATAGGATACGACGACGGACGACGGACGAGGACGACGGACGATGGACACTGCGGTATTACATAAGACTCCCCTACGGTGAGCCAAAAATCAAGAAAATGTAAGATACAAGTCAGAAAAGACAAAAGGGAAAAGATAAAAAATAATAAAATAAAAAAATATTTTTGGCCGTCCCTGACCGGGGTTTGAACTCACAACCTTTGGATTGCCACAACACGAAAAACACAAAACATGCAATTTCGGCCATATCTGTGTCTGCGTTGTGACCTCTGTGACCTCGACAAGTAGGTCAAATTAAAAACCCATATGATATATGATGTATCCTTGCTATGAGTACCTACCACAAAAGTTTTATCGAAAACAAGTCATCAATCAGCGAATAATCACACTTTTTAGATATCCACATTCGGCCCCCTGGTGGCCAAGTTGAGAATCAGATCAGACCGAAATTCAGCACCAGAGGTTATCTGGTATAGGGGGTTATATGTACTAAGTTTCAAGTTCATAGCTGTGGAGGTTGAAAAACGTGCCATAGTTACACTGAAACAGCCAATTTACGCCATTTGACCTCTGTGACCTTGAAAAGTAGATCAAATTAAAAACCCGTATGATATATGATGTATCCTTGCTATGAGTACCTACCACAAAAATTTCATTCCAAACAAGTCATTAATAAGCGAGATATCACACTTTTTAGATATCTACATTCAGCCCCCTGGTGGCCAAATTAAGAATCAGATCGGACCGAAATTTAGTGTCACAGGTCATCTGACCAAGGGAGTCCTGTGTACAAAGTTACAAGTTCATAGGCTTAGCGGTTAAGAAACGTGCCACTGTTTTTGAAACAGGATACGACGACGACGACGGACGACGACGACGACAGACGACGACGGACGACGGACACTGCGGTATTGTAAAGACTCCCCTACGGTGAGCCAAAAAAACAAGGGTGAGGGTATTTTAAATGGCTGATGACATAATGAAGAATTCACAATACTACCATGATTTAAGGAATTGAACCCGAGGCTTCGGACCTTGGTTGAGTTACCAAGACACTCTCGGGTGGAGCTAAAATACCGTCCAAACCCGAGCCGATAGTTCAATTTCTATTCTAAAATACCTCAAACTTAAAAAGATAGGCCACGAAAATAACTTGAATATGTGTGAATTTGAGAAATTCCATCCATCGCCGGCCCGGAGCGCCGGTAGCGCCGTTGTTTACATTATGTTACGGCAACGTTACAGAAAATGAGACATGTACATTTTGTACAACGCGCATAGGAAGTCCGCATCGGCTCGCTCAAGTGATGCTAAAATCCGCGCAAATGGGCTATTTGGAGCGTTTTTCTCGGCAAATATGTATAGTGCTCATTAAAAAACTGAGGGTGGTTGATGCTTCCTTGGCTGATTTGTGTTTGAAGCAGTGTTTTGAGAGCCTCAAACTTCTGAAGTGAGCTGAAATTCCGTACGGGGTGACGTGTGCATGGTTTCCACATTTTAGTGCAACCCGAGGGAACTTTGGTAGAGCATCTTGGTTGCGTGTCCAAAACACTCCACTCTCAGAACGAGGCTTATGCATTTTCCATTTAAAAGTTGACTTTACGGTACCAAGGTATTTTAGAATACCCGACATCGACAAGAGGCTAAAGAACACGATGCGTCATTTGAATTTAGTACATTAGTGTCTGGGATATTGTAAGAAATAGGTGCTGATTTTAAGAGCTGGACTGTACTAAGCGCCCCGCAAAAATTGACAGTAAATTCAACTGCAGTCGAGATTAAAAACTGTTCACTCACAAGATGAAGCATGGCCTGTGAAGAGACACTCTCAGCAGCCCGCTCCCGGGACTTGGCATACGATCCCTGGAACTTCATGCCATTGCTAAACGTGATTAACGCCGCGTAGTGTGTCATCTGAAACAAAATGATCAGAGCAGGCATAATCAAAAATTGTTCTTCGTGACACAGTTTCAGGAAGTACATTGTACCATCAGTAACTTTTCCCCTATCTAGTTGGTGGCAGTCATGCAGCATAGCTGTAGAACTGAGTTTCCGCATAGATTTATAAGGGTAACATCAGTCAGTCAACAAAATGGCCAGTATGCATGATGTCACTATCAGTATCTACCCAACATACCAGTAAAAAACCTATCGTGAATTACTGCACAGGCATGCCTCTGATCGAAATAAACCAAGGATGAACAACCAATTTTTTAAAATTCAGTTGTTATCTCAAACAATAATCCTTTACATCTGACACAGATAAATGTGACAAGACTCTAATGAAACCTACCGTTCCCTGCAGCAGTGGGAAGTAGTCGAACTTCGGAGGAGGCATCCGCTTAGACTTGCACCATTCCTCCACCTCAGTCACAGAGGACACCTTCTGTTGTTTGTTCTGCCTTCCAAGTGGTTGTGCCATGCCTGCCTGTTGTACTGGTTGACCTTGCAACGCTGCTCCAGGGTTAACCAACTCACCAGGATGAACTCCAGCGGGCACTGCCGTTGGCGCCGGCAACAATGGTGCAGAAACCACACTGGGTGCTGGCTGTGGTGCAGATAATGACGAAGTTGTCACCAACTCTGATATTGCTGGCGCATTATTCGCAGAGGTTTTACGCTTTGCTTCACAGAAGAATTCATCCACAGACACTTTCCGCCCGTAATTCTTCGTCTCGGAGGGTTTGTCGAGGTTTGCTGCAGCATCTATCTTCAACATCTGACACAGGGCCGTCGTAGCTTCTTTGGCATCCTGGAAGAAGCATTAAAAATAGATGTTGTCACTGAGAAGAGCGTGATGTAAATCCTGTATTCTGTCCTCACTCCAAGGCGTACCACATATCTATCAGTGCAAATTTCAGCATGCAACTTTATAAACTCAGTATTCTAAAATACCTGGATTTAGAACGAACCACACTTTACAGTGAAAATGCACTATGCGCAAACAAAGCCTCGTTTTGAATTCAGCGGTTATGGTTTAGGCAACCATAACCGCTTAGGTTAGTGCAAAATGTGGAAGCTTTCAAAAAACACTAAAACCACATTTTTTGTTGTTTAATTTAAGATATTTTATTGATACCTCACTGTCGGTATTGATTATCTCACCAAAACTGCTTGGGTGGAGGTGAAATGTTGGCCAAAACCTCAGCTCTGCCTCTGTTTTGGTCTACATTTGAGCTCCACCCTCGCAGTTTGGGTGAGACAACCAATTCCTCCAGTTCGGTTTCAATTCCTTAAACCTAAAAGTGGCAACTATTCACAGCACTCGTCTAACAGTGCCAAAGTCGGCTTAGAAAATACTAAAGACTGACACAATATGGCAGCTGGAATGACAATGATATCACAGTCGAAACCAGAGAATACGCTTTATCAACAGACAAATATGACCAGTCATGCAAGGATCCTCGTGTCCTTTGGTCTTCTGAAATTGACATGATGATCAATCCCAGGTTCAATATCAGGCACAATTCTTGTCACATCCTTAGAGCTATAGCCCACAGATCAATCAGTGTTAGTCTCTGCTCACCCTGTATGGTGCAGCTTGATTTACAGGCACCTGCCATCGACCTGTGCTGGCATGTGGCTGAAGAGAGTGTTTGCTCCCAGCCTAAACACAGAGCATTTACACGCACAAGTCAATACATCAAAATGTGCAATATCTGGCCAAGTCTTACTTGTCTTCAGCTGATTTTACACATACTAACAAAGTGAATTAAGTAATCATCATTTAGAACATGCACAGATTCACTGATTGTACAAAACTATTTTTAGAGATGACATGGATCAACAAGGTTAATCAAGAGTGGCATAGTCGAATTGGCCGGTGTATAGGAAGAAATAGCTTGATCTGGCGGCTTACTGGACTTTGCGCAACGAAACGAAACGAGCATAATGGGGGAGCGACCATTATGTTTTACCCCGGTACTCTAGCCTGAAAATTTGTTCAGACCTCGATCGAAGAAGGTACGACAAACAATTAATTAATCAAACCCTTATGAGGTTCATTCATTTGAAGTAGAGAGGGTAACGTACATTGTATACACAAATCAAACACACACGCAGTGCTTGCATGCATTGCAGAGAACGACTTTTGAGTGATGACCCACACCTACCCAGGCCAGGCAGCTGAGACACATGTCTTGTTGGATATGCCTACCGATTTTTACTAAATAAAAGCATAACTTCATCACACTTTTCGGGGTTGAAAATGTTCTCACGTAAATTACCAAAATTACATGCCAAATTCGCACATGACCTGTTATTTCTCAAAGCTTGGAAGCTCAACTGTCTGAATGTAATGTATGCGCGTAATGTATACGCTGAGCAAGCGAATAGTTGTGATCGTCGGTTTTTGATACGAATCGTTTCCTGTATGGCCGTTACAAGCCGTTGTCTGAATATGATGTGAACCTGTTTACCGTTCAATGCTGCTCCCTGTGACACTGTACCCGCAAATGTTCAATGAAAAAAATGCTTGATAATGACATACATGGCTTGTTCGCATCATAAACATAGTGGTACCCGGGTAAACTGTCTTTGCGTTTGGCCTAATTTTACAACGATTACTCTCCATGTAACCACGATCTAGGATGGACAGACTGTGTATTATGAATAGGAAAAGTCACCTCGGGACCGTTGCGTAGAATACTTTTTTGGCGAAATATTGCGCAAAGTCCAGTAAGCCTGATCTAGCTACCAAACCACCTTCCCACTGTCATTGAGGATTCTTGACAGAGTGCTGACAACATACCTTTGACTGTTCATCTGCTGAGAAGTCACCACTCCTTGCGCTATCGAGCCGGGCCCTCGACCCAGGTACCTCCAGCCCAGAACTACCAGCACTCTCCTGACGTGTCCGAATTGCAGTCACCTTGAACTCACCCCCCCGCTGCTGTTTGTCGGATATCTCCAGCGACTGTAGCATTGCTGAAAACTCATCTACAATTTTCTTCCCATCACTCGGTGAGACTCCCTTCTTTTCATAATTCTTTCCATCAAGATTTGTATTCTTATTCATGTTCATGTCTGGTTGGATATTTGTTGGTAAAGCTTTAGCTGCTGTTTGCAAAGATGCTCCTTTGAATTCCTGTTCGGTCTGTAGCTCAACTTCACCTTTGCCTTGTCTTTTCGGACCTTTACCCTGGCTCTGACCTTGAGATTTTGAAGTATTTGCCTGCAGTTGTTCCCAAATATTCCTTTCTTCCTGCGGGTCACGCTCCTCTTGCTGTGGTCTCTGCTGCTTTTCCTGCCATGCATTTTGACGTGGACCGCCTCGATTTGCACTATTAGTATAATTGTCCCGAGACCCACTCCCTGAATGTCCAAAACCAGCTTTCTTATTCCATGCCCCCTGGTCCAGTCCCTCCCGTTCCTGATTTTGAGACCAGCTCCCTTGGTGTCCACCAGCACCCTTCCTATTCCATGATTCATCTCGGCCATTCTGACCCCTTCCCTGGTAACCCCCACTCCAGTTACCCTGATCTCTACCCTCCCAATCATTTTGCCCTCTGCCCTGGTAACCTCTGCTACTATTGTTATAATAATCACGAGAAGGTCCTGCTCCTCTATCAGCACCATTGTATTCTCGATCCTGTCCCCAGGCCCTACGTGGACTTCCATACTGCTGTTTTGGTTGCTGCTGCCGTTGATCATTGGACGACTTGGCTGACAATGGCGGAGGTAACTTTGTGCCGGATTCTTTCCGTTGGCCATGCGTCAGGTTGATGAGCGCACATGGGGGTAGGCGGTAACACTTGTGACCCTTCGCTCGAATATTGATCCCACCTCGGAAGCTCTCGTCAAATATCACCTCATAGATCACATCTTGTTCCCGTTCACCTGAAACAACAGTGTAACCCGTTCAGTGCTGATATATATCAGATATAAAACAACAAATGCCATCTTTCTGTGGTTGGAACATGACTTGCATGACGTAATGGCCGAAAGCATTAAGAATTGCAACAGAGCCATGTGACAACTGGTGGAATAGTGGAATTCCACCAGATGTCACAAAATCAGATATTTTCTGACTCCGTCCCCCTTGATGTCATGCCCGTCATTTAAAGACTTGCAGCAAACTTGTTAAATTGACGTGTATACAACACAATGCCAATAATAGAAAGTATAGATGGCTGTCAAAAGGATATGAGTAACAGGCCTTGCAAAAAGGTTGAGACAGTACTTGTAGCTGCTCCTTGAAACCCCAAGAATATTTTACCACAGTCAAAGGACACCCTAGAAGATTTCTTATTGTACTTCATTAGTGTTGCACAAGTGCCAATATGCAATATGCAATATTATCATTTATATCGGACACTGACAGAGGGGAGGCATCCTTGTAAATAGAGCAAAGGCCAGTATCGCATGAGGAAAACTGATGAAACACAACAGTACGTGTGAAACCTTTAACAAAACGTACACTGCTAGGTTTTTAACCACATCTATTTGAATTTTCAGACGTACATCTATATGATGCTTCAAACAATAAATGGTAGGTACTGTACCTGCAATGATCCCTATCACAGTTCCCCTCACACCCAATGGCACTGAGTACCCTAGCCGAACATTCACCACACGATCAAACAAGGCATACTCTGCTGTCTTTTCAGGGACCAATGTGCCTTGGTTCTTAAGTGGCTGAAAACAATAAAGCAGTGATTGAAGCAAAACCATCATTGAGAATCCTGTTCGGTATTAAGGTATTTCGGCCAACGACTCTCAATAATACTGGAACAATCAGTAAAATTCAACAGTTTGATTCAATAACTTAAAATGTATCTATAGCAAGAATATAAGAATATAACATTACGCAGATGACATCATTCTGCATGGTCATTATTCATCAAGTTTATTCAGAGTAAAATTGAATGAATATCAGACTGCATGCACATGACATCTCCAAGTTAATGTAAGTCACTTTAGTTGTTTGGAGTTAGAATAGCTGAAGAGAACACTTGTGCTTCTGGAGAAAGAAATCTTAACTGCTGAACATTTATGTGAAACGAGAAATGCGGGCCAGTCCAATGGACCAGGAGGATACAATATCTTAATTGAGGACACAGTCACGAGAATGACAGTTTTCAACATTTGCTGTTGAACGAAGAATTATCTGATCTGAACATCAATGATGATATTAACTGGTCTATAGGGCAAAGGGAACAGTGTCAACGTCATAGGTATGTCGCCAGCTCTCTGGTTAAGAACCTGAGACTACAAATCCCTCACTTCCAAGATGGTGTATGCTCAACTCAACATACCCCATGCTGAAGCTCAGGCCAACATTCAGCACTATCAACCGAGCTTATGCCCTGAATAAACCCACAAGCTTCCAGCGGGATTGCTGGCTGTTCACTGATTTCACAACACCCCCACTGTTTGATGATAAATGTGAACTATTCATGTCTCAAAACAGCTTTTCAAATGGATACTAACTGCATTCTACAGTTACTCAATAAGTCATATTCCATTTATTCCTTACATATGTACTTTAATCAGCTCTTATAAAGTTCTTTTGTGGTATTTATCAACGTTTTTCTCCAATCGCAGGGGAGGATGATTGCTCCTTAGAAGATTGTGAATTGGATCGTGTCATAGCAAGAAATTCCACACATTCGTCGCATACATTTGAAATTTCAGCCAATAAGAGTGTGTTTTAGATGCGATGAATGTTTACAATAGTCAGACTGAGTTGCTTGGAAAGATGTAAGAGCCGTTTTGATTGGGCGGAGTAGATTTGTCTGCCTCGTCCCGCAAAAAACCATTGGTTTATTCCAGGGTCAGTAACAGGTGCGATTGAAGGAGGATACGACTGACTCTGGATTCTCGATGATGATCATACTCTGAATAATAGATGAGGCCTGACTTGCACTCGCACGTGTTTCCTCTTCTTGGCGTCAGCCTCCTTGATCTTCTCAACTTCTTCTTCAATCATTGCCACAGCAGGTTCTTCCAGGAGTTCACAACCATGGTGCATTCGTGGAACATCAGCACATGGCACTTTCTTCAGGTATTCATCGACTTCTCGGAGAGAGGAGCTAAACAGAAGAAAGGGTTCAAGACCAACATAATGTCAGTGTTTTCAGTAACACACAGGCAATGACATCATATCTTTAATTGACGTCGAGCCGTTAACATTGTCACCGGTCTCCTTCCTGGTCTTACCTCAAATGTGCGGGAACATGGGCCTGAAAGACGGTCACTATATTCCAATTATCTTGGAACTTCTAATAAGTGATGGTAAAATAAAAAAAAAATTTACACAAAAACAGAAGAAACTTACTCGCTATCTCCAAATATGTCTGATTCATAATACATGTCATTTGAGTTTGAGCCAGATCCAATGAGGTCGAATAAGCCAGGGAACTTTTCAATGTATTCTGCCAGTACATCTACCGTCTTGTTTGAATACAGCCAGCCATCACCAACCAATTTTGTGTAACTTGGCACCTAGAAAAATAGAGTTCAAGTTCTATCTCTTTTATATAGCACCTTTCCAAGGACTCAGGCCCCAACATTTCGAGGTAAATTCACCAGCGGGTTACTTTGTGGTGCACGCACCAAATCAATCCATGCATATTTCACAATTTTTTTGCTTTCCATAGTATAAACCAGCAGTGCACTTTTCACTTTTGTTGAAAGACCCAACAACACAGTTTTTCAAACTTAATTAAATAAAATTTCCTTTCCCAGGACAGGCAAGCTCGGCAGACTGGAAAGCCTGATAAGATGCTAGGTAATGTGGGGAATTGATTCTCCAGGGTGGGTAGGGGTTAAAGTATTTATACCTCTTCCATTTTCTTTTTTGACTTCAGGTTCAAGCCTACGTTGACCTTTTCCTCGCGACCTTCGTTATCCTTGGAGCCCTTCACGATAAAGATGCAACCCGTTATTCTCGACACCAGGTGGCCACTGATTCCGATTTTTTGGGCGACGCTATACCCAGGCATCCACTGGAGCATGTGTTGCTGTAAAAAGTACAAGTTTATCTGTTATTTCTATTACATAATAATAGCTACTAACTTTAGGCCAAAAAAGTTAATTTCATGTTTCTGGCTTCATGGTCAATTGAAAATGGATGCGGTCATGCAGGGTTTTTATTCTGTGATAATTTTTTTTACTTTAAGTAAGCTAATTTGGCGATATACAATCTACTAACACAGATGTAGAAACAGCATAGTTTCAGAAAAAATTGATGAAATACTCGAGTGGCGTGTGGCCAAACAATGCTGAATAATGTATACAAATCAATGCACGTCTGGAGGGAAATTCCAACGATGAGTTATGCGTACAATATGGTAGTTCAAATAAACGCCACGTAGCGCTCAGGTGCTGGATATCATCTACTGGCTACTGAATGGGAAAATAAAAAGATATTGACGCGCGGGGGTTGGAATTGACGCGGGCGGAAACCAGAAACATAACATTAACTTTTTTTGGCCTTAGGAAGAACACTATAAGGGAATCTTAGCAACTTCATGCCACGATTTAGCACCTTTACGAAAGGCACTGATATAAATGACAATTATTTCTTTATATTATTTTATTTCACAGCTGAACCAGGAACAACTTTATCGCAAAAAACATGTTTGTGGCCAGACATCATAGATCTACATTGACCGCAAACTCTCTTCCAGCTGGTTATCGGAAGTCTCATTGATTCATCATAGGAACAACATTATCGCCATCTTGATGCTCAAATGAAACTTAAGCTTATGTTGTTTGATATCATATTTTGTGGAGCAAATCCAACTTCAGAAACTATTGGGGGAGGGGTGTAATATTCGTATACAAAATAAATACTAATTTTTACTTTGAATTTTGTTCTGGATTAATTACTGCTAGATTCAACAACAGAAAAGGTTGTGGAAAGCAATTACAAGAGCAGAGTGTATTTTCCAATGATTTCATGAAAGGTTAATTGGTAAATATTCTCATCGACAAACAAGTTGAGGAGTCAAATACCAATAGAGACAAGAGGCTGTACCTACCCTATATTTAGTGCTAATATGGTTCATGTTCGGTTCATGCAACACAGAAAGTTCAACTCTGATGCGTCCACTCTGAGCTGGGTCTATCTCGAGCACCTCTCCCATGCAGCCATAGTGAGGTTGACCGAGCATGAACACATCTCCATGGGTTGGGAACAGGTCGTGAATTGACTCGAAAACGTGGAACGTTGGATCATGTGATGCAATATCCTTGAAGAAAAAGTGGACGATATTATTGGCCTTTGATAAAACATGACAACCACAATAGTGGTAATATTCCAATTATGCAAGAAAAATAATTTATTTAAGGCAGGCATTTCATTTTAAGTCATTAAGGCCCTTCATAGGGTCTTTTTTTCAGTTATTTGGCCCTAGAAACTACAGGATGGAAAAACGTTTTAATTCACTTAACGGTAACAAGTTTCTTGACAAAAAAAAGGTTTTCAGGTTCCAGCTCAAGTTACTCCTGTGAGAATAGAATTGTTCATTTCGAGTCTGATTTCATACAATATGACATTTTCGGAGACCAAGAGGCTTTTTTTGGGTGACTTCCTGTATAAACACACAGAAATACATAGAAATACTACCCAGGCCAATGTACCTTGACTGTGGCTTGATAAACATATGGTAGTGCTGTATTTGCCCACTGTTTCTCCAGTGTAATCTTGCCATGTGCGCCACAGATGTACTTCCTGCCCATAATCGGCCAGGCATTGACCAGGATCTTTGTTTCACCAATGACCACACCTAAACGGTTGAAGTACCTGAAGAGTTTAAGGCGTTAAAATCAGTGAGCGTCAAGCATTATGCACCATTTTTCTTCGCTAAAAAAGGAATTGATATGTATTTGCCTCAGTTTGTCGATGATTTCATGAAGTGGCCAATCAGCAAATTTTTCATTTTGATAAAACTTCATTCAAAGATTCCGTATAGTCTGAATGACTCTGTGCATTACATATGAAAGAGTATAATGACATGAAAAGCATGAATAGAGGGTAAATCGTTATAGAATTGACACTGGCTTTGAATATCACTATGATAATTGGTGTGTAAATAGACATGGCTAGCACAACTCAGATGGCGCTTGTCTCAATTTCAGAAAAAATGACGATTGGCCACTTTGTGGAATCATCGTCGGATTGAAGAACCTACTGTTGAACAAATAAAAACTGTCACAAAATGTTCCAAAAAATGGGATAAGCAACAGCTATTTTGTCAAGAAAAGAGGTTTATATATATTTCAAAGTTCTGGGCCAGACCCAGATGGTTGCGTGATATTGTAATAGTGAATGTTAAAATGAACATTCTCAGCTTAAGGAATTTATACTGCACTGGCAAGACTCTGTACGCAAATCGTGACAGGGTTGGTGGAGCTAAATTACAAGTCAAAACTGCTTTGGCTGAAGGCTTGGCCCGGAATTTGAGCTCCACCCAATGGTCTCAATATAAGTACAGAAACCCAACAGTGCAGTGTGAATTTTAATTCCATCCACCTAAATCTAAACGAGTTGTCTGCACTTAACATACTGAAACTTGTCTTTGACCGTGCCTTTGTTCCATCAAATCCAACACAGCACTTGTATCTCGATCGCACACTCCACATTTCAATGGTAAAAGTATCAAGACGATAGTGCAAGAACAAAGCGTTGTAAAAAACGCTTGCAAATAGAGGGGACATTTCGGTCAAGGTGTGTTAGAATAATGGACCAGCGAAGTCTAGGAGAACGTATAATTTTTATCAGTCCAATCATTTTCTTAAAATTATCTTGGGTTATTCTCATGAGGTGCATACATGTAAGGTAGAATGGGGTATTTGTAGCCCCAGTTTATATGTAGCCCCTGCATTATTGTTAGATGCATGGGGATATCAATCAATATCATAGGCAGGGGCTACAATTTAACCGAGGCTACAATTACCCCATTCTACACTATATACTCTCTCCACCGCCACAATATTTGAATGGATCAAGGAAATAATGTACATGTATATCACACCATACAATGAACAACAAAAGAGGAACATATTTTACAACAGTGCAGTGCCAGCCTCCATTACTTGATAAAAGTTGCCTGTACGTGCCATCGGTGTTATTATGAAACATACTGCCAGTTGGATTTATTAATAGCGGCGTTCCCCAGGGGTCAATCCTTGGTCCTCTTTTATTCCTCCTTTATATCAACGATGTCAGTGATGTTGTGCTGAATAGTATTCTGTACCTTTATGCTGACGATTGCTCCTTATTTTGTCCTAACTCTGCCGTGGCTCACGATCTGATACAAAGTGACTTGAATCGTCTAGCACTATGGTCTATCACATGGAAACTCAATTTCAAAGCGGTGAAAAGTAAAGAAGTAATTTTTTCGTCCTCCCGTCGGCCAGCTGGCAACCACACACATCTCACTCTGAATAACGAACTCATCAGCAGAGGTTCCTCTCACAAGCACCTTGGAATGATCTTAGATGAAAATCTCAACTTCAATGAGCATCTCACTAAACTTATAGTCAAATGCAATCACATGCTCAACCCAATGAAAGCTCTCACAACCACTGTCCAATCATGTCATCTCGAAAAGATGTTTGTATCATTTATCCTCCCTCACCTAGAATTCGGATCTATGCTCTTTGATACTTCAAGCCAAAATCTACTCTCGCAACTTGATAATATTCACTACAGAGCGGCACTCATTGTCAGCGGCTGTATCCATGGAACCAACACACAGAAAGTCCTTAAATGTCTTGACTGGTGTCCTCTCGCCACCAGACGGAAAGAAAAAAAGTTAGCTCTCATGTACGATCTTCATCACAATGCTCTTCCTAATTATGTAGAACAGTTATTTACTGCCTACCGTAATCCTGCACCAGTTCGGAGACTTAGAAATACTAGCCAATTCCGCTTACCTCACAACATGTCTAAAAGACTTCGTAAATCAACGGTACCTGGTGTAATCAAAGCCTGGGATTCAGTTCCTCTTGGCATCAGACAATCATTCACAAGGAATTCTTTTAAATACAGTCTTAAGAGTCACCTTAGTGGTCGTAAAAATCTCCTGGTTTCAACTAAGCTGGATCTATGCCGATCAAATGAAGTTTCTTTAAATAGAACCAGAGCTGACTTGGTCTTCAACAGCCATTTCTTTTCCCACAATTTTACTACCGTCACAAATCCCTCATGCAAGTGTGGATATCACGTACAGACGACTATGTAGGCACCTTCTTCTGCAATGCCCTCTATTCCTGGCTAAACGCCGTGCGTTCTTTGATGACTTTGGACAGCTGCCCTACTTCAATTCTCAACTATTCAACTCTCTTAGATGGTGCGAGAAGCTAGACATGTTACTTTACCGCCACGGCCTATATCCTCTTTCCACAAATAAGCTGATTATAACTAGGTCTTCAAATTTTATTAATGAAATCATAAACTTCCTTAAAAATTAATCAATGTTGACATCTCTAGCTTCTCACCAATACTTTCTCTATTCTTTTCTTAATATTTCATAACATTTCTTAATTTTTCTCCCCATGCAGGCATACTTTGATTTTTATGTTTACGTTGCCATTACTGTATATATCTGTACTGTTAAATTTTGTTTTTATGCCCAGGGCTAATAATGCATTGCGTCAGCCCTGGGCTTGTATCTTTCTGTAACCTGTAAATACTTTAGTTAATAAATCAAAATTATGTCTAAAAAAAATTAAACATACTTCTCCTTGATGGCCTTGACCTGTGTATGCCACTGCATGTGTTCATCTTCCTGAAGATCTCCCATCTCAATACTACTCCTCTTTTTCCCGCCTTTTGACTTTGACTTGGGCTCACATGTTTCAACACTGATGTATCTGAAAAACACATATAAGTTAGGCGACACTGAACCATTTATGAGGCCATTTTTTCTTTTATGTTCTTGGTCATCCAGGGTCCGATTGTTAGAAAGCATGTTAGCTCATAACATCATGCTGTCATGTTGTTACATGTGCATTGATGTACATGAAACAACATGTCAACATGATGTTATGAGCTAACATGCTTTCTAACAACTGGGCCCAGAGGATTAATGAGTGATACTTAAACATCTTGTTAACTCCACCTTCCCTTTGGGGACTAACATATTCCTTTCGTCAGTAGAATGTTTCAGTGATCATAAGATCACAACACATTTTTAACTTGAACATACAAGAGTGATATGTATTTTTTTGAAGGCTGTGAAAATTAAATGATTCAGGGGCTGATTGATTGCTTAGATTCTGGTATCTTCATGTGCCTGTGATGCCCCAATTTGAGTAATGGCGGCCAGTGTAAGTAGTCAGGATTGATAAATCTAGTTACGGGGCGGTGCACGAGTCTACATAAAGTCCAGAGTCATAAATGTCACAAATAAAACAATCCCCTGCAGAATCAGACGGGTCAATTCATCAATAAACATTGTATTTTTTAACGCAGATGTCATTTTGGGCACAAACCAAACAAACCATGCCAGTGCCAGTGGTGATGTAAAGGTGCATCTGAAAGGCATGTGACTTACTTGACTGAATCAGTGGAGATGCTCTCAACTTTGGCTTCATACAGATGAGGCCACTCAACAAATATTGTCTGTCCGATGAGCTCCTTGGCTATCTTTCCTACATCCTGAAATCCACAAATAGAACGTGTGATAATCAGTATTTTAGACAGTATTCCTCAGAGCAGCGCTTTCAAACATCGAGTCAGTAGTGCTGTTGTTATATGAAATGTGACCCTGTATTAAAGGGCGACCAGCCCTGAGAGGAGGAATTTTGATGATCAACTCCTGATGAACATAGCAGTGCATATAACTATAGTCCAATCATAAATGTGCTGTCTGCATCATTTGGGGCTCTGGAGGGCAAACTACAGGTACGATTTGTGTGAATTTGGATGTTTATTGATCCCTGCCTCAAAACTGAACATGATTTTAGGGGCGTATTATTCTCAGTGCAGAAATAAGTCAGATTTCAAGTTCAATAGTCATATACTTTGTTTCTGGATATTTCTCATTCATTCTTGGCACATCATGAGAAGATGGACAAAAAATCGTAACCTGAATGTTTCATCGAGATTGGGGAGAAATAAACTGTACAGAGCTGAAAATTTCCAAATTCAATGCACTAGGTCTATGTGCACACAAAAGAAATCATTATGTTACCATGGTAACTAAAATGAAAAAAAAGGTGTTTGGTTTTTAGACAAAGACCAATAAAAACCAAGCTTAAAAGAAATCAAACAAATAGTTTGCCCTCCATAGCCCAAAAAAATGCCGACATACATGCAACATTAACAAATGGACTAAACATCATGTTGAAAAGGTCTTACCAGTTCTCCCTGCTCATGTTGTATGGTGACCATCATGTTCTCACCACGGCTATTCATCTGGAAGACTTTCACACCAGTCTTCTTCAGTTGGGCCTGGAACGGACAGTGGCACATATTCGATATTTGTTGTAAGAGCAGAAACTTACATGCAACTTAAAGAGTAAGTAGAAAGCCTTTAAAATCGTTCGAAATACAGTTTACCCGTGAGACATTAACTCGATATATCACAACTGACCAAATTTCAGTGCCGAAATATTGCCACATGACCTATATCGGGGATTTAAATCGGCCGTTCAAGAGGCAAATATTTGGCACCAAAAACAGACGTCGGCCATGTTTCGGAAAATGACATCATACCATGTCAAACAAAAGAAAACGTCTCTGGGTTGGGCTATTGCGAAATTCTCAAACATTCGGTAGAATCAAGTCCACAATGATTTTACATTTACCACCCAATGTGGAATTTGGCACAGGTGGGCCAGTTCAATCAAGGAGAGAAGAGCCAGGACTATGACTTTCACAACCCACACCAGTTTACAAAGCTGGGTCCTCCCCATTTCACATTTGCACCAAGCCATGTGGCTGGCTCTTAATATCATGCCTCTGCCTCAATAAACACAGAATGACTATAGTACCAATGATTAAAAGCAATTTCTACTTTGACCTCATCTCGTAAAGAATTGACATCACTTACCGAATGCGGTAAATGCTTCATCGTTGGAAATCCGGGAAAGTAAACATCCAGTTTCACACCCGGACAGAGCCCCTTCTGTAACTTGTGCCTTGGTACCACAAAATCTTTATGGTCAAATTCTGTGATTTTCGCGTGATTGACGATGATGTCTGGAAATGAGCCAGGCATTGAGGAGGGATACCGTTGTTGCGGCTCAGGTGTGTATTCGTACATACGACACGGACCATGGCGGTTTCGTTTTCTCTCGTCATCAGTGAGTTGCTGTTCAACAGACCTCATGGCTGCAAGAAGTCGGCCCTGGAGAAAAGAATAAAAAATACAAGATTTGACAATTCTTTTGTGGTCCAAATAAGGCTACAAGATTGGTTGGAGCGGGTTTCCTGCTGTAGTAGAATCAGACCCTTAGAGTCAGGTTTCTTTTCAGGTTGTGACCTGATGAATACCACATCCTAGGCAAGAACAGAGCCTGATGAGATGCTCAATAGGAAGCTGTAGCGTATTCTTATCTGCTTTCAGTGTGGAACAATACCTACAATCATTGACACACAATGTACTATATGGTGGTGTGTTTTGCACTGACGAGAAGTTGTTTATTTTGCTCTTATTTTTGTATAATGTACATTTATGTTGCATGACGACGGAGGCTTCTGGAGGCAAGCTAAAGACAGAAATTACGGCGGGATTTTTTCTCTAACTTTTCTTATTTTCCCCATATGCGCCTGCTTTTGCCGCAGCAGGTAGCAGGTTCCATATTCATATTCACATCCTTACCTCATCAATAAATGGTATCAGAACAACTGCCTCCCAGTCCTGCTGTTTGCCGTTCAAGTCTGTCTCAAACTTTTGTGGGTAGAAATCTATCACAGGTGAATTGTCATTCAGCATCAAGCCCTGAACGGAACAATAATATCAGTCATTAGTTTCTTTCATGGCATTTTACATACCTACACTCGCTGATCAGTTCAGAGGCAGGTTTTAAAAATAGACAACTTGTTTTATGAAAAAGAGGTGTTGCTAGCTTTTTGGTCTGGGGAGGGGGGGTCAAAATCTCACTCTTTAAATTTTTTGACCCAAATCACATTTTTGGGTGACGTCTGGGGGGAGGGGGGCATTTCCTGCCTCCCCTCACCCCTAGCTTAGCCCCTGGTCAAACGTTTAATTATGATAATAGAGCTTGGGCCAAGTAGATAAGAATATTGAGTTGAGAGGCGAGATGATCCCTGTCTGTCACAGAGTGATGAACTGTCCTTCACAAGAGGAATTAGTCAAATGTGGACACCGAAACATGACCCAAAGGACACTGATGAGTTTTATACTTTGACATGTTTGATAATCTGCCTTACCAACTGGACCAACCCGGCCGTGGCAAAGCTTTCAAACTTTGCATCAACTTGGGCCTGAATTAAGGTCTCTGATGTAGAGACAGTGGGTCAGGTCAAGTCTTGTGGTTGGGAAAGTGTTGGTGTTGTAGTTTTGGTGTAGCAGTGTTGGTGTAACAGTTTTGAATGACATCGCTTGTGTCGGACGTTTGAGATGTTGAAATCCTGGGGATTCCCTCCTCAGACATCAGTGTTACACTGGTGTAACCAAACACTGAGCAGGGTGGTCAAGTGTTTGTGTAGTGATGGTGTTACCTTGGGTACAGTGGTACAGCAACACTCAACACTTTCAAACCCCAAGACTTAACCGAACCCAGTGCAGGGTAAAAGCTGCCATTGCCATGCGTTAGGGGGTTAAAAGGTGATTTGGGTGCAAAAACCCAACCTGGGAAATTCTGGCGCAGCTTGGCCGTTTTCTCGTTCTCCCTGTTTCCCAAACAAGCTGCTTACATGTAGAGAATAGAAGTTCGAAAGATCCGTCAGCCCAGTTAACTCATTTAACTTACTACATAGGCCTTTGGCAGAAGTTTTTTACTGGCCGCTGGTAGTACAGCCATTAGCTGCTGAAATGGCAGGAAGGGAGTCGCTATGTCAAATGTGATGTCCATGTCCTTGAAGTTCTTGACGTCACTGATGTAGGGTGCATAATGATAAGGGTAGAACCTGCAAGAGATGACCAAGAGACTCTGCATCGAAAATAGGGACAACAAATACACGTATTCAGAATTGAATTACAATTCACATTCAAACAGTTACAGTCAGATTGAACTGAATTGAATAAAGAAGAATCGATGAGCAGGGCAAGAAACGGGAAGAAATCTATAGTACTATGGCACACAAAGAAGTGTCAGTAGGGACAACTGAAAGCTCTACTGAATTGTATTAAAACTTATTTTTGCCGGCATCAGCCTGCCCCTCTTCATTCCGTGTGAAATGCTTAATATCCAAGGATATGAGGGCTGCCAATGGTTTGTCAGCTGATCATGCTTCATTTGATGTTTGAAATCAGAAGCATGTGCAAGGCCAACATTGTAAAGTCATCAAAGGTGGTGTAAGTGTTCGGTGTCAGTGTTGGGGTCTGTATCTACCCAGAGCCCCAAACACCATGCCAGGTGTTTGTGGACGGTGTTGACCTGAAGCCCAAGTATGCACTCGTGTACACCTGCGTTAACACTGGCTCTGATCCATGCGCCGACGAGGCTGCTTTTGTTTCTTGACTTTGCGAAATTACTCAAGTAGGATCTCTCTATTTGACGACAGAACCAGCTTTGTCACTGAAAACTCCTGGTGCTATAACCCCTAGTGGTAGGGTGTTAAGGCCTATAAAATGTGAGTTTTAAAAATTTTCATTGAAACAAACACAAGCTTGAGTTCAGCTCAACACCTGGTGTTGAGAATGGTGTTGGTGTTGGTGTTGAATATGGTGTCAGGTTGACACCCAACACCGACTTTGAAGTGGGGTTACACCAACACCAGGTGTAAATGCCAACACCGCTGCTCGATTTCAAACTTGGTGCAGAAATGAGTGTTAGTGTTGGTGTTATCACCTGGTGTTGACACCAACTTTAAAATCACCCAATAAAGATTGTGGTAAATGGTACAGTAGTTAATCAATTATTCTCCACAACCACATAATCCATCAGTCAGGGTTTATGGCCTTCACTGACTGTTTTTGAAGTCAACTGTTGGCCAGACATTGTCAACCATTTGGCCAAACAATCATTTGAGAAATGGCAAGTAATAATCCATATCAAGCAACGTATGTCTTACCAGCTCCAAGAAGGGACACCATCATAGTAGTAGAGTAATATCCATTGAATAGCTCTAACATAACCATGGGCCTGGTCCTCCAGCACATCAGGAGTAACATGTTCAAACCTCATTTTATCCATGTAGTAGTTACGCTTATGCTGACGGAACTCCATATCGAACATATCCTCAGAATCTGAGTCGGACGATTCAATGCCACCATCACTGTACTCATCCTCTTCATCATTGCCGTTCACACCTGGAGTCAAAAACACATAAGAAATTGTTTCGAAGTCACATATAGGCCACATAAAAAAATTGCTTGAGTTTCTATGCCCCATTCCACTACATTCTGCAAAGCAGACATAATATTCATTTCAAGCATATTCTCTCTGCCCGGATTAGCCTCCATGTTGGAAAGTCACTGTACATAAATTGAACTGAAAATGGCAGTGACTAAAGATTCATACTTACTTTGAGGACAAAATTATAAAACTTATGGATGCCGTCTAAAATAAAACAGCTTCCATCAAAATGTTTGATTGAACTATTCTGACCGTGTCTCAAAGTTTCACATCAAGTTATGCACTGAATGTCTTGTAATAATGAAATGAGCAGATCCTGCACATTGAATTGAAATTTACATTTATATACCGCAAAATCCAAATTTTGCTCTGATGCGGTGTTTCAAAATATCGTCTAAACAGATGGTTTTTTAGCCCGCACCTGAAAATAGCAACAGTCTTAGCCTTTTTAATCTCAATGCTGAGCTCATTCCAAAGTCTGGCTGCCTGTACAAGGAAGCTCCTGCCACCGTACATCTCCAGGCGATACCTGGGGTTCCTTAGGAGAGACATTTGTCTTTGTCAGGGATCGCCCGGAGTCACAGGATGGGAGGACCTCGGATATGTATGCAGGGGCAAGTCCGTTTCTTGCTTTGTATATGAAGAGCATTGTCTTGAACTCTATACGTTCACGAATTGGTAGTCAATGTAGACTTCTCAGCACGGGGGTAATATGCTCATGTTTACGCGTCCCTGTGATTATTCGCGCTGCGTGATTCTGAACCTTTTGTAGCTTATCAAGTACATTTTCATCGGCACCAACGAGCAGGGATTCAGAGCACATTCAGAGATATTGGTGGCAAATTCAAGCAGGGACGGAATGACATCAGATATAATTTGAGTTCCGGTCATGCGCAAGGAGGATGCTTCCACTAGTGCATTGCAGGACTTTATACTGGAAAGTGCATTCATCAGCAACATATTAGTAAAGATTTTTTTTGCATGAGTGACTAGCTTACTAGCTTCTTTAACCAATAGGAATTTAGTCCTGTCCTTTCGATGTATGAGGCACAACCTATAAATGAAGCAATCAAGGGTATCCTCTCTGGTCTTTTTATGTTGACTCTCCTAATGTCACAGTGCTGTAGTCTGCAAGACCATGCCACACCTAAAATATCTATTCAAGAAATTATTTGTCAAGCTTGAAGTCAGGTAAAACATACCTGGTGGCATATCAAATTCTCCCCCAAGTTTTTCCAACACTCCAAAGTCATTGGTCAGTGATAAACCATTGGCTCCCTTAGCTTTGCCTTTCTGGGCTGGACCTGGCTTGGTGTTGCTGAATGTCTTCCTCCCCGTTTTCGCTTGGAAATACTTGAGATCAGCATATTCATCGTTAAATTTCTCCAAATCAAACTGAAAGAGTCAAACGAGTCTACTTAGAGTGATTGATAAAAGGTGAAGATAAACTTTGCTGTTTATACTCGGATATCCACAGCAGTTAGCAATCAGGCAAGGATCCCCATTTTGCAAGTTGTCGCTAATTAGGGGTGTTTCGCCCTTCACACCTGCAGAATCAAGAGCGCCCCTGATGTCCGAGTTGCATCTCCTGTCACTCAATTTACTAGCAGTGTATTTTCTGAAAATAGGTTTACGTAGAAAAGCACACATCTGGGCATTTCCTTGCTGATTTTATCAATGAACTACCAATTTGCTCTGTGCACTTGACAAACGGTAAGATTTAGTAAAATGCTTTTACTTGTGTATATTTACACCGTGGTATTTCCAAGGCAGAGGCGAATTGGGGAATTTCAAGGGGGTCGACAACTCCGAGAACAACTTGGGGACAACTTAAAAAAAACCCAGGTAACCTTGCCTGACTGGTTCCTGTCATCAGCCAACTACCCACCTACTACTGCCTCCTGAAATGTTCAAGGAGAACTCAAACAGCTGTTCATGCGACACACTTGATTGTTTCCCACCAGCACCTATTTATAGTTATACTCCTGGGTAGAGAGAAGCAAGTAACTGAACTTCCAGTGGTATTGCCTCCTTAGCCTCCACCCATATACCACTGAAGAAATACCTGACATTTTTCTGTATATCGCGCGCCTCAGTCTGATATGGTGAACACAATTTTCGATCACACAGACTTAAGTTTCCATGACAACTGTGCTGCTAATACGAAATGGATTTCAAAACAACTTCACAGGGTTTGTTGCCCTTTTAATTTTCTCTAGACACTTTGTAAGCTTCAACGCAAAGTACAGTGGAGCCTCTGTTAGCGGACACCTCTCTATTAAGGACAACCTCTCTATTAAGGACACTAGTTTTGGTCCCAAATTGATTATTTCCATTCAATTTGACCTCTCTAATCAGGGCACCTCTCTATTAAGGGCAGCACTTGTCAGTCCAATTGGTGTCCTTAATAGAGAGGTACTACTGTATATTGTTTTTGAATGAGACACACAAAAATGCTACACTTGCCGAGATATCAGACCTCCTGCATGAGCGACAGTGATGGTTAGTGGGATCACGGTGACTTGTTGTTTGTACAGCGATGCCATTTATGAGTGAGTAATAGCCGATCAACTTTAAGTTGAAATAGATTGCATACAAATACATGCTGTATTCATCGTCAAGGTTTTGACGCGCATTGTCTGGAAGCTGAGCAAAGTCAATACATTGCAGGGATCAAAGTACACTTTATTTACCATGCCGCATTGTTCGATCTTTTGTCATCATCGTAGTTGCATTTTTCAAACCCAAGTCGCAAATATTTTTCGGTATAATTTTGAGCCATTTTTTTCGCGCCTTTTTCACCAATCATCATCAACCTCATCATGCATGGCCTATCTTATGCTCCTCGCGAGATTGGAATAGTCTTCTACTAGAGTTGAAAAGTGCCAGTGGAAGCTTGCCATGGGAATCAAAACCACCACTCGCTATGGCCGCAAATGCTAACCATGGCCTATAGCCATGTACTGGTCTTGGCAGCGACCTGTGCGCGATATATAATGATTAAGTTTCACCTCATCGACAATGTGACCTCGTTTCCCGTTTGTTACAATCCAGTGCCAGTGCCGATGCTTTATTGATCGATATTGGGGGAACAAGGGTTGAGTGGCGGGAATATCCAGACCAATGAAATGACCAGAAATGGCAGTCAATGAATTTGCGTTGCATGCTGGACTACTACGAAGGGTATGGGCGCATAAATTATCATTTATCAGCACAATCTATCGTGGCCGCGCTGTCATGACATTTATCTGTCGAATAAAGTAATTTTCGGGTCGTATATGCGACCGTTTGGTTGTGAACTTTGATCGCTGAATTGAGGGTGAAGATTGGCTCATACAACACTATATTGGTATGTGGTTCTACTCGGATTCAAACCCAAAAGCTTCAGCTGATGAACCTGGTGGCCTGAACATAAGTGGGGAGCCCTCTTGATACCCTAATACATTTAAACAGATGGAAGTGTCCAACAGAATT
The DNA here is from genome assembly GCF_910592395.1 of Lineus longissimus. Taxonomy (NCBI): domain Eukaryota; kingdom Metazoa; phylum Nemertea; class Pilidiophora; order Heteronemertea; family Lineidae; genus Lineus; species Lineus longissimus. The sequence continues at coordinate 6,528,446 of NC_088319.1, read as the reverse complement.
TCTAATATCCGTACAAAATTCAGGGTCTTCATTCAGGTTCTTTTTTTCTTAAATTGTTCAATATCCGAACAGGCTTGGCTATGAAAAGAGCATTTATGATATTTTCTGTCTCAATCAAGCAGTATCACGGTATATTTTATCTGGTCTTTTAAACGTCTGTTGCTGGAAATGTCCTGAATCTCACCTTTGCGAGTTCCCCAAGAAACTTTTCAAATCTTGGTAAATTTAACTTCCCACCATCATTGATATACCCTGGAGAGAAAATAAGGAAATAGATGAAGTGCAAAGAATGAAACAAGCACATTTGATGAAGTATACTGTGATCCAAGCGACAATGGAGGGCAGTACTGTATTTGGTAGATACATGTAAATAATATATAACCCAAAATGCATGCAATAGGTTCAGGTTGGGTCCAAAATGGGAAACATACCATGTTTAATAGAGAGACTCGAAGTCTACGACATCTAAAGCTGGGTTTAATGCTGGACCGTTTAAAATAAATGTATGTTTGCCAACCCTAATTGTGGTTACGAGAAAGGGTCAGGCCAATAGGGGCATACTGATTTTCCTCACTTCCTGGGCAAATTGGTTGAGTGGGAAAATCTTGATATTTACAACACAGGCCAATTCGAAGGAATTCTCAGATGGATTTTGATGAACAGAAACGTTTAGGCTGGGTCGGGTCACAGCAAATACAGTAGAACCTCCCTCAGCGGACACCTCTGCCAGGCGGACACCTCTACATAACGGACACGTCCGGCCAGTCCCGATTTTTTCTAAGTCATTTCCAATAACAAAAACCTCTGTACGGCGGACACCTCTCTATTCCGAATTGCGGACAGGGCGATAGCCAATTTTTGGTCCAATTCTCTCCCAATTACGGACAGTAGGCAAAAACAATGGCTTCCCGCTTGCGCTTGGAGAGTCAAGTAGGCCCGACAGGTGTGATATTCACGCAATTAATCAACGTAATTACCCCATGGCATTGTGTTTTTGTATCCTAATTAAGCCGCGGCATTGGCATTGTGTTTTTGTATCCTAATTAAGCCGTGGCATTTGTTTACCCATCTTTTCAACTAATCACATAGGCCTTTTGTGTCTACGGACACTCATAAATCCACGCGGTTTTGTCAGTGTTGCGGCGAATATGCGTTAGTAGAGAAATTAGAAAAAAATAATTATTTATCAAAGGTGGCTGATGGACAGAAATTATGGTGTTTTTTCACACATTATGACATGTCGAGGAGATTTTGCAATAAAAGGGGCACCTTTTACTAGAGAGATTATTCACGCTCTGAGTTCCAAAGTAGCTCACGTCATTCAACGCAACATCACAAGCAAATACCGATCAGCCAACAGGTTTAAAGTTTCTACGCTAGATGTCGACACAGAGAAAACCAAGACCTGCAAGGCGGGAACTTCAAATCCACCTATCGGACGATTTGGCATAACCTCTCTATTGCGGACACCTCTCTATTGCGGACACCTGGGCCCAGTCCCATGGGTGTCCGCAATAGAGAGGTTGTACTGTATACACATTTTGGCGGGATGACCTTGGTACCATCGGACATTGAGGTAACATCAGAGATGTTCTTTTAAACAACATACAAATTGTCGCAACAAGGTAAACACAGCTATGAATATGTAATGAATTGGCACTCACCATCTAGAGTTGGCAGTATATCCATGTATGTCTTCCACAGCAGCGGCAGTGCGTCATTCTTTATGTGCATGTGCGGCAGATGAGGAATGAAATCATTGCCGACCAGGAAACCCAATAGCACCCAATCATCAATGATCTTCTCCATGTCGAAGGCAAATGGAAGTTTATTCTGAAAATTTAAGAGGAGACGTTTGGGAATCCAAGAACGAAGAGGAAACAATGGTAGAAAATATCTGGAGATCCTTGGGAGGCACTTTTCCTACAACCTTGAGGGCTGCCAACTGTTGGGTGAAAGGAGTTATTTTCATTCAATCATCTCACATCTGGATAGTCAATCATCTAGAGGTGGAATGAACTATCGTCGTTAATTACGAAAGACAAGACTGTGGCTCATTCATTCCAAGGATCATCGAGCAATGGTGGGGTAGTGGCTCGGGTCTCTGACTAGCGGTCATAAGTTCCTTGGTTCAGTCCCCACTGAAAGCTTGAGACTCTCGGCAGGTCATGAAAATGGCTGGTCAGTTTGAGTGGGATATTCTTGGTTGCAACTTTTAAGTACCCGACCTTTCGGTAAATCTTTGAACTAGAGGCCTGTTGGCCTGGGAGCTTCGCTGGGTTAGTGGTGGAGTTGTATTAGGAGTAATGCAGTGTGCTGGTGACATTTCCAATAGAGCCAGAACAGGCAGGTAAGTTGTGGGCATTGGTTGGAGTATGTGCATCTTTTGCCATGATAGCAACTGGTTATGTATATGATCAGGGTGATGAGTGGTTTGTGGAGATGTCTTGGATGACTATGTCTACCGCAAGAGGGAGAGGCCGTCGAGGCGTTTATCTTTCATACTCGCCAAATGTCGACAAATAACGCTAAATACAAATACGACAACACATTACTTACATCTGTAAACTAATAATAAACAAACTACCTGGCTGTCAAAAACATATTCCTCCAATTTATTGCTGATATTTGTTTCTCTCCAGTTTATGCATGTTAGGCCTTACGCCATTTTCACAGCAAATCATATGACCAATTCACAAATCTCCGCCTCGGGAATTCCCGGTGGCAGCATTGAGATGACCATCAAAATGTGGTCCGCATATTTATCATCGTCAAAATTATGCCCACCACATCCACATTACAGAAAGTATCATTGTTAATACGCATTTACAATCCCCAGATAGAGTATATTATATTACAATGACAACTCCAGCTCGATTAGCTCTTGACAACAGTCTATAATAGATGACCTGATTCATGACGTCATATCGCTGGGGAACCCCCATCTCAACATAAAATCTATCACGTGACATTAATACGCCCGTTGGCGATTTACATTTTCATAAATTACCGATTCAAAAACGCGTCAAAAAACACTTTTTCGTGAATTTCCCGTGGCTTATCTGCAACTTTGACGGAAGCTACCATAACATAGCTAAGTCATGTGAAGTGGCTAGACACTGACACGCTTCGTATCGTAAATATTCGCCTTCAAACTCTTGAATCGAGTGACCATTTGGCGGCCATTTGTTTGTTTTGTTTAAGTCATTTTTCCACTACTGCGCATGCGCATACTACAAACATGTGCTTTCATACTACAAATAGCTCGACAGAGGGCGCGGGACCCAGCCTATAGTCCAGGAACTACTTGTACGCTCGTATAATTACTTCAGCACTTGCTGCGTTGTTCGATGCGATGGTCCCTTTACCAAGGTATTCATCCGCCCTGTACATCTATGCATTAGTACAGTGTACAACGATCAATATTTTACGGATATCTAAAAGTAGTTTGGCAATAACTGGTTTTATAGAAGGAAAGTCGGTATGATGAGCTACGCCGGCATAAACTACCGGCTTGCTAAAAACTTACCTTTACCGGTGAGAACTCAAATGCTAGGTACTCTCTCATTAATGATAAATGCAAGAGGTGGAACGTTGTTTCCTCGACTGTTGTCATTCTGAAAGACAGAACCCGGCTAAGATTAGAATTTTCCACTTATTATTGATTGGGAATGTTTATGGAAGTTTCACCAAATGCATTCTCAAACAATAGCATGAATAAGGTTTACTGTGGTTTAAAACTAAGAGGGCTTGTTATGCATCCAAAACAATCAACTGACCCAAGCCTGTGAACTGAAAATCACAAAACTAATGTAAATTGCATTTGCGATTGGTAAAATCCAGCAATGACACAAACCTTTTTTGTGATTTCTTGCCACCAAATCTCACTTCTTCTCTAAGCAGTGAGAAATGTGGCTCATGTGATGTGAGTCCCAGCATGATGAGATCAGCATCTAAGCCATACAAACAGTGCCTTGTGTTTGGATCATAGTCTGGTTTACTTTTTTCTGATCGGATGAAGTCCATGATCTTGTGTTCTCCTTCACCAGGAGTCTGAAATGAATCATGAACAAAATAGAGGTTCTTCATGGACTTTAGAGTTATTGTCAACGACATCAAGCAGATACTGTGCCTCTATCTATCTATCTATCTATCTATGTATCACATTTATATAGCGCCCTTATCAGTCCTATATTGGGCTGTTCAAAGGCGCTTAACAAAAACAGAGTCTCTATAAGAAGTATATAGTCTTTGACAACAATAAACAATTCTAATGTTCGTAATGTTGTTGAAAAAGGTGGGTCTTCAGGAGTGTCTTAAAAGTTGTGATGGAGTCCGCATTTCGAATATTACTAGGGAGGTCATTCCAGAGTGCTGCTGCGGCACACTGGAATGTACGCTCGCCAAATCTAAGAATCCACCAAGTTGAACATAAGAAAAGGATTTGATGGCCACCATCTTATTTCAAAACAAAGCTAATCTTACAGTCACACAGCCTGCTGCAGCAAAAAGGACGCTCAGATGCCTGGAAATTTCCATCAAAAATGTAGAAGGACATATTTGGGTACAGTAGCCCTATTTAGAACAGCCATTATACAGGAAATACCAATTACCTGTAAATAACCATAAAATTATTGCCTGGGAAAAACTACCGAATTTCAAAGCATCTGAGGGATTGTTATTCTTGTTTCTGTACTTGGCAAGTATCTCAGAACATTTTCGGCTTTTGTGAGGTCAATAATTGATACAATCAAACATACATGGCATTTTGCAATAAATAGTCTTCAACCTTACCTCATGACCTGACAACAAAATTCTTGTGCCCTGCCACATTGGATCTGTTGACAACTTGTTCACAATAAAATACTTGAGTTGTTCCTGAAGGTTGACCATGAATGGAGTTCCTGGAGTAATACAGTTGGAATCGAATCTCTCCTCTGACGGTAACACCTCACCCTTCTGTTCTGCTCGTTTGATCAGCTCTTCTGCTTCCCGAGCAGATCTGCATAATTAGACAGTAAAAAGATCAGAAGTGCATGGCTTTTCATTACTGTAGCCAAGGTAAGTAGCTAAAATGACCCAGAAACCGCTTACTCTGAGCTGATTATAGGTGACATGTGGCTACCATGGGCAATCCCCGCAAAAAAATGCACTGGTCCATTGAGACCGCCATTTATCATGTGACATCACGAAATGGTCTGACATGGTTGCTGGAGGGTCGTTTTTGAAAGTGCCAGACCATCGAAGTCGTTTTTGGATTTTACATCGTATTACTTCAGCTTTTGCATCTCTTTTTGGCACCACTGACTTTTGCTCCTTGAACAGCTAATTCAAATCCCAAATGTATTTTATGTGGCAATATTTCAGCACAGAAATTTGGTCAATTGTGATTTCACACTGCCACATTGTATTGGACAGTTAATGTAATTACAAAGGAGCAGGTATACTTCACTCAGATATCTAGTTGGTAAAACAGCCAGCCTCATCTTCAACAAGCTAAACTGAGAGGTAAGGTAAATGACTTAGATTGTTTATATGTGATCCGTCACAGCAAAACCAGGCGCATGTCGCTCTGAGCTTGGCAGGTTGAGACGGACTGTTTGTTCATTTCTCTATTGTCTGCCTTTTGTGAAATATGAGCACATCAATTTCTCCCATTATCTTCTGGTGTCATTTAGGCTCATCTTCTGTGCGACATGCGCCTGGTTTTGGTGTGACGAGTCACATATTGCTATTACTTCATTTTACCACTAATTTCACGTCATGCCATCGTCTCTGACGAAATTGCACTGGAATGACTAGTAGTCATTTGCTGCAGTGCAGATACAGAGCAACCTTTCTCAGAGGTGACATGAGATTGGACCTCAGGAGCAAATATGTAATTGTGGATAATGGGCAATCGCAAGGAGTTCTGCCCCATGAACATAGAATTGTTTTTAACCTAGGATACATGATACATGAACTCCAGGCATTTCAACTTTCTACTAGAACTGGCACAAGACACTTTCTTGACATTTGAATAGCACTAAACACACCTGAATCGCCGCCCTCTCTGCTGGTTCATCTTTGCCCTTGGCGCTACACCATCTATAGCCATGAAGAACACTTTCTTAGGTTTGATCATGCGGAACAGCACCTACAATAGAAATAACATTCTTTTCCGAATTATGTTTGTATGTTTGTTTAGTAATTGAAGTACATTAGAACCTCTCTATTAAGGACACCCTTGGGACTGGGAAGTGCTGTCCTTAATAGAGAGGTGTCCTGATTGGAGAGGTCAAACTGAATGGAAACAACCAATTAGGGATCAAAACTAGTGTCCTTAATAGAGAGGTTGTCCTTAATAGAGAGGTGTCCGGTAAGGGAGGTTCCACTGTATTTGAAGCCAAAATTTGTCAACAGAATTCGTTTGCATGTAGAACTTTCGACTCAACACTGTTAGAGTACAACTTTACAATACTCTTAGTTTATAATCCAGTCTCTCAAATCAACTGTAAAGTGACTGATAATAAATCAATAAAAATCATTATCATCAATAACCTCCTGATCTTTGTGGCTCTTTATACCTCTCATGAATAACAGTGACACTTTATACGAACTGCCTCAAATGCCTCATCATCAATGAGATGCCTCACCACACTCACCTCAAGATAATGGAAAATATCTTCAAATATCTTCTGCTCTGTGATCCTAAAATGTGGATTGTCATCTTCTGGATGCGAACACATATGGACTACGCCATTCATGTCCAAGTAGAGATTGTCAAAATCAGGAATCTGCCAAAGATGAATAAACATACATTCACATAAGAAGAGAAGTAAAATGAGATAGGAAAAATTTAGGAGTTATCAAGGAATTGTATAAACTTCTGTCTCCCAATCAAGTGTACACTGGCAGATCATGTGACATGTCATAAGGCCCCATAAAATAGCAAGAAGACGTTGCATTGCGCAAGAAACCTGTCAAAATGCCATTCGTGTTCATTCCATTACCTGTTGCTGTTCAGAAAAAAATTAAAATCAAAATTAAACTAGACTGAGAAATTTGCTTACCAGCAAATTTGATGGGCCCCAGTATTGTGGAGGAAGCAGTGGTACCTGATGATGGTATCCATATGCGTAGAGAGGGAGGGGGTTATGGCGAGAGCTGAGAAATTACTATGTCCGGAAATAGATCAACCGACAATCGAAAGTATATAATTTTTACGAAGGTTTCTCACCCAGGCAAAAAAGATTCCTTCACTTTTTTTCATTTTTAGCTCACCTCTTAGCAGAGGTGAGCTTATCCCATACCGTGGCGTCTGTCGTCCGTCGTCGTCGTCGTCGTCGTCCGTTAGCAGGGCACGTTTCGTAACTGTTAGAGCTATTGAGTTGAAACTTGGTACACATGTACCCTTATGTAATGACACCTTGGAGACCAAGTTTCGGTCCGATTTGTTTCATAGTTTGGCCACCAGGGGGCCAAACGTTAAAAGTGAAAACATGCAATATCTCCCTTAATAATAGTCGGGAAATTTTGAAAAAAATATGGTAGGTACTTCTAGCAAAGGTGCATCATATATCCTCCGGGTTTTTGATTTGACCTCCTTTTCAAGGTCACAGAGGTCAAATGGTGTAAATTGGCCGTTAGGATGTAACGATGGCACGTTTCTAAACTGCAATGACTATTGATACCAAATTTGGTACACATTTACCCCTTAGTCAGGTGATCTCAGGGACCGAAGTTTGGTCCAATATGATTCACCACTTGACCACCAGGGGGCAAAATCCAAAAACCTTAAAAATGTGATTATTCCTTAACTTCTTGCCCGATTGCCACCAAATTGATATCATGGGTACATCTAACCACCATACAGTATATGTCACACAGGTTTTTAATTTGACCTTCTTGTCAAGGTCACAGAGGTCAAATGGCGTAAATTCGCCGTCAGGCCGTAACTATGGCACGTTTCTTAACTGCAATGACTATTGATCACAAATTAAGTACACATGTACCCCTTGGTCAGGTGATCTTAGGTACCGAAGTTTGGTGCGATCTGATTTGCCGTTTGGCCTCCAGGGAGGGGGCCAAATCCTAAATTCTATAAAATGCCATTAATATTCCTAGTAATGACTTGCCCGATTGGCACCAATTTTATATCATAGGTACATCTAATTCTAACAACCATTCAATGAGTCACCCGGGTCTTCTTTGATTTGACCTACTGTATGTACTGTATGTACTGTAAATTGGCCATTTTGGGGAAATTGTAATTGCTTGGACCTACATCAAACCTAACACTACATGACACAATACCATGCTCTTTATCCATCTTTCCACCACATGAGGTGAGCACAATGGCCCTGGCCATTTCATTATAGTTACTTCGCCGGTTGGTCGGTGTTCTAGCCAACATCTTTCGGTATTAGCCTACGGCTGGCAGACAGCACGATTGATCAAAACCCACCCCGTACCCAATGCAGCCAGTGCCTGGGCCCTGCCCCTGGCAGTGGCCAGAACCTAGAGGTCCGATGTCAATGGGCATGTACTAGGCCTATACTATAGAAATGCACTAACGTTAGAAACCCCAAAACACTACTCCGTTACAAGCGTCAGGCAACCAAACACATTGATATAAGGACTACTAGTATAGGACTACAGGGAGTCTCATACGCCCTAGTGAGTCGATCGGGAACCAATCTATCAGTGGTCTGCCCGTGGCTTCAAATGAGCATGCGTAAACCGAGTAAGCCGAGTTATAAGCCGAGTTAACTGTTTTATAATGCCAACACTCGGATTGAACTCGGGTTTAAGTGATGTCATCGAATCGAACTCGTGTTACGTGACATCACCAGAATCGCTTAGGAGATTTTCAAACAAATCAGAAAATCGGAGCATGAAAACGCTTCAAAGTCATCGAAATGATCCAAATTTTGAAAAGTCTTTTGCGACGTACACTAGATGGGATTATGTTTGGTGGTATGTTTGGGGTGATAGATTTTTGGTTTATTTAGCTGTTTTGGAGAACACTCGCAATAATGTTTGTAAAATGTGAACAGAAAGAAAGAAAGAAAGAAACCAGAACATGAGTGATACTGACATCAATATGGTCACCAGTCTGTGAGTCTGTGAGTGCCCATAAAGACATTGTTCCTTTCAAACGTTCCTTGAAACATTTCCTCTTTTCTGAAGCCTTCATGAGCAGTGATGCAGCGCTTTGAGCGATCCTAATGGATCGGATACTGCGCTATACAAGACTCGTTATATATATATATAAAAACCGGCTGTTATAAAACGCGGATTCCGCGGAAAAATCTAACTTGGCTACAGGGTGGCTACCTGAACCGCAGGTGAGAGTTTTTCATATTAGTAGTGTGCATTGTTGTGGGCATGAAGTACTCCTGGTGACAAGGTCTTTGGGAATCCCTGTTATATGGTGCGCTGTATGCGCCGTAAATCACAAGCACCTTGTAGTTTGAAATAAACTTATACTCTAGACGGGCCGCGAAGTAAGTTTTTGTGATTGCTTAAAATAGACTCCAATGTGCAGTCGCATATGGTTGGTTAGGTTCGAGCTGCAAGGAGATTGTCCTAAAACATTTTCGTAGACCAAAATTCAGTTCGTCATCGACTTATATTTGAAGGAGGCATATACCGTAACGTACATCAATCCGGGCATCAATCACACTTGAAAGCAGCCTCGTAATGTGTTCCGTTAGGGAAGGAACCACGGTGGTGTCGAAGATAACATGCAAAGTTTATCAACACCAAGAAAAAAAGAGGGAAGTGTCGATCGGAATGGCATGAATGGCGCTCCAGAGGATTAAAATCTGACCGATGAAATGTGCAGATAACTGGTAGTTCTTGCCTCCGATTTATGATTTCTGTTGTTATTTGTATAATATAATTATCATTAAATATCATGCGCGTATTTACTGGCGGCTTTGTGATTTTTCCGAGGATTTCTGCGGAATCCACGTTTTATAACAGCCGCATAAAAACGCCCTCCCGCATCACTTTCTTTGGAAAAAAGGATGATAAACTAAGAAATTTTTATTGGGCTTAAAAGATAAAGAGGCAATGCCATGTCATGAATGTCAATAGATGAATATCTGCTGACGTCACAGTGAATTTGTTAACATCATGTGCACGTACTCTCGTATCTCTTCATTCAACATGGTTTTCATTAAGAAAAGTTGCGAAAAACCGTCCTCCACTCCAGTTGAGATTTCTCTCGAGAACATTAAAATTATGATTTTACCGATGATGTACTGCTGTTTTTGTGACAAAATCGTATCCCAGTTTTGTTGTAAAATATTATCCAAGTCACGAGATAGGCGGGAAAAACTCCTCGTATCCAAAGTTGACCCCAAAGTGAAACCAAGAACGATCGTGCGACGTTGATATTCTATGTCGCACCATCATGACCATCCCCTCTGTTAAGATACGAATATGCGTGCGCAGCCAACTTTAATGCCTTCAGAATGACATCGTTTTTGTAAACAAAGAAGATATCTTGCAAAGGACAGACTGTAGTGTATCACTGTATCAATGTGTGTGACTATGGGCGGTTATATCCGCAATTAATGGAGGTTGCAATTTTTATATGGACGTTACCAATTTTATAAGGAGGTTGCAAATTTGGGTGGTTAAATTGAAGACGTTAGAATTTATGACATTAACAAATTTAAGACGTTAGTAATTATATCCCACCGGCGTCACTTTGCTGATCATTGATAATACCACGAAATACTCCGTGAATTTCAGCAAGAAAAGTCGAAATATTTTCTGTGGTTTCATTTCCAACACACAAATCAATACTGTCACGCACGACACTTTCTAATTGAAAATTGACAGCATCGTCAATTTCAGATTCATGTTCAATAGCAAATTTTATTTCACCAACGACTCTTTCAATTCTATCACCCAGAACCGAGAATGCATTCATGTTCTCCAAGCATGCAAGAACTACTCCCTTCATTTCCGACACGAGCGCCACCCAACGGCTTTTAAACATACGACTGAACACAACGTCTGTATTAAACCACGTCTGTATAAAACCACATCTGTTTAACAATACGACCCTAATTCACAACCTCCGTAAATCGCCTTGTCTATAATTACTTACGTCTTAAATTTGTTAATGTCATAAATTCTAACGTCTTTAATTTTACCACCCAAATTTGGGTTAAAATTTACAATCCCCGATCGGAAATGACGTAGTTTGATCGCATTTATTTTAAATCCATTGAACGGTGGTGCTTCATTCGTTAGTCAACCGATGACCTTTTTTTGGGCTGTGATCGGGGATTGTAAACTCGTTCCCAAATTTGCAACCTCCTTATAAAATTGGTAACGTCCATATAAAAATTGCAACCTCCATTTATTGCGGATATAACCGACCATAAAATAGTGTGACTGCCTGCATGCTGTGATGAGATGAATGAATGAGTTTCATTATATTTTTACCTGATGCTCTTTGACAACCTCGCTCAAACACGGATACCGCTCGCTGATCCAGCGGTAGAACTTAGGTACACCCATCTTTGAATTTTAGATACTTATGTGAACATTAGCAAACTGAAATTAGTGGTTACACAAATGAAAATAATGAGTTGTTTGTGAGGTAACAATTCGGAAAATTGTGCAAGTTGACCGGAAGTAACGGAAACAATCCGCATAACCGAAATAGTAGTTAACAAACCTTATGAGCAAAAATCTATATATGAAACAAAAACCATCCACAGCATTTTTTTGCGAATTTACTATATGCTTTTATATTAAAGAAAATATTTCTGGTAGTTATTATTATTTTTATTATTTTTCTCGCTACTGCCGTTCTGATTTCTTGGAACCATTACTTCCGGTTTTCTTTGCCATTTTTCAATCAAACTTACCACAATAAATATGGATATTCTGATGAAATTAGTGCCCGATCGGATAAAAAATCTGCCTACACATATGGTAAATAATAAGATACACATGAAATTCTCATAAGAATATATATATTCTATTTCATTTAAGCTGAAAAACCGAACCTTATGGTCATCATGGAAGGATGGTTGCCATTGATTGGCGTTGATTTGTCGTGTTGGCCAGACGTACATGACGATGACGTACGAATGATGACGAGGCTTTTGCTCTGCCATTACTGGCCGCTGCATGCTGTGGCCGTTTCATCGTTGTTTAGTTCAAAATGGACAGTCATTACAAGACGTTGTACGAGGGTAAACGCAATCTGCAATCAAGCCAACGCAAAACTTCATATCGATCATTGACATTGGGCCAGGCTGCTTCACCAAATGTCTGAAGTGAGGGCGAATGTCTCGAGGGGGGGGGGTGTCTTTGTGTGCAGGGCCGGAGAAGTGCAGTGAACATTAATTAACCCCTGATTTCCTCGGGATGCATTGACTGACAAGTCGGCTGGAGCATAACAAAGAAGTGCAGCCTGTTTTCCATATACAGCGTTCGTAGAAGCATGACCTCATTGGAAGGCTGCCTTGGGCTATAGGCTAGCCAATCACATCAATTCAAAGCCCACGATTCTGGGTGCCGCTCTTTGAGTAATATGTATAATTGATGCGTTCTCGCTTGTCGTGATGGGGGCGTGGTTATAGCCTCATTTGGACTATGAAACTGATGATCTCTCAGCCTCAGGCAATTCTGAAAGTTATAATATAATCTCGTTGGAAAATGCCTCAGATTCAGAAGACATCTCAGGCCATCTAACTTTCAATATTTTCTGGGGGATGACCACCAGCCATCCCCCCCCCCTCCTCCCGCTATGCAATGATACGCCGCAGAACTTGCATTCTATAAAAATGTTTTGTACCGTCCGACAACCTCCTCTTCCACTTCCAGTTGGAAATCCTGAAAGTTGGGACCCCCTGAATTTATGTATTGTTTAAATTCAAAATCATGTATACTAGTTTGTACACTTAAGTTATATCAAGAATTCACAAAAACTTTATTTATTCTTGGTTATATTTACTAGCATATACCCATGGAGCGGGCAAAGTTGAAATGTAATATACATTAGTTAAATGGGCACGATGATTGAACTACATTAAATTTCTAACGTTACTGAAGTTTTATTAAAGGTTAAACACGCAATGAACTGCATTTAGGGACTTATTGCTGCTATCTACACGTACATGCAACCCCCAATAGATTGATTGGAGTACGCTATTTTACACAATGCATTGAGACCAGTGACAGCAGGTCCTGTTCCAAATAAGGCCCTCACATATTAGGCATATCACCTACCCACTCCCGTACCCAATGCCACTGTCGGATCAAAGCCAGGTGCATGGAGAGATGCAGAACACAATTCAAACTGACAACATCAGTCAGTAAAGAATAAATCAAAGAGCAAGCGCCGGCCACTGTACATATTTTGTCCATCCTGGCATAACTGTTTCTCGAATAAAACTAAAATAGAATAGGCTAATCATTAATCTCCCTGCTAATACCCTGCACCATGGACCAGGTTGTGTAGCACTACATACGTGCTGGAAGCTAATACTGATGTGGCAGGGAGAATATGCGTGAAGTTTGTGTATGCTTTTGAGAATGAGCGGAGCTCTCCAGTCGACGTGCTCTCTGAAAAGTTGTTATTTATTCTAAAACCACCAAGATATTCGACGTATGACACCCTCAGTAACACTCTTACTTATGATCCACACCTACGAAACCAAAAGTTGCAAGAATTCGATGCATTTTCGAGGCCCAATTTTGAAACAAAAATCGCCTCCTATTTAGCGGCCACAACGCGCATTATAGTATAGATATATGAAAAAGAAAGCTAATAAACTAAAGAATTCAGATGTGCAAAATTTTGGTGGGGTCAACCTCCTGGACATCGATGTCAGATTTCCCATCATCTAGAAGTCCTAAATCATCGTCAGAGTCATCGATTTCGTGAATGATTTGATCCAATCGTCAAAATTCATTGATTGCTTTAGAAAGATGCAAGTGGCGACCTTGCTGCATCGAAACAGAAGGTCCGCCATTCGGGGATTCCCCTTGTGTTTCCCCCAGTGATTCCCTCACACCAAGAAAGAATAGGAACCCGCATGTTTTATTCCATTATTTGATTAGCCCAGTGCTTTTGCTTTAAGATTATATGAATACGATGATGTAGCCGGGGATTCCCAAGTGGGGTATTCCAGCCGTTTTGAAGGGCATCATCGATATGGCGTCTCATAAGTCGTACTTCCACCTATCAAATCCCCGTGTCTTTTGCGCTTACACCTATGAATTGCCGTGTCTAAATAGACCCGTGTGTCAAATCCCCGTGTCTATCAGCCCCATCGAGCTCGATGGGGCTAATCGGGGGCTAATTTAGACCCGTGTTCAACACGGGTTTTTTGATAGGTGGAATCTGAATAGACACGGTAATTGCAAGTTCTACGATCCGGCGACAGATGGCGCGGTGTAGTTGCCTCGGTATTGCGCCCCCTCCAATGGGAAAGAAACACAGGAGAGCACCCTACCTACAGCGCACCTGTCGCCGGGACTATTAACCATTATCTAACACAACTGATAGGTGTAAGTGCGCCGCGGGTTTTTTGACACACGGCGAAGACACGGATCTTGAAAAAACACGGGGTTTTTATGATAGGTGGAACTACAACTATAGCCAGGTGGTACGACTGATCACGCACGAAGAGGCACCATTTCGCCACACTTCAAACTACTACTGTTGGGGGGATTTCTGAATTTATGGAGGTTTCTCGCATGAATTTATTTTCTCGGGCATGTGACCTTCCTCAGCGTCACTCGGGCATTGAAAAACCTGTTTTTGTTTTGTGTTAATTTTTGGCTAGCTCCGTAGGGGAGCCTATCTATCTATCTATGTATCACATCTATATAGCGCCCTTATCAGTCCTATATTGGGCCGTTCAAAGGCGCTTAACAAAAAACAGTCTCTATAAGAAGTGTCCGTCCATCGTCTGTATCCTGTTTCAAAAACAGTGGAACATTTGTTAACCAATAGAACTATGATCTCTTGAAACTTTGTAGTACACAGGACCCCCCCCCCCCATGTCAGGTGGCCCCTGACACCAAATTTTGGTCCAGAAGTGTGATATCTCTCTTATGAAATTTTTATGGTAGGTTCACTACCTTTGTGCCCATGCACCTGGAACAGGCCTTGTGACTTGCATTTCCCTACATTGTTTTTCCAGGACTTCGAAGGACAGAAGAAGGCAGAAAGGTTATTTCAATTCATCATTGTCCTATTTGCTGTAAGTATGCTGTTTTCTCCCATACCTGGGTTGCCCAATTATCTGAGGCTTTTGGTCTAGTCCAACGTTTTGGTGATGGCGCAGCGTTCGCATACATGTACGTGTTTCAAAACCAATCGCAATCACTTCATTGCCAAACTCGTACAATGTATGCATATTTCACCCTTGTTTTATGATCCAAAAGATGACTCGTCCTGAGTTCTTTGGGAGTTCGCCGTTGATAATGCCATGAGACCCAACATCGCCATGTTTAGGTGTGTTGGTTACAAGCAATTATGCTTAAATGGTTCGAAAAATTTGCCACTTTATGGCGAAAGGCATAAAATCCCTTCTGCAGGATATTTTAGCAAATACCACTCTTTTTAGTGGTTGATTCTGGTGAAGAAATCTCAATAGACAGGATAAAATTATATCTGATGATGACAGCCCTTTCTGTTGTTATTTTCCAAGTTAACCCTCATTCGTTTTGAGTCCACAGTTGCATTACCGTATATGTTTGTATTTCAAATTGTTTCATCTTCTTGATGAAATCTGACTACCTTTTTCAGGTGGTTGGCCTAGTGTGGGGTTACATGTGTCAGCAGTTCTCACAGACAGTTTACATTCTTGGTGCTGGATTTCTACTCTCATGTCTGGTACGTATCTTTACTTGATGTCAGTTCGCCTCACCTTTTTGGGTAATGTGGCTTCATCTTCAATAGATGATCTTAATCTTAATTGATCAAAAGATGATCTTAATTTTGATGGGATAAGGCAAACCTTGTTCCTAGTGCTATCAAGTATGTTTTGAGACAATTTTTAAATGAAATCAACCGCATTGTGTCAGGAAGGAGCGGAGAAGATGAGTTTAAGAGTGAGGAAAGGTGCATGGTGCAAAATTGGTTGTTCAGGACTTTTTGGCTTACCTGTGGAGGGCTCTAGGAAAATTCGTCCCCGGAAAACTCGTCCCCTAGGCAAATTCGTCCCCGGAAAATTCGTCCCCGAGGAAAATTCGTCCCCGGATAATTTGTCCCCGAGGATAATTCATCCCTGGAAAATTCGTCCCCGAGGAAAATTTCGTCCCCGGAAAATATGTCCCCTAGGATAGTTCGTCCCTTGGAAATTCGTCCTCAAAGATAATTTGTCCCTGGAAAATTAAACAAAAGTTGAAAGTTTCTGACATTACTTTCTAGTAATATACTTACTACTTTCGACTTTTCTCCTTTATTATATCTCTCTTTACTACCCTACTAGCTAGTTACCTACTCCACTCTTTTCATAGTAGGTAGAGGTAGGCAGGCAAAATAATTTTATTTTTCAAATAAGTATTTTTACTGGTCAGAATGAAAGAAAAGCTCTAAATTCTTCAATAAAATATTTCGCCTGCCTACTTCTACCTACTATAAAAATAGTGGGGTAGGTAACTAGCTAGTATGGTAGTAAAGAGAGATGTTACACTGAATGAGAAAAATCAAAAGTAGTAGTTATTACTACAGTCCATTCGACAAGACTTATGAGTCTTAGGAATTAAAGTCAGAAACTTTCAACTTTGTAAAATTTTCTGGGGACGAATTATCCTCGGGGACAAATTTTCCGGGGACGAATTATCCTCGGGGACGAATTTTCCTTGGGGACGAATTATCCGGGAACGAATTTGCGGGGACGAATTTTCCGGGGACAATTTTCCTGTAACCCCTGTGGAGAGCTCATATTTAATACAGAGGCCTCCACCATCGTCATTGTCTGCCGTTCGTTGTCATTGTTGTCCATTAGCTGAGCACGTTTCGTAACTGCTGGGGCTAGATGGCTGAAACGTACATGTAGCATAATGGCAGCTTTCGGCACTATGCCCAATTCATTTTTTTTTTGCAACTTGACCTACTTTCTGGTCTCCAGTCAGGTATCTTGAAAATTCATTTCTTGCCAACTGGTTGTATTTTGAGGGACGAAATTTTTATATTGAGTGTATGTAAGAATACATGTATATCACATGATATCAGGACAATTGCCCCCCGACAATTGCCCGCTAGAATATGGCCCCCGGACCACTCACCGGGACGCAGGTGCAGTATGACGTGCCAATGCCCTGTTTAGATTTAATCCCGGCGAGAACGCTGTATGGTATTTGCAATTGTAGTTGACAACCTCATGCTCAGCCCCAACACAAATCACCCTTGTTCGGTTGATGGGAGAGCACATTTCTCGCCCGTCATCCGTCAACAATGACAGCACGTTTGCTCGCTGTTGAGTCTAGAAAGTTGAAACTTGGCGTGAGGATGTCTTATGACAACATGACTTGACACACAAAAAATAATCGCCATTTGACCTACTTTGATGGGCTCCAGACGGCCATCTTTGAAAACCTTATTTTGTCAATATCTCATGAACGCTGATAGCTAGAAATGAATTTTTACTGTCAGTGTAAATACTTCTGATGAGACTACATGACATAATATACGGGTTTTTCATTTGACCTACTTTTGATGGTCACAGAATGTCAAACTCTAAAATTTCAGCGAATGTATAGCACGTTTCCTCATAAATTGTCCAAGACTCTTCAAATTTTATATGTAGACACCTATTGGGCATGTCTGTACATATCATATTATCAACAAAAACTCAGGTCAATGTGACCTACTTTTTAGTTGTAAGTAGGTCAGGTCATAAAACTCAATGTCGGTCATATATATCAAGAAACCTTCACTGTGTTATCCTCAAATGTGCATCATTGATTGATTTGATGATAAAGCTTAACATAGTGCTTATAGAATTTTGACCTTGACCTAGTTTCCAAGGTCAGAAGGGTAAAATTCTAAAATTTCACTGAAGGTGGTATGTTTCACTATTTGTTACAGATGCTTAAAACTTTATATATAAACACTTATTGGGCACCTGTACAAGTTAACCCAATTTAGATCAATCGTGACCTAAGTTTGACCTAGTAATCAAGTTTCCAGAGGTCAAACTCTAGAAGTGCCATTGATAGTGCCATATTTTGTCAACTTGTTGCCATTTACAACTGCTCATGCCGTTATGGACTAGGTGTCCTCCTTTGAAATAGTTTTTTTTACCATTTTGAAGCCAGTGGTTTAAGCTAGAGTTACACAACATATTCAGTATCTTATAAGTCTTCATCAAATTGGTTTTAACTTGACCTCATTTTCAAGGTCACAGAGGTCAAACCCTAAAATTTCTCCAAAGATGGCATTTTTCTTCATACCTTTTTACTAGACTCTTCAAATTTGATGAGTAGACACCTATTGAGGCATCTCTACACTTTGTGACCTCCTTTAACCTCTTGTATACTGCGCTGCGTCGACCATGTCTGTACCGGAGCGTTTTTTGTAAATATTTCAGAATTTATGGTATCAATATTTCAAAATACTGTAGTACCTATGTCTTTGGTGATAAACCCCACAAACTATACATTTTGACAGAGCTATTGATTGGTATTGGTTGCAAGTGCATATGAAATCTGTAAATTAGTGATCAATAACCAATATCGATTGATTGGCGTTGTGATTTTTTCAAGGAAGTTCATAAATAACAAAATTGCTAATTATCGCTCTCTCAACAGATGATCAATACCTCACCGGTTACTGATCGCTAATTGATCGAAAACTGATCGATATTGATCAGTGTTGGACAAATTTCTGATCAGAAAATAACCGGTTTCCACCAGATTTGACTTTATAAAGTTCTACATGTCTGTGAACATCACTGACACCTAGAAGTTCAGTTACATCAATTGCTGAGACTAAATTACTGTTTGATCTATTATCGATAAGTGATTGATCACTTATTAATTAGTGATCGATTTGTTATTGATGATGGTTTTGGTCAATTTCTTCTGGCCAATGCCTCCTCCACTCAAAATTTGACCCATGATGAACTCATCTCTCCAGTCTCACAATGCAAAAGAAATCAGCATAAAAATAGATGTATTCAACGCTTTCCAACGCTAATGTCGTTTCATGCATTCACCAAGTGTTGTTCACTTGTTTAAACACTTCCTGGATTTTCCGCCAAACTCTGTTGTGTCACCTCTTGCTACTTTCTCGGTACGATGTTCGTTTATTGTTGCTAAGTGTTGTTTCAGTTGGCTAACTTGGTTTTATCATTGCATTTGCCTTTCAGCTGACGTTGCCTCCATGGCCCATGTACAGAGTGAACCCAATTCAGTGGCAGAAACCTCGCGAGGAGAAGGAGGAGACAGAAGCAACACCAATACCAGAAAAATCAGGCCAGAAAAATAAGAAGAAGAAGTAGGGAACTTCGTAAAGTCACATCCAATGTGTAAAAATGCTTTTATTTGAGGATATATTGGTTTTGAGGAATGGAGTGCCTGGCTTATTTGAACTGTTGTGTTGGGTTTGGGGGTTTATCAGTTCTGTGACCTGTCCTGTACTCCCTTGAATGTGCAGATCGAGTGTCTTAAAATTTCACTTCTTATAGTTGCATTGTACAGTGAGGGCTGTCTAAAAATAGATTTTTCCTCCAGTTTTTGCCAGGTGGATTAAAAACGTGCTGAATGGATTGTTCTTTAAGCTGACGGGTCAAATATACATTCCCGATTAAGACCAACGCCCAGCTCTCGGGAATGTTTGTGATGTGCATTTGTCTCTTCTTTTCTACTGAATTACCCCCAGGGCACGAATCGAAATGGTATTTTGGTAATGCAAAGATAAATTGAATCAACTCTTTGCTAGCCAACATATCACTCTAATTTCTTCGGTTTATCATCAGGAAAATTTATCTCAGGACACTCTCACTTGATGTGCACCCTACAGTTTCTGCAGAGAATGCCTTGATGCTTTTGATTCATGCACTGGGGGTAATGAGTATATTCAGGAGAAGATCCAAATGCACATGAACATTCCCGAGAGCTCGGCTTCAGCCTTACTCGGGAATGTATATATATTTGACCTGTCAGCTTTAAATATCACATATTTTCATGGAAAGAAAACCATGCCAAACTGAGGTCAGTTCTTTTTGAGATAGGCCTGACTGGTGTACGTGTAGGAACTAATTACAATACAAGAGCTGTGAATTATCCAACAATAAAAGTTATTATAAAGTGAAGGAAGCAGAGCGAAATGGTGTGCCTTTTGTGTTCAGGACAGATTCATAGCTGGTCTTTCAACTTCATTAACTACATGATGCGGAAAGAAATATCTAATTGAAAGACTGACAAATTCTAATGTGGATGTTCAGTTTCTCATTCATGTTCAGTGGCATTCCTGTAGGGTGTGCTTATAAGTCAACTCTGCACACATGAACATTCCTTGGGCTAACGGCTGTAAAAAATAGGCTTGTTAATTTTAATCATGTTGAATAACGAATTTGAAAAAAGTTTGTCTGTTTCTTGATGTTGAAAAATAGCAGCAAATGGATTTTATGTGGTAAAGTCCCTGTAAGAAATAGCCAGCGACAGTCCGAATCACAATTGACCTCTTTCAGGGTTCGCGTCAGTGACGCGCAACATACGTGCGAGTTATGCGCCAAGTTGCGAGTCAATGACGCATCGGTGATCTCTCTATGTTTCGTGTAAATTACCCGCGACCTACACTTGACTTACGCATGACCTACGTGCCGGGTAGTGCCAATGACGCAAATTTAGAGATGACAGATGTGATTTGGACGGTATTTATCCACATTGACATCAATTAAATGACATCCTTTTTGAAAGTCACCTCATTAAACCAACAGTAAAACTCAAAGTAAACAGGTTAAGGATGTAATCAACAGAGGGCATGTTCAAGCATGTTCTAAAATGTTGATTTCAAATGCATTGCAATGTAACGGGGTACCATTTTCTTCAACTATATTTTGTGTAATATTTATTTGTATGTTGTCATCAGTTTTTGTGAAAGGGTCGGGGGAACTGGTAATAAAATTTGTGAAGGATATTTTTAGTTTGCTCCTGTCTGTATCCTTTGACGTTTGAGAATGGTCCAAGGCACTTGGTAAATAAAGCCTTCTCAGGAATGTCTGGATTTTTTTATTTTCTATAAAATTGAAATTGTCTTTTATGACATGGACTCTAAGGCCCATAATGGATGTTTATCAGCTGATCAGGCTAGACATGGCTATATCTGTTAATCAGCGTATAATACAGGTTTGTCCACATTTGGATAAACTCCCTCAATGATCACAAGGGCAATGATCAGCGGATTATATGTCCGTGTCTAACTCAATGACTAGACCCTGATTTATGCTATCTGGTTGACGAAGAAGCATGTAATCCTTATACGTAACAAGTTGAACAAAAGACCCATGTGAAGGGGAGTAAGACAGGTGCGCAAAATAATTCTACACTGCCATTTGCCTTCCAAAATGCCTAAGAAACGGGCAAATAACTTGACTCTTGAGCAACCCATGGGTGTCATTGAGTGCGTCAAAGGAAGGAAGAATGTCATAGAAGACAAACGCACGGATACGACAGCAAATTTAAAGAAGCAGGCCGCTTGGGATGCTATTGCTAAGGAGATGGCGGCTACTTTCCCCTAAAGCGCGAAGTCATCGATGAAAGATTTGAAAGATCTGTGGCCATGCATGAAAACAAAAGCCAAGGCTACTGCTCGGGATGTCAAGATTGACACACTCAACGCTTTCCAAGAGAGAAATGACCAACTGATCACCTGTTAAACAAGCCCTTTCAGACGTTCAAAATTTCTTTTGTCAATCTTGTACAGGCGTTGATGTTTAGGTGTATGAATAATCATGGGAGAGACTAATCACCCTTTATGAAAAGCTGTCTAATTTGTGTGCCTGATATCACGTTTAGTCACTGTTTTAGCAAGATGATCGTGTCTAACTGAAAAACATCCTTTATGAATAAGGGTATTAGTCAATTTGTGAACTCCATCATACAGTGTACCAACTCGAGCGTCATAAATCCAGGTCATATTTGACGGCAGTCGATCACACTCAATCGCAGAGCACGAGGCATAAGATCAGAACTTCAATTACCTATTTTTTTTCTATATTTGTTATATGGCCACTTTATATAGAACCTGTAGGACTTGGACGGATAAACTTGGGTGGGGACCGCGAGGAAGGTTGGTGCTGAGAAATGAATATTGCGCGCCGAACTCAAGTTGCATTTCGGTCTCACAGCATATTTGGCAGCTTTCGGCTCACTGTAGGGGAGTCTATACAATACCGCAGTGTCTGTCATGGTCGTAGTCCGCTGTCTGTATCCTGTTTCAAAAACAGTGGCACATTTCTTAACTGATAGAATTATGAACTTGAAACTTTATGCACAGGACCCCCTAGGTCAGGTAACCTACGACACTGAACTTTGGTCCGATCTGATTCTTGACTTGGCCACCAGAGGGCCAAAAGTGGAAACCTAAAAAGTGTGATATCGCTCTTATAAATGACTCGTTTCGATAAAATTTTTATGGAAAGTTCTCCTAGCAAGGATACATAACATACAGGTTTTTGATTTGACCTACTTTTCAAGGTCACAGAGGTCAAACGGCGTAAATTGGCCATTTGAGTGTAACCATGGCATGTTTCTGAACCGCTAAAGCTATGAATGTGAAATTCGGTACACATAACTCCCTACGTCATATAACCTCCGACACCCAATTTTGGTCCAATCTGATTCTCGCCTTGGCCACCAGGGGGCCAAAACTTAAAAAAAGGTAAAAAGTGCAATATCTCGCTTATTAGTGACTTGTTTTCGATGATGTTTTTATGGTAGGTACTCCGAGCAAGGATACATCACATGACGTTTGATTTGACCTACTTTTCAAGGTCACAGAGGTCAATTGGCGTAAATTGGCCATTTGAGTGTAATTATGGCACGTTTCTTAACCAACTATGAACTAGAAATTTGATACACATGATCCCCAATTTCAACAAATAACCTCCGATGCCAAAATTTGTGATCCTCGACTTGGCCACTAAGGGGCAAAACTGAAAAGGTAAAAAGTGCAATATCTTGCTTATCAGTGACATGTTTTCGATAATATTTTTATGGTAGGTGCATGTACTCCAATCAAAGATACATCACGTCGTATAATTTTTTAATATGACCTACTTTTCGAGGTCAGAGGTCACATTACACTGTACATGCAATAATCCTCACAACTTATGCAGATATGGTAAAGTGCAATTTGTGCCCTAAATTAGGCATAGGACTACAAAAACACTGTTTTCTCTATTTATTCAGGTCGGCTACACCGGTACAAACCTATTAACAGATGTGTTAAAGTTATCATCTAGAAATACTTACCATGAATTCCACGTCGAGTGCCATAGAACAGGAATTATTCGCCATTGAACCGGCCTGAGTTTTCAAATTTGTTATTGTCGTCTGCTAGCGCTGTGGTAACCATAGTGGACAGTGACTTGCCGACACTGTCCGAATCCCAACACTGTGTAGCGTCTTTAAAATTTTGAGATTTTACAATGTATAAAAATGTTCAAATCATCTTTTCAATCCCTTCCACACACATGTACACAAAATCAACCTCACATTTGTAAATGCCCTCCCTGGGCCCCATGTTGGGCGCATACTTAAAAAACAGCCCCAGGGGTCCATTGTTGAAGATGGTCAGCTTGTGATGACATCTGCGCTGACATGTCTGAGATTTGTCAACTGTTCAGCTGTACATGCACAGTCCTTCCTGAAAGTAAATGTCCACAGGGTTTTTTTAAATATCACAGAGATGGAAGATAATTGGTTTTCAGCAGAGAATGGTATCTAGTTGGTCATGTATCTGATGTACTTGGACCCAGCTTATCCTGTCTCTTCATTTAATATGTAACAGGCAATTTTAATGTCCAAAAAGTTTGTTTTTTTATTTTATTTTATTTTCGATCCTTTTTCACAATGTATGAGTGAACTATGATGCAACAAAGGTTTTTTTTTGCTTTCATTACTAGAAAATTCCTGCTAAATTCTTTCATTTTGAAGATAAGTTTTAGCTCGCTACAGGTGATTGTTTTTTTCAGGCAGCTGGTGACCTTTGAGAACACCCCTCATAGTCAGCGATGCAGTCAGTCAGGGTCTTTATGGCCAACTCAGCTCATACAGGAAGGATTGGGAGGTCTTAATCAAAGGTCATGGAAGAGATTGAAAAAATAAGATAAAAATCCTAAGCAAAAATGTGCATTTGTCATTACTATCGAATACACTCTATGGAATTGTAAGTGCCAAAAAATGATGGTCATAAAGCACAGTTCAGGAGCTCATTTGAATTTTTGTAAAGGCACATGAAATAAAAAAAGTGATCTTTGGACCTTTTTTGGAATGTTTGTTACATAATGAAGGGATGGCATTAGGTGCCTCCAAATGTAACAGACATATGACCAACTGAATATACCATACTCTGCTGAAAACCACATTCAAATATCTTATTTTATCTCTGTGATATTTTTAAAAAATGGTGGACATTTACTTTATTGAAGAACTGTACCTCAAGCAAAAGAAAGTAATGGATTCATTGATTTCAGTAGCATTTTTTTATTATCATGCTTCACAACAAGGAATACAACTTCGCCTGTCAAATTCCACAATCTTGAATAAATAAAAATAGTCGTGAAAAAATGATACCAGATCATCTCTTGGTAACCGGGTGTTGCTTTGCATGCCCAGGACAGCACTAAAGATTCATTCTGGTATTTGAGCGGCTACATGGAAACAATCATCAGTTCCTTGCTACATTCCATGATAGTGACCATGATTATTATCGCAGTTATTCGAGCACCTTGGGTATAAACATATAAACAAAATTAATCACATTCTTTGCATGCGTAACTTATGCCGTGGTCACACTGGGGTTTTAACACGAATTGAATTCGAATTAAAACGTTGATACGTATTGGGGCGTTACACTCAATTCGGTTCATACCGATCTCAATCCGCTTTAACCAACACGGTTCTTAAACCGAATTGAATGCGAATCAGCTAATCCGAATCACGAAACCGTATTGAGATTTCAAGTGTGACGCGCTTGATACGAATTAAGAATTTCGATCGCACTGCGCATGCGCCCGGCGCACTTCCTCTTCCGTTAATTCTCCGCGCCAAACTTCTATCAATTCAGTCATTGTCGTGTCAAAATGAACATGATGAAGTTTTGTCTCTGGTTATTCTGGCGTTGTTCAAAGCGTCTGCGGCGAACCCTGCCCAAATGATGCAACCTTCGCATCCTACGATGTTGCCTCTGTGCGGTGAACTGCAAATGCATCAACAAAATTCTCACGAATTGAAGACAAAAACGATTATAATACGCGATCCCTGTTTTCAGAGACAAGACCACAATTGATTTTTTAAGCCTTTTAGCAGTTAAATTGTCAATGTTTAACCGCGACACATCAAATACTGCGTGGGGTTGTGAATCTGAAATTTTGATATGACATTCCGGACAGTCGGGCAAGTAAATGGTGAAAAATAAACTGGTAGTTGACCACGGAAATTTTTTTTATAATCGACAAATTAGACAGACATTGATATTTCCACTCTTTTCAGCCAACTGGCAGAAAAATCTCAAAACACGCCCCCTATTACCAAATTAGCAAAATTTGAAATTAATTTTTTCATCAAATAATTTCTTTATTATGTATACTTGCCACAACAAATATTTTTTCAATACCTCTCCAAATATGTACTTGAGAGTTAAAAACATGCAATCGTCTAATTGATAGGCCTCGACCATCTTCGAAAGCATGGAAAGTGACCTTTGACCGCGGGAACTAGTGCTCCGAACTAGTTAACTGATGTATTTATAGATGGCGCGTCGTTAGTACGCATTGAGTGTGGCGCGTTTTAAACCGATTTGAATGCGTATTCGGGCCAGTGTGACGCGACCGTTCTGAAACTGGATTAACCAATTTGTATTCCGGAGAGCGCTCTACGGAATTCGGTTTCAATTCGCATCCAGTGTGAACACACCATTACATATGTGAATAGTTATGGTACATACAGACACTTTGACAACCAAATCATTGACTTCTCTTCATGCAGTCCTAATGAGTTATCAACACCGACTAGTGTTTGTAATTACACAATATTCTGTAGAGGTAGTACCGAAAAATGGCAAATGGCGAGTAGTGTTAATTTGTTCAAAAAACACCTTAGTGTACATTATTTTTCTCTGAACTTTCTCGAACAATCGTAGAAGTATATGTATATTATGTGAGTTTCAAAATGATTTGAGAAACCTGATCTCGGGATGATTCAATATGGATTCCTCCACCACGCCGCCGGTGGGGGACCCGGTTACTACTGGCAGTTCTACTATGACTGGATTGAAACCAAATGGTTTGTAACCTTAAAGGGACTCTGTAGACTGCTGCTAATTAGGCAAGATAAAGTTTTACAAAGTCGCCAGAAAGGGTTTCTCGCATATCCCATTATGTCGAAATTATTCACGCTTGTACAAGGAATATATTTGTGCTGAATCCAACATGACCCAGAGCCCGGTGTACATTAGTCACATGAAGATGGCCAATTTAACCCCCCCTGCTTCTGCCTATAGTCCCCCCCCCCAAGTATGTGGCTTGTTTTGATCACATCAGTCACATTAGCTGCACAGATAACACGGCGAGGTACTGATGTTTTCTTCGGTGGCTCTAGGCCTACTATTGCAGACGCGTGAAATGCACAGCAGATTTTGATAAACCTTACAACCCAAAAAGTCAAAGATTCGAACCCAAGACCACTACACTAGCTCACCATTGAAGCCAAGAAATCAAAGATTCAAACCCACGACCACTGCACTACCCCACCATTGATAACAGGTTATTGTTATCATGTTCATCATTCATGTTATCATTTCACAATATCCTCCAGTATTCTCCATTTGTCATCCGCCATTCACCATTTAGTGCAACCTTTCAGTACTACCCATTCTGTAGTAAGTTGTCCAAAATGGTCCTTGCAGTGCTGAGGTTTTTTCGGGCTCGTCTGGTCCACTTTGTCCACTTTGTGCACTTGCTAAACTTGGTTACTGGCTACTGCCGAGTCTTCAACATTTCTCTTGACAGGCTGGCTGCTTTTCCCCACTGAAAAGGACAGATTTAATCTCATCAATTTGAATTTCCATTGAAATGTCAACACTGATTTACTTGTTGGCATTCAAGGAGAGGTTGTGGTATGAAATTCCTGATCCTGACCGAAACTTCCAGTGGGGGTTACTGCCTGGGTATCTGAGTAACAACAGAGGGTGATTTTTGGATGATCGTGGTTTGGGGTTACTGCCTGGGTATCTGAGTAACAACAGAGGGTGATTTTTGGATGATCATGGTTTGGGGTACTGCCTGGGTAACTGAGTAACAACAGAGGGTGATTTTTGGAGGATCGTGGTTTCGGGTTACTGCCTGGGTATCTGAGTAACAACAGAGGGTGATTTTTGGATGATCGTGGTTTGGGGTTACTGCCTGGGTATCTGAGTAACAACAGAGGGTGATTTTTGGATGATCGTGGTTTGGGGTTACTGCCTGGGTAACTGAGTAACAACAGAGGGTGATTTTTGGATGATCGTGGTTTGGGGTTACTGCCTGGGTATCTGAGTAACAACAGAGGGTGATTTTTGGATGATCGTGGTTTGGGGTTACTGCCTGGTTATCTGAGTAACAACAGAGGGTGATTTTTGGATGATCGTGGTTTGGGGTTACTGCCTGGGTAACTGAGTAACAACAGAAGGTGATTTTTGGATGATCGTGGTTTGGGGTTACTGCCTGGGTATCTGAGTAACAACAGAGGGTGATTTTTGGATGATCGTGGTTTGGGGTTACTGCCTGGTTATCTGAGTACCAACAGAGGGTGATTTTTGAATGATCGTGGTTTGGGGATCATCCTGACTTTCATGGTTTTATAAGTGAATCTCTTGGGGGAAGAAATTTGCTCTGAAATCGCACTACAATCCTCTTAAAAATGACCTTGTCAATTTATTTTTTAAAGTCCACAAATCCTCACAATCCTGATGTTCGAGCGCTTCAAATTTACTACAGATATCTCATTTGACTTAAAGTGCCAAACTTCAGATGTTACTTCTTAAAATTCATCAAACTGTCAGTAGCTGGTTTCTGAATCAATCTGAAATTGAGTTAGCCGCGGACTGACAGTGATCCCAGTTTGCCTGGAGGCTGGGGCAATGACGTCACATGTCAAATTGATGGGCTGATCTGAGTATCTGAAAACGCTGGAAAGGGAATCTCTGAGAGAGAAAAACCCTCCGGGACTGACAAGTTTTAAAAAGCAAAGCTAACATATTAATCTATGTTTGATATGATAATGACAGTGAGTGTCACGCACAAAGATGTTGAAGGTGCAGTTTTTGAGTTCATATGACAATTGTAATGATAATAATTCTTAAAAAACGTGGTACTTGTCATCGGAGCAAGTCTGTAAGTGCGACTAAAAAAATAATCATGATGAACCCAGACCATGCGATTGTAATGCCTCAGGAACAGTATCTGAAGCATTTGTCAGGTTCGATATTTTTGAAGCGAATGACACAGGAGTCTTACCAGATGGAATATTTGAATTCCTTCAACAAGTACTATCTGTCATTGTATAACACACGGCGCAAAATTTACTTGGTAGATTCCTTCGTGTCAGTTCACGTTTAAGTGCACCTGACCTGTTGCGTACAGCACTGTTGGTTGTGAAATGCAAAATTAGGAGAAAACAACACAACAACTTCTGCTTCCCAATATAACCGACCACACCATCCACACGCCCTAACCTGTCACACGTGCCACCACCAGTCATTTTGGGTGAATCCCTTTGACAAGAGTACATACAGACAAACTCAATTAAACCTATACAGGGTGGTTCAGAAAAAACGCAACTGGATACTTTCAGTACCAAGGGGTTAAAACCATTCATACCAGTGAATGGGGAATCTTTCTAGAAGAAGAATGATACCAAGTTCGACCGATTTTGTTCAGTAGTTTTTGTTGTAGAGACGTTTTTGTGAAGCAAGGTTGGAGTCCTTTGGCCAGGTTCCATGCAGAAAAACAGAACGCTTCTCGTTGTAGGTTATAGACATCTCGGTGGTGTTCTGAGGTCTGGCCATGCTAACACGACCTTTACTCAGTTACAAATGGTCACTAGGAATTTTATTGACAATATCTCATATCAGTATTATACCTTACATTTAATCAACCTACTCACTATTAAGTTCAATTTTACCGGCACAGTTCGATTTTTCCTATGCGTGAATTATGCCTGTCTGTGCTTCACAAAATAGGCTCTAAAACAAAAACTACTGAACCAAATCGGGCGATCTTGGTATGTCCCGGGTTCCACTTCTCATGGTGCAACTCTATAGTCTGGTGAGTTAAAAACCATTAAAATATATTAAAATAGATTTAATAGCATTGTTACATTATCACAATTGTTATGTCAGTCAATGTTAATTTTGATGAATTTAGACAGGAACTTGGGAGTCGGGAATTTGAGCTGCTCTACTGTACTCTCAGCTAAGTGTTTGTTTGTGCTGAATGATCTAGGTTTAGGAAGCAGTCGTTCAGGTTGTATATACTCTGTTTCCTCACGTATACCGTCTTCCTATACCGCTCCGCCTCGGTCACGCCATGAATAAAGCCCAAACACGGTTGTCTGGTAATACAATCCATTCAATTAATTTAAAATCCCATCGACTAATGGTAGTGGACTGCAAGTAGTGGGTGTCTCTGGTCATAGGTCTGTGCCATGACCTGAGCCAATCAGTCCAATCCACTAGGCCTAATCTTTGTATTAGGTATGCAAGGTATTCATCCCTTCGGGCCTCTTAAATATGGCGCCCAAAGACGGTACACGTGAGGAGAGTATGTACTTTTTTCACAGAGGGGGGGGGAGAGGAGATCACTGGGGTCAATTTGATGTTCCTTCCTCTTGATGTTAGTTAAGAAAGACAGGATAGCTAGCCTTCACATTTAAAAAGGTCTCTGTTGATTACAAATATATTTCCTTTTTTTTTTAAGTTACAGAGTCCAGCTCAAAACTTAAGATTTTCCTAAAACATGAGGGTTCCGAGCCCTTTGCCCTGTGGATGCTAGTCATTATTGTTATTACATACTGTAAACCGCTGAACATTTGCAGGCATTATATTCTCATGCATTTCACAAAGGTTCATGTTAATTCGCAAGATAGGTTGTGAAGACGTTTTATTTGATTGGAAGAACCAAAGAAAATTTTCGTAATCCGCCAAAAGAAAAATAGCGAAAATTAAGAGGTGTGAAAATTTGGTGCTTTACAGTACAACAAGTGCACACTTTTAGTTAGCATTACAGATATATCACACTGAAGTTGAAACTACCTTGTCTTTTAATCATAACCTTTAGCCTTGAAGCTTGAATATGTCACAGTTTCTTCTCTTTTAATCGACCCTCCTTCCTTAAATACTAGACATAAGAAGTGGAAAATCATAAAAAATGGAGAGAGATGTGTGGCGTAGTATGGCTGCTTTATGATGTAATGGTAAACTAGCATCAGACTTTACCGTGAAGAATGTGACAACCCTACGAGACGACTTAACATGTAGGCCTATCCAATAAAGCCATTTGTTAATGGCAATATAGCAAGTTGTTGTTCTCATCAAAACATGTGTTATTCAATGTGCCTTTAAAGAATTTTACTACTATACTTACTTTTTTCTTTCAAACCTTTTCCATAATTTCTATAGACTAGTATCATGAGGATGACAACAGCAATGCGTATTATCAGGGCTATTGCGGCACATGTGTAGGTGACTGCTGTGAGAGCTTGACTTTCATGGGGAGTTTGTGTCGGCGATTGCTCTGGTGGAGGAAGGACTTCCTGAAATGAACCAATACAACTGTCATGTCATAATGTGATATAAACGACCAGCAAAGCAATATTGGCCTTGATCGGGTTAGGGCAAGGTTATTATCTAGTATATCGAGGAAACCTTGGACTTGGTTATGAACCTTTATGCTGCTTCAAAAACATGTCCATGTAATATCCACCCCACACTATAACAGACCATGCAGATACTTGACTAGCCGGTTACGATTCATCGATCCAATCCCTACGATTACCACCTTCCAATTTATTGCTGAACTAGCCAATCCAGACAGAATTCGCACTTGAAGACATGCCTCCATTCATGAATGAGGCTATGCAGTATTATAATAGTGGATTGGGGCATGGCCAACTGACTGGTCGTTTAAAACCGAAAATAAAGTATCTATGTTACACCTCAGTTGTAATGCAGTGCATACATACATGTCACGTTTTATTTGGCTGTTGCGATTGTGTCGCAACTATAACAGGACTGATCGCCATCTTTGATAAATTTGTATATATGTCGAGTTGATTAACAGATCAATGTACGGTAACAGCTTGGGTTAGTACAAAATATTACAATCAAAATCACACTCCAGTTTGGTATCAATTTGACAGTGTCCTCATAGTTTTTGACGATTTTAACCGCACAGATTCTGTGTCCTTCATTTGGCAAAAATGTCACAATCAGTCCTGAAAAGTACAAAGTTAAAAAGTACCGGTACTCAGATAATTGATTCTAGCATGTTTTTCTTAATAAGTTTTTGTGGGTGTTGTGTCTGCAACTGTGTGTGAAATTATATTTTCTTGTTGCTGTTTGTGCCTTTACTGCAGTGAAAGGCCATACATCACTTTCGCACACCACCATAATTGTGACACATACCTGCACTATTTTATAGATGACATATGCTGGTTCCATCCACCCTGTCAACCAGAATATCCACGTTGCTATTTTGTTTTCAAATCTCATCTAAAGACAAAGAGAACAGAAATGCAAGGAATTTTGTTCTGATCGCTACGAGCATATCAAGGTGCATTCTGAGGAAATCAGGGGTTAATGATTGCTTCTCCGGCCCTGCCCACAAACCCATAATTTCAAGCATTCATTTGTTTGTGTACAGGGCCGGAGAAGTGAACATTAACCCCTGATTTCCTCAGGATGACCAGGGTGTTAACGCTCTAAGGATGTGATTGCCCGATTTTACAGCTTTTATGGTTGATACCAACCCAAAAAATATCTGCAGGCAGGGAGACTAAATGCTAATGGGTCCTGTGTGACCAGCTATCATTGTGATAATTAAGAGCTTGGCTTATGATGAACTTTTGCAGCTGTTGCCTGCGACGTAGCCAACATGACATTTGATTGCGATTTAACCAACTGGCGGCTGCTTATGTTGTTGAGGCTTTATCGCATGTACCTGCCTACTGATTTGCCCACACATTACCCATATACGACCCATCAATTTTGCAGGCTGGGGAGGGGCCTTTGGAAGAATTGGGACATGAGATAACAAAAGGACACAACTCTGCATTTTAA
The DNA here is from genome assembly GCF_910592395.1 of Lineus longissimus. Taxonomy (NCBI): domain Eukaryota; kingdom Metazoa; phylum Nemertea; class Pilidiophora; order Heteronemertea; family Lineidae; genus Lineus; species Lineus longissimus. The sequence goes on along the minus strand of NC_088319.1, from coordinate 6,495,931 downwards.
AATCCAGCTTTTATCTATTTCATAGGTAATCTGGATCGATAATCTAAAGCTTTGAGCTGTTGCAACACCTATTTTGAAGTTCAATAGAAGATGCACCATAGAATATCATACTTACACACCAGAATCCTAATATCAACCAGAGGACAGTGACTGGAATACCCACAGCAAGAGTGATAGTCTCCAGTTGTCCAATGATGCGACCATTTCGTAAGACTAAAACTATCATACTCATCTGAAATGAAAATTTCCTTGAAAAAATTAGTCACTTTGTGTCATGGTAAAATTGGGTTATGGTAAAGCATGACAGTGCCAATGCATTTCACAATGGTGTACTGTTACGATGGCCTGAGTGGTGTAATGATCACCAACACAATGATGTATTATTACTTTAACTGGGTGGTGTTATGACTTCCCACTGTACACAGTCATGGACTGTTACTTTAACTGCCATGGGTGGTGTTACGACTTCCCACTGTACACAGTCATGGACTGTTACTTTAACTGCCATGGGTGGTGTTACGACTTCCCACTGTACACAGTCATGGACTGTTACTTTAACTGCCATGGGTGGTGTTACGACTTCCCACTGTACACAGTCATGGACTGTTACTTTAACTGGGTGGTGTTACGACTTCCCACTGTACACAGTGATGGACTGTTACTTGAACTGGGTGGTGTTACGACTTCCCACTGTACACAGTCATGGACTGATACTTTAACTGGGTGGTGTTACGACTTCCCACTATACACAGTAATGGACTGTTACTTTAACTGGGTGGTGTTACGACTTCCCACTGTACACAGTCATGGACTGTTACTTTAACTGGGTGGTGTTACGACTTCCCACTGTACACAGTCATGGACTGTTACTTTAACTGGGTGGTGTTACGACTTCCCACTGTACACAGTGATGGACTGTTACTTGAACTGGGTGGTGTTACGACTTCCCACTGTACACAGTCATGGACTGTTTTATTGGCCTTGGATTACACAATGTAGCTGTCCACAGGACATGCAAGCCACTAGCTGGGCATGCAATGGATACTGTCACAAGTAGAAATATTTTCTGGAATACTTGCCGCAATTTGAAAATCCAGCTTGATGATGCTTGAGGTGAAGAACATAATTTTACAGCAGGACTGTAATTCCGCACTTGCACCAACCGTACGGAATATCAAGTTTCCTGATTCATTATAGTCCCTTGTGATGATGCAGCCAACGATGACCAGGAATGGAGCAAAGACAATCGCAAAGATGAATCGGATCTGAAAGTTAGGTAAAGAAAACACATCATTTCTCTCCGGGGATACAGTGATCCCCCTCCCAAACGGCATAGCAGTCCACATTTATGAAGAAAGGTATTCTGGAAAAAATGTGCCTAAGTATATAATGATACTCAACAAATTGGGACTATTAACTTTTTATTGCTAATACCTTTCATGAGATACAGACCTGATTCTGTGCTTTCTTTGCTTGTGTTTTAATTTGTTGGATTTGTATTGCTTACCTACATGTTTCACTTAAAATTACATCGGAGTCACCCAAAATAATTTTATATTGCTTTTTGTAAAGAAAAATTGGCTTCCAAGAAAATGCATATTTAAGGGGAAACTAAAGTGACTTTGCCACAAGAATCTACGGGTGCTGCATTTCAGGACCTTCGGCTTGACCTATCCCAAAATAAGGTAGAGGAAAAAAACGCGGCCAAAGATTCCTTTGACATCTTTAGAGCGGGCCTTTGCTCCAGCGAGTTCGTTCTATCAACGTTATTTTACACCCCATGAGTCCACATCATTTTCGTTTAAACAGTTAACCTGTATATACTTGGTTATGTCTTACAAGTTTGACTGTGTCATGCCATCCTTCTGTGTCGGCAAAGTTGACTATGACGTACACCACCACGATGGTGGTGGCAATGACGAAGATGGCTAATTCATACGGTCTCTCTCTGAAGATGCCATCGAAGATATAATAGAAGCAAACAGCTGTAAAAAATAATACAAAATATATGGCAAAGTTAGGCCAGTACTTCAAATAGAGTTGATTCCTCCCAGTAAGAACACACCGTGTTGATATTGATGCGGCTACTGTTGATTTGGCATCGGTCCATATGTGGCGTTCCAATTCTTCCGCAGGGAACACTGTCAAACCTTCCAGAAGTCGGGACAGTCACTCAATGATACAATGACTGTTCAAGCCAAGATTTTTGTCTAATTGCCAGGAATAAATGTAACGAAAGAGGCTGGGACACGCTTTTTAATTTCAAAACCAGCCCGTTTTTTTTTTCGTTTAATTGAAGTTCTGAGTTCATTCATTCGTCATTCGTTATTCGTCAATTGCCAATTGTCGTTTTTATGTGTACAAGGTATCTTTAAAAAAATATATTTTGTCATATTTCTTCTTGATGTTTCAGATACCACTCTGTCTGGATGGATCTACATGTATCACCAGACCACAGTCCGGTACTTACCGGTGTTCACAATGATGAGAATTGCAAACGTGAAATCATCGCCTGTATAACCAATCACCTTGATAACAGTTAGTACGAAGCAGGCTATCAAGCCCAAGACAGAGAATATTACGAAGACGATTTCTAGACACGTCAAGTCATTGAGGCGCCGTGTCTGAAAAGACAGAGGCGAAAATGAAATGTTAATCTAATTTAATTTTTTATTTATAAGATTTATTGAGCACCATATTACAAGAAAACATAAGATAAACAACCGAATAATGAACACAAAAATTAAAACAGACAAAGCAAGGAACACAATGATGGCAATAGCTAGGGGTAATAATGTGAAGCGCTTTGAGCGACTGAAACCAGTTGGATTTAGCGCTATATAAGTCTAATGTTGTGACTGGACAAATTCTATGGATGACACATCTGGGAAAGCACAGGACTTAATCTTACACATTTGAAACAGTCAGTTCAGTAAATATATGCCTTCATAACATAACTGACTAAGACAGCATGAAAAGGGAAGACAAATTGGGTGTTAAGTTGTTATTGGAACATTTTGCCTAAAAAGGAAAGACAAAGAATGGGGTTAGGCTTATTAGCTAGATATGCTGTCGTTTAGGCATCACTTCTGAAAAGGGAAGACTTGGGTGTGGAAGCTGTGTTTTTGTGTGACATCTGTCGGAAAAGTATGACAGGGGATGGGATTACGTGACATGTTGTTCCTAGGGCATCCTTTCTCTATTTGGGATGCAGAGATTGGGATTATTGGACATGTTGTCGTCATTGTGTCATCCTTCCATAAAAAGGAAAGACTACAGAGGATGGAAGAGCTGCACAGGTTGTTAATATGAGGCATCGGATCTGTAAAGGGAAGACTGAGAGTTGGATAACGGGACTTGTTATTTTTGAGTCATCATGTCTGTAGTGAAAAGGAAGCACCATGGAAAGGACTATAGGCCATTCGTTTTGGGCTCTGGAGTGCGAACTAATGATTGGATTTCTTTGCAGATTGTTTTTTACGAAGTGGCTATGTATATGCTGTGTACCCAGGAACAAGTTGGCTGCATGCACAGCAGAGGCAAATTAACATAACCGCGTCATCAATGACGTCAGCTGAAGAAAAAATGGCGGTGGCGGTGGAAGAACTCCCCGCTTCCCTTCAAGTTGGGGCCAAATTCTCATCCTTTCCCGCCTTCCAAACAGCTCTCTTTCGGTATCGGGAGCAACACAACGTTTCCTTTGAAATACGGCACTCTAGAACCATCGACAAACAAGAAAGAGTCTTAAAAACTGATGGGAAAATTCCACATCGGAGGCGGGGCTTTATAATGAGCTTTATAATGAATACTAATATAAAACGCTGTGAACATAAAACTACTGTCCCTTGCATACACAGCATGCTGTGTACATATCCTCTTCCTTTTTTTACCTGGGGTTCAAACCAAACGGTTGTTTTTAAATTGTATTATACATGGCAATGAAAGAAATTTTTCTTTGCATATATTTGTGTGTACATTGAAATAGTCCATTGAATGTAGACATTATCATGTGTCGTTATTATTTGTTCGTGCCCATCTTCTCACGTGCCAAGTATGAATGAGAAATGCCCAGAAACAAAATACGGCCTAATCCAGGTATCCCCCAAAATAACCATTATGGGCTATACTGAGTTTTAAAACATTCTGCTCTGACAATCCTAAAATACACTAAACATTCTGTTGGTTTCTATGCTCAGATCAATAAAAACCAAACTTCAAAGAAATCCGACCAAGAGTTCGCGCTCCTTAATATGCATGACAGAAAATGAAATTAAAAGAAATGTTGTCATTATCGTACTAAAAGTATCTAGTCTAAAAAAGGGAAAACGAGGATGGACATGTTGTTATTGAGGTACCTTAGCCAACTATGACAGGATACGATTTTGATACTGGACATGTTCTCATTAAGATGATCTAGCCAGTCAACTTTTTCTCCGTCTAGTTGAATCTCAGCCATTGCATCACCATACCCCAAGTCCATTGGTTTTCGGTAATCACAACTCCCTGGTCTCAAGGAGAGTCACACGATCGGCAATAATTATTGGGGATTCATAACAGATTCTTCTAGGTTGGGGTTCAAAAATGTTGACACAGTCAGCACTTGTGACAAGCGGCGATCATTAGAACTAATGCTTTCTGCACACCATTTACATGCAGGTTTTCAGTAATTCCCTCCGACCGCCAAATACATACTCTTTTCAAAAATTGATTACATGTTTACAAATGTATGGTCGGTCGGTTAGTCGGTGGTAGGCCCAGAATGTAGAGAGGTCACAAGATATTTCCAAGTTTTACAAAAAAAGGCCGCCAGTCGGCCAGGCCATCTTGAATGAAAAAACAGCTATTATCGAACTTGACCTTGATATTCATCGCATACACGTGCACACCAAGTATGAAATGTCTAGGTGAACTCGTTTAGAATATAGAGAGGTCACAAGGCATTACCAAGTTTTACAACACAATGGCGGCCAGTCGGCCATCTTCAATGCGAAATCGGCCATTATTGAACATGACCTTGATATTCACCCCATACACCTGCACACCAAATATGAACTGTCAAGGTGAACTCGTTCAGAATATAGAGAGGTCACAATGCATTATCAAGTTTTACAACAAAATGGCCTCCAGTCGGCCAACTTGAATGCGAAATCAGCCATTATCGAACTTTGCCTTGATATTCACCCCATACATGTGCACACCAAATATGAAATGTCTAGGTGAACTCGTTCAGAATGTAGAGAGGTCACAAGGCAATTCTAAGTTTTACAACAAAAAGGCCGCTAGTCGGCCATCTTGAGTGCGAAATCAGCCATTATCAAACTTGGTCTTGATATTCACCAAATACACATGCACACCAAATATGAAATGTCTAGGTGAACTCGTTCAGAATGTAGAGAGGTTACAAGGCATTTCCAAGTTTTACAACAAAATGGCCACTTGTCGGCCATCTTGAATGCAAAATCAGCCATTATCGAACTTGACCTTGATATTTACACCATACACGTGCACACTAAATATGAAATGTATAGGTGAACTCGTTTAGAATGTAGAGAGGTCACAAGGCATTTGCAAGTTTTTTCCGAATGTGCGGATATAAGAAATGCTGTTACTGACGGTCGACGCGTGATATTTTCAGATTAGTTTTGCAAGTTTTCTCTTTTATCCGATGGATATATTTGAAAAATTATTTTTGTACAATACAGGCACCAGTGCGCTCCAGATGCCTACGATCGCCTATTTAGAAATATTTTGGAAAAAAATTTGCAATATTGTAAGTTGGGGCCTTTTGGGGCATTAATTTGTTTATACGAATTAAACGGAAAAACATATTTTTAGAGAAACGGATCGTTGGCACCTTCACGCACTATGCCTTAATATGTGTACTGTAGCTACATAAAACACCCACTATTTTCCCCAAGAACAAAACCTCGAAGCTGTTTTTGACACAAACACAATTTATTCACAATAACAGGAACAAGCCAGGTAAACATAAACATATTATAAGTGTCAACACCACCAGAGCTCATTGAATGCTAGGAGAAGTTCGCTCCGTCTGTAACTGAAGACACATCCGCCAGTAGAAACACAGTCATGTTCATGTAGAGATGACGTCACGAAAAAGAACAGGATGAGTGCAAGTCCGGTAACGGAAGTGAGTGACAAAGAGAAGTCACGGTTTACGAAGGCCTTGAATGACAAACAGGAAGTACACATCCAACAGGAAGTACATATATCTAACAGGAAGTACGACAACACGTACACGTACACGTAAACGTAAAGTGCCCCTCCTTGCGGCCGCCACAGAGACTTGTTTTAAACAACTTTACGAAATAGCTGTATCACATGTGCACGAGTCTATGTCGGTCTGTGCCAATACATAGTTTGAAATATCCCTCGAGACACACAGCCCGACACACAGTTAGAAAAGCATTCTTGGAAAGAATTAATCACAAACGTCGAACCTTGGAGTAAATTGTCCAAGAAGGAGAAACAGGAGCAAACGTTCTTCTGGTCTCCACACCACAGAGCTCTGCACACGAATGGCCGAGTGTAGAAAACTATGCCAAAAATACTGTGGTTTCACTTTTATAACACAGTGACCTTGACTGGTCTGAAGTATAAATTCTCCCAACTGATCAGTTTTCATAGGCATTACAACATGTGTAATCACATCAGGGCAATGAAATGAATGCCAGCAGAGGTACACATTGACCCATTATTGAATAGTCCTCATAGTGAATCCATTTCAATCAGCATGACCCTTCTTTCTTCATTACTCTGAAACCTTATTACCAAAGGCAAAGGCTATTTTGGAATGCGTTTCATACCGCGGACATGTTTATTTCCACATCTTTTCAACTTTTGCTGATGTCCCCTCATAACCTTATTTGATTGTTTTAAACATGTTAAATGTCCAGTTATTCCAACATTAATCAGTCGTAATACTGGTGGTTTTTATCAACGTGTGCATGAAGCGGAACGTCTTGTGAAGTTAACCTAAAAAAACGTCTGATATGTAGGCTTTATGATTACATAATCAAACAAGAGGCCCAAGGGCCTGGCGCTCAGCTGAAATGGATAAGTGAAGGCAAGGGCCAAGTGTGTGTCGGTACCGTTATTATGAGGCAACGTGAAGCTATAACGTCTAGCACGCAGAGGTGCTGATGCGAAAGACCTTCTTGCTATATCAGTGCATGCTGAAGTACTGAGTTGACGTCACCCTGGTATTATGACGTAAAGTCATTTCTATTGCCGTTGCAGTAGTGGGGTGTGTGATGACGTCAAGGAGTTGTGTGGTGACGTCAAAGAGTGGAGTCCTTGTCTTCATGCAGCGTAGGTGGAACTAATAACATGCACATGGACACAAGGTACATAATTATTACAGTGTATTTTGTGAGGTGGGGCCTGGTGCTTTACAATGGTCAAATGAACCGACTGTTGTCTGGACATTGATGAAGTGGATGCAGCCAAATGTTTGGGACGGTCTTTTTTGTATGTGAAGAAAAGAAGATAAAGAGTTGGTTAACAGAATGAACTTTATTGGTGCGGCAGATATTTGATGCCTTTCGGCAGATATTTGAAGCGCCTTGCGGCAGATATTTGTTGCCTTGCGGCAGATATTTGATAACGCTCTCCGGGAATGGGAAGCAGTAAAACGAGTAAGCACACCTTACTCTGAATGTGGGAACAGCAAGTGCTTTCCTGGACTTGAAATGTGCCAACGACTCCTCTTCCAATAACCAACAACAGTTGATCTGTAAAATGAAATGGCCAGGGCCATTGTGCTCACCTCATGTGGAGGAAAGATGGATAAAGAGCATGGTATTGTGTCATGTAGTGTTAGGTTTGATGTAGGTCCAAGCAATTACAATTTCCCCAAAATGACCAATTTACAGTACATTCGACCTCTGTGACCTTGAAAAGTAGGTCAAATCAAAGAAGACCCGGGTGACACATTGAATGGTTGTTAGAATTAGATGTACCTATGATATAAAATTGGTGCCAATCGGGCAAGTAATACTAGGAATAATGGCATTTTGAAGAATTTAGGATTTGCCCCCCTCCCTGGAGGCCAAACGGCAAATCAGATCGCACCAAACTTCGGTACCTGAGACCACCTGACCAAGGGGTACATGTGTACTTAATTTGTGATCAATAGTCGCTGCAGTTAAGAAACGTGCCATAGTTACGGCCTGACGGCCAATTTACGCCATTTGACCTCTGTGACCTTGACAAGAAGGTCAAATTAAAAACCTGTGTGACATATACTGTATGGTGGTTAGATGTACCCTTGATATCAAATTGGTGGCAATCGGGCAAGAAGTTAAGGAATAATCACATTTTTAAGGTTTTTGGATTTTGCCCCCTGGTGGTCAAGTGGTGAATCATATTGGACCAAACTTCGGTCCCTGAGATTACCTGACTAAGGGGTAAATGTGTACCAAATTTGGGATCAATAGTCATTGCAGTTTAGAAACGTGCCATCGTTACATCCTAACGGCCAATTTACACCATTTGACCTCTGTGACCTTGAAAAGGAGGGCAAATCAAAAACCCGGAGGATATATGATGCACCTTTGCTAGAAGTACCTACCATATTTTTTTCAAAATTTCCCGACTACTATTAAGGGAGATATTGCATATTTTCACTTTTAACGTTTGGCCCCCTGGTGGCCAAACCATGAAACGAATCGGACCGAAACTTGGTCTCCAAGGTGTCATTACATAAGGGTACATGTGTACCAAGTTTCAACTCAATAGCTCTAACAGTTACGAAACGTGCCCTGCTAACGGACGACGGACAACGACGACGACGACGACGACGACGACGACGGACGACGGACGCCACGGTATGGGATAAGCTCACCTCTGCTAAGAGGTGAGCTAAAAAGAGAAGAGAAATTAACACTGACTGAATAAAAAAGGGTGACATAGACGGGGAAATGTACACCACCGGATACAGTCTGTGCTTGATCAGGCATCGGTCAGATGATATCCTGAACAAGGCATCTATGGAAGCAAATCCAGAAAGAGACTTAACCTTCGAAGGGCACACTTATTACTCAGTGAAAAGTCAGTCCTGTGGGCTGTTTTCCAATTCAAAATAAAAGTGTAACCTCTTTAAATTAGTCTCACAGACTGAACCATAACATTCAACAGCCAACCGTGCCCACATGATGTGAGCCGAGAGCTGGGCTTAAAGATGAGCGAGTGGTGTACTACATTTTGAAAATTGTCTATCGTCTACGACATGTGACAGAACAGGATCTAGTGGACTTAATGATGAGGTACTATCAAATAAGGTGTCCATCAAATGAATCATGAGGGCCTGTTGAGTTATACTCTAAGCCTGTCCTTTGGGCTAGGCTATGGTTTTTGTCTTTTTTACAGCTACAGTACAGCCATGCACAGCGCAGTGTACAGACAGTACAGGATTGCAAACCAAAAACATGAGCATTGCTGCGTAACGAAACTGCAGTGGGATTCATACTACGATGTCATAATGTGACTTTCAAAATAATTGTAAACAAACGTAAATGGCGAAATTTGTTGCAAAATTGCCATCCACAACAACTCAGGGACCGTAGCCAAAATGGCCGACGGCGAATTCTCCGGTCGCTAGCGCAGTCCATAAACAAGCATCAATTTTACCAACTTTGGGCGCAAGCTTGGTCATCAAAGTTACAGAACTGTTAGAAATACATCCAAACAACATATATATACAGTTAAAAGTGCATAAAAATCCCGTTTCAACCTCCGGGCGCTACCTTTTTTTCTCCGCCAGACGCCGGGCCCTACCGGTCGTTATTTAGTGCGACCGCCACCAGAGTGTTTATCACGATCTTTCGCCGTTTTAATTGCGCGTTTAGGCAGATTAATCAATTATTACATGCATGCATTATATATCACCGAAATGATAATTGCGTAGGCTATTTGAAACTAAGTTCAGATATTATTTTTGATCTTTGAATTGAATTTAGGCGAGTGATTTTTGACACCCGGTCGACATATCAGGACTTGCAAAATTCACGCGAGATCGCTTGCTTCATCGACACGTTTGAAAACCGAATTTCACAAATTCTACAAATATTTATCACATACCATATGTATCACCACAAAGGTAACTCTCTAGACTATTTGAAACCAAGTTCAGATACTTATTTTCACAAAAATTCGAAGCTATGCAAGCGATTTTTCAGTGGTAGAGATCGACGGAAACAAATTTCTCGCTCTAAAATGACATGAGACGAGCACCAACTTTCGCTAATTTGTGCACAAAATTTCCGCAATATTATAAAAAACTATCGATAAATCTGAATTATATAGACTCTTTTCAGTACCTAAACAAATTTCAGGTACATGGTCATGTTGATTAAAAGAGTATCAACCGATTGAACATGAGAAAGTTCACTCATCTTCATTGAAGCAGCGACTACCGCCATTTTTAAATGGTGGCATCTCTTCTATCGATCGGTCAATCAGCGGCACTGCTTGCAAAAAGTTGAGCCACCGCCAAATTTGAAATCGCCAAAATTCAGTCAATGTGCCTGCAGCGCCAACTGACGGTGAAAACTATATCAATTCCATTAAAAGTAAAAAATGAAAAAATATTAAAAAATATTCAGCCACATTTGAAAACAATATTTGCTCTGTGGACCGAGGTAAAAAGGGAAAGAAATCTAAACGCGAAATGACCTCATTCTCTTAATACAGGTCGGATCGCGCTGATTTTTCGTGTTTTGAGTTCACCTTGGGCAACTCCTAATTTAGCACCGTCAACGAAGTGGCTAGGCCTTCCAAATCAGAAATGTCCAATTTTGTCCACAGATGGGTCCCTAGATGGATGGATGGATGGATGGATTGCAGGACGGACACCATTTGAACAGCTATTCTACTAGCTCCGCTGACTTTGTCAGCTGAGCTAAAAATTCAAACAAGATAAAAGCAGGTGCATTGGCACCACATGTTCCTCAGAACTCATCTAACACAGAACACTAAACATGTTGAAAATCGCTGCCTTATCCTTGCTGATCCTGGTGACAGCCATGCATCAAGGTGAAGACGATGAAGCTGATATAGCCGCAAATGGTATGCCCGACAACAATGATGAAGAAAATGCATTTGCAGACCAACGTGTTCCCCGTCGACGCCAGAGTTATTCCATTGCGGAAAAGGTCCGTCGCCTGCTGGACTTCCATGGGTTACATCAACAGGGGAGGGTTCTTGATGCGGCAGAGTATGCACGAAATAATCACATCCCATACCAGACGTTCCGCACTTGGTTGAATAATGAGGAATGGATTATTGAGCAGGACGACCAGAACCGGGGTCAACGCAGAAGAGTGAGAGAGGGCCATGGTGGTTTGTGGCGGACAGTTGAAAACCGCGTCCTAGGACGAGTTCAGAACACGAGAGGAAGAGGATTGCCTGTCTCGCTTGCTGATATCCATGATTATGGCATCGAAGAATTCGATTACTATTGGGCAGAACTCCCTGAAAATGAACGAAATCAACTGGAAGCTTCAAGAGCGGAAAGAGCACATTTCCATGCATCAAATGGGTGGGTTAACAATTTCAAAAAACGCAAAGGATTATCCCATCGAAAACGGACAAAGAACTCGACGACGATACCAGACGATGCTCCGCAACGTGTACAGGAATTCATTGGTCGTGTGCGAAATTCAGTCAGAGAATTCAATGTGCAACAAATGGTTAACATGAATCAGACATTCGTACAGTTAGACTTTCCCCCTCTCTACACTTACAGTGCCAGGGGTGCACGGCAGATCGATGTGAAAACATCTTTGGGCAACCACAAGCTTGGCTGTTCAGTGTCCCTAGCAATCGGTAGCAATGGGGAAAAACTTCCAGCGCATGTGACCTTTCGGGAGCCTGGATTTGTCCGACAAATTAGAGTATTGCATGAAAACAATGAACTACCAGAAAATGCTGTTTTTTCCAGTTCTCGCACTGGTTGGGTGAACAATGAAGTGTTAATAGACTGGCAAGATCGTGTGCTATTTCCAAATGTCGGGGATCTACAGGATGCTATTGGTTCCAAAATGTTGATTGTGAACAGATTTCGTGCACACCTAAGTGAAGCATTCAGTATCCCAGTGATTAACCATGGCCTCCTATTAGACTACATCCCAGCAGGCTGCACTTCCCTGGTGCAGCCATTAGATTTAGTAGTCATGAGGCCGTTTAAGACGCTGGTCAGAAAATATTGGAAACAGTGGAAAGTCTTAAACACTGATGATGATGGTGTATCCCAACGGATTTCATTGTTAATTTTTTTGCAGATCATAAGCCGTGCCTGGGATGAGGTAGACCCTCATTCAGCAGAACATGCATTTGCTGTAGCAGGACTCACGGGTGAACAACAAGTTGTAGGCCTAAATGATTTTGTTCAAGTAGAGGGAGAAGAGTCAAATGATGACGATCTAGAGTTTTTTGACGAGCCACCTGCTACGGATGATGAATTTGAATTTGAGTAATTGATTGGTTTTTATTTCTCATTTTTCCGGGAGCAAACGGAGGAATGTTTGACCTTGTAAGTAATTTTTTCAGAAGTACAGTATATGTAATAAAATACAGAACCAAACGAAAATAGAGTTCTACTTGGCCTATGTTCATGTTCGTAGACGGAAAAGTGTCCTATTGCCATATTTCAATGACCTAAAACCAATTTGTCTGGTGTGATAATGATTTAAGAATGAATGAATACCGTGCACGGTCATCTGAATGCCTCAGTTATCCATTATAAGAGGGCCTATGCAATACATGAAAAGAATTACCGCTACAAGTTGGGAGAATTTATACTTCAGATCAGTGAAGGTCGCTATGTTATAAAAGTGAAACAACAGTATGAAACTATGCGCTTACATAAGTAAGTAAATGCATAGGCCTAAAATAAACCGTGTTTGTAAACAAGTCTCACTAGCGTCCACAAAGGCTAGCAGCATACAGGCTGTAACAAAATAAACCATCTTGGGTCGGTTCTAAATGACCCAAAACCGAACAATATGAGAGTTAACCTCTGAAACGGATATGTGGCATCCCTCTTCGAAGCCGAGATTAAAAACTAAACTTCAAAGAAATCCAACCAGTAGTTCTCACTCCAGAGAGCCCCAAACGATTTACGTATGGACTATAAGGGCCGTTTAGACGCTTTCCAAAAAGACCGCATTCCGATCCGATCCGATCGAACCCCATTCCAGACCGGATGTGGTCTCATTTTAATGTATCCGTTTAGACGCTAACAGCAATGAGGACTGATGTGGACTAATTTCTTTTGGTTCCACCAATAATCCGCAGGATGTCGCGGTGGCGACAACGATTTAGCGCCACAATGCGGGTTATAATGGTACTAGGAAAGCTCGTTCTTATGGTAGCTGCTGTCTAGCTTCCGCTGAATGGATTGATCGCTCCAAATATGTATGAGATCGAAAACAACCGTGTCCGTGAGCTTATCCTTCACCATATTGGAATAATGAAAATAAGCCAAGAGAAAATACTATAAAACTGACAATCAAAACGACATTAATTCCCGCGAAAATACACGTGTTTATAATGAAAGGAAGTATTGCCGAAGTACCATTTCCAATACGCATGCGTGTAGGTAAAAAAATTAGTCCAGATGAGACCGCATTAGACGACCAAATTTGATCCGGATGCATCCGGATGCATCCGGATTAGCCCCGATGGAACCAGCAAAAGAGGTGGACCACTTGAAGACCCGATGGGACCACATGAGACCCGATCGGTTTGCGTTTACACCAGGGAAATTTAGACTGCATTCGGATTCGATCGGATCCCATCGGGCCTTTTTTCTGTCGTCTAAACGGCCCTATAGTATCAGACACAGGGGGACACCCTGAACTAAGAGACAAGAGCCAATACTCTATCTAAGAGCCAAGTGCCGCCAGGAAAGCCACGAGCAAAGGAAAAATATAGGCAATTGAATTTAATTATTATCTTTGGGAGCCCGAGGCCCACCGTTACGCCGTCTGTACAATACGGTGTACATTGTGCACTGTTTTTGACACAGGATTGGACGACGGACGACGGACACAGCGGTGTTGTTGTCAAAAACAGTGGCACGTTTCTTAACCGCTGGGGCTATGAACTTGAAACTTTGTACAAAGGACCCCCCCCCCCCCTCCCAGGTCAGGTCACCTTTGACAATGAATTTCGGTCCGATCTGAATCTTAACTTGGCCACCAGGGGGCCAAAAGTGGAAACCTAAAAAGTGTAATATCTCTCTTATGAGTGACTCGTTTTCGATAAGATTTTTATGGTAGGTTCTCCTAGTAAGGATACATCATATATCGTACACGTTTTTTTATTTCACCTAATTTTCAAGGTCACAGAGGTCAAATGGTGTGAACTGGCCGTTTGTGTGTAACTATGGCACGTTTCTTAACCACTAAAGCTATGCGTACTTAAAAAAAACTTCAAGCGGAGCGTGGGTTACATACATGTTACAAAGAGTGAAACTTGCTTATTTGATGATCGTGGATCCTGACGTTGCAGTGATGCACCTGATTCCCTGTGACCCTATAAGGGCTACGCTGGCGAACCCCGGCCCCTGGAAATTCCAGCCCCCGGATCGTAGGTAAGGGTCCGGAGGAGGGTCCAAAGTTGGTTCCCAACGGGCGACTATGTGGGCAAACGACTCATTCCGTTGCTACACAGAGTTACAGAAACGAGAATAGGAACTAATGGAACATGTACGAGGCAGCAATCTTGTGAGTATTTATTTATGACGGATGACACCGAAAGCCGGTAGAAAGGCGTCACCCTGAAAAGGACGTTGCTAGTCGTAAGAACCTGAAAGTAGCAACATGGAACGTCTATGGGCACTGCTTCAACCAGGAGAGCTGAAGGAGCTGTATGCTGAAGCTATTTTTGTTCGACTTTTGATGGCATAAAACATCATGTTGCTCTAGTGAAGTAAATGCAATTTTACAGTGATGGATCTTTGAGACAACAGAAAAAGGAATATTGGATTAGATAAGTTTCCACTCAGTGATTATGAACTTAAACGTGGAATACTTTCAGGAATGTTGTAACTGATAAACACACGGTAAAATATAATCGTAAAATGTACTAAAACATGTACTAAACATATAGAATGATGAGCGGTTACTCTACTACCTAAGAGCTGAAACAAAATTTAAGAAGCATCAAACACGTTTAGAAAAATAGTTTTCTGATGGATCAGAAGAAGAACAAACATACTGCAATAAAATGCCGCTCAATCCTTTAAAGACTGAATTCCTCTCAACCTTCTTTTTAGGAGAGTAGTTGAGAACAATGGAGTAGTGATAACCATAGAAGACCAAAGTGGAAGAACCCCATAACTAGGACATGTGTCAATAGAATCCCTACCAACGTTTCATAACAGTCCCTATCATCGTTAACAAAACTTCATAGAAATATCCAAAAGCAAAAAATGTTCTTAAGATACAAAACAAAACCCTGATTACATATTAAAACACCCTCATGATGAAAGGTCAATAAAACTGTCCTCAAGACAAAAATGCACTCAACTTTAAAAATGGATAGAACTTCTTCAATTGCCCTCGAGGTGAAAACTGGATCAAGAAAATATACCTCGAATACACGAAAACTGATCCAGGATGCAGAAAGTACACAAGAAGGTATTTTGTCATGACAGCGATTTTTTCATTGAGGGCTTTTTTGTTTTGAAGACTTTTTGTCTTGATCCACTTTCAAATCTTGAGAACACTTTTATCTTGAGGACTTGTTCTAGTTTGAACTGATTTTTATCTCGAGAGTGTTCTCTTTAAATGTTTAAAGTTGTGGATTTTTTCTATCTTGAGTGCACTTTTAGGCTTGGAGATATTTCTTGGTTTTCGATGTTATACATGTATATGAAGTGTTGGTAGGAATTTTGAAAGGGTAGTTTCGAGTTTATTCTGCTTCAGCATTCCATTGAAACCACCTCACCTTCACACTGCATCTGCAGTTCCTGCTAGTCCTCACCCTGGTAGACGGTAATAAAGGCACTGGAAAAAAGGGTACGGAAAAAAGGCACTAGGTAAAAAAGACACTGGAAGAAAAGGCACTAGGTAAAAAAGGCACATCAAGTATGTTTGGTAGATGTCAATAGCCCCTCCTGTGACAAACTAACTATTGTATTTTGTAGAAATAGGTTATTGGTGAGGGAACCCTGAATCTAATTTGATTAAACTACTGGACCAAATCGGATGATCTTTGTATCATTTTTTATAAGGATTCCCTGCATGCCTATCCAAGCTAGTTTTTCTGGTCGGAGAGTACTGAAGATAGGTTGTTCCGTTTTTTTGGACCACCCAGCATTCTGTTGATGTAGAAAAAAACTACACATTGAAATGCACATAGGCATTTTTATTTTCATTTTTTATCTGTGTAGTAGAGATTTCTCAGAGATTTCCCATACATTTTTTCTGGTGCCAATTTTCCATTGCCTTTTTTTCCAGTGCCTTTTTTATCCAGTGCCTTTTTTCCTGGTGCCTTTTTTTCCAGTGCTATTTTTACCTAGTGCCTTTCTTTCCCAGTGCCTTTTTTCCTAGTGCCTTTTTCACCTAGTGCCTTTTTTTCCAGTGCCTTTTTTACCTAGTGCCTTTTTTTCCGTTCCTTTTTTTCCAGTGCCTTTTTTTCCAGTGCCTTTATTACCTACATTCCCTCACCCTACACCATTACCAGTACAGGGTCAACCTCTGTCAATGAGGCTGGGTTAATTCAACTTGGCCTTATCTCTTTCAGTTAATTCCAGTAGACCTAAACGCCACGTTAACGCCAGCGTTAGTGACAAAACTTGTTTTGAATAACAAGCGGACCCTGTTCTATCCGAGTTGGTCAGCCTTGATCTCGTGCCATCTGATTTACCAGAGAATATCCCACTCTAATCGGCCAATCCTTGACACGGTGATAAGCCTATCATATACATGTATGGGCATACCCTCTATAAAGGCATGCAGTATAGTAGTCGTGCTCTAATTGCTTTGAATGTGTAGTAGGCCTGCATGCATGTACACTCCGGACGAAATGGCCTGGCCTTGTCCCTCCTCCATAACACTGCGTTTAGTGGCGGGCTTTCTCGACAACGCAATTTACATTCTGCGAGTTCCTTTGTTGAAGATTATGTAGCTAACCATAACCAAGCCATTAACCACATTCGTTGACAATTTACAGCTATTGTATGGGGTCCTGCATTCCTAGGACGTCCATTCTTTTTACACCGGTATCGGAAGACCGCTGACAGGCTAGAAGGGTCGCTGCTGTTGGAAATACATTGTACATTTAATCAATTAATTTTAGCTGGTACAAGTTGGTTGTATTCTGAGTTGGCTATGAAACATGAGATGATGTCGAACAAAGATGTTTACATTTACATGTGATCGGTATATAATCATTCACATGTAAGTCCACTAACCATAAAATGCACTCCGTATATTCGTACCAGAAAACCATAGGAGAAAAGACGTTGGAATAGTATGTATTAATGCAAGAGACACTAATAATCATGATAATTGCGATATTCTTGTCAGAAAATGCTGACACTGTTTCAATACAGCAACGTCCATCACCTTGCCGCCACAATTACCGCCATTTGGGGCAGTCCATGAGACAATATGAATAGATGACGAAAATAGCAAATGAAAATAAAGATTGTTTTCTGAATCGGTGAATAATTTTAGTGGCCCCTAGTAGGTCAATGGAACTACAATGTACATAAAACAGTCAACAAGCGGCAGACATGTAGGCGTATTACATGACCGACCTCATGACCTAAACACGATGTGTACAGATAACGCCACACTAACATGGATCCATATTTTAAAACATCTGGGTTGAGAATGAACAGCACTTTATAGTGTAAATGCAATATGCACCAACGAAGCCTCGTTTTTGAATTCAGCGGTTATAGTTTAGGCAACCTTAACTGCTTGGGTTGGTCCAAAATATGGAAGCAGTAAAAAGCATTTATAACCACATTATTCGTTATTCAATTAGAGATGTTTTAGAATAGAAATTGTTCGCCTCGGTTTCGGTCAACATTTTAGTTCCACCCTCGCGGTTATGGTGAGGCAACCAATACCTCCAGTTCGGTATCAATTCCTTAATAGAATGACAGACAAGGCACTTGATGTGATTTTTAGACACATTTTATTAAAATGAGCGGTAACGAAGTCAGTCAAGAGCAAATTTCGTCCACTTTTAACCCCTCAGATGATCGTTTTATCAACTAATCAAAGCTGGATCCCCACAACGCGCTGGACATCGCGCGACCTTCTCGTCTGCAACAACAGTGTACATTGTATAGTGTCACCCACGCGATGTGTTTCCCGTCCGCCCTGCGTATGAGATTCGGACAGTGTCAGCAAGTCACTGTCCACTATGGTTACCGATTGAAAACTCAGGGCCGATAATTCCTGTTCTGTGGCACTCGACGTGGATTTCTTGGTGATAACTTTAACGCATCTGTTTAGATAGGTTTGTAACGGTGTAGCTGACCTGAATAAATAGAGAAAACAGTGGTCTAATTCAGGGTACACACTTGCGCTTATTTCTACCATAGGCCCTGTCTGCATAAGTTGTGAAGATTATAGCATGTGCTGTGTTTTGCAGCATGTTCACCAGAATTGGCAGATATCATAAGCACTTGGCTTAAAGTGTTCTATAAAGTGATTTAAAATGCAATATAAAACGGCAGACTGTCCGCTATGGTTACTTTTTATGCACCTCCATGACTGTTCGCTATGGTTCTACACTTGTACATGACAGTGACACAGGTAACCATAGCGGACAATCTGTTGTATATTTTTGCATTTTAAGCCACTTTTTAGAACACTTTGGGCCAAGTGCTTGTTATCATGTCTTCCTATTCTGATGTATATGCTACACAACACAGCACATGCAATAATCTTCACAACTTAGGCAGATATGGGAGAAATATGCGAATTTTGTGCCCTGGATAAGGTATAGGTCTATAGAAATACTGCCTTTTCTACTTATTCAAGACAACTACATCAATATAAACCTACTAACAGATGTCTTTAAGTTATCATCTAGAAATGTCTTCCAGCAGTGCCATAGAACAGGAACTATCCACTTTTGAATCTGCCGTAGTTTTCAAATTTGTTATTGTCTGCTAGCGGTGGTTAACCATAGTGGACAGCGACTTGCTGACACTCTCCGAATCCCCACTGTTTTTATAGAGACAACTGGAGAGACCTTACATGGCTTTTCAATCAGGGTCACTAATACTGGAGGGAGGGGGTGCCTTACTAAACGGCACGGATTCCGCGGAGGCCTGCCTACCTTGCCAAGTAATGCTGTGTCCTTCGTCGCCTCCCTTGGTCGGAGGTCAAGATCGGAGATCCTTGGGTCAACCCCTTGGTTGTTAGCCATTCTAAGCCCCGGTTCTAATCGTCCCTATTCCTAACCGAAGAAACTGGCTCTCCGTCATTTATCGATCTCGGGCTAGAATCGATTTTCGCTTCCGATATATTAGATTATGCATGTCGGCCAAACAAAACGCGGAAGTGAATGGGCCTAACAATTTGAATTAGTAGTGACATCTGTTGTCATTTGATTGAGACTACTATAAAATCGTCACCAGTCCATCAAACTTGCAGTGGGGCGTGTTACGCTCCAACTCTATAAGAGTGCCAACTCTGATGGACATGATTCCAACTTTAATATGCCAACTCCAATGGAGATAGATAAGTACTCAGCCGCAAGATGTCTCTACCCGGTGAACGGTTTGTTCCAACTCTAATATGCCAACTATACGAGAGTTTGCAATCAGTCTGAATGATTTAAAAACGCCCAAGTAAGGCAGGATGATCGTTCGTCTTCTTATCCGCAAGGACGCAAAGATCTACCATGGTCCATTCAGCTGACTTCCTGAACATCCTGAAGATATTGGGCACAAAAAGAGCAACAATTGGATTGTAGCCATTGGTATTTTGGTGTTTAATGAATGCCGGTTGTAAAATGACGGCACAGGCATTTGACATGCCTCTGCGTCGGCTGTATGATTTTCATGTTGATTTTTTCAGTGTAGAAAAAGTACATGGTGTCCTCCAAAGATTGTTTGACCGCCCTGCATCAGGACTTGTCCCTGCTCATTCATGTTTATTGTTTGCTCATCATCTTTAGATATAGGTTATTGTGACAGATATTAGTAAGGATAAAACAATCGTAGATGAAGGATATCTCAGTTGACAATTGGCATTGAGATCCAAAGATCTTAGGTCCAACTACCCGTGACTAGTCAGATGATCGAGTCGTGGGGACACCCATTACCACTAATATTACCAAATGAGGCAGGTTTTGCATTTCTAAACCTTTTAGACAAAAAGAGGCCTAACTTTGGACAGAAATAAGTAATTAAGGTCTAATTGCACTTTAATTTGGCAAGCTAGCTTGTGGAAAAGGCACGACATCATTTTGTGTCTCAAGGAGTTGGCTAACAAATTAGACCCTTATTAGTCTTTTTCGAACAAAGCTATTGCCTAAAGTGTCTAGAAATGCAAAATTCGCCTCTTTTGGTGCTATGACTGACGTAAAATGAATCCGTACAAATACATTAAAAAGCAAGAAAACCTAGTATAAAAACATTAAGATCACTTACTACATATCTTCTAATAGATACAGATAGTACAATTACTGCCTACGATATATTTTCCTCAGAAAAATCTCTGGAATGATAGCCTTTGAACGAAATTAAAGGTTCTCATCAAAATTATCATAAAGTGTATAATCACGGTTCATGTCATGTTTAATTATATGTTTAGTTGACTATTTACTAAACAAAACTAGACCTTTGTTCACGGTAAAGTAAAGTGAAGCTACACATGTTACGGTTGTTATTAACTATATCAGATAGGAGCACTTCCACTCATCGAATTCTCTAGCTGATATTGAGTTCATTAGAAAAAAAAATCACCGTCTTCCGGAAAAGCTGTTGAAGGTCGAAATTTGGCAAGCCAAATGTTAAGAAGCTTGGCTTTGAAGCGTATTCGAGAATCCTCTGCTGTCATTTTCCCCTGGAATGCGTCAAAATCGTCCATCAGTTCTTCATTCAAAACGTAATGCCCATTGACCTTTTCCAGTGAGATTCCTCTCGTCTGTGCATCTCTGGCCCACAGCACGCTCGCACCCGTTATGCCAAAGAGCCAGTGATTTTCTGCGAAAGCATCCCATTCCGTTAAATTTTCACCCCTTTCCGCTCTTACAGCCTGTCTTATTTCATCATCATCCAAAGGCCATTCGGCATCCAGAGGTAAAGTATCTGATGGGTCATGGGGTTTTCCCATCGACACTGTTTGGGACTGCAAGTCTACGGAACCACGCACATTATCTGAGGTATTCTCGGTACTCTCAAGAACACTTTCGTTTGTAAATGCATCATTTGGGTCCAAGTGTGCAGCACCGATACTGGGACTGTCTGCCTGATGCTGGGCTTCTTCAAGGCTCTTGTAATGTAGTTCAAAGAGGTGTCCTAGTAGGAGTCTTGGGCACTGAGCGGTTTCAGCAGAAGGGTGGATGGTAACAGGACGATCAGATACGCTCGAAATTACCACAATTTGCATTTTCAACATCTCTGAAGCAGCGCGCAGAACTAAGTGGTCTCCCCATGTACCTTGGCGGCTCATTCGACTCAGGTACTCCTCCTAACTGTTGTCACCACTCACAAACGAGAATAATTCGGTGCCATCTGACATCCTTGGGTTGCGTCGTAAAAACTCTACGATGTTTAGTCTTAGCGTTCTCGGGTTAAAATCGTTTATGCCGACACGTTCCAACTGGTCGACGAGAGCTGCGAACATGCAGTTCCCATCGCCTTCAATTTCTCGTCCAACCTGGAGACCATGGTTGGTGATGGTTGCGAAGAATCGCTCATGCATGCTATTTCTTGACTGGTGTTCCAATCTTGAGCATTCAATTGCTTGGTTGAGTTCAATGAATTCCAACATTGCCTCCACAGATGAGAAAGACGCTGTATTCTTTAAATACTCCTCGAATAGATATTCCTCTGTTGTCTTTGCAGTTCTCGGTCGGCGTTTCGCTTCTTCTTCACGGGTCATAGACGTGATATCGCTCACCGAAAACCATCCTTCATTTTCGGCATCATCTAAGATGTATTTTACCCTGTAACAGTACTTTTGTTTCCGAGCCTTTGTAACGACCCCCTCGACTGCCTTTGGTGCCTTCACCTTCTTTCCACTTTTCCGCTGTTCTGTACCTTGAATCCGCACCAACACTTTATCCCCAACTGCGTATACACTTGGAAGTGATTTGCCAAGCTTTTTGTTCACCATCTTCTGTACGTATTTCTTCGAAGTCTTTCTGACCTCTTCTCTAATTTCGGCAGCTGCTTTGAAAGCTTGAACATCATCCAGGGTTGCACTGTTGCACTGCCCATCGAAGAAAATATCACATGAGGACGAGGAATATTCGAACCTACCACCTTCGTTTTTTTCGGAGCATTAAGTCGTGATTTCTCGCTCAGGTGTTCAACTATCTTGGAAGCTCAACACAGAAATTTCAACAGAACCTCTTTACTGATTTGTCACATGAAAAAGGAGCAAGCAAAAATAAACCCGCTGGACGAAGAATGACTGCATCCCGCATCTAGGAATTATCTATAAAGGATAATCACCCCCATTTATTTTTCGTCCTCCTCCTCATTTTCGGCTTCGTCCTCGGTTGTTGTTCCATCGTCTTTCTTATTCTTTTCTTTACTGCCAGGCAACCAAGGCGCCCGGGCGAAGTACGACTCAAAAGGACACTATTTATCTGAAAAAAGGTACACATGAAAAGTCGTCAGGCAATTTTCCATTGCTCTGTGGAACATGTACCTGACTTTTGTCTTCCCCAAAATATTTTCTGTCCCTCTGATCACAGACGAAAACTTTCATGTCCTACTAGGAATTCCTAGGGGTATTAATTCAGAGGGGGGGGGGGGGGGTTTCGGGAGGGGGCAAAATTTGATGGCGATCTCCTGGGGATCTCCAAGTACTGTAGTCTCCTCGGATCATAAACACCTTTAGATGTGTACTTACTCTTAAAAGCTTCGTGCGGGGAGTTGTTATCCAGTCTTGCGTAGGACGGCAATCCTTCAACCAAATAATGAAACTTGCCCGTTTGCACACATTGTGAAATGTCAAACGCGAGTTTCTCTTTTCACGTTCTTTGTACCCTTTCAACCTGAAAACAAAGAACATGATTATTATTGTCCGTTAAGATTTATTCACAAGCACGAATTTCATATCTGCGGGACCTATAATTTCATGGAGGAGTTCATGGGTTGCAGAAACAACAGGCGATAAATGTAAAGTGACGATTTGGATATAAATTTATTCACTGACAGTCGGACCTACCAGTGGAACTACATATGTCTCCAAGACCCTGAGTTAAATTCATTTTCCCGGGGGGGGGGGGGGGGGGGGGTCCTTGCTCAGATTCATTGAAACAAATTCTAATCTGTCCTACCGAACTTGCATTTTTTAAACATTTAAGCGCATTGAAACTAACCTTTCCTTGGGTCTGGGGATGATACGGCCGACCCTTGATGATTTTTACGTTTAACCTCTCTGCTAGTCTGCTAACCATCTTCTTGAGTTCTCCGCCGTTATCGCAATGGATTATTTTGGGTCAGCCGTGTTCCATCTTTTCTCCGCCGTTATCGCAATGGATTATTTTGGGTCAGCCGTGTTCCATCTTTTCAGCCACCCTAGGCGACCCTTTGTCGCAAAGTGGCCTCAGCCAAATATATCTTGAGAAGATGTCGAGCACTGAGAGAACGTAACAGTACTTCATGTCGTCTATTTCTACGGGCATGTTTAAGAAGTTCACAAGGTCCATTTGGATCCGGGCCATCACTGATTTTGCCAGAACAGGCCGAAGCGAAGCTTTGTTGGAGAAGAGAGGTTTTCGGCTCTGACTCTCTTTCATTTTTGCAAAATATCGACGCACAAGCTTTTCTCCCATCGCACAGTATTGCCTGGATATAACGGCGGATAGTTTCTTGGCAGCGAGTCCTTTATATTGTCACTGACCCAAGCATATCAATGTGGCCATTGAGGGTATCATCATCAACTCATTTTGTATAACTAAGTCAACGAACTTCTTAGAACAGACGCATGAGATTAATCAGTGAACCAATGCATGTACATACCGTATCGGAACCGGCCAACCCCAATTCACAATGACAAAAGATAACCGAAGAAAGAATAATATAAGGAATGATCGCAATATCTTGACTCGCACGTGTATCGAAACTGTATACAAAGTTCCGCTTTCAAAGTTGGCATCTTCGAGTTGGAACAAACCGTTCACCGGGTAGAGACATCTTGCGGCTGAGTACTTATCTATCTCCATTGGAGTTGGCATATTAAAGTTGGAATCATGTCCATCAGAGTTGGCACTATTATAGAGTTGGAGCGTAACAGGGCGGGCCTGCGCTGGTCTAAATTATCACGGGCTTCCGGCCGAGTTCATCGTCCGGAATCGGAGGGAGGAGTAGAGTTGTCTCGTGTATTATACCACGGTGGTCAACGCACACGATTTATCCGGTGCGTAGTAATAATCTATTACCTTCCGAATAAATCTAGTGTAGGCTAGGATTTTGATATACAGGGTGTCTCATAAAAAAAGGTAATCCTGGCGAAATGGGTTAATATTTTTAAACCATTCATTATACAGCTTTTGACGTTGCAGCACAGTAAATTAGAAGCTATGAGCTTTGTATTGATATGTGATGTCCATGCAGTCACGCATGACTGAGCACCATGGTTTTTAAAATGACAAGCAAAAACTGCCTCGTTTACCCACTGTTTAGATCTACAACAAATATCATGTTGGCTCTAGCATGAGTTTTATTATACATAAAGTGATGATGTCATACACAGATTGGTATTACACAGGTAGCATGGACAGCAAGGCATGAAAACCAGGAAGTGACAATCAGCTGATGCAATGTAAACAATGGCATTATCATAACACCCAGAGGTCACTGCACGCTCCTATGGTCACTTGCACTACCCCTGGTATCGTGTTGAGCTAAAACTTATTTGATAGGCCAACGAATAACGTTTGACATGCAAATAAGATGTAAATAATGTTTTGACACTTGAAATATTCATGGCATATTGAATCGGCAAATTGGGCGATTGATCAGTCTACATAACCATTTTACCTGATGCGATCACAAATCAATTGGCGGCATAATAGATCTTCATGGACACGGATAATATATGAGCTAATGCTGATAAAAAAATGAATTGCCTCTACAAGAAAATTGGGTCATTTAGTCGGGCCATGCGGGCACTCCGAGCAAAATAGAACTGAAGAAGCACGTGTTAAGTCAAGTCAACTCAAGTCAATTCCAGTCACTGGAGGACATTTTTGTTGGTGGAGGTGTACATGCAAGGACTATGTGTTTCATTCATTACACAGGGGATCAACTCTTGCAGTTGAAGCCTGGTGCGTACTGAATACAAACGTGGAGCAGATCCATGTAATCTATTGAATGTTTCAATGAAAAAGACTGGTTCAAACGTTGAAACCAAACTAACTTTTTCCAACTTGTTGATTAACACTCAATCTGTCAGAAACAAGACGCATGTCTTAGAGCTCATTGAGGAGAATGCATTGGACCTTGGATTCATCACAGAGACTTGGCTTTCGAGTGACCAACGTGACGACCCAATACTTGCAGAACTAACACCACAGGGTTATACTTTCTGCAATTTTCCGCGTCCAACCAATGCCGGGGG
This sequence comes from Lineus longissimus, assembly GCF_910592395.1. Lineage (NCBI taxonomy): Eukaryota > Metazoa > Nemertea > Pilidiophora > Heteronemertea > Lineidae > Lineus > Lineus longissimus. The sequence goes on along the minus strand of NC_088319.1, from coordinate 6,470,132 downwards.
TGTTGCAGTTATCCACAGAAGTGATATCCAGGTCACAGCCGTCTGTTTCAGAAACTTTGAAATTCTTGAATGGGCTGAAATCACAAATTCGAACGCAACCAAAGTCGTATTGGTATATCGTCCTCCGCCAAGCAAGGCCAACAAATTCAAATTTGATGGTTTTTTGCGTTATTTTTCAGAGCTCCTGAACATGTATGCGATACCCTTATGTCATAATGGGTGACATCAATGTCAAAGTCAATCGTTTCAATGATCCCGAAACCATGAAGTATCTGCAGCTACTGTCCACCCATGGACTAATCCAACTTGTTAACGAGCCTACGCATGTTTCCGGAAACACACTTGATTACATAATATGCCAGTCACCTGTGAACCTTAAGCTGCTATTCACCGTGGATCCGTTAAAATGAATCTCGGACCATTTTTCAGTGTTCTTTCAACTACCATGCAGTGCAGATGCCTCTGCAAAGGAACCTTCTTTACGGCGAACTGTTCGCAAGTTCAAGAACATTAACACTGCTTCCATTGCTTCAGACATTCTGCATCAATTGCAGCTTCAGGATTTACACACAATGTCGGTGTATAACAACATCTTGTCTTCCCCTGCCAATAAACATGCGCCAGAAACCTCAGTTTGCATAAAAGGTACAAACAACAAGTCCTGGTACAACGACGAGGTCCATGCCGCTCGTAAAGTTCGGCGCCAGTTTGAGCGTCTTTTTAGGAAATCTGGCCTGGAGGTTTATCGGCAAATGTTTATCGACCAGAGCAAGGCTGTAGTTTCATTGATCTCTAGCGCAAAATCACGATATTTTTTTACTTTGCGACACTGAGGTTTTGAGTGCATTATTACCCCTTCTCATGGAATGTATTAACCAGTCCTTGTCAACTGGGATCGTCCCGGATTGTTTTAAGATTGCACTTGTGAGGCCTCTTCTGAAAAAAGTCAGGATTGGACTGCGAGACGCTGAAGAACTATCGCCCCATCTCAAACTTACCGTTTATTTCCAAAGTGCTTGAAAAGGTTGTTGCAGAACTGTTGGTACGTTACATGGAGATAAATTGTTTGGATGATCCACTTCAGTCGGCTTATAAGTCGGGGCACATCACCGAGACAGCTCTACTCAAGATAAAAGCAGATATTCGACACAATAGACCATGACATTCTGCTGTCACGATTAGAAACGCGGCTTGGCATATCCGGAGTAACTCTGGACTGGTTCCGGTCGTACCTGTCCCTTCGAAAGCAAACCGTCATTATCGATTGGAGTAGATCTCAGGCAAGAGTTTTTAAGTGTGGCGTCCCACAGGGCTCGGTGCTGGGGCCCCTCTTATTCTCCATTTACATTCAACCACTGGGTGAAATCATCAGCCGTCACATGTTACGCCACGGCTTTGCAGAAGATGTGCAACTCTGTAAGTTTTTTGATGTAACGCCCAAGTGTCTAAGTGATGCAATACATGCAGCTGAAGTGTGCACAAAGGAAGTTAGGGGGTGTATGGCGACCGATCAATTTCCGTTCTGGGCCCAAGACTTTGGAACGATCTGCCTGTGGATATGCGCTGTCTCACATCAACTGAACTTTTTAAGAAAAACTTAAAAACGCACCCTTTTAAAATACTCAATCTGATGCCATCTATTTTTTTATCAAATGTTCTACTATTTTAAATTTGTCACTGTTTTTAATAATTTAATAATTTGTTTCCTTCCTGCACATGTACAGTGCTTAGAAAATGTCTTTTTTACATTAATGTAGCACTCAAATAGAATAAATTATTATTATTATAAATTATTACGTGTTACAATACCCAATCGCGCGAGCACGTGGAAATATTATTTCAAAATCCCTTTTGATAATTTATTTCTGTATTTACGTTTACGGATTCTCGATATGTATACATCCTGAGATAACTGGTCAATTTTACAATCATTTGATCGGCTACAGACGGTTTTTGGTCAAGTTGAAACAGTGCTGACACGTAGTGTCCGAATAGACGGGTCATAGGTCAAACTTACTACGTCAACCCAGATTCTGGCGGTGACGAGTGATATGACGTACACGAGTATCCAGGGTCTAGTGGTGCAGCCATTTTTAATGCTAATCAAGTAGACGCCGGATGTAGAGGTTGAGGCAGAAATGAACTTGTTCCAAGTTTTGGAAACCCATGAAGTTGTCGTCACACATGGTTCATTGTCAATGGTTCATTAATTTGAGAGTGTTATGTCCTAACTGGGAGGGGTACTTTTAGGCGCTTGTGGTGGGCAAAGGATGGTGCCCCAGCCAGAGGGAGGGGAGGAAACATCTTCAAGTTCGATCTCCCGAACCAGTTGAGGCAGAGGACAGCCGGGTGTTCCACGGGGAAATATACCTATATGACGTCACCATAGTTCTTGGGATTTAGTTTTCCCCAGTTAAAGTAATGTTTTGCAGCTTGGTTACAAAAACTGCAATAACTTTGGCAATATAAGTATTAACTCAACCCGACAAAAAGCATTCTTTTCTGCAAGATCTACTCTACCCGAAATATATCAAGAGGTACTGTGTAGGATCTTGAATAAGTTTTTACAACATCAAATTGTGAACACTCTGCTGATTTTTACCCCTATTTTGGCGTTCATAAATGCCAATATTAGTCTAGAAAATAAATTTGGAACAACACGAAACAATTTTTTGATCCATCATAGCAACAGTCTCCATACTTTTGGGGTAAAATTATGTGAATAGAGGCAACTGGATTTTTTTCAAGCTCCAAATCAACTGTTTTTGCTGTATGACACTGTTTATTGGTTTCTATGGTAGCTGGTCAATACATAAGATTAAAGACATTTTACAAAAAAATCCTATCAATTTGAAGAGGAGATAGTATCCTTCATCACAAAAGTCGAATTACATCAATTGGTCATGTTATAAGAAATCTAAAATACTTTCAATAATTTATATCACTCTCATAAGTTTCATTAAAATTGACATATCAAAAAGTCGTTGTAGACTGTTCGCGATGGAAACGACGTTTTTTTGGCATAGTTATTTAGTTCGTCGGTCCCCATAATGGACCATCGTTTCCGTTTTTGCATTTTACAACTTCAAATGAGTGGGAAAAAAATTCTTCAAAAAACGAGATTTTCGCCATTTCTCGACCTGTGTGAATAACCCCTAAATGATAACTAACTTTCCTAATTTCAAAACTATGAATCCCATATTTTTATGTGTAATGGACGAGTACTGGTGCTTCACAGGGAAAAAAAGGACTACTAAGCATACTTTTTAAGAAAATACAAATAAGTACATTAAAAAAAACCTCTTAAATAAAAAAAAGCAAAAAACTTCGTTGTTGACTGTTGGGACCTTTAATATCAACATTTTTTATTGAAACTTTTTTCGGTTATAGCCCATAGCCCATAGCATGAAATGAGAGACCATCGTTGCCGATTTACTAATTTTCCCCCCGTTTAAGGTTAAAAAAATACACTGAGCAATAGGTATTTTTAAAACTGATTTCGGCTAAATAATTAAACAATATTTCAGCGAGAAGAAACACGGGCGAAATGTACACAACATGCACAATGGGGATATGATGGATCTATAAAGCGGTCTGCCTGAGCGCGAAGAGGATACACGGTAATACGTCATCAACATGGCGCCGCATTTATGTAGCAGACGATGATTTCAGGCCTGTATAGCCAGTTGCAAATGTGGCTCTAATATAACAGTGAATGAGTGTAAAAGATAAAATACGCTTTTGAATGTTTTTATTAATCACATGTTTACATATGAGTATGGAAAAATCGGTTTTTATTTGCATTGTGCTTTGCCTTTAAGGATTAGGTTAAGTGAACATATCCCTACTTCAGATTTTGTATTTTCATAAGTATCTTTGCGACATGATGGCTTTATTCAGCCAAATTGTCTGTGGAAAATGTTGTGTTTATAAGTTCACTCTGAAAAAATATTTGACAAATTTATTATTCAAATAGATAGCACAGGTATCACTTTATGAGTGTCCAAAAGATGAGTTAATTGTACGTCCTCCAACCGGTCGTATTGTGAATTAGTAAGGGGGTAGTTGAGGCAATAACAATGCGCTAATTAAGGTCGGCCTCACGATTAATCTCAATAAAATCCGCTTTATCCAATATATACCATTGTTTCAATATATTTTCATATTTGCATGAATATCTTAACGTACTGATGTAAAATGAAGTAATTGAGTTGCTGTTTCGATGAATTATTCACTTAAAACAAATAGTAAAAAATTATACATTTTTGAATTTTAGACTTGTTGTCGGAGCGCTCATAATCAATACAGAGTATCAGTCTTGAGATCGGGCACCAGCCTAGTACATGGAGGCTACCATATTGGCTCGAAGTAGGTCGGACCCTCAGACGCATTCTGATACGCTTGTAAAGTGAAGATGTGGCCCCCCTGGGAACTCTATTCCTAGGACTAACATTTCGTGGTCATCGCCAATCAATATTTCCTAAGATGTTAAAAGTGTTAGCTTTTTTATTTCAGCATACTGGCCCGAAATGGAAAAAATTTTGACCACCTGGTTCCTTGAGCGCCGAAGACTTGGTACCCCTGATTCCGGTGAGGATATCAAAGGGCAAGCTGGAAGAGAATTTCAGCAATGGTGGGCAGAGCTTCAGAACGAATAGAGACCCCTGCGACACCTTTTCCATGCATCTGCACATTGGCTTAGCAACTTTATGGAAAGGTGAGCTTTATTCCTCTGTTGCATGGATCGGCCTGAACGTACGGAATGGATTGTATTCGGTGAATTTTGATAATATGCAAATTCCATTTCTGGAAACAAATCAGCTATCAAAGGAAGTCCAAAGATTCAAGGGGATTACCTGACAACGCCCAGGCTTTGGTTGCCGACTACCGGGGAGAGTTTGCCGACCTCATCAGAGACGTTGATTTTGATGTCATCATGAACATGAATGAGACGTTCGTGTTGTTTGATATGGTGCCAAGATCAACAATGGAAGCGACTGGGTCTCAGAATGTTGGCATTAGATCACCCCAAGGCAATCCGAAACTTGGATGCATGGTGACTCTAGTAGTTACGACAGACGGACGAAAAGGACGAGCCGAGGTCAACTTCAGAGGCTTGGCACCAGATGGTGACGTCATTCGGCAGCTTCAGGCGGATGCTCCAGACAATGTGCGAGTGAGTATTGGCATAGAATACAAGTCCGTGGTTGTAGTACAGGATATGTACCTGACGTCATCAGTGTTGTCATTAACGGTTAGACATTCTAGTTAATGGTAGTGTTTTTAGGGAGATCAGAACTTCTATGACTAAAATTGTTGTAGGTTTGTCATGGATGCAACCAAAACATTGTGCGTGTCTGACTGTTCAGAAAAGTGATGTAAATGTTCATACTTGTTGTTTGCTTTTCCAGGTAACTGGTAGTCCACGGGCTTGGGCCGGACACCAATCGCTAATCGAGTGGTTGGAGGCCCTGATTGGGTAACCGGATGAAATGGCCAGGGCCATTGTGCTCACCTCATGTGGAGGAAAGATGGATAAAGAGCATGGTATTGTGTCATGTAGTGTTAGGTTTGATGTAGGTCCAAGCAATTACAATTTCCCCAAAATGGCCAATTTACAGTACATTCGACCTCTGTGACCTTGAAAAGTAGGTCAAATCAAAGAAGACCCGGGTGACACATTGAATGGTTGTTAGAATTAGATGTACCTATGATATAAAATTGGTGCCAATCGGGCAAGTCATTACTAGGAATAAAGGCATTTTGAAGAATTTAGGATTTGCCCCCCTCCCTGGAGGCCAAACGGCAAATCAGATCGCACCAAACTTCAATACCTGAGATCACGTGACCAAGGGGTACATGTGTGCTTAATTTGTGATCAATAGTCATTGCAGTTAAGAAACGTGCCATAGTTACGGCCTGACGGCAAATTTATGCCATTTGACCTCTGTGACCTTGACAAGAAGGTCAAATTAAAAACCTGTGTGACATATACTGTATGGTGGTTAGATGTACCCATGATATCAAATTGGTGGCAATCGGGCAAGAAGTTAAGGAATAATCACATTTTTAAGGTTTTTGGATTTTGCCCCCTGGTGGTCAAGTGGTGAATCATATTGGACCAAACTTCGGTCCCTGAGATCACCTGACTAAGGGGTAAATGTGTACCAAATTTGGTATCAATAGTCATTGCAGTTTAGAAACGGCCATCGTTACATCCTAACAGCCAATTTACACCATTTGACCTCTGTGACCTTGAAAAGGAGGTCAGATCAAAAACCCGGAGGATATATGATGCACCTTTGCTAGAAGTACCTACCATATTTTTTTCAAAATTTCCCGACTACTATTAAGGGAGATATTGCATATTTTCACTTTTAACGTTTGGCCCCCTGGTGGCCAAACCATGAAACGAATCGGACCGAAACTTGGTCTCCAAGGTGTCATTACATAAGGGTACATGTGTACCATGTTTCAACTCAATAGCTCTAACAGTTACGAAACGTGCCTTGCTAACGGACGACGGACGACGACGGACGACGACGACGACGACGACGACGACGACGACGACGACGACGGACGACGGACGCCACGGTATGGGATAAGCTCACCTCTGCTAAGAGGTGAGCTAAAAAACGCCGACCGACCGACCGACCAACCTACCGACCTACCGTCATCCGCTTTTCTATAGCACATGTATCTGTGTAGTGCCCAGCGCAATGGACGTGATGGATTCCGACATGTCTGACAGCAGCATCTTCAGTCAATTATACCGGGAAAACAAACCCACGCGGTAAGGAACTGATAACGATACTCTAAAGATATGCTTTGTCTACATGGTCGGTGGATACAAAAAAATGATTTGGGCCTAATCTATGCACTGTAGTTTTTCTACTCGAGTGTCTCGACCGATGCAATGCATGAACTGCAACGCGCAATATGCATTTGTTGTCATTTGAACAGCGCACGTGCGCTTGTTTACAATTTCATTTCACATGACCTGCTATCGTGGATTGGATATATCACATTGACTTATGAGACCTGAGACTCAACTACGAAACTCCTTGGGTTGGTAGATCGGAAGGTCGGTCGGTCAGCGTTTTTCCGGTTACCCAACACAGATACATGTGCTATAGAAAAGCGAAAGGGATATGACGGTAGGTCGGTCGGTCGGTCGGTCGGTCGGCGTTTTTCCGGTTACCCCCTGATTGTGCCATTTGTAGCAGGGGCCACGTTCCTGTTACTTTTAGACAGGTATCCGGCGCATCGAAATCAACAGTTTCGTGATGCAATCACCGCAGAGAATGGGACAGACACTTTTATCCCAGGACGATGTACTTCGCTGCTGCAGCCCTTGGACTTGACCGTAAACAGGAGCTTCAAGTGTCACCTGAGGACCATTTGGAAAATGTGGAAAATCGGCCACATCAATGATCAAGGACATTGTGAGCGGATCACCAGGCGGGATGTGGTCAGGATGATCAGCCGGGAAAGGGTCACACAACAGACGATTATGAACGGTTGGAGAGCCAGTAGCCTAGTTCCTGAGGACGATGACGAAGTCGAGGAGGGGGTAGAAATGGTAAATGATGAACTTGAGCAATTTGTTGAGGGGATTGAGTTTTCGGAAGAAGAGGATGATGATGTTATTGATGATGACGTGTAAACCCCGTTTGGATAAATAAATTGATTGGTAAATTGATAAGTAAATCTGTGATCTTCTTTAATTTATTCGTTGACAGCAAGACTTCTTTATTGGGACATTCTGCAGACCCATGAAGCTGGCTTTATCATAGACCCTAGATTAGAAATTCCTGGTCAACCAACACTATAGGCATACAATGAGGACGCTGGTTGTATTGTATTCATTCATTCAGTACAGGACTACCCCATGTCAATGTTCATGTCTTTTATCAACTGACGTGGAAGGCATTCGCATTGCCCACGAAAAGGGAATCAATTATCAGCTGTGGCTGTTCTTTCTAATGTTCGCCTGCCACCAGTAAAATCTGCCTATTCATTTGGACTATAGCCAAGTTCATACTCCGACGCACGACCGCCGGCGACCGACGCACGATCAAATTCTCGACGCCGACGTCGTGGTGTTGATTCATACTTTCGCGTGCGACGGCGATGGCCATCGGCGTCCGGACGCGCGTTCGGTCGGCGTGCGATATTAAAGAGTTCAACAAATTTGAACTCTCTGCGTCCGATCGCGGCGTCGTACCAATGAATGATCACTTTTCTGGTCATGGGACTAAGGACTCATGTTTATGCATATTTTCAAAGGCGCCTAGTTCAAACTGGAAAGACGGGGAATGGGAATTGATTACGTCGTTTTACGCTTGAGCTTGCTCACATAACGAAGTTAAAATGTCGGACGCAGAAGAGCTACTAATATGTGAAGTAAAACGTTACATACATATCTCGTCGGTGGCGTTTCCTTCGCATCCTGTAGAGGACAGCCATTGCCTGGACATTTAAAATAAGCAGTGCGTCCTCCTCCATTTTGACGTGACAGAATGGTATAATCGCGTGAGCATTCATAGTCACGCGATACGACGCCTACAAAATCGTGCGATGGCATGACCGACGCAGGACGCTGCGTTCGACGCCGGCGATGGTCGTGCGTCGGAGTATGAATCCACCTATAGTCATTTTACGATTCAGCCGCGCTCGGTTAAGTGGGAGAAGACAGTATATAGATAAATGCGAATGTTTAAAATGTTTAAAAGACCATAAAAAATGTATTGAACATTAAAATCTTAAGGTCGAATAAACCAACACTTCGCCTGCCATAGTATACTTCTCTCGACTCGCCGATCTGAATATGCAAGTCAAGCCCCCTAAAGATATTTGCGCATCGTCGTTCGATGCCATTCAACATTGTTCAATCGGGATGGATAATGGGTGGGGACACGAGTTTGTGTAATGGTACTGCCATTCGCCTCGGTATCAATTTCATAATAAGAGTTCAGAAGGCAGGTCCATAAGAATTTCACTTTACTATCAATGCAATTTCTTTTATAAAGATTCGTTGCTTATAGATATAGGGTAATAAACAGGGTCATTGATATACCACTCCAGAACCACTGATAGAAGTAATTATTCTCACTCAGATGAACTTACCATAATCTGGAGACCGACAGGTTTGAGCCAACCCGCATTAAGCGACCTTGGCGAATTCAATGCATATTATACTTGGGCGGTCATGCCCAAAGCTATGACAATATAAATATAGATCGGTGAGTCTAGAGTATATTGATATGTATAGATTTAAGCTGGGACATTGTGCTCATTAACTACTTAAGAACGGCCAGGGGAACACAGATAGATACGTCGCAGTAAAAACAAAACAGAGAGGAAAAGTAACCAAAACATTCAATACGTATTAATGTTCGTGTCCCAATTGACACTCTCTGCAAGTACTAGTATGTTTGACATCTTCTGAAATGCACTTCTAGCAAAACCGTATATACTGTGAAGACTCTATTAAGCCGGTTTCGGTCAGATCGAAAAAGGCCTAAGTTAAATCATTAGCATATTCATATGGGGTACCAAATGGGGCAACTGCAATTTATGGCCAGTCCTTCCATTGAAAGCTTTGACTGTGCAGTTAGTTATCAAACGTGCTTTTGGTTAATTTCATGCGTACGATGTTCATTTCAAACAAAATGACCGTCAGCAGAATGATGGTCTTTTGTCAAACATTTCCGTTTGATAAAACACTCTTAAAAACGTTGAGGAATTCACAATTCAGATTTTAATTGAACTTGTCTTCGTTGTTTCTAAAGCACAAAGCTTTTTGTAAAGACACATCTATGAAAAGTGTCACTTGGATGTTTGTGATGTAATGTTGTCTAGTCCTATTCAGTCAGCCTTAACCTAGTAAGAATCACTCTGATCATAGACCTCATGATGAAGAAAACATTAGTGTACGTTGTGGTAATTACAGCTTATGCTGACTATGCTATGCAGCAAGGTGATGGAAATGTACCATTACCAAGGAAGCATCGTAGCTACACCGTTCAGGAAAAGGTGAGAAATGTACTGGATTGTGAGGGCCTTATCACCCAAGGCAGGATACTGGATGCTACGGAATATGCGCGACGGTATCATATCCCAACGTCGACTCTAACAGACTGGATACGGACGCAAGATGTCCTGCTTGAACAACTCGAAACGGTCCCAAATGCGAGGAGAGTTCGGGACGATCACGATGGACGATGGCCAGAGGTTGAACAGCAGGTGTACCATGGGTTTGCGGGTACCAGAGAATTGGGATTACCTGTCTCTAGATCAGAACTAAGAAACTATGCGAAAACAATGTTTAGAGACTGGTTTGGCAATCGGCCAGATGCAGAAAGGGACAGCCTGATATGCAAAAGGCCTCAGCACCATGATTTTAAGTCAAGCAATGGATGGGTGACGGGATTCATGAAACGGAAAAATATTACCTTTAGAAGATCAACGACCAACTCGTCAACATTACCGGCGGATGCAGCAGCACGTGTTGCAGAATTCCAGGGACGGGTGCAGGAAACTGTTCGAGATTTGGATGTAACTACCCTGTTAAACATGAACGAAACGTTCATGCAGCTTGACTTCCCACCACGATACACGGCTGAAAAGAAGGGCACCAAAAACGTGAATATACGAACGAGTCACGGAAACCACAGGCTAGGATGCACTGTCACGCTGGGCATCGGAACCAATGGACATAAACTCTCGGCGCAGATAATCTTTAGAGAGCCGGGGTTTCTGCGTGAAATCCGAGCATTGCGGGCCAATGACATTCCTGACAATGTGAGGGTAACATCTTCAAGAAGTGGTTGGGCGAATGTGGCAACGCTAGACCTATGGCTGAACGATGTCCTCTTACCAATCGTAGGAAATGCCGAACCAGCGAGCAATATGCTAATTCTAGACAGATTTCGTCCACATTTAGCGGAAGACTTCAGCAATGCTGTTACAGAAGCAGGATTGATAGTGTATTACATTCCCGCTGGTTGCACCTCTTTGGTTCAGCCTTTGGACCTAACTGTCATAATATGGATTTAAGTTAGTTGTTAGGCGAATGTGGAAACTGTGGAAGAACAACAATACTAACGACGATGGACAATGTCCCCGAATATCTCTTAGAGATGTCGTGAAAATTGTTGGCTATGCATGGAACGAAGTGGCTCCAAATGCCACTGATCGTGCATTCGGGGCTGCAGGACTAATTGGTGGTGATGGGATTGAGAGGGATAGGGATGAGCTAGATGTTGAACATTCTAGTGACGAAGAAGACTTGCAGTTCCACGAAATGGAGTAGAGGTCACTGATGTAATGTTGTTCACAATAAAACGTAATTAAAAAAAAGAGTTGTTACCGCAAAAGAATAACGCCGGTGTAGCAGTTTGAAATGTCCTAGGATAGAATGTGCGGGAAACAAATTATTCTAATATGCGCTTTAAACGCTGGAATAAAGAAAATGGGCTTTTTTAACTTTGACCTACTTATACCTGAATAGTAGGTCACATTGACCTAAATCTGTGTCAACATGTAGAGATGCCCAATAGGCGTCTACACATCAAATTTAGAGAGTCTATGACCAATAGCAAAAAAACGTGCCATGATCAAAGACATTTTAGAGTTCGACCTCTGTGACCTTAAAATGAAGGTCAAATCAAAAACCCGTGTGATATGTGATGTACCTTTATTAGATACACCCACCATAAAATTTTCATCGCTCTTGCTTTAACCATAAGCTTCAAAATGACAAAAATAGGTTTTCAAAGAGCACCCCCTATATGGCAGACCAGCAGTCAAATTGCGCTGATTTTCATTCTGAAGAAAGGTCTTGCCTAGGGGTACCCACACACCAAGTATGAACTTTCTGGGTCAAGCGATTGAGAAACGTGCCACGATTTTGTCAAAAGTTAACGACGGACGACGACGACGACGACGACGACGGACGACGACGGACGCCAGACGCCGCGGTATCGTATTAGCTCACCTGACAGGTGAGCTAAAAAACATGTGGCCTTACCCGATAATTTACTCATAGCCACACAATATGAATTAAAGCAATACTCAGCCCGTGAAACTTACAATGCAAAACCAGCCTGCCATGACTTTACCTAGTCCCCAAAAGAGCCCCATATGAATATGATGATGAGTCTACTTAGGCCTGTGGCGAACATGGACCTAAACCGGCTAAATAGCGTCTCCACAGTATTTCTGTCTTTTCACATTTTGAACGAATCAACAACAGGCCAGGGACGTTAATCTGAGAAGATGGACAAGGATATTCAAACAACTTTGTTGGAAATAAGCAAAGAATCGCTGGATGAATTGGTGGGGTTCGTCAAGGGCTACGCTGTGGTGCATGGTGAGTGGCGATTGATATTCTGCGGTACATTATCATGGGTTACGACTCATTACCACTGCGGTGGCGCAGGTGGTAGAGCGTTGGTCTCATGATCAAGAGGTCGTGGGTCCGATTCCCGGCTGAGTGGCCACTTAAAAACTTCCAAGTTCCTATTGGTCGAGTTCAATTGAGCGCTTAGTAGCTGCTTGTTGAAACCCCAGATTGATTTCTGCGGAGACTTGAACATTAAACGGTCCCAAAAACGCATTGTGCAAGGTGAGAAACCATGAAAATGCGCTATAAAAGAGCCCAATATTATTATTATGACTCCAGCTCTCTCGAACACCAGAAAATATCTTTAATGTCAAGAAAGCACCTGACCACGATAGATTAATACATCCCTTCGGATATCCGAACATTAACCAAGATTAACATCTTACACAAATCTTTTGATTCTTTATTCTAAAATACCTTGGTACCGTAAAGTCAACTTTTAAATGGAAAATGCATAAGCCTCGTTCTGAGAGTGGAGTGTTTTGGACACGCAACCAAGATGCTCTACCAAAGTTCCCTCGGGTTGCACTAAAATGTGGAAACCATGCACACGTCACCCCGTACGTCAAAGACACATATTTGCCGAGAAAAACGCTCCAAATAGCCCATTTGCGCGGATTTTAGCATCACTTGAGCGAGCCGATGCAGACTTCCTATGTGCGCTGTACAAAATGTACATGTCTCATTTTCTGTAACGTTGCCGTAACATCGATAATGTAAACAACGGCGCTACCGGCGCTCCCGGCGGCGATGGATGGAATTTGCCAAATTCGCACATATTCAAGTTATTTTCGTGGCCTATCTTTTTAAGTTTCAGGTATTTTAGATGGAGTGGAGCTAAAACTTCGTCCATTTTAGAACTTCGTCTATTTTTGATGGAGTGGAGCTAAAACTTCGTCCAAACCCTCGCCTATCGGCTCGGGTTTGGACTGTATTTCAGCTCCACCCTCGAGTGTCTTGGTAACTCAACCAAGGTCCACCGCCTCGGGTTCAATTCCTTAAATAAGGTAGATGTAGGCAAAAAGCATGCTCGCATTTTTGAATCGGCCGAAACCACGGTCATTTGAATGACTATAAATCCCAACAAGTAGGCTGAATAAGTACAATGAATGCATTCCTAACCTTCCCTATATCCGAATGCAAGCATTTAAATCACAAAGTACAATGGTTTCTTGCAGTACAAGACGATACTATGAGACTTCAAAGAAAATAGTCCATTGGGTGTATATAAATAACGACCCGATCGACTGTATGTGACTGTCTGTGACTCTGCAGACAACTAACTGCTGTAAAATATGCGATAAGCGAACGGCCCACAAAACTGGTCGAGAGGAAATCATTGCGTATACATGTGCAGGTCCTTTGAAATAGGCCCAGATGACGCTGATGACATGATTTATTGAGCATGTACATGTACCACAAAATCCATGTCTGATATCACTTTGAATTTAAATGACATTGAATAACCCGATTTAACGCTGGCCTACTCGTGCATTTAAGATTGTCAATCGCAAGTGTCGGCAAGAAACCAAAATGATGTGCACTATCTTTTTTGGAATTTTGATAATGTTTTCTGATTTCGTTCATCCAATGGATAATGGCGACATCAATAATGTTGATGAGAATGTCGATGCCTTATAACCTCCTGCTCGGCGTCACCGATCGTATTCACTGGTGGAGAAAATCCGTCTGTTCGATGACTATGAAAACGAAAACATCAGGCAGCCTCATGGGATTTCATCGGCCCAGTTTGCCAGGGAGCATAACATCCCCTCCGGGACTATGCGCCGATGGCTCCGCGAAGAGAATGACCTCCGAGAGAGAAATCGCGAAACTACGAGCAGGCAGGTCAACAGGCGCAGACAAAGACAAAGGGGCATTGGTGAGTGCTGTATTGTACTTTTAACAGAAAATTAACGCCATCTTCCATGTCATTTTCTTTTCAAATTTGATGTCCATGAGAACCTGGAACTTTAAATTTGAAATTGTTCTTTTCTAAAGTCCACATTGTTTTCTGCCTTATTGCCAGAGGTTGACAGGTCAGTTCGTGAATGGATGGCAACAAGGCGACAACAGGGATGACCTGTCTCGGGCGACGACATGATGATTAAAGCTGAACAGTCTTTCCGAACATGGTGGTCAGTGCTTCCCGAACAGCAGCAACAGGAATACCGGCAGCATCGGCCACAATTAACAGACTTCAGGGCGTCCAGAGGGTGGCTAACTGGTTTTCTCTCTAGGAACGGGATTAGTTTTAGGAAACAATGCAAAAATTCTACGGCTATTCTCGAAAACGCGGATGAACTTTGGCCAATTTTCAGTAAAACGTTGCCCAGACGGTTGATGAAAATGGGAGTGAACTTGTGACAAACATGAATGAAACGTTTGCTCTTTTTGACATGGCGCCACAGTACACCTACAATGAAAAGGGGGCAAAACAAATTGATCTTCGCACGTCCCGAGGGAATCCGAAACTAGGATGAACCGTAACTTTAGGGATTACAAGGGATGGGAGGACTGAGGGCTGACGGGGAAGTAATCCAGGATTTGAGGGAAAATGCACCGGACAATGTCCGAGTAACCGGGTCTGAAACGGGTTGGGCAAACTGGCAGACACTACTATCGTAGGTTAATGACAGTCTTCTCCCTTTTGTAGGTGATGCCTTTCCATTTTTGTTGATATGGGACATGTTCCCAGCCCATAGAAGTGCCCAGGTTCAGCATCACATTGAAGATGCGCCTGGTTTTATCCAGTTGGTTCCAGGAAGATGTACTTCTTTGGTCCAGCCATTTGATAAAACTGTCATCCGTTCCTTCAAAATTAACATGCGGAAAATGTGGAAGGCCTGGAAGATCCAAAGTAATGATGAACATGGTCGTTGTGTGTCAATTACTAGGGATACGCTTTTGCGCATTATCAGCGACTCCTGGGCCCCTACAACGGAAGAGGCAATCCATGCGGCCTGGCGTGCGTGCGGACTGCTTCAAGGAGATGAGCCAGTGCCAGATCACGTTGATCAAGACATTATTGATTTTGGTAACATTGAAATCGAAGACAATGATCTAGAATTTGTAGATTTGGACGAAGAATTGACTTAAACCCAGTATTAATCATCACATCCTGTTTGTCTTTCTTTTCATCCAATTCAACTCAATGAGCCCAAGTACTTTTGCACGAACGCGGTAGAAGTCTACCACCAATAACTTATAGGCTATAACCACATGAAAACGACACTTGTCATCAGCGTCATCAAGGCCTATTTCAAAGGACCTGAACATGTATACGCAATGATTTATTCTCGACCAGTTTTGTGGGCCGTTCGCTTATCACATATTTTACAGTATAACTAGGCTAGACCTAAAGAATAATCTAGAACGGCAGAAGTCTGATGAATATTTATAGACTTTCAATTATGACCGGCAGCTCAAATTCCTCACTCTATCATGTGCCACCTCAAATTCTCCGCGGCGCAGTTGGCATCTTCAGTTTTTCAGTTACCACTCTCAAGACCAACTCATACCAGTTCGCCGACACCAGTCTCCCACACCAGTCTCCCCGGAGTCATGAATTCACAGCCTGTGAATTCTCAGTTCTAGTTATCATCATTATAACATGTTCAGACCAAAAGATTTGTGGCCAATAGCCACTGCTATGTATTCTAATTAGTCCCCACCATCGCGCTTTACCGAGTAGCTCGATAACTCGAGAAATGATCATTTACCGGAAATAGATTTACAGACCCAACGCATGCGTATTGCCACAGAAAATATCCAAATTAGAAACAATTTGAAAATCCTCCAATGAAAAAAATTGGTTCCGATCTGTGCATTCAGACCGGCGCAGTCATTCTTCGTGGCGTCATCAAAATAGACCAATGGTCACCAGTCACAATGAGAAGATCGGGAATTTTACTAACTTTCGAAAACTATTACTACCGTGAAAAAAAAGTATTACTCTGGAGTACTTCAACAGTTTTGGCATCTGCATAACATTTTCTTTCGTTTAGAGAAACAGTAATCATTTTTCACAGAGGAAATAAAGTGACATTTAAGGCCCATAAAGGTAAACAAATAATTTTACGAGAATTCGTGCGTTATCGGAAAAGCGCGATGGTGCAGACTATTAAGGGTGAGCAAAACGTAAGAAGAAAATCTCTAACTTGTAGCCAAGTGAAAATATCAAATGGCTACAGCGCAATAACTATGCAGTGGAACACACATATCATATGCACCATAGCGACATATACACGGTAAAGACACAGTACATCATATAGTGTTCGAGTAGAAGTCTATTGTTTTCAAAAACAATGCATCTCAGCATACCAATTAAATCACACATTTTAATAAAGTTGGTTACCCCTTGCATCTACAGCCTCCCACACAGAAGAGTGTGGATTTCCTGTAGATGTTTAAAATCTATGAGGGAATTTCACTGAAAATCACCGTTGTTGTTGTTGTTAGGGGTTCTGTCTTCGCCGTACCTGAACGTGTGATTTTGTTTTGGACCGCCTTGTACTCACCTGCCACAATTATGTAATATACACAATGAATGAATGTCTCATGTTTACCACAATATCATACGTGGGCTCCGAATGTACTGTCCTTCCAGAAAGTGAATGTCCGGAGGTTTTTTAAATATCATTGAGATAGAATAAGATAATTGATTGCGGTTTTCACTACAGTGGAGAATGGTATATCTAGTGCGTCATGAATCAAATGTATTTGGACCCAGCTAATCCTGTCTCTTCAATATGTAACAGGCAATTTTAAAACTGTCCAAAAAGTCACTTTATATTTTATTTTATTTTTGTTCTGCATGACAGCTGGTTGCCATTGAGAACACTCCTCGTGGTCAGCAATGCAGTCAGTCAGGGTCTTTATGGCCGACTCAGCTCTATGGGCGGTTATTGCCGCAAATATATCACCAACGCGCAAGGAATAGCAAGTGACTCCTAGAAGCCGATGAGGCGAATAGTTCATGGCGCGTACAGCTGTAATTTCTAAAATCCCTCACGACGATTCTAGGAAATGCAGATTTGAGAAATTACAGCTATACGCGCCACGAATATACGCCTCATCGGCTTCTAGGAGTCACTTGCTATTCCTCGCGCGTTGGTGAATATTTGCGGCAATAACCGCCCATACAGCTCATACAGGAAGGAGTGGGGGTGGGGGGAGGGGGGGGGGGGTCTTTATCAACAGTCATGGAAGAGATTAAAAAAATAACATAAAAATCCTAAGAAAAAATGTGCATTTGTTTTTACTATCGAACACACTCTATGGAATTGTAAGTGCCAAAAAATGATGGTCATAAAGCACAATTCATGGGCTCATTTGAATTTTTGAAAAGGCATATGAAATAAAAAAAGTGATTTTTGGACCTTTTTGAAATGTTAGTTACATAATAAAGGGATCGAATTAGGTGCATCCAAATACCTCAGATATATGACAAACTAAATATACCATACTCTGCTGAAAACAGCATTCAAATATCTTATTTTATCTCTGTGATATTTTGAAAAAACGGTGGACATTTACTTTCTGGAAGGACTGTCCACTTTCGATTTTACTGTATGTGGGGTTTTTGCGATCTACGGAAACCTCTAAGTTTTATTCCGATAGTGGTGTTGATTACATGAAAAACGCAATTTGATCGCATTCAACATTTCGGTGAAAAATTGAGGACGAAGCACTTCCCCGGAAAATGAGTACCGAAACCAGTTCACTGCAAACTAGTTTTTAAAATTTTTTTT
This sequence comes from Lineus longissimus, assembly GCF_910592395.1. Lineage (NCBI taxonomy): Eukaryota > Metazoa > Nemertea > Pilidiophora > Heteronemertea > Lineidae > Lineus > Lineus longissimus. The sequence goes on along the minus strand of NC_088319.1, from coordinate 6,451,970 downwards.
GATTGTTATTATTTTATTCTTACTAATATAAGGCCTCCGGCCCATACAAATTTAACAATATGCAACTCTTACAGAGAGTACAAACGGCGGCCCCAAGTCTACAATACATGCGGTAACATATTCTTTTATCTTTTTTCTCTTGCTCAATACAAAAAGATTGATATATTTCTAATAGTTATACAATAATTTGATTTCATTTCATTGATAAAAGAGGGTAGATCAGGCTGTACTGATGGCAAAAACTCTTGTCTTAAATCTGCATGGAATGGACATACATTCAGAAATGAAAATCATCATCTATCTCATTTCTATCACAAAAAGTACATTTGTTATTTTCCACCAATTTCGTCCAAATTTCCTCTGAAACTGTTATCAATTCAAAATAAAAACTAGAAATCACATCTTTAATGTAGGCACTGTTGATATATCTTTAAAATGCTACATATTCCCCTATCTTGGCCATCGTATTCATCCGCCATGTCTGCGGTGATGCGGTCCCAATGAAAATAAGTATTACCATTTTACTCCTAAATTACAACGTCCTTTTTGGGATGATATCTTCTGATCGCCAAGAAACAACTATATGTAAATTTCCCAGTACTCGAGGAACCCGCATATCGTCGGTGTTCTGTAATCGCACAGCGAAACTTGTCAGAAAAAATCGATCATTTTCTAATTTCCTTTACGAAATCCACCAGGACCTGACATGGCGGCGCTAATTTCAAACGTCATGTTAGAATCAAAATGACAACAAGCCTATCGGCGTCTGATTCACAATGTGGTTTGTGAGGAGTGTCATAGTCGTCAACAGTACAAATGCTATTGCATGTATTGCATATTCTAACAGCTATCCAGGACTTACACAAGTCCTGTAGTAGGGGTAAACTTCTATTGGACTTCTGTATTTCCTCGCAACTTAGGATTCTTAATGGCCGAACTCTTGGAGACTATCAGGGTAAATTCACCTATCATGGCCCCTTGGGCAGTAGTGTTATTGATTATGCCATTTGTTCTGAGGAGTTGCTGCAGTCTGTTCTATATTTTTCAGTAATGGACTTTTCAAGTGTCAATTCTGATCATTGTATGATTGTTTCAAGAATCGTTGCTAACTGGTCAGTGGAGCTCCCTGTAGACTCTGTGAAAACTTATAAATCTGCAAAACCCGGGTTCAAGTTTAGTAATGCTTGTATTGCAAATTACGCATCGCATTTCAATCACCCCTTAATAAAAGACAAAATTCAAAACTTTTTGAGCTCTGATCAGAGTTCTGATTGCTCTGCTGACCAGGTGGAGTCCCTCGCTTCGCAAACTAGTGATATCTTGATAAAAACAGCCGACCTGTGTTTGAAAAGGAAAGGGTCTTCATCTGGTAAAAAGCAAGGTAAATCTTGGTACAATGCTTCTTTAATGGTGCAGAGGGAACGTATTGACGAGCTAAGCTCCGCGTTTGCCCTCTCTCCAAAAAACCATAGGTTGCGCTGCTTATTGTTTAAATCTATGAGAGACTACAAAACAGCTATCAAAAAACAAAAACGGTCTCACTACAATAAACTTATGTCGCAACTTGATAACCTATTTGAAAATAACCCTTCTCAGTATTGGGGTCTTCTTAATAAACTGAAGGGCGAAAGTGAGAATGGCGGGGAAGGCAAAAATAAAATGTCAAAAATTCCTCTAAATGAATGGGAAGATTATCTCCGTAAATTGAATGAAGTACCAGCTGACCTTATTAATCTAAATAAGTCCTTAGCTGACAAACTATCACTTCTCAAGTCGAATCCTGATACTGGAAGTGATATTCTGGACAAGGAAATCGGCACTGATGAAATTCTGTCCTGCCTAAAGTCTCTCAAAAACAATAAAGCTCACGGTCTGGACTGTATCTCCAACGAAATGCTAAAGCATAGCGCGACAAACATGTTACCTTGCTATCAGAAAATCTTTAACTTAGTTTTCTCTAGCTCTCACTACCCAAAACAATGGGGTGAAGGATATATTACTGCAATTCATAAGAGTGGAAGTGTAGTAGACCCCTCTAATTTTAGAGGGATTACTGTTATGAATACCTTAGGAAAAATGTATAACACCATATTAAATAATAGGCTAACAGAATTCTTGTCTGTAAATAGAATTATAAACCCAGCTCAAATTGGCTTCTCCAAGAAGTCGCGTACTTCTGACCATATGTTTGTGTTAAAAACCCTGATTGAGAAGTATACTAATTCTAACAAGGGTAAACTATACACCTGTTTCGTCGATTTTAAACAAGCTTTTGACTCTGTTCTCCATCCGGCACTTTTCTTAAAACTAAAGCAAAGTGGGGTAAATGGTAAATTTTATGATAGCATAAAATCAATGTATAAAAAAGTCAATCTGTGTGCCAAATCCTCAAACAAGTTATCTAACTCTTTCCCTTCTGCTATAGGGGTACACCAAGGAGATGTCCTTAGTCCAAATCTTTTTAAGATTTTCATAAATGACCTAGAAAGTCTACTTGATGACTCTAGTGATCCTGTCTCCTTAAAAGATCTCAAGCTGCACTGCCTTATGTATGCTGACGATATTGTTATACTCTCAGAAACTGCCAGCGGTCTCCAAAAAGCTTTGAATGGCTTGAATAATTTCTGCTCCTCTTGGGGTATGACTATAAATGTTAAGAAGACAAAAGTTCTCATATTTAATAAGGCAGGAAGAATTGATAAATCTGTCTTCATGATTGGTCAACACCAGCTGGAAAATGTTGGTAAATACAAATATCTTGGTATTACTTTTCAAGCCTCCGGCGTTTTTGCTGAGGCAAAGCGTGATCTTCATAACAAAGCCCTTAAAGCTTTTTTTAAATTAAGGCGTATCTTTAGCTCTCAGCTTCCAAATGTCTCAACCTTACTCCATATATTTGACCACACTATACAGCCAATACTTTTATATGGCAGTGATATTTGGGGATGTTTTAACCCTATGTCCTCAAAAGTTAAAAGAGAGAGAGAATTTAAGATTGATAAGGGATTCGAAAATCTCCCCTGTGAGAACCTTCACATGAAGTTCTGTAAATATGTACTGGGTGTTAACACAAATGCCACAAATCTGGCCGTGTATGGCGAGTTGGGCAGACATCCACTGTATTTAATGATAGCCAAATCTATGTTCTCTTTCTGGCTAAGGCTTGAATCCTTGTCTCTCAACACAGTGGATGGGGAAATTAGTTCGAAGTCTATTTTAACCAGTGCCTTACAAGTTAGTAAGGATCTAGACAACAAAGGAAAACAGTCTTGGTTTTCTTGTATAAAATTTATTTGTGGTTGTCTGAATCTGGATGCAAACAATGCTGAAAGTGTTTCATCCTCCAGTCTTGTTCATAAATTAGGTGAAGAATTTTACAGAAAGTGGAAGCTAGAAATTTGGGATGATTCTCGGAATCCAAATGCTAAAAACAAATTACGCACTTATAGGTCCTTCAAAACGCAACTCTGCTGTGAGAAATATCTGACTTCAATTTCAAGTTTTTCTTTAAGAAGATCCCTTTGTTGTTTCCGCATTAGCTGTCACGATCTAGCCATTGAAAGAGGTAGATACAAAAAACTTAAAGTTGAAGAGAGGGTGTGTTCTTGTGATGGGACCTCAATAGAAGACGAGGTTCACTTTCTAACTGCCTGCCCAAAATATGATGCTTCAAGGAACGATTTTTTCTCAGTTATCAATGAGAACAACATCAACTTTTCAGGTCTCTCACCAGGAAATAAGTTTATCTGGCTTCTTTCAAATGAGGACCCTGGAATTTGTCAGAAGCTATCATCATTTTTACAGAAATGCTTTTCTGATCGCATAAAATAAGGACCTCCTCTCTCCCACCTACTAGTATCTACTCCAGGTTTGACCCCGGTAGTAGACTTTATATTGTTACTTTTGTCATGTATCCTTTGTATGTCTTATGTACTTTCAATCAAAATCATTGTATTTCTATTGTACCATGTGTACCTTTGCCCTCCGGGCCTTTTGATTAATAAACTAATTTGAATTTGAATTTGTACTAATTACAAATCGTTTATTGAAACCGTGTAAGATGAAAGTACAATGACCATAAGCATGATGAACTAAATAACTGGTGTGACATTGTTGTGGATTTGGTGGTGTGCAGCTGGAGGAGTGGACAATGTCACAACCAGGGTTCCTACATTATATACAGTGGAACCTCCGTTAGTAGACACCTCTCTATTAAAGACAACCTTTCCAATAAGGACACTAGTTTTGGTTCCAAATTGGTTGTTTCCATTCAATTTTGACTTCTCTAATCAGTCTTTGGGTGTTCCGAATGCTTGACACATTTCGAACATGTTTTGGTTGGAAACAACCCTACAGTCTTACACTTATGGCTGAATGAATGACAGTGCACTTTCGTGAAAGCTCGGTGACGAAATGCTGCGACACTATTCGTCACCAACATGTTTGATGGGTGGTGCCATCTGCACAAAGGATGATGAATTAAATAACTGATGTGACATTGTCGCTGCATTTGCAGGTGTCCACATCGAGGAGTAGATGATGTCACTACATGTACCAGGGTTTGTACTTTCATATACAGTGGACCTACTTTTTGTGGACACCTTTCTATTGAGGACAACCTCTTTAATAAGGACAGTAGTTTTTGGTTCCAAATTGGTTGTTTCCATTCAACTCGACTTCTCAGTTTAGGACACCTCTCTGTTAAAACAGCACTTTTCAGTCCCTGGGGCATTTCTGGAAATTTCATGCTATAGAGCAATTGGTTCAGCTAAGTGACAAGAACAGTACTATAAGACGGTTTTAAAAAGTTGAAAATTATTTATTTAAATGACATATGAATGGTTCAGCAGTAATTGGCAGTGTGCATTATGTAATGAAATATGATTTACATAATATAACATTTTTGTGACAAATAGTACAGATGATGGATAAATCGATACAGTGGATAGCTGTTAGAATATGCAATACATGCAATAGCATTTGTTTTTATTGAGATTTTGCGAGAACCAAGTGGTATTTTGACAAGATAATGGAAAGCCAATAACACTACAAGAACATGACTTCAATACATTGACATTGTAGTACTTGGTATACTAAAAATATTCAAAGATGGGTATCTTGAGTTAAAGTACAAGATGTATGAATGAAGGAGGCACTCTGGTAAGAAATGGTGTCGCTAATGAAAGATTAGAACAGTCCGTCTCAACCTGCCAAGCTCAGAGCGACATGCGCCTGGTTTTGCTGTGACGGGTCACATATACAAAGTTTACATAAAACAAGATTTGTATGTTTATTTAGGAGGAGTACAAAAGTTGTATATAAAATGCCGACTTCATTATGATTTATAGGACACAAAATTTGACATGACAGCATTTTATAAAATATGAATAATCTATAATGAGAATAGTTTTGTAGCACCAATGATTTGAAAATACTGAATTTATTTATTGCATGAATAGAACACAAAAAACAGGATGATTACATGATTGTCACATGCGTGAAATATATTGTCATGGATGGGCATTGGGAACAAAAAGAATTGCTGTTATCAGCTGCATTGGTAGCGATTGCTTTAGCTGATTTTCAGAAACTGACAGGAATGAGAATGTTGATATAGTGTTGAAAAAATATTTTTATAACATACATTGCATTCAAATAACACTAAGAAGTAGACGAGTACTAATTTCGCACACTTGAAAATATTTGGACATTGACTGCCACTGGTAGTGGTAGTAGAGTAATTACATGCCATCAGCAGCACTAATTCAGACAGTTTTCGCTGTGCTTCAGTAACTGACTGGAATGACTAAGTTTGATTGTGCTGAAATGATACATAATAACGTACATTGCATAAACAAAATGATTACAAGATTTGTACTGTCTTGAAATATATGGACAGGGACAGTCACTGGAAGTTTGACATGCCATCAGTTGCACTGCTCCCGACAGTTTTCACTGTGCTTCAGTAACTGACTGGAATGACTAAGTTTGATTGTGCTGAAATGATACATAATAACGTACATTGCATAAACAAAATGATTACAAGATTTGTACTGTCTTGAAATATATGGACAGGGACAGTCACTGGAAGTTTGACATGCCATCAGTTGCACTGCTCCCGACAGTTTTCACTGTGCTTCAGTAACTGACTGGAATGACTAAGTTTGATTGTTCTGTATTTGCCTCCATTTGGATTTTGTGAACAAAAGTTACTAACCTTGTGTAATTGAAGTGTCGAATTCGCCTTGGTCGAAATGATAATACAGTAAATAAATCTATTGAATGTTGCTGAAAAGAAAACACTACGTTAGAAGCCATGTACATGATAACACCACCACCACCATTATCAATATCATCACAAGTCAACTGGGGAATATGTGTGATATTTGTTCAAAACTTGCGTATATGGTATTTGCAGGTCTATTGTATTGTAACATATTTTTCACTTTCAAAATTAACTTTTTTACTAGAAATTATGAATCAATACTAACCGTAAGAAGCGTATGAAATTACAGAAGGCCTTCGTCGAAAAATGTAATGTACTTGTACTCATTCGTGTCATTAAACCTGAAAGCAGCACAGCATAACAGTGAAATTACCGTGACATCAATGGATGTCAAACTAACGTAGTGACGTAAATTTGAATTCGAAGTGCACAAATTCACAATTAAGGTTTCGAACACATTGAGAACTGAAAAACTTCATACAAATGCTTTCACACCAATGATATGATTGTGGCGCTCCTGATGAGGTATCGCCCTCTGCTAAGCAGCTTTGGTCGTAACTAGGGTAAATGTTTTTTTCAAGTAATATGAGCGATGCAATACCTTAGTTTCCACCAGCGCCACGTAGCAGTCAATGAAGTTGTGCTGGTACTCCATTAACGTCATGCTTCAAATTTGAAGAAATTAATATTACCTTCATCAAGTACGTAATAATATTACACCAGGCCTTTGTCGAAAATGTAGATCTCGAAGTCTAACTGTAATGAAAGAAAACATCAATGTGACAATATGGTCTACTATGTATGAGGGGGAGAACGGGTATTTTCGGGACACTGGGATGGGCCGAAAATAACTGTCGGGATTCGGGATAGACACCCTTATTTTAGCGGGATTCGAGACAAGCCGTGTTTTGCGCCACGATTCGGCTAAAATTGCGTATTGGGAAACGGGATAAGCCTTTTTTCCTAACGGGACGTCGAGACAGTTACCCCCCCTTCCCCGTTCCCACCCTCATGACATGTAGCATTGTTTGTAGGCCTATTGTTACTCACAATCTATTTTTTTGTAATTGATACTGGTAGTATCAATGTGAAATATGCCACACGTTGGGAGCATGCAAGGCCTAGTACAATACACCATCATCACAATCAAATATTTCAATAATACACTGTCAACGAGAATGAATGTTCAACCATCAATCACGTGCATTGTAGTAGTGTAACGGAAGTCGTTATGGGCCTTGCATGGTTAATGGTTATGTCATAATTTTGACCTGGTTTGCTTGGGCCTATAATTTGGTAATCTCCTGAGGTATTTTCAAGTGATGATCGTTGGTCTCCTTTGTGTTCTGGGCTAATGATTTTAGCTTCTTTTGTGTGGCTTACTTTGTAATAGGGTTGGTGAATTCTGGCTGTTACGGCAGGCATTGGTTCGTTGAGATGAGGTAATCTTTCTGTATAAAACTGGGCCCTAGCTTTGATCAGTGTCCATACCTAGCGCGCTTGCTACCAGACGGGTAGACCTTTTCTTTCTGTGATTTTGCTTGGTTCCTATGGCTGAGTAGAGCCTACATTTTTGTCTCATCTCTCTGAACCGCTGCATGGTGTGACACGCCCAATCTTCACCATGTATGTCATGTACATGGGAACGTTTGCTGACTTTTGGCTTTTCTTGTGAGTATAAACCCTCAAATTCCGAGTTCCGTATTTCTGCCATGTGACCTATAATTTTACCCCCTTCGTGTGCCTCTAGGGCTGGGTTTGTCAATATCCTGTTATGGCCAGACTGACCGGGTTTTCCTGAGGTTTCTTTTAGTTTGTTTGAGTTGGAACTTTGTGTGAAGAAGCTGGGCAAAGTTGCCCACAATTCCTGTCCGACATGTCATGATCATGTCACTTGTTTTATACTGGATTTTGATAGTGTTTAATCTTGTTCTGACTTCCCTGCTTGGCATAGGTTTTGAGTTACATAATCAGAAAGTGATTCCAGGTGATACAAGTTCTGGGGAATCTTAGTTCGGAGTGTTCCATGTCTTGGTTGGTGAACTGTTTTGGGCCACCCTGTATAGATTTACATTGGCTTTGGTTCATCTGACTGGTACTTTGATTAATAGGTGATTTCTCCTCCAATTAGATGTCGTTTTGACAGGGGAATTTAGGCTTCTGGGTTGTTGGTAGAACAAGTGTGGTGAGAAGGAATTTGGGTAACCTGGGGTCATATCTGGTTGGCCATGCAGTTTATTGGGTTGGATGAATGTGAAGTGAAATCTGGAATCTAGTTTGTTCATAATAAACATATTTTGGGTATATTCTAGCGCTTATAATTTATCGGTCAATGCACACCCCCACAAACTCTGGTTCTCGTCAACGCTGGTGAAGGTTCATTCATTTTGCCAGGGGTTGACGGGAACTCATTAACGACAATTCCATTCACAAGGACGGTCGTTACAGTAGTGTACATCCCCCATCCCATGACGGCTTGCGCCCCGCTGACACGACGAGCACATGGCTGAGCCAATCCATCGCCTATACACTACTTTACAAAAATCGACACCTACTGAAACTTTCACTAATTATTCTCGGAAATGTACTTTATCGTTACATCAATAAATGCACATTCGAATTTCAAAACTACCACTTATTTTTGCCGTGAAACTGACCTGAGTTATCGAAACACCGTCACTGCGAAAAGAGGAAGAAGCAGGTCCGCATTTATCGAAATATTGCTAAATATAATTGTCAAAATGTCGACCAAATTACCAATTAAATCACAATAAACTTATCAAATGTTCACTCATGCCTTTGGGTGAAAAAATACTGATTTTTCAATCATTCTCAATTTTACAAATCACCAATCACAAAAAGAAATAATGATGCAATTACCCAAAATAGATGAGATTTGACCACTGGTATAATTCCGCCATCTTGGATATCGGCATCGTCACCACCACTTCAAATTCTAAAGTCTTATTCAGGCCTAATATGTGTCACCTGCTGTGGTAAAATGGCTTGTTTTATCAATGAATAACAAAATATGATCTTTGTAAATAAAATCGGAGATCTTCTGGTGTGTTTTTATGTGAATTTATTACGAACTATCAATGCAGCGCAGGGCAGCCATCGTGTTCTCATGCGTAGTGGCGATGCGATAGCCATCCGCGGCACTGCTTTTCAAGATGGTGGCAATTGCCCAGTGCTAGAGGCGTTGTAAGGAAAATTGAGAGCAGGCCCCTAATGAATGAACTCTCAACGATATCGATATATTTTCGTAATTCCAGCACAACTGTTCACCAATGAACGTCCACCGACAATCCCACTTAACGAATATTAATATCAATTCATATCATGTATCTTAAAACGCTTTTATTTCATTTTAAAAAGAGTTATCGAGTGAACGATGACCTCCTACCGTACCCTCGAAATAAACAGCCAAAATGACCACAAAAACACCTTTTTAGAAAAAAACAGCGATTTTTACGAAATAAATGTCATCAGAGACACACCTAGACACTAATTTAGCTAGGTATGCACAGTAATAGTGTTGGTGCCGATTAGCGGCAAAGTTAAGAAATATTCACTTTAGTTTGTTACCACCCCAGTTGGTAACCGCGCTGGTCAGTTTCGATAGCAACTCAACCTAATTAGCATATTGCGTGGGTTTTCCCCGGCAGCTAGGTCATCACCTACGTCATCCGAGAGTTTGGTATGCGAGGAATGTTGTATGACGTCAATTCAATTATTGTTTATGCATTCTTGGCGTTGGTCTGGGGGTATATAACGTGGGTCCTCTGAGCATTTGGCAGAACCAACCAAGGGAGCTTTCCTGATTGCTGAAGGAAGCAACAAAGTTAAATAGCAAGCAAGCCAGCTAGCGCTAGCAAGCGTCGTACTAACAGTAACCGGTGAAACTTCTGCCCGAAGTTCAGAGCCCGAGTATATTCCAACTGACCAAGCCAAGTCCAAGTCCTCAAACCTATTGTCCCCATTGAAACCCTGGTTCAGGAGATTTCTGGCGAGATAGATCCTCTGCCGACAAAGATTGGTGTATGTCCGTGCCGTTTGAATATACAAGTTTAAAGGCGTAAAAGTTATCTTACTTTCTTGCAAAGATTATTCTCAGTAGCAGCATCAGGGAGCTGACCCAGGCGTCAATTTTGAGGTTGGCACCGCAACACGATTTAACTTTGGTCCTCACCAAGAATAATCCATAATGGAAGGGCAATATCTGCGAGAAATTGCCAACAAAGAACTGCCGCCATCCAGGCCAGAATCTCGTAAGAGTGTACAGAGCGAGCACAGTGTACATGAAGCAGAAACTGGGTCAACAGCTGATCGACTACGGAGGCCCGTGAGGCACACCGTCGCTTCAAAGATGCTCGATCCCGATGAGTTGGCAGCAGAACAACTCGTGCAAATGGCAAGAAGCCGAGGGGGTTATGCCGCACAAATGACAATGAGGCATAGGCAGTTCAACGAAGCCTTTGAGCAAGGGCTGCACACCTCACTCCTACAGCAGCCGCTGGGTGATCTCGAAAACGCCTTTGAAAGGTTCAGAGACATCCATGACAACTATGTCAGATTGGCCGCTGCTGTAAACCCGGCCCGAGCTGTTGAATGTCGGGAGCATTTCCAGAATATGCTCGGGCTTATCCAAAGCGTCCGCTTTAAGTTTGATCAACGGATGAGGCAGGAAGACCTAAACGACAAGCTGAGTCCGTCGGATAGTGTCTCCCAACAAGGCAGCAGCTCATCAAAGACAAGCAGGGTGTCTAGTTACCTAGCGATCGCTTCAGCCAAGAAGGCCGGGCTGACGGAGAAATCCCGTCTGCTCAAGCAACACCAGTCAATGAAAATGAAACTGCAACAAGAAATCGAGGAAGCTGAGCGACAAGCTAAGGTGTCCGAGTTGGCGCTGAAAGAGAAGGCCAGACAACTCCAGTTTGAAAGTGAGCGCATGACCTTAGAGGAAGAGCTCCGAGCAGCTGACGCTGAGGAACAGACCTTAGTCAAGCATCTGGACCGTGACAGAGCCCCCGATCCAGTCCTTTCGCCTGTCATCCAAGATCAAGTTAGGGTTCCTGAGAGACAATTTATGCTTAACCCTTTGGTTCCGGAGTTCCATCAACGACAGTACAGCAGTACAACACAACGCCCTCGAGCGTCTCCAGATAGGCGAACGGCTCCTGACGTGAAGACAGTACCTGCTCCATATGAACCAGATTGGCTGATTTCCTTTGAGCCTACCGCCCAGAGATGCGATCCAGCGACTTTGGTTCGAGCTGCCGCTCCAACCACGATGTCGCAGCCTTCCCAAGACGTCGCCAGGATGCCACAGCCAGTACCGGCCGACATGACTTACCGCACTGGCTCAGCCGCCTCAATGTCACAACAAGTGGCCGAGATGGTGTACCGGCCCATGCCAGTGATGATGTCACATCCTGCCGATGACGTCCAAGCCGCCATGCCGCGCCAAGCAGTGCCAGGCACGATCTCACAACCAGTTCCGGCCGAGATGGTGTACCGGCCCATGCCAGTGATGATGTCACATCCTGCCGATGATGTCCAAGCCGCCATGCCGCGTCCAGCAGTGTCAGTCGTGATGTCACAGCCAGCTAAAGTTGCCACGCATCAAAATGTTACGACTACTTCAGGGAATGTCTCAGCACATCCGAGTTATGTAATCCCTGCCATTGATACGTCATCAAGCCAAGTGCCAGTAGCAGCTCCTCTCGATATACAGCGACAGCTAATCGATGCCTTGCGTCTTCCCAAGACCGGTCTTCAGAAGTTCGACGGAGAGCCGATGCAGTATTGGGCGTTTATGAATAGTTTTGATAGCCTGGTGCACAGAGCCTGTGTTACAGATGGAGACAAGCTCAACTGCCTGATGGAATACTGCTGTGGTAAAGCTGCCCGAGTAATTCGTCCTTGCGCTTTGATGTCACCATCAGCAGGATATGCCAGAGCTAGGGAGCTGCTGAAGGAGCGATTTGGTGATGAATATACCATTGCGAAGGCTTGGGTGAAGAAGATAGTTGAAGGCCCACCAGTAAAGACCAACTCTGGTGAAGCGCTGCAGGAGTTTACTGACGATGTCCGGGGATGTTACGAAACGTTAAAGGCCATGAATAAATTGGCAGAGGTCAACTCTCAAGACCGGATGGCAGACATCTCAACTAGACTTCCCCTTTATATCCAGTCGAGGTGGAGAAAGGAAGCGCATCGGTCGAAGCTACGGACAAAGTCATATCCAGACTTCAAAGCCTTTGTCACCTTTCTCGAAATGGTGTCTGGCGAAGAAAATGATCCAGTCTTTGGCAAGATACAGGCCAAGGATAGAGTTGAGAAGAAGCGAACCTTCCCACAGAAGAAAACAGGCGTCAGTTTAACAGTGCAAGCGACCGGCAAAGATAATCAGGCGACCAAAGCAGCCAGAAGCAGTCCAGCTAAAATCAAGTCCGTCACCAGCGATGCTAAGCCCGAGACCAAGAAGATGAATTGTCATATATGCAGCCAGAGTCATAAAGTTGCAGCCTGCCCTAAGTTCAAGGCCATGGAACCCACAAGACGTCTGGAGGTTGTGAAGGAGAAGCGGTTGTGCTTCAACTGCCTTGACTTCAGCAACCATAGCTACCGTCAATGCCACAGGTCCAGTGACTGCCATGAGAAAGATTGCAAGCTCAAGCACTCTCAACTCCTGCATGCTGCCATGGTAAAGAAGGAACATGCCGCTGTCGCGAAGCCTGCTACTCCTCCCAGCCAAGTCAAGACTGATGGTGCAGAGAATTTCGCCTGTGACTCACTGAACAAAGATTCAACACGCATTGCCTTGCCGATTGTCTCAGTCTACGTCAGGGGGAAAGGGCAGCACGAGTTCATCAAGACAGACGCGCTGCTAGACTCCGGCAGCAACAGAACGTTCTGCTCTAAGTCCTTGTTTTCCCAGCTCAAGTTGGAGGGATCAAGAACAGCTCTGTCTTTGGAGACCCTCGGTCAAAGTGCAGCCACAGATGCCATCGAAGTGTGTCTTCAGGTTACACCGACGTCCAGAAAGGCCAAGAAGAGAAGTGTGCTGGACTTGCCCAGGGTGTATGCCATCGACAGCTTTCCAAATAGCATCGCAGGACCGAGTCAGTTGGATATCGGCAGATGGCGTCATCTTACGGGAGTATGCGACAACTCTGTCGACGACAAGGGGGTTTCGCTGCTTATTGGCCAAGATGTCCCACAAGCCATTCTTCCGCTTGAAGTCCGCCGGGGTCGAGATGATGAGCCGTATGCGATCAGAACCAGCCTAGGGTGGACTCTGAACGGTCCAATTGGTGGTCAACCAGCAGACAGTACGGCTGTCTGCTCCTTTATTCAAGCTGGCCTTCCCGAAAAGATGAACCATGAACGTGTCTTGGAAGTCCAAGTTGAGCAGTTTTGGAGACTTGACGCCTGCCAGTCTCTTGCAAGTGGCCAGCCCCAGATGTCACAAAATGACAAGAAGGTAGTCGGCGTGTGGGACAAGTCAGTCAGCTTGGTGGACGGCCATTACCAGCTCAACATCCCGTTCAAGAAGACGCCTCCCGAACTGCCGGACAACCGTATGATGGCCGAGAAAAGACTCCAGTCTCTGGGCCGAAGATTGAGCAGAGACCCCGCATTGCACGACAAATACAGAAGTGGTATGCAGGATCTGTTGGACAAGGGCTTTGCAGAGCCAGTTCCAGAAGATGAGATGTCGCAACCGGGTAGTGTTTGGTACCTCCCTCACCATAATGTCGTCAATCCCAGTAAGCCGGAAAAGTTCCGTATCGTCTTCGACTGCGCAGCCACATATGCTGGGACTTCTCTGAACGACCAGGTCTTCCAAGGCCCCGACCTGATGAACAAGCTGCTTGGTGTTCTGATGAGGTTTCGCGAATGCCCTGTTGCCGTTATGGGAGACATCCAGGAGATGTTCCACATGGTCAAGGTCAAACCCGAATTCAGAGACGCATTGCGATTCCTATTTTGGAAGGATGGTGATCCCAAGAAGAAACCTCAAGTCTACAGAACCTCTTCGGAGGAGTATGGAGCCCGAGTTGCTGCAGTTACGCCCTGAGACGAACGGCTGAAGACCATAAAGACGAATTTCATCCCGATACCATAGAGACAGTGTTACAGGACTTCTACGCTGACGATTGTCTAAAATCCGTACCCGGTGTTGATGTCGCTGTCAAGCTGGTTGAGGAATTGAGAACGTTACTTTAACTGGGAGGATTCCGACTCACGAAATGGTCTTCAAACAGCAAAGAGGTCCTCCTGTCCATTCCTGTCGAAGACAGAGCGAAGACCATAAAAGATCTCGACCTGACGTCCGACTCCCTACCAATTGAGAGAGCCCTCGGTGTCCAATGGGACACGGAGACGGACACGTTTGGTCTCAAGATTCGCTATAAGGAACCAGTCTTCACGAGGCGCGGTCTTCTTAGAATCACCAGCTCTATGTACGACCCCCTGGGATTGGTTTGTCCATTCGTCCTCGAAGCGAAGATGATCTTCCAGACAGAATGCAGATCCGACAAAGGATGGGATGATGAAATGAGCCCCGCCAGCATCAAGAGATGGCAGAGATGGTTGGATGGCCTGCCCAAACTAGAAGAGTTTCAAGTGCCAAGGTGTATTCATCCGACCGATTTCGGCGACATCACTGAAGCTAGATTACATCACTTCTCCGATGGATCCGCCGATGCCTATGGTGCTGTGAGTTACCTGAGATTGGTGAACAGTGACGGCGCTGTGCACTGTACGATACTGATGGCGAAATCCAGACTGGCGCCGATGACACCGATGACGATTCCTCGCCTGGAGCTGTCCGCTGCCGTGCTCGCTGTGAAGATGGACAACCTCATACGTCGTGAGATAAGATTGCCCCTGCAAGAGTCGACATTTTGGACGGACAGCACCATCGTTCTCCAATATGTCAAGAACAAAACCAAGCGTTTCCAGACCTTTGTCGCCAACCGTGTAGCCGTAATTCATGATGGTACAAGGCCAAGCCAGTGGCGTTACGTGGGGACAAAGGACAACCCGGCTGATGATGCGTCAAGAGGGCTGAACGCCGAACAGATGTTGTCCGACACCAGATGGCGCCAAGGTCCGGCGTTCCTATGGTTGAGTGAAGACAGTTGGCCAGAAATACCAGAAGGACAGCCTAACCTGCTTGAGAGGGATCCCGAAGTCAAGAAGGAAGCCAAGTCCTGTGCGGTCGTGACGGTTCCTGACGATTTCATAGTAAAGCTGTTCAACAGATATTCAAGCTGGCCTCGACTACTCAAAGCAGTGGCGTATCTTTTGAGATTCCTCAAGTGGCTACACAAGAAAAGACCCAAGATGAATGACCGTCTCTCCCCTGAAGAACTGAAGGCAGCAGAACGAGCTATTCTTCGATGTCTCCAGAAAAGGCATTACAGCAACGAGGTCAACGCCTTGAGATCAAATACACGCATCACGAAGCAGAGTTCAATATTTGAACTAGAGCCGTATCTGGACGAAGACCAGCTCCTGAAAGTGACGGGACGCTTAAAGAATGCTTCGATTCCTGACCCAGCCAAGCATCCAGTGATTGTGCCGAGAGATGACCACGTAACAACACTCATCGTACGAGATGCGCACGAGCGGCTTTGCAGGCACTCCGGCAGAGAACACGTTATGGCGAATTTACGGCAGAACTACTGGATTCCACAGGCCCGTCAGCTGGTGAAAAGAGTTCTCAGAGACTGCATTGTTTGCAAAGTGCTTCACGGCAAGCTGGGGCAGCAGAAGATGGCAGATCTCCCGCCTGAACGAGTGACACCATCAAAGTATCCCTTCCAGTGTCTGGGTGTTGACGTTTTTGGTCCCTTTTACGTTAAGAGAAGACGTTCTCAAGAGAAGCGCTATGGATGTATGTTTACCTGTTTGTCAATGCGAGCGATTCATCTAGAGAAGCTTTCGTCCATGGACACAGACTCCTTCATCAACGCCCTAATCCGATTCTGTGCAAGACGAGGAGTTCCAAAGCTGATCCGGTCCGACAATGGCACCAACTTTGTCGGCGCAAACCGTGTGCTGCGAGAATCGATTGCCCAGTGGAATGAGAGTCATCGCCTGAAAGAATACTTGCTGCAGAACCACATTGATTGGACCTTCAATACCCCTACAGCGTCGAATATGGGCGGTGTCTGGGAGCGCAACATCCGAACTGCCCGGAAGGTGATGAACTCCATACTACTAAAGCAGTCCCTCGATGATGAACGCTTGGATACGATATTTGCCGAAGTTGAAAACGTCGTGAATAGCCGTCCGCTGACTGTCGTCTCCAACGATCCCAAAGACCAACTCCCGCTAACACCGAATGATTTGCTGCGTCCTTTTGGAAAGGGATTCCCGTCGCCAATCGGAACCTTTGGAAAGGCTGACATGTTCGGAAAACGGTGGAGACATGTCCAATTCGTCGTCGATCAGTTTTGGAAGAGATGGACCGCTGAATACCTCTCTGCTCTTCAAGTCCGATCAAAGTGGATTGCCGAACAGCCGAATATACGCGTAAACGATTTGGTCTTAGTTCTCGACCAGTCTTTAGCAAGATCTCACTGGCCGTTAGCACGAGTCACCGAGACGTTCCCCGGAAAAGACGGATTGGTACGTTCTGTGGAGCTGAAGACAGCCTTTACTGACAAGATGGTGCGGCCGATCAACAAAATCGTTTTGTTGGAGGCAACTGCGGATGATCACAACCAGGATTAACTACATTTTCTGATTTGGATTAACGTTTTAGTGCACGCTAGTTTTGGACTTGCATTTTGTGTCTTGCATATTTAGTTCAGTGCAGGACATCAGCATTCGCATAATTGTGGATTATGTGTGTGACATTCATTTGGACTTGTGTACATGTAGTTAATATTTTGGACTACTCTTTGGACTATTCCATTTGGACTTAATTAATTCGTTTGGGTTATAATTCATAGGAATATTTGGATAGCAGTTACTCTGGGAAACTGTAAGTGTTATATGTTAGGTAAATGCGCCCTCCAAGTTTGCATTTAGGGGGGGCCGATGTTGGTGCCGATTAGCGGCAAAGTTAAGAAATATTCACTTTAGTTTGTTACCACCCCAGTTGGTAACCGCGCTGGTCAGTTTCGATAGCAACTCAACCTAATTAGCATATTGCGTGGGTTTTCCCCGGCAACTAGGTCATCACCTACGTCATCCGAGAGTTTGGTATGCGAGGAATGTTGTATGACGTCAATTCAATTATTGTTTATGCATTCTTGGCGTTGGTCTGGGGGTATATAACGTGGGTCCTCTGAGCATTTGGCAGAACCAACCAAGGGAGCTTTCCTGATTGCTGAAGGAAGCAACAAAGTTAAATAGCAAGCAAGCCAGCTAGCGCTAGCAAGCGTCGTACTAACAGTAACCGGTGAAACTTCTGCCCGAAGTTCAGAGCCCGAGTATATTCCAACTGACCAAGCCAAGTCCAAGTCCTCAAACCTATTGTCCCCATTGAAACCCTGGTTCAGGAGATTTCTGGCGAGATAGATCCTCTGCCGACAAAGATTGGTGTATGTCCGTGCCGTTTGAATATACAAGTTTAAAGGCGTAAAAGTTATCTTACTTTCTTGCAAAGATTATTCTCAGTAGCAGCATCAGGGAGCTGACCCAGGCGTCAATTTTGAGGTTGGCACCGCAACAAATAGTACCTGAAGTGATCGATTTCAAGGAGAAAATACACTGAAAACAACTTTTCAGGAACAGAAATAAGATCACATTGTGAATAATTATTCACATTGGATGAGGTCAGGTATTGGGTAAGACCAGATTTTAAAACCGGTTTTAAAACCGGTGTAAAAGTAAAAAGTGTCCCCCCTGGAAAAAGTGTCTGGCCCTATTGTATTCTGCAATATGGTTCTATAGAGACCCTGACGGTCAATAGCTCAGAGATTGAAGCGCATAATAGAATCCTTTGTTCCCGGACATTTCATCCTAGGACATTTTAAACTTCTACACCGGCTTTAAGAAAGTTTTAAAGGGTAACTCGTGTCAAATTTCACCATATAATGTTTTAGCTGTTTTTGACAAATGACTACGTCACTTTCTCATAAATCGGTAAGGTTTTCGAATCGAAATGCACATTTTCTAGAAATTGATGGTTTAATCCCGCCCGGACGGCTCGCTTCGATGCCATTTTCGTTGATGACGTCACAACATGAAAATTTTCGCGGTCGCGGTGGTTTACATTCAGCGATTTTATAATAAATCTTATCAAAAATGGAAAATTTGTGATCAACAATTAAAAACGGACGTATTTCCGCAAAGTTGTAAATCACATCATAGTATCACTTTAAGCTAAAACTGGTATATGACCTCCCAACATGTTTTTGGTTAAAACTGTCTCGAAACTGTCTTTAGACCGATTTAAGTTAAAACTCTGATAAAACTTTGGAAGTTTTAATCTTAACAGAGAGCTAAAGGTTTTTTTCAAAATGCACTACCAAATGTACATGGTCGGTTTTAAGTCCTAGGACTTAAGACTTTGCTGAGGTCAAATATCAGAATAAAACCAACAGTCATGTTTGCTCTACCTGTAATAGTTGCTGTTGCTAAGCAAAGAGGGGACAACTTTGTAAGAAAGTCTGCCTACAGCGGAGAACTAATAGAGAGGCATTTGAGACTATACCAGCGCATGATGCATGATAACTGATTCAGCGAATCCTTGAGTTTTAGCCTGGTTTTATCTAAGGTTTTATCTAAGGTTTTATCTCGGTCTCAATCTAGTCTTAATCCTAGGGCAGATTTATGTGGTCAAATTGAGACCGAGAGTTGGTTTTAAACAAAGATAACTTGGTTTTAACTCGGTTTTGTCTTAAACACAATAATTGACCTAACCCATTGCCGGCTGCGCTACAGCACCTCTGCTGTTTATGGAATAATATAAACCTTTTAGGAAGCCTGAACTGCTCTCCCTCTTGGTCTGTTCCGAAAATGCATATGTTTGTTCAGTGACCATGTCATTATGGTCAACATGCCCCTGTACCATGTCTCTATGAACCCTGGATTATGGTGGTTCATGACACATGTTATGTAACTCTCAGTGTCATCCTCAGTTCAAATTGCCTCTTTCTCCATACAGCTTTTACCAGTTACCTATTGCCTACCCTTATTTGTCCCCTCCCACCTCTATTACCGGAGCTGCTGTTGCGACAATATTGGCCAAAGCAGTCTGGATGTACACGAAATGCTCTTTAATGCTACAAATATAGTAAACATGATCTCACGTAAAGAAATTTAAAATTTTTCCAATTTTTCCAGGTATCATCACATGCAGAGTGACGCCAGAAAGCCCAAACTTACCGGTGATTTCTCCATTTGCTATGACCCTCCTGCCGTCGCCATTCAAAAGGAACCTGTTTATCCTTGCCAATGAGTTACAGTCCGCGTATAATCTTATGTACCACAGAATTGCACAAGATTACGACTTCCTCAATGAAGCCTTTAGGGAAATTAGGAAATCTGACGATTTTTTACAAAGACTCTTTGAAATCTACGAATTGGTGCGAAATGAGAGTGGCGCGCCCCCTATTAGCCTGGAGATCAGTCGTTCAGATTATATGGTCGATGGGCCTATCGGCTCCACCCAGATGATCAAGCAAATCGAGTACAACACTATCGCATGTGGAATGGTGGTGTTCGCTCCTGGGATGTACGATTGCCATAGGTAATTTTTAGAATTTTGTTATGTATTCTAGTACAAGACACTAAATAAATCCGTGCCCAACCCCAACATGACAACGCGCACATGCTGCTATGCATTATGTACACAATACCATGGCGAAGCTAGGCCGACACCGACCTTAAAAGGGTTGACCATGCGTACCACCATTTTGGCTAGAACTTGAAATCCTAAAGCAATTAGAACTCCTTCTAAACAAGGTGAATGCCCATTTCAAGGGTGCTAGTCAGTTCATTGTTTACCAGGGAACAGACTCCCACCATTGAAATTGGCATTCACTTCATTTTGAAGGCTTCTAATTGCTTTAGGATTTCAAGTTATAGCCAAAATGGCGGTGCTTATGGTCAACCCTTGAACACACCGACTTTCGAGCCGTCAACATCAATGCACAGTGGACAATCGTGTGACTACCAGACTGCGACAAATTGTATTATCCACACGACTGCCCACTGTGAGTCGAAAATAAAACCACCGGCTGCGAAATGCTGAACCACAAGACCTCCTAGCGCCCTGCTCTCGCCGACGACACAAGAATATTTGCTTCTTGTGTAAAGTTTAACGAGTATGATATATCCAGACCCAAGGATCTATAGCTATATCCACCTTGTCAGTCTAGTGTCTCACCTCCGAAGTTGAAATTGTATACCGTTTGTGGTCGGGCTTTATTTCGAAAGTACATTACTTCAGTTTTAACGTTATTCACCGCCATGTGCCACCGCTCACACCAACTCTCTAACACATGTAACATGTCTTGTAAGTCCTGAGGTGCGCGATAAGTACCATGTCATCTGCGTATGTGTATGCGTATGGGGTAGTTGTAAAACAAGAAACACAGAAACGAAACAGAAACACAGAAACACAGAAACGAAACGCAGAAACCAGTCTTGTGGCGAATTCTGGTCTGCAGACTCCATCTTGTTGGCATGGTTGTGGCCGCGAACGCGGGTGTAACTAAAACTGGTATTCAGTCGGAATGGAAGGAGGAATGCTCATTTCCCAATACCCCTTTTAGCCTCATCAACGTGTGCGCAGATTGGCAGCATCCGGCCTTGATCGTGCCAATACACTACATGTATGTACTACACGGCGTAAATAGAAAATAGTCCTTCGAATAGCGAGTCCTGTTCTTTTGTACATTCCATGGCCTGTGCACGACACTAGGCTGAACTTCCCTACTGCAACCTCATTAACATAAACAGATATTTAAAGGGACTATTTAAAGGCAGCAGCTGGGCAGGCAAGATTGAGTTACTCCAAGTCCAAGTCTAGTGCCCGCCCCCCCCCCCCACTTTACTCTATTCTAGTCGCCAAAATTGGTCTCTCACGTCTCACATAACGTCGAAATGATTCACCCATGTACTGGTACCGTACCTTGCATTTAGTGCTGCATCAGACGGGATTTGTAGGATGATCCTGGTACTTCATGTAAATTGAACACTACAAGGCAAGATGTTGCACTGCACCTTCATTTAAAATAACATGCTGTAGGAATCGAATCGAACCTACCAAAGTACTACACCACCACCTCAAAAGACTTCACCCATATCGTGCCGCCCCCTCCCCCCCCAAGTTGCTCCATGTATCCCCTCAACAACTCTATTGCATTCCGGCTGGCCGCAACCCACCAACCTCAGATTTTACTTTTAAACGACAATAACAACGGATTGGGCAAGGAAAGTATCGGCGTGCCGCTTGATTCCAACTTTTATGAAAACCCGTTTGATTTTCGTTTCTGCGTTTCGTTTCTGCGTTTCTGTGTTTCTGTTTCGTTTCTGTGTTTCTTGTTTTACAACTACCCATGCGTATGTGTCCACTCCTCTATTCAAGGCTTTGATATCACTTGCCAGGTCATTGATATACATGTACAATGCAAACAGTGTTGGTGACATACAGCCTCCCTGCCTTACGCCGCCAGTCATATTGAATTCAGCTGTGAAGTGCCCGTTTATTCTGATGCGCGCCGTAGTATTACTGTACATAGCCCTCACACTATTCAAGAAGTGTCCGCGGATTCAAAGCGAATGCAATTTGTGCAACAATAGACTGCGGTTGATGAAGTCGAACGCTTTTGAGAAGTCGACACAGCACTCGTATTTGTCCTTTTTCATTGCTCTCCTGTTTCGGATTAGGCCTACTGAGGTCAAAGAGTAGAATGCTGTGGTCTCAACATCTTCGGCCCGAACGAAAACCATTCTCCTCACGGAAATCGGCCCTTCAATCAATGAATATCGGGAGAATCCAACTTACCTCGACGCGAGTCCATGTCATAAACATTTTCTGAGTTCTAATAATACCGTAATGTAGTAGGGGTAGCATCGTAGATCGAACAGCTTGTATTACCTAATGGTGGTTTTCATTGGTCTGCCTTTTGTAGGCCTTTAGTCCTTCAATAGAATGATGTAAAGGCTAGACATTTCTATGGGGCAGGACTTCAACTTGTCCAGCGCGCAAGGTTGAGGGGTATAATAATCGTAAACGATCGTAAAAGCTTTAGTTACGAGGCTTGGGTATTAGGTCGACTAGATGAAATAATTATAGTGAATA
This sequence comes from Lineus longissimus, assembly GCF_910592395.1. Lineage (NCBI taxonomy): Eukaryota > Metazoa > Nemertea > Pilidiophora > Heteronemertea > Lineidae > Lineus > Lineus longissimus. The sequence goes on along the minus strand of NC_088319.1, from coordinate 6,429,465 downwards.
ACCGTAAGCAACAATTTGTAGTGGGATTACTTTATTCTGTAATACACTATTAACCTTTTATTCAAACACAATGTACGGTAACGAAATCATTTAACATGTACTGAGCAGACTACTCGTCATTTCCGGGGTCAGAAAGGAACTCTAAACCATCAACTTGCTCTTCATCTTCAATAACTAGGTCATTGATACCGATATTAGCATGTTCTGCCACAAGGCCACTTACACGCCAGGCAACACGCACTGCCTCATCAACAATTCTCTCCCACGCTAGTCCAATCATTCTTACAACTTCTCTACGCGATATAGGCGGACAGTTTCCGTCATCGTCCGTATTTCCTACCTTCCACGCCTTCCAGATCGCCCTCAGTCTCGATTTAAAAGCATACATGATCGTTATAATCCAGTGGTTGGACACGCGAAGAACAACCTCCGGGAACAAAGTCCATGCCGCCACCCAAGTTCTCTACTGCTTCTCGAAACAGTCCATTAAGGTGAGCGGGATACCGGTCCACAACTAGCAAAAATGCAGCTCCACTGGGATCAACGAAGTCGGTGAGCACTGTTTCAGCCCATTAAACTAACGACTCGATTCTGGCCCACCCATTTGGGCTGGATGTTAACTGAAGAGAAATATGCAAAATGTTCAGTTCTTCATCGACGGAAATCTAAAAAGTTTTACTAGATTACAACTTTCTCAGTTACTACTCCAATAAGCACAAGGAAAGAGCGGATTTGTACCTAGTAGGATTTTGTGTTGATATGACTTACCCTAACGTTTTCGGGTGCATGCTCCCTTTTTCCTTGCATAACATGTCCGTGCGGAATTAGTCTAGGGAAATTAATCTCGGCAATTCCTTTCCTCCCATCAGCCGCAATCAATAAAGTGACTGTACATCCGTCTTTCGGGTTGCCCCTGGAAGATGGGATATCGGTGTCGCGGTTTCCTTTGTTGTCCATCGAGTAGTTCGGAGGAAAGTCATAACGGACGAACGTTTGATTCATATTGAAAAGATGATCTGGTTGATGTTCTGTTCTCGTAACGTGTCCGCAACTTGTCTCTGAAATGCTTCAACAAGTTCTGCAGCATTCGGTGGTATCTTTTTGGAGTCCTTTGTGGCGCGCCTGTAACTTATTCGATGCCTGAATTGAAATAAGCATGTCTATTACACGGACCGAAAGTGAATGGTACTGTGCCTGCGTTCTTCGATAGAAATGGGACGACGCCGTTAGGGTCAACGAACAATAGAAACGTAATACATTAATATGATTCACCTTTGCATGAATCCTTTCAGCCATGACTGTGATGCCCTAAAGTCCAGTCTATGGGGGCGGTCCCTCTGTAAAGGTTCCATATCTCCATCTGGCAATTCCCCGATCCACTGACGAAATTCCCTCGTTGCTTGTCCTGTGAGATCTTGCCCAGCTACGGGAAAACCCAGCGTCCTTCTATTTTGATACCAGTCTGCTAGAGAATCTTCCACCTCGGGCCAGAAACCTTTAAGCACAAACAATGGCCTAATTATCAGCTGTATACAATCAGTTTCACTTTTCAGTGAACAAGAAAATAGTTTATGTTTAAAAAGATCAAAATCTTTATTTAGACTGGCTGAACGTTGTAAAAATAACTAAATAGGTGATTACATCTTATGCAGTTCATTGACTGGAGTCAGTAATGTTATGCACGATATGCAATGTTACCTTGATGCCAGCTCACGACCCGGGGGGACTCGAAACTGCTAAATCTATACTATAATGCGCGTTGTGGCCGCTAAAAAGGAGGCGATTTTTGTTTCAAAATTGGGCCTCGGAAGTGCGTCGAATTCTTGCAACTTTTGGCTTCGTAGGTGTGGATCATAAGTAAGAGTGTCACTGAGGGTGTCATACGTCGAATATCTTGGTGGTTTTGGAATAAATAACAACTGTTCAGAGAGCACGTCGACTGGAGAGCTCCGCTCATTCTCAAAAGCATACACAAACTTCACGCATATTCTCCCTGCCACATCAATGTTAGCTTCCAGCACGTATGTAGTGCTATACAACCTGGTCCATGGTGCAGGGTATTAGCAGGGAGATTAATGATTAGCCTATTCTATTTTAGTTCTATTCGAGAAACACTGACCGGAGTGATAAGGCAAATTCTGGGTGTATTCCTGTTTCGCCTATTCCTGTTCCGCCTATTCCTGTTTCGCCTATTCCTGTTTCGCCTATTCAAATGTATTGCTAACCTCCCCACAGACGTAGGAATATGAATCGTCCCTTACTATAGTGTTAAAGGCTATCATTAAGAATAAAGTCTGAAATAATGGATTTAGCGACATGTCAATTATTTCAGTATTATTCGGAATAACTTTGGAAAATTATACATAGCTTACATCGGCTTATGTTTTAGCTTATTTTAAAAGGCAAGAAATAAAATAGTAAGAAAATTTTACCCTTTCATCAGATTTGAGAAAGGTTTCTTAGGCCTGCATTTTATATTGTGGATTCTCTTTCTTTTGTCTTAGTCAGTAACTAGCTTCGTAATAGAAAGAATACCTATAGCTACATTGTTCTTTACTATGACATGGGTTTTACAGCTGATTTTGATCAAATAATTATGAGAATGTACAGTATTATGTATCTTTATCAAAAAGTCATGAATTCCTGTTTTTATAAAATAAGCGACTGCTTTACTCTACTTAATCTATTAGTTTTTACTGTGTGTCAGTATGGTCATATGGTCAAATAAGTCCCGGACTGTCCCCGCTTTCAAGTTGACTCTTTCAAAACGGTCATGGCATGGTTTGTTAAAAAAGTTGATGGCATTTGATTAGTCAAATTGTCATCACATCGTTAACATCATCCAATTGTCCCCTCACGTTTTCCCCATAAAATGGACATGCATCCCTAAGGTTCCCCCTGGGAGAGTCGATTTATTGTAGGGGTACTGGAAAGTAGGCGAAACAGGAATAGGCGAAGCAGGAATAGGCGAAACAGGCATAAACCAAATTCTGCAGGGTGGCCTACCGGAACATGCAGTCAGGGTATCAATAAACAGTTATGCCAGGATGGACAAAATATGTACAGTGGCCAGCGCTTGCTCTTTGATTTATTCTTTACTGATTGATGTTGTCAGTTTGAATTGCGTTCTGCATCTCTCCATGCGCCTGGCTTTGGTCCGACAGTGGCATTGGGTACGGGAGTGGGTAGGTGATATGCCTAATATGTGATGCCCTTATTTGGAACAGGACCTGCTGTCACTGGTCTCAATGCATTGTGCAAAATAGCGTACTTTTGCAATCAATCTATTGGGGGTTGCATGTAGATAGCAGCAATAAGTCCCTAAATGCAGTTAATTTCGTGTTTAACCTTTAATAAAACTTCAGTAACGTTAGAAATTTAATGTAGTTCAATCATCGTGCCCATTTAATTAATGTATATTACATTTCAACTTTGCCCGCTCCATGGGTATATGCTAGTTTTAAGAATGGAAGCTTATTCCCACCTTAGGTTTTAACCGGGCCGTTCAAAACTCCCCATTTTTACAAGCGTTTCGCGATAGGTTTCCTTTAGCCTGTGGAAATCGATTGCTTACCATTGCCAAGTTGCCGGTATCTTCTCATTCGTCGTCGTCGTCGTTGACCCTCTACAAACTCAGTTCTAATGTCATCTTCGTTTCTTATCCAGTCCCGAAATGTCGGCGCCCGAATATTTCGGAATCTTGCAAAATGAGTTGGTGTCTGCCCATGTTCCAGCCCTTCTAAATGAGCTAACCAATATTCATCCAAATAATCGATTTTTTTGCTGTAAGGAGTATGCCTGAAGCCGTCGCCTTGGCGGTCCCCCCGCCTCGTCCATCGCCATATTTAAACAGCATGAGCAAAGAACCAAAATAATTCAAAAGCAGATCATTCGTCTTCGTTTGGAAAACAAAGTTTGCAGTGTGGGCCTTGATCAGGCGCGTGTCATGCCCCATAGGCATTTCTAGGCCTTACATCATTCGATTGATTGAGGGGCTGATTGAAGGCCTACAAAATACCACCATTCGTTCAGGTAATACAAGCTGTTCAATCTATTATTTTGCTACCCCTACTATATTACGGTATTATCAGAACTTAGAAAATTATATGACATGGACTCGCGTCGAGGTAAGTTGGATTCTCCCGTATATGTTTTCGAACCGGGGCTTATATATACAAGGCGAACTGTTCATTCCGAGTTCACAGTCGCATCGTCAATCTGATTGCATTAAACATAGCATTTATGACTTTCTTTTAGGTCGACACTGACAAAACTTCGAAAGGGAGAATTAGTCAAAAACGTAAGTAATACGGAGGCGAGGACCTCATTCACAGACGAGGCTCTCATGGCGACCTCCAACACAACACGGGACATGTTTTCTGGACGAAACTTAATTAACAGGCGAAGCCTTCATATAAACCTCATTCATTAGCAGTTGATGTGAAATACATGAAACATATATGTTTTCATGTCGCGGCCTAAAGCGCGGCGCGAGGTAAACATGTTCAAATAAATTCCAAATTCCAATACATGAAGATTAAGTCGTTGTATTTGTCGTGAAGTGAACTTGCAGGAAAACGATGAAAAATATCTTGTCCGACGCAAAAGCAAGTGAGACTATTTGTGAGAATATATATTGTATAGTTCTCGATCCGAATTTCACCAGATCAGAATTTTTCTTTTTCTGCCTAAATGATATTAGATGCCTTCGAATGGAGCACTGGTTGGTTGGGCTAGGAGTATCGTAACAGCGTGGAAGATGTATGGATCGGAGGAGTAAGTTCCATAGTTAACCCGGATGCCGACCGTCGTCGGTTCGTGGCTGGGGGTCTCCTTCACGCCTGCAGAAATCTTAAGTCTGGACATGCAGATATTATTTCTCCATGAGTAAACGCATTTTCAGAAGACTATAGTGTCATGAAATGTTCACAATAATGATAATTCAGTTCATTGTATATGATTGCAGCAGACAAGTCCTAATATGTTTCAGTTGAGTTGTTCTGCAAAACAAAACAAACATTGTAGTTCACTGATAGCGTACCTTCCTGGAGTGAAAATAAGCCGTCATGGAGCATTACTGCTAAAGATTGCTAGCAAGTGGTAACATGTGACACCGCACATATTAAAGAATATTTCCGCGTAGGCCTACATCTCAGCCGTCTGTCGGGCTATACTAACTTTCATTATTTTCAGGGCAATGTGTCTGATGGTCGTGGAGCCGGTTGAAAGCAATATTTACGAGATCAGGAGACTAGAGTACTGTCTTCAAGAGACAGAGCCGAAAATCAGGGTGAAAATGCTGACGCTGCGTGAGATTAGTGAGAAAGCACAACTGACGGATGATCTGAGGCTTTTCATGTACGGTCAAGATTTAATGATAGATCGGTTGTCAGCTGCATTTGCAGTGATTTGATATTTTTCACTTAGGCCCCTCTGAATGGGTCATCATGGGACATTACGTTTTTGTCCTGCTTTACCTTATAATTAAAGCGATCCAAACCCTATACATACTTTAAACGATATCTCCCACACTAATGCACGAAATGCAATGCGGTTTTTAGCATATTGTTAGAAATTGTGTTTTCTAATTATCCATTATGACCGAAATGTAATGACACAGGTTTTTTATTATGTAATCGGTCATTTAAAAACCCTGACAAAACTAACTTTTTTTGAAAAAGGTTTCCCTTAAATGATAGAGCACACAATTCTAAGATCTTTTGTTTTTATCACATCAAAATCGAACAAGCGATGGTGGAGATATAAAAAATTAATGCAATTTTATGGGACGAACTGTGTAGACAACACAATGGTTTGCCATTCCAACAATAGAACACACCTATTCACGCCTACTGTTTTGATCTAAGTGCGCTCTCTTAAAATGGCCATATCTAGAGTTCTGATTGGTCGAGTCTTTCAAATAAAGAGTCAGTTCAGGGCAAGTTCCCTTTGATCCCACATCTCTCTCGTGCAATTTACTGGAAGCCATGATGAAGCTCTTTTTAATTCATCTACAAATTGAGGCTGAGGTGCACAACAATGATGGAACGACCAAAATTTAACGAAAAATATTTACTCTGCACATGAGGTACACATATGATATATCGGGTTACAAATACATACAATATAAATTATATTGATGAGAACGATCTAAGAATTGAGGCAGATGTGTTGCTTAGCTGCAAACTGCCAAACATGCGTACGGGTAATCCAACTTACCTCAACGCGATTCCATGTCATAAACATTTTTCTGAGTTCTAATAATACCGTAATGTAGTAGGGGTAGCATCGTAGATCGAACAGCTTGTATTACCTAATGGTGGTTTTCATGGGCCTGCCTTTTGTAGGCCTTTTGTCCCTCAATAGAATGATGTAAAGGCTAGACATTTCTATGGGGCAGGACTTCAACTTGTCCAGCGCGCTAGGTTGAGGGGTATAATAATCGTAAACGATCGTAAAAGCTTTAGTTACGAGGCTTGGGTATTAGGACGACTAGATGAAATAATTATAGTGAATAACCGTAAGCCACAATTTGTAGTGGGATTACTTTATTCTGTAATACACTATTAACCTTTTATTCAAACAAAATGTACGGTAACGAAATCATTTAACATGTACAGAGCAGACTACTCGTCATTTTCGGGGTCAGAAAGGAACTCTAAACCATCAACTTGCTCTTCATCTTCAATAACTAGGTCATTGATACCGATATTAGCATGTTCTGCCACAAGGCCACTTACACGCCAGGCAACACGCACTGCCTCATCAACAATTCTCTCCCACGCTAGTCCAATCATTCTTACAACTTCTCTACGCGATATAGGCGGACAGTTTCCGTCATCGTCCGTATTTCCTACCTTCCACGCCTTCCAGATCGCCCTCAGTCTCGATTTAAAAGCATACATGATCGTTAAATCCAGTGGTTGGACACGCGAAGAACAACAAAGTCCATGTCGCCACCCAAGTTCTCTACTGCTTCTCGAAACAGTCCATTAAGGTGAGCGGGATACCGGTCCACAACTAGCAAAAATGCAGCTCCATCAACGAAGTCGGTGAGCACTGATTAGCCCATTGAACTAACGATTCGATTCTGGCCCATCCATTTGGGCTGGATGTTAACTGAAGAGAAATATGCAAAATGTTCAGTTCTTCATCGACGGAAATCTAAAAAGTTTTACTAGATTACAACTTTCTCAGTTACTACTCCAATAGGCACAAGGAAAGAGCGGATTTGTACCTAGTAGCATTTTGTGTTGATATGACTTTCCCTAACGTTTTCGGGTGCATGCTCCCTTAGTTCTTGCATGCACGTCCGTGCGGAATTAGTCTAGGGAAATTAATCTCGGCAATTCCTTTCCTCCCATCAGCCGCAATCAGTAAAGTGACTGTACATCCGTCTTTCGGGTTGCCCCTGGAAGATGGGATATCGGTGTCGCGGTTTCCTTTGTTGTCCATCGAGTAGTTCGGAGGAAAGTCATAACGGACGAACGTTTGATTCATATTGAAAAGATGATCTGGTTGAATGTTCTGTTCTCGTAACGTGTCCGCAACTTGTCTCTGAAATGCTTCAACAAGTTCTGCAGCATTCATTGGTATCTTTTTGGAGTCCTTTGTGGCGCGCCTGTAACTTATTCGATGCCTGAAATGAAATAAGCATGTCTATAACACGGACCGAAAGTGAATGGTACTGTGTTTGCGTTCTTCAAAAGAAATTTGACGACGCCGTTAGGGTCAACGAACAATAGAAACGTAATACATTAATATGATTCACCTTTGCATGAATCCTTTCAGCCATGACTGTGATGCCCTAAAGTCCAGTCCATGGGGGCGGTCCCTCTGTAAAGGTTCCATATCTCCATCTGGCAATTCCCCGATCCACTGACGAAATTCCCTCGTTGCTTGTCCTGTGAGATCTTGCCCAGCTCCGGGAAAACCCAGCGTCCTTCTATTTTGACACCAGTCTGCTAGAGAATCTTCCACCTCGGGCCAGAAACCTTTAAGCACAAACAATGGCCTAATTATCAGCTGTATACAATCAGTTTCACTTTTCAGTGAACAAGCAAATAGTTTATGCTTAAAGAGATCAAAATCTTTATTTAGACTGGCTGAACGTTGTAAAAATAACTAAATGGGTGATAACATCTTATGCAGTTCATTGACTGGAGTCAGTAATGTTATGCACGATATGCAATGTTACCTTGATGCCAGCTCACGACCTGGGGGAACTCGAAACTGCTAAATTTTAAGAATGGAAGCTTATTCCCACCTTAGGTTTTAACCGGGCCGTTCAAAACTCCCCATTTTTACAAGCGTTTCGCGATAGGTTTCCTTTAGCCTGTGGAAATCGATTGCTTACCATTGCCAAGTTGCCGGTATCTTCTCATTCGTCGTCGTCGTCGTTGACCCTCTACAAACTCAGTTCTAATGTCATCTTCGTTTCTTATCCAGTCCCGAAATGTCGGCGCCCGAATATTTCGGAATCTTGCAAAATGAGTTGGTGTCTGCCCATGTTCCAGCCCTTCTAAATGAGCTAACCAATATTCATCCAAATAATCGATTTTTTTGCTGTAAGGAGTATGCCTGAAGCCGTCGCCTTGGCGGTCCCCCCGCCTCGTCCATCGCCGTATTCAAACAGCATGAGCAAAGAACCAAAATAATTCAAAAGCAGATCATTCGTCTTCGTTTGGAAAACAAAGTTTGCAGTGTGGGCCTTGATTAGGCGCGTGTCATGCCCCATAGGCATTTCTAGGCCTTACATCATTCGATTGATTGAGGGGCTGATTGAAGGCCTACAAAATACCACCATTCGTTCAGGTAATACAAGCTGTTCCATCTATTATTTTGCTACCCCTACTATATTACGGTATTATCAGACCTTAGAAAATTTTATGACATGGACTCGCGTCGAGGTATGCGATTCTCTGTAACGATAATCAAACCACAATTAAGCTACATGCACCCTCATCTGTTTGCAATTTGATATAAAATGTCCATATTCAGGTTGTAATGAATTGCAACATATACTGTGAATTGTTTCTCATGAGGTGACTCGAAAATTGATCAACACATCATAAATGTGTTTAAAGTTTAAGCCAAATTGCGTGTTCAACAATAATGGAACGGTATGGCTCACACCAATTTGCGCTTATATGTGTGCCAAAACAAACTCATCGATGGGAAAATGAACCGTTTTCTAATCTAAATAAACTAGAAACTGATCTTCAAAATCACAAAAATTATATAACTAAATAACAGTTACATTAAATTAGAAACATTCTGATAGATATAAAATGGGATTTCTAAACATGTGAACATCTAACCACAAAAGAAATGAGATGTTTTGCATTTTTTCCATGTTTTTAAAAGTTTTTTACCGCGATCACGAAATTAAACCTGATAAAACTACTTGTAGTCTGTCAAAGTTAATAAGATATGAATATTTCATAAGATGATGACAAATGGAACCATGTGATACCCTTAGATGGTCCATAAAGCACCGACAACATGCTAAACTGCTAACCACAAAAACGTTTGATGATGTGGAGTAGAAAAACGCTTTTCGAAAATTATTCTTAAACCAGCAAATGATAGTAGTAAGATACATTGCGAATATGCTTTCAGAGATGGAATTGAGGTGGCTCTAGTGTATTTCAGGACGGGATACGTGCCGAAGTGCTATCCTACCAAAAAGGTAATTGATTCCCTAAACTTTGCCGCATTTCAAATACAATGCAAAACTCTCAATTTTAAACAGCTGTATCTCATAGCGATCTAGTACACGCATGAACAGAGATATGTACAGGATACACACACATGCAAATGAAACGAAATTTTCCCAAAGGAACCTATCGAACTTTTTCACTTTGAAAACTGTCTCTAGTCTAGGACTGCACTTGTTCCATTTGAGTACCTTCGTTTTTAACCTTTCTGCTTAGTGCGATCAGGGTGGAGTGGGCGGGGACAAGGTTCTGTTATGTGTTTTTAATTCTTGACGCATTGACTATTTCAATTATCAATGCTTGATCGTATTATTCTCCTATGCCAGGAATGGGAAGCCAGGACAATGGTGGAGCGATCCACGGCCATCAAGTGTCCAACGGTTCAATACCAGCTCGCAGGCTTTAAAAGGGTTCAGCAAATACTGTGCGAGCCTGGCGTAGTCGAGAGGTACATCAAAGACCCCGATACTGCAGCAAAACTACGGAAAACCTTCGCCCGGCAATATTCATTACAAGTAAGATATCTACATGTATTTCACTAAAACAAGAACAACAATCACCCAGATTTATTCACCAAAAGAACATGTTAAATATGTCGTTCACAAAATACGCATAACAGTCGTCCAGTAATTAGAAGTAATGTAAAAATATGTACTTGTATTCAACGAAATTGCGAAAACGTTGACGGAAGATTTCATGATCATCACTGACATTATTCGTACCTTCTCGTGCCCATCTCGTGTACATTTTCCGCGTGATTTTTAGTCATTTTTCTGACGACAGGACGATGATGGAGACAGTGCCATACAACTAGCCTTAACAAATCCAGAAAATTATGTGTTGAAGCCACAGAGAGAAGGAGGAGGTAAGCCCCTTTCGAAAAAAAATCGATTTTTCCAGAAAACAACGCGAATGTAGCGCAAGTTCAGAATAAAAACCAAGACTCTCACCATTAAGGTTTTTGAGCGCTTGAGATTTTTCAACAGTTTAGAGATTTAAAAGGCATGGGGATATCTTCATACTCTTGAATGGTTGCAGATATACTGGTGGTGTGAGTACCCAATATTTTTGAACCGATGTGGAGGGAATCATAGTCCCATGCAGAGAAAATCGTGTAAAAATAATATTGTTGCACATGTAAGAGAAGATTTGTATATGCCTGTTCAATAATTTCAGGAAATAACTTATTCGATGGAGATATTCCCAAATGCTTAGCCAAGGTCAAGGGCACACCGACACAAAATGAATACATTCTAATGGAGCGAGTCAAACCAACTGCCTTCTCTGGCTCGATAATGCGGCCCGGTCGAGCTATCAATTCCGAGGAATTGGTCAGCGAGTTAGGAATTTTTGGAGTCCTCATTAGGTAAGAATACATTGTTTTTCATAACCTTGGGCCATGGAGTGTTGTCCCACACAAGTCTTCTCAAGCTATCTCAAATAGAAACCGCCTTTATTCCAGGACTGTTGCAGAAAATATATCGCTTTTGACAATAACATAGTATCCTTGCGATTTTCCAAATGGAAACACGGACCTGCCGAGATGGACAGCATGTGTAGTGAAAAACATGTCATCAGCCTCATAGCATAATTGCCTCAGTCATATTTTGGCCAAAATGTGAAAATTAATTGCCAATGTCACTTTTCTGTGTTATTCAAGCACTATTTACTTATTTAATGGTTGAGACATCTGTTATAAGTTCTTGTTAAAGTTTGAAAGTTTAAAGTTAAAAATTTCCTAAGCGTTAGTCTAAAAAATAGTTTTCTTAAATTTTTTCCCAAAACCTTCAAATAAGTATGTGTTAGGCAATTATGCTATGAGGTAAACGATGTGATAATTCAGTGTCGTTTCTTTCAGCAATGGTGACGAAATAGTACAGAATGAAGGATTTGGTCATGCCATGCGAACGAACAGAGTAAACGCCACCGAAGTGGGGATAATGTCGGCTTTAGGCGGTGGAGTGGACTCTCCGTACCTCATCGATTGATAACTTCAACACAAGCAGTGCAATCAAAAAGGAAATAAACAAAACTAATCAACGAAGCTCGATCATACATAGCGCTGAAATAAGGAACATGTTGCATTCAGCCGAACTTGAATGATATTTCTCACCCGCCAAGCAATAATATCGCCTTGATTGGGAGTAAGTGAACATGTAACTGTGGCAACCCTCTGTACCAAACAATCGTATCGTTCTTTCAATGTTACTATCCCAAGTGCCGATCTGAAAATTGTACTGAACACGGATGTGTGGCCAAAAGGTATAACGATACGTCCTTTTCGTCCCTCACGTCAGGCAAAACCGCGCCTCCGTGCAGCGCAATCTAACGGAAACAGTGGGTCTGCGCATAGTACCAGACCTCCCTTTCGACAAGGATTCCGCTCACAGCACTGGAGCCGTCGAAAACCACACCAAAACAGGGACCAGAGTCAATACCACCCGAGACGCACAGACCGTAACAGAGACTATTCCGAACCAAACCAATATGAACGATCAGACGATCAGCAATGGAGTCCGGAGAGGTACGAGTACCGGTCCCACTTCGATGGATACGGGGACTACTAACTCATATAACCTAAACTTCAGATGTGAGTCATATAACTGCAAAGGATTCAAGCAGTCTGGCGATTATATAACTGAACGATTGAAATCTGTTGATATCCTATGTCTGAGTGTGACATGGTTTGAGACCTGGTGAGCTACACTTAGTTGATGAAGTGTTAAGTCATATTGACTGGGCCAAGTTCAAGGTATTTTCTAAATCTGGGATGGCGGATGCCGGTCCAGAGTACAAAGGTCGGCCCTATGGTGGTGTCTCAATTATCTGTGGTAACAGTAAAAGGTGTAATTTCTTTGAAATTGAAACTGCAAATCCACGTACAATAGCGGTAGGCATTAGAGATAACAGTGGAGCATTGAAACATATTGTTGTGAATGTTTACATGCCTTACTATGGTGGTACGAATAGGAACCAAACAGACGACTACATCGATTGTTTAGACGTCTACAAAGTTTTATTGACAAATACGCACAAGTGTGTCCGATCAAAATGATGGGTGCCTATAATGCACAGCTCCCACGTTCAAGTCAGATAAGTAAGAATTGGCAAAGGGCTAATGGTTTTAATAGGCATAGCCTACTTTTATATGATTTTACGGTGGCCAATAACCTTTGTGTTTTAGATCTTGATTATGAGCAAGCAGTACAACATGCATACTTCTGCATCAAGCGTAATGTTTTTACTTCGATTGACCATGCATTGACGACTGCGAATGGAAAGGAAAGTGTTGCAAAATGTAAAATTGTACCACTGCAAAAAGGTAATGTGAGTGACCACCTCCCTGTCCAAGTTACTTTCACTGTTGAATGTGCCATGAAATGTACTAAACAGAATGCACCCGGGTCCATCGATGGTCTGAACAACTACCCCAGGGCATCCTGGGGGCATAGTGAGAACAATGAATCTTATAGAGTAGCACTCGAAGCTAAGTTGGCAACGTTGCCACTGCAAGACCTCTCTGTCCACACAAGTCGAGATGCAGCAGAGAAATTAGTAAATGAACAGATTGCAAGTGTTAACTCGGCCATACATGAAGCATGTGATGTAACTCGGTGTGTCAAACAAAATAATTGTAAACCTAGACGGTTTTCGTGTCCAGAGTTGGGCTTATTGAAACATAGAAAAGGTTCTGGTGGAACCTTTAGAAGCTTGATAGACCAAGGTCTGGTTCAGTGTATGAGTGTTGGAAAGCTGTGAAGAAAACATTCCGCAGGGTGTCGCGTCAAAAGCTAAACAACATTGAACAAGTGAAAAACCAAAGGTAAAACACCTTGTTTAAGAATCGTAAAATGGGTGCCTTTTGGAATGGCCTGAAGCAGAAAAAGAAGGACAAAGTTGACTCAACCATTCATGCCAATGATTTTGGAGAGTACTACAGTAAAATAATGCAGAATTCTACCCCATACACTCAATCTCAACAAAAAGTTGTGAATACTGTTAATGAAAGGTATAATGATTTATCAAATGGCAATTCTTTTGACTGTTGTGTGCGCTCTGAAGCTGTGAAAGAAATGATTCTATCTCTTCCGAAGAACAAATCTGCTGGCTGTGATGGGATAACATCAGAACATTTACTGTATGGTTTATCCGATACACTGTGTAATCGATTAGCCAATATATGGTTTTATCCTGGGGAGTTGTGCCAAATGTATTTTGCCTAGGTGTAATAGTGCCTGTCCTTAAAAAGAATACCTTGGACCCGAATTGTCCAAATAACTATCGACCTATAACAGTCAGCTCTTTACATATTAATATAGTGGAAGGCTTTATGGTTCCAGTTGATGAATCTAATGATAATCAGTTTGGTTTTAAAAAGGGCAACGGTGTCGAATTTGGATGTGCTCTTTTGCACGACATTGCCTCAGTTGTTAATCACTGTAAATCCCCTCTATTTGTCTGTGCACTTGACACAGAGAAATGCTTTGATAGCATTTGGCATGAAGGCTTATTTTTCAAATTGCTTGATAAGATCCCTGAGTGTCACTGGTTTCTTTTATAAAATTGGTATAGCAGATTATCGGCTACAGTTAAATGGTATTACCTCTTTAAAATTTTCTTGAATGATATGTTATCACTTGTTTCCAAAACTAAGAGAGGCGTTTGTATTGATGACGAAGAGTATACTTCTATAGCGTTTGCAGATGATGTCACTCTGTTTAGTTTAACTACTACTGGATTACAGGCACTTGTTGATGTCTGCGTAAACTATTCCATTGAATGGCGTTTCAAATTCAATACTGTAAAATCGCAGTGTTTGATTATTGGGAAACATGATTTCAAGGAGGATCCAAGTTGGTTAATGTATGGCACTCCTCTCCAGAACTGTAAACAGCTGGATGTGTTAGGAGTGCGATTTAATAATAATGGTTTTGGCAAAGGTTGATCAAAGGTTAAGGAAATGTAGAGGAGCTTTTTATGCCAATACTGAGAATGGTTTGTGTTACCCTGGACTGTTGACTGAAGCGAAGGTGTATCTTTAGTGCACACTGTGCGGCCCTATCTTAATATTTGGGTGTGACACTCTATGTGTGACTAACGGTCAAATCAGTAACATGAATGTACTACAGGGCAACCTGATTAAACAAAATTTAGGCCTTAGTAGAAGATGCCGGACGACATACTTGTTAAGAGCCTTGGGCATCCCAAATATATCGGACCTATTACTACAAAGACAATGTAACCTGTTTAGACGCATGGTGCGGATTGAATCTACTTGCTCAAGGTTTTATCGGACCCTTCTGTCCAGATCTACTTTAACTGGTGCTGCCTGCCCCAGAACGTTGCTGGAGCGTATTCTAAAAGCGGGCGTTTCCCCAGTGGACATTTTATTTAACTGGGGTGGGGAGGAGAGAGCGAGAGAGCCCGCGCCCATGTCTGACGGAGTCGTAGACTCTCTTCGATCTCTCATCCGCTCCCCTACTTACAATGATGGGGGCACTGAGTTGGCCCTGACCAGGCTCTTACTGAAGAGTTTTTAAATTTCATTATATATATTTTATGTATATGGCCCTGACCAGGCCTTTGCTCAAGTGATTTTAATTTACTATACTATGTACTGATAAGTTTAAACTACTATGTACTGTCTTTGAATGTACTTGTATATTTCTTTTCCCCAATTATGGGGGTGCTATAAATATTATTATCAATTAAATAATTACACAGGCCTGGGCTCAACGTATCTTAGGAGTGAGTTAAAATCACCAATTAGGCCAAATTGGTGTTTTCCGTCACTGAGTTATTGTGAGTAGTCTATAAAACCCAAATCAACTCACTATATCAACATCAACTCATCGACCATCGGGTCAACTTGAAAATTACTAACCATGAAAACCACGATTGATCAGCGATTGCAAGAGGCTGAGAGAAAGTTAAGAACATCGGCACGACAAGTCAGCGTCCTTGACAGACAGTTGGACAGACTCCAATCCCGCTCCAAGAGAGCCTACAATAGCACCACCAAGGCCGTGTTCAACAGCATCGTTTTCAACTTTCAACTCCAAAATGTGTGCATCAAGTGCTTTACCTCTCTGCGAAAGAACCGCCGGGAAGAG
This sequence comes from Lineus longissimus, assembly GCF_910592395.1. NCBI lineage: Eukaryota > Metazoa > Nemertea > Pilidiophora > Heteronemertea > Lineidae > Lineus > Lineus longissimus. The sequence continues at coordinate 6,413,633 of NC_088319.1, read as the reverse complement.
TCAACTACAAAAAGAAGTGCAAGAGGTGCTACTGATCAAAACAGAACAATGAGTCTTTATAAGCATCAAAACAGTTCTGTTCAAAACCAACCAAAACAGTAAAAAGAGATAATTCAGTGCAATCAGTTCGCTTCGATGCAAATATAAGGCCCTGGGGCGAAAGTCTCCCTTACTAAGAGTCAAGCCCGCTACAAGAGAACCTACAATAGCAAGACCAAGGCCGCGTTCAACAGCTTTCGTCTTCAACTTTCAACTCCAGAAGGTGTGCGTCAAGTGTTTTACCTCTTTGCATGCGAAAGATCCACCGAGAAGAGTCGACCACAAACTTCTGAGATGAGGCCGCGTCTCCCTCCCAATAGCATCCTGACGTAATCAGTAGTTAAAAATTTACTCCGCCTCTCTATATTCCAAACCCCCTGATGAAATCGATGCTTTTTTGTGGGTTGTAGATTGAAGAATCAAAACGTTAGGAACGTGTGTATTGTTTTATACCGCAAATCTGAACATAAACTCTTCAACGTGTGTAAAGTAATCGGAACAGCAACCTTTCCCAGCGGACTGTACTGGATTTTCTCAGGGTTTTGTATACGAGGTAGGAGTATAGCAAAAGCCTGATCTCAGGATGACCCAACAGCGGTTCGGTTTCAATGCAAACCCCTCTTTACAAACCTATGCGACGTGGTTTTCCTTGTCAGACCTGGTGGAATTATCATGACATTGGTTCTCGATCCCTTCCTTGAGACTAATTCCCGATACCGCCGTTTCGGCGTCAAGAGACTATGGGCCATATGAATAAAAAAAAGTATTTACTTTTACTTCACTTTTTGAAGTATTTACTGCTGTCTGTATGAATAAAACTAAAGTAAATACTTCAAGTGAATAGTATTAATTATTAGTAAAAGTGTGTACTATTTACTAGTCCAGTAATTACTCAAAAACTAGTAAATACTCTAGTCCGTATGAATTAAGTGGAGTATTTACTTAGGTTCTCCTAGTAAATACTACAGATTTTGAAGGTAGCCCTTGAGCTGCCTTGAAAGCCAAAGCGACCAGACACACATGTCTAAAATGGCAGCATTTATGCAAGTTCCGCGCCAAAGAAAGGTGTATGAGCCAAGGCAAACATGCCGGGATATAAAATATCGACATTTGTACCGTTTTGATCAGAAATTTGGATGGGTGAACGTTATTTGGATGGGTGAACACTTTATAGATGATGCGACAGGAGAAACTAGAGGTTGTGCACTAACGGCAAAACAGCAGATGGAAGTGTTCCTTCGTCATGTGGGAGACCCAGGCTTTCAAGAAGGTGTCGGTGAGGATATCGGGATTCATCAGTCCACAGTTTCAAAAACCTTTGCAAAAGTTTTGAATCGGATTGTTGAAAAGGCTGATTTATGGATAAACTTTCCTAAGGACCAGGTTGACATTCAAACTGCAAAATATGCTTGGCAGGATAAATTCAAGATCCCGTGTGCAATAGGGGCACTTGACTGTACACACATCAGGATACTAAAACCAGGGCGCAATGGGTATATATATCAATCGGAAACTTGCGATGGTGGTGAGAGGTTTACCAGTGTTGATGCTGAATGGCCAGGGTCCGTTCACGATAGTCGCATATGGAAGAACTCTGTGGTTGGCAGATTCATGAAGAATTCCAGAACGGATGCACTACTGCTGGGGGATGAAGGATACGGAATAGCACCTTGGTTGATGACACCTTTCAAAGACCCACAACAGCCAACTGAGCGATCTTTCAATCGTTTGTTTACAAAGGAACGGGTTATAATAGAGAGATGTTTCGGCCAGCTGAAAAGGCGGTTTCCAATTCTTCAGGAACGTGTCAGACTTAACTTGCGAAAAGTTGCTAGTGTGATTGTAGCATGCTTTGTGCTACATAACGTGGCAAAATACTTGCAGGATCCTGATGACTCTCTAGAGAACCAGGCCAACAACGATGATGATGATGATGATGATGATGATGATGATGATGATGTTGATGATGGAGAGGAGTATAACGAGGCACGAATTCGCCAGCGGGGACAAGACAGGAGGAGAATGCTTGCCGAAATAATCCATGAAATGGATGACTAGTTTACGATTCGAACATTAGACTGATTTGACCCAAAGGCCACAAAACCTGAAGTTGGTGTTATTAACAGTATTTCGTGGAAGGTGCATACATGATAGATAGTAACCCGAGATTACGTTACAATTGTAATTGCCCGTTGTCTGCAATTTCTAGCAACCCTTTTAAGTTTCAAAATGGTTACTCTGCATCATTTCTGCACCACCACGCCAAAAAATTAAATCAATCGTCGTATTTCAACCCTACTTTCATTTATATTTCATCACTAACTACAGAAAATCCGACAGAGAAGCAGTTGCTTGCTGTTGCTGTAGACGTATCAATTTCAATTGTTCAAGAAGAACAAGGCGTTGTAGCTCCTGTGTCGACATTTTCCGTTTCGTCCGTCTCTGGCTGGGTACATTTCTTGCTTTTTCGTGGTGGAGGTGATGGGATTCTGGCTTTCACTTGGGTTCGAGGTGAAGTTGAGACACCTGGACGGGGTGAAGTTGGTCGACTCGTGGTTTCTTCAGCTGTTCCACTAGAAAGAGTCAGAGATGCTGAGTGCTTGGATCCTATGCCCACACTAAGGCCACCTGAAATTAGAAATACATACTGTAGAATCGGTCATGAGCCGTTGTAACTTTCCATGTGGCAGCGCCGGCATTATGAAAATCCATTCCATAGATAGTGCTGATACCTGGAAAGTTGCAACGGCTCCTGATTAATTCTACAGTAATCAAGGGAAATTTGATTTATTTACCTGCCACTAAATTGCTCTATTTTCTGTTAAATTACCAATCCAAAACAATCCCGATTTTAATGTTAATCATTTTCGAAAATTAAGCCCACATAACTTGCACCTCTTCAGGGTGTCCCAGATTACGCTTGTCCTTCCTCACATGGAAATTGCCATAATAACGTGACTATAGAGTACAAAAGGAGACTGGCTTGAGCTGCTGGACTTGGCAATTGGCTTGCACGTAATGCTGGAGATTGCTGGAGCGAGTATTGTTTATCTACTCTATTGGGTTATTTACAGAATATGATGGAACATTCTGGGACACCCTGTTTTGTAATGTTTACAGTTTCTTTAAGACAACAATCAACAAATGGTTAATTTGGACAGGATTTAATATTTACCTGGTGTGCAACTTAGAGATGGATTCGACTCAGCATCCAACAGTTCGAGAAGCTTCTTCTCCCAATTTTTCAGCTTTATTGGGCGATTTCCGGTCCTCGTCACGTCAGCCTTCCCCTTAACGTCGTTTTTCATGTTGTTCAAGTTTTTGGAGATTTGTTTGTCAGTCATTTTAATTCCAGTTTTTCTCTGGTACTCGGCAATTAGATTCACCATTGCTTTTTTTTAACTGGGTATTTACGACTTGCTCAAAAGAATTACATTCGCCTTCAGAATTTTGACAAAGGTTTCCTGTTTGTCACAAGCCGCATTTGTAGATAAATCCAAAGAATCATCAGTATCCGACATTTCTATTCAATCCTGGACCTTCTATATACACAGTTCAGGATGTGCTCGATCTATTTACATGATCTATGAAAAACCATATGGAACATCTAATGCATTGCAATACATAGCATTATCCCAAGTGAGCCTGAGGAACAAAGAAATATCTGGAAGAACACCCCTATCACCAAGTTTGCATAACCTGTCTGACCATATTCAATTGTGGTGAGCTCAGGACATCAACAAATATATACTAGTCGAGTAGAAGTAACTGCTTTGAAGTAAAAGTAAAGGTTTATTCATACGAAATGGAGTATTTACTTTTACTTGTAGTAAATACTAACAAAAAGATGCTTACTTCTACTAGCTAGTAAATACTCTCTTTTATTCATATGGCCCACTGTCTGAAATGCGAGGTTTGAGACAGGTTAACTATAAAGGCAGTGAATGCAAGTAACCAAGACGATCGGCACCAACTGCGCACCAAGCACAATTGTCTCAGACCTCGCATTTCAGATGTATTGCCTCTTTTACACGCCGAAAGGGCCGTCTCGGGGATTAGTTCCAATGAAGGGGTGGAGAACAAATGTCTCGGGCGAGACAACATCACTCTGGTCTCTCTTCAATCCCACGCATAAATCTATCGCCTTCAATAACAGGTCACCGACCGTTTCAGGCTTCTTCTGCTCGTTGCTATCTAGTGCACTTTCGCTGGTTGACATGTCGATGTCTTCTTCAACTTCATTTTCCTCAATGTCTGGGTCAAACTGTAGGAGTGGGATCTCTCTCACGACATTGGCGTAGCTCCAATGTTGCCAATTAAGTTCAGCTTTGCACTCTTGCCTCGAATGTCCAATAATCCCACGCATAAATCTTTCGCCTTTTACTGAAGATTTGAAGATGTCATACTCTCACACTTGGGAAGGATTTTACGAAGCAGGGGGAGTACGACCGTACGGTTAAAATCACGTGTGTTGGAGGATTTGTGTTTCGTTGGCAGATCGTGCTTCTACTTTTGGACATAGGACTTAAGGATAATTCGCTCGAGGCTCTTTATCAAAGAGAACGATCTACGGTATATTACGCTGTGTTTTCCACCATAGAGGAAGCGGACATATTCGGATGACTCGGTACGCAGGTTTTTAAAAAAAAACCCCGTATGAGTTCAACGTCCAAGTTCTGATGGAAGTTATGGCGTTGCGAAGTTATGTTATCGGGACGTTACCAGTCTGGGTGTTCAGGCTGTATTAAGGTTCTCGGACTCAGCTTTAAACCCCAAATACAGCCTGGCCCCCCAGACTGGAAACGTCCCAATAACAAAACTTCGCAACGCCTTAACTTCCATCAGAACTTGGAATTTTACGGACTTTTGTTCTCACCAAGCTTAGGATCAATAGCGAGTTTCAGCAAAGAAAATAAATCTCTCCCGTATGACTTATCCGTATCGATTTTACGTATGATGTAACGTAATTTGTGTAGCGGTCATACGTAAAACAGATACGGATACGTCGATACGTCATACGAGCGTGAAGTTCACCCCTACTGAAACTCACTTTTGTAACCATTTCATATCATTAAACGTACATGTATACAGGAACATTACGAATTTATGGAGCTTCGATTAATTCCCTTCAATTTATCAAATATCACTAGATAGAAACAAGAGTTGCCAAGGTCTATATGTCCCAGGCGCGAGGAAGTGTTTTTCCAGGGGGACAGTCGGACCTCGCACCGACTCATCAGTGTTGTGACCTTACATAAATTCCGTCCTGCACGCCAATGACCTTTCACTAAAATAGTCCTTGAGTTTGGCCTGTCTCTGCGAGTTCTCATTGAAACCGAACCGCTGTTTGGCGGGAGACGTCATATCCGAAATATGTTCGCATCATCAATGATTTTCTAAATCATTACAAAACACATATTAACATGTAGCGCGGAATTAAAGTGAACTTGTTCCTCAATTCTGGCGCGTAACTGTGACTTGTAACTTTGTCCTCAAAATACCTATCTGTAATGACTTGAACTTTTCATTGAACACCACGGAAAAACATAGCATTGATAAAGTAAGTTGTTATCTCGTCCCAATACAATACAAAAGTGATCATTTAGCTCTTGTTTGGCCTGGCGATGTTGTTGAAGGAACAGGGCATTGTTAGTCACAGCTACAGCACATGAAAACGCACTTTTGTGTAATATTTGAATGGAAATGTGGATACGGACCATTTATTTAAGAAAGCCACAGCCGAGAGTGTACCTGCCAAATTTCATCAGGATTTATATATGGGAGACTTTTGCCCCAAGGCCTTATTTTTATATCGAAGCGAACTGATTGCACAGAATTGTCTCTTTTTACTGTTTTGGTTGGTTCTGAAAATACTAACTGGGGGTTGACTGCTCCCTGGGCCTTGGACTGACGAACAACGCCAACTTCATTGTCGTTGTCATCGTCACTAGCACGGTCACCAACATTACCAAAACCACTGACAAAACTGTCCTCAAAAACACCAACATAAGCATCATTACCTTAATGTTCAAGTTCTTGTTCATAACAGTCAATGTCATGGTAGAGTAACAAGAAGAACACCTTGTTAGACACCAAAGCTAATATATAAGTAAAACAAGTCATACACTAATTTCAAACTTTTGGCTCGGAATAGGGCCTCCCTCAGCAAGCTTTCTCTCGAAACGTCATCACTACCTCACGGCATACATATGCAAAGCAAATGATCAAACAATTTGTATGTATCTGCTGGATCGCGAAATTCCCCGAGGAGAATGAATAGCCAGGGGTAGCTTGGGCTTTGACATCACTCAACATGCTAAAAAGTACAACCACACTGCCAACGTGAAGAAGAGTTCTTTGCTTATGGCTAATCTTTTGGTCAGAACATAGCCATCCTTTTTGTTCTGGTGAACCTCCCGAAAATGAATGTGTTGTCTAAAATCTCCCCGTTCACAGACATCAGTTCAGGACACTTTAGGAAAACAGTTTCTGCACATGGAAAGGTCTGGTCCACTTCCATGTACATTTTCCCTCACATTATGATCAATGACACAGCCAAAACGGGGACTTTTCCTCTCGCAAAACACTCTACTGCTGAAGATGGTCTTTGTTTCATGGGCCATGGGGCTTCAATATTGCCCTGTACATGTATGATAAAAATCAATCATCAACAATTAAAAACTTTGTCTTGGCCAACTTTCCACCCTGTCAACGTTTGTGTTAGCAACTGCTATGACGTTTGGAATTTGCTGACGTGCCACTTGGCCTCCAAAAGTTTCCACACACAGCGTATAACACTTGGTTTGTAACAGTTAACCTCTGTGGAATTCCCAGTTAGGTAAATTTCCAATATTTCCCATTTTTTATATTTGTCCCTAGTTGGGCCCCCATTGAACATCGTGGCCCTCTTGCATTTTTCCTTAAATCCGTGTTGAGAAATTAAGGTATTTACCGGTTACTTTTATCATTTTCATGGTCACCTCTAATTTTCAACTCAGCAGAACAAGTCTCCAATTTGAGTAACTTTAAAAAAAACATTGCTGGTTGTGTGTCTTGTAATTCCATCTGACTGGAACCTTGTATGTCAGATTCGAATTTACCGCCATTTAAGTCAAAAGACAGCACCACCTCTATTTAAAATTTCCTGTGCACTGTAGTGCTTTGCACAATCAAAGTTTTGTGTACACCCTGCGAGTAGCTTGCCGTGAACATTGTGTAATGTGTTTATACATGTTATTTTCGACTCGGCAATGCGATGAGATGCGACCAGCTTGGCTTGTGTGACCGTTGTAAAGACTCAAAAGTCTTCGCTTGATCTCTTAAACCGTGTGGGGTGTTGGAACTGACGTCAAGACGTCTTATAATGAGTTTATACATGTTATTCTATTTGCGTTTTTGACAGATGTCAGAGTCGACTTGGGAGTATATGTTTGTCCATTTCGTCAGTTCCGAAATTGGCTAATCCCCTGTCATTCGTGTGATCACATTTTATTGATTTGTTTGCATCCTACAGTTAATGCAGACATCAAAAAAACCTTTACATAACAGCAAATAAACAAACGTTTTCACCGTAAAGTGCTGCATTTTCTGAGAAAAAAACCCCTCGGATCCCTTGCTCCAGCCATGCATGGGGTCGCCATCTGGTCACCAGCTCCAAAATGTACATCTAGATGGCCTGCCATTTGATGGTTATGAATGGAACTGACCTATTAAAGTAGCAGATTGTCCACAGTGGTGAAAAGGAGCAAAAAATCGTTATGTTGGTCAATCACTCATACCATTTTGACCATGTAGCAGATCTGCGACGGTTGCTGATGTAGGGTTACGTAAAATTTCTATTCGTTTGATTTAACCAGAGTCTTTCATTTAAAAGACTCTGATTTAACTGAGAACTGAACTCACATGTCGCCTCCTCATCCGTCTTGCGATTGTCATCATCAAAACTTTATATTATACCATGCTTCCATGTCATGAAAGATATTGATTGTGCACATGAGCACTTATTAAACAAATCTCGGGATATTTTATACACTTGACTTCGTTGATATTGTTACCTACAAGCTTTGTGGCGTGCCCTAACGGACTAACGCAAAGTGACCAGTCACGAAACTTGTCACTTGTCGTCGCAAATGCAATAGTTGGTGAACATCCTTATGGCACTGAGCTTGCATTTCATTATTTGGAATGTTCCTATCTCGCCTCGTGTTGAGGCGATCTATTTCGTGACTTAGTCCATGTCTTTGACGCGACTTTGTCCATGCAAATTTTCATCCTGCCACCCATCGATTAGGAAGGACGATTCCAAGTTGAACTGGCTCGACTTTGTCCATGCAAAGTTTCATCCTGCTACCCATCGAGTAGGAAGGACGATTCCAAGTTGAACTGGCGCGACTTTATCCATGACAAGTTTCATCCTGCCATCCACTGAGAAGGAAGGACGATTCCAAGTTGAACTGGCGCGACTTTGTCCATGCCAAGTTTCATCCTGCCACCCACAAAGAAGGAAGGACGATACCTAGTTGAACTGGCGCGACTTTGCCAAGTTTCATCCTGCCACCCACCAAGACGGAAGGACGATTCCAAGTTGAACTTGCGCGACTTTGTCCATGCCAAGTTTCATCCTGCCATCCACTGAGAAGGAAGGACGATTCCAAGTTGAACTTGCGCGACTTTGTCCATGCCAAGTTTCATCCTGCCACCCATCGAGTAGGAAGGACGATTCCAAGTTGAACTGGCGCGACTTTGTCCATGCCAAGTTTCATCCTGCTACCCATCGAGTAGGAAGGACGATTCCAAGTTGAACTGGCGCGACTTTGTCCATGCCAAGTTTCATCCTGCTACCCATCGAGTAGGAAGGACGATTCCAAGTTGAACTGGCTCGACTTTGTCCATGCCAAGTTTTATCCCGTCATCCACCGAGAAAGAAGGACTATTCCAAGTTGAACTGGTGCGACTTTGCCAAGTTTCATCCTGTCATCCACCGAGACGGAAGGACGATTCCAAGTTGAACTTGCGCGACTTTGTCCATGCCAAGTTTCATCCTGCCACCCATCGAGCCATAGGAATGACGATTCCAAGTTGAACTGACGCGACTTTGTCCATGCCAAGTTTCATCCTGCCATTCACCAAGAAGGAAGGACCATCCTGAATAGTTCGCGCAACTAAGTCCATGTCTTTGACGCGAAATTGTCCGTGCCAAGTTTCATCTAACCGTCAATCGGGAAAGAAGGACGACTTTCGAATGATATGGCGAGACTTCGTCCATGTCACCCCCTTCTATATACAACAAAGTATATTTTTAGCAAGTCATCTTAGGTTAGAGTATACATTCCTGTACCATGGGGATGCACCAAAGAAATCCGAGGAATACCGTGATTGGGACCCGGTATGATTTCCCCCTTTAAAAGACCCAAAAGTGACAGAGCCCCGATGTGAAAATCGCTACATTTCATTATCAAAGAGTGACCTGTATTTTGTATCATTGTTTGTCACTGCATTCAATATAATAGCAATCACCTCCTCATCACATTCCTTGAGCTCTTCATTTCAAGGTGATCAGGCTCAAACTCTTGCATTTCACTGATAGTGGCACTTTTTACCGGCTAAAGCAGAGAGACAAGAATTAAACTCTTACAAAAATTTAATGGTGGACCCCAAATAGATGTACAGACACAGCTCTCAATATACCTTTTCAAGAGGTAGACTGGAGAGTGGAATGTAAACAAAAAACAAGCTTTGATAATGCATTCACAGGATCAATAATTGAACACTTTCTTATGTCTGTTGGAAAGAATGCAAACTTACCCTCTTGAATCTCATATTCCCGAATGCGGTTACAGTATTCTCTCATTGTTGGATGTAATCGAACAAGGCGGTTCCCAAGGTTCACAGTATGGCCAAGACCAACAAAATAAAGTTCTCTATCCACCTTTGTCTTCACAGAAATAAAGCACGTTACTTCCACAGCTTTTTCTGTCTTGTCACAACTGTGTTTCTCTGTCTTACAGCAATTACCTCCCTAGTATACTTCCAGTCTTTAATCTGCCATTACAAATTGCAGTCTTGTAGACGACCACATTCTGATTCATTTCTGTTCCAAGGAGCTGTTCGATATCTAGATTATCGCTGCTTTGGAGAATGATATAGTAAGAGTTTTTGATTTGGCCTACTTTTCAAGGTTTCAAATGGCGTAAACTGGCAGTTTGAGTGTAACAGTAGCACGTTTCTTCTGCTAAAGCTAACAATTTGAAACTTAGTACACATGACCCTCTAGGTCAAATAACCTCCGACACCTAATTTCGGTCCAATATTATTCTGGACTCCAGGTGCCAAAACTCAAAAGGTGAGCTGTGCAATATTTTGGTAATTGCAATATTGGCTCACCGTAGGGGAGTCTATACAATACCACTGTGTCCGTCGTCCGTAAGTTGTCCTCGTCCATCATCTGTATCCTCATGCAAAAACAGTGGCACGTTTCTTAAAACACAGGAACCCCAGACCAGATGACATCTGACATTAAATTTCGGTCCGATCTGATTTGTGACTTGGCCACCAGGGGGCCAAAAGTGGAATCCTAAAAAGTGTGATATCCCTCTTTTAAGTGACTTGTTTTCGATAAAAATATTTATGATAGGTTCTCCAAGCAAGGATACATCACATATCATACGGGTTTTTGATTTTACCTAATTTTCAAGGACACAGAGATCAAATAGCGTAAATTACCAGTTTGAGTGTAACTAAGGCACGTTTCTTAACCTCTCAACCTATGACTCTGAAATTTGGTACACATGAATCCCTACGTCATATCACATCATAACCAAGAGTTGATTTTTTAACCCTCGCAGATCATAATGTCATAAATTAAATATTTATATGCTTGTGAATAGTGTGTGGATGTGCAAATGATAACGGTAAACAAGTTGTGCTGTTGAAATTAACTTAATCATGACGATTATGTGCCACGTCCATAATATTTTATAACTTAATAGGTCAAATGTTTGTTTATATCCTGTTGTTGTCAGTTGCCATGATAGAACAACTTCAGTCGTAACTGCTTCATTTGATCAAAGAAAACGGCCCGAAATTGTGACCCACTTACGCAATAGAGGATGAAGTTGATAGCATGATTGCTGTATGTCATAGTTCGAGTTGAATGGTGGAAAAGATAACCTAATGCTGCCTGTTGCTCTGATTGACTCAGATTTGGGAAGAAAATGGGTTCAATTGCATAGAAAACTTGGTTGGGCAGTGCAAGAATGACAAACACGACACTGACCACAACCAGCATGACTGTTATCCCTGTAAGATCTTTTTGAGCTTGGGTATTCTGCATCTTCATTCTCCGTCTCATGTTTATGAGCAGCTTAAACATTATGAAGACATTGCATATTGTTATGACAATGAAAGGTATAGCTGCATACATGATGACACGTATAATACCCCATGCTGTGTAATAGAATGTAAAATAAGGCGCATCAGCTCTGCCTGCATCACACCAGACTCCTTCACCAGGGTAGATGCCAACTTTCATGAAGATGAGACAGTGACTGTTCAGAGCAAAGAGTGAAATAAACACTCCCGCCAGAACAAAGTATGTGCGCCTCTTTGAACAGATGAACTGTGCCTTTAACGGGAATGTGACACAAATGAAGCGCTCAAGTGTTAGTAGGAGGACGCTCCATGATGAGAACATCAGTGTAAACTCCATCAGAAAGATACTGACTTTACACATAGCATCTGAGATTCTCCGTAATCTGGTGTCATAGGCCTGGGAGAGCACCTGTTCGAGACATCCTACGTAAAGTACTAACAGGTCACTCAGGGATAGGACTATCAGCAAGATACGTGTAGAAACGTGCCCGATTCTTCCACTGGAGACAACCATGATGGTTGCAATGTTGAAGATAGTTCCCATTGCGATGATGACTGGGGCAACGTATGCAACAAAAGCAAAAGCTGTGAATGCCTCCCAGTGACCTCGGTCCATTAAAACCTCAATGGAATAATACTCACCTTTTTGTTTTTTTGTCAAAACGGATTGCAGTGTTTGTGTCATAGTTGATACATGTAGTACTGCAATCTAAAGACGTGTATTTTGAGTAAAAGTTGTCCGTTTTGATAGTAAGTGCCGTCTCTTTTTAGTAAGGCAATAAATATAATCGCCACAGGCCTCAAATTCGTTGCAGCAGTAGGATTCTGCTCCCGAGGCAGGCAATTCAATGTCCAGAGAACTTGCAGTTTCATAGACTGTTACTGAGACACGATAGACGGAGGTCTGATGATTCATGTAATGGTTTGACAGCCAATGGGTAATGGTGTGCCGAAATAGTCACAGCCGCTTCTGAATCTGCGTTGCAGTTACAAGGTGTTGATCGTTTACTCCTGTTTTGAAGGGGTTACTGTCAAATACTGTGGACATTCTGAAAAAAAACTGTGGTCATTTGGACATTCCTGTTAACTGTTTGCCTAGTGCTGTGATGTAGAGTTCCTGATAGCCTTGCCTGAAACCTGCCATCAGTGGTCTCGGATCGGTGTACATTTAATTGGTATATGAATTTGATAGCGTGCAATTATTGTGATTACAGCATACAAACTATTAGAAACATAACCTCACATTTGCTTGGTAGCATGGATAGGACACTTTTTCATAGTCAAAATGCACATGGATCAAATTACAAAAACATTGTTTGATCACATATACCTGAGACTGTGGCTATTGTGTTTTTGTTGTTGTTGCGTGTTAAAAGTAAGCGGGCAGAAAATAACTCAAAGAGCAGTATTCTTAAAGGTTTGTCTGCAATGCAGACTGCGGCAATTTAACCCTGAATACTGCATGTATTATTCCCCTGGTTTTGTCTCTGCGTGACTGTATTATTTCCCATCTGAGCATCACTAGAATGATGATTGAGAAACAAATTTGTTAACTGTGATCTGACGAAAGTCAGCTATGCTGACGCCTGTGGAACTGTTTGAGTGGCGTCTGTCATTACGTCCATCCATCAGTCCAGAAGTCCATCAACCTGTCCACAGGGCAAATATGAAATCGTTGCTTGACTGAAACTTGGTGTGAGGTTGGCTAAGGGCATTACATCTACTGTTTGTTTGCAATATAACCCATTTTTTGGAGTCCAGGTAGCCGTTTTGAAAATATTTAGCAATAGTGACCGTGGTTTTATGGTTTGTATGTCATCACATATTACCCAGGTTTTTATTGTCGTACCCAACAAGTTCAGTAGTTTTCCTTTTTGGCCTACCGTAGGGGAGTCTTTACAAAAACCTCAGTGTCCGTTGTCCGTCGTACGTCGTCTGAATTTTGGTCCGATCTAATTCTTGACTTGGCCACCGTAAGGAGGGGGCCAACAGTGGAAACCTAAAAAATGTGATATCTCTCTTATATGTGACTTGTTTTCGTTAAGATGTTTATGGTAGGTCCTCCTGGTAAGGATACATCACATATCATACGGGTTTTCGATTTGACCTAATTGTCAAGGTCACAGAAGTCAAATGGCTTAATTGGGCCAACTATGGATCGTTACCTAACTCCTATAGCTATGAACTTGAAAGGGGATGGTCACTTAACAAGTTGGTTTACATACGTTTTACCAAGTCAAATTTTGCATAGTTGGAATTAACCTTTGAAAAAAAATTCAATTGGTATGGTAGATTATAGCTCCTTGTATAGTATGGGCATTTGGAAATATTGATGTTTTTCCTTTGAGCACTTTTATCAAGGCAATTTGCTGTGATTTGTAATCCTAAGTAAGAACCTGACATTATTCCAAACAACGACCCATGTGTATGGTACAAGGTTTATATAACTGATTTGGATCATAAAAGTCATTGCATTTTCTCATCTTAAGCATATATTCAACCAAAAAGTGGTTTTTCTTATACTTTCCTTGGTGCCATTGGGGGTGAACACCCAATAGAACGGCCAGCATAAACCACTTGTGAACAATTTCATGAGGACTTTTAAATGCTCTTTTGATCACAGTCATCAGATTTACCTTTGTCTGCTTTTGTGAGCAGTAATTGTGTAATACCAACCAACTTGTTTGTACTGGACAGGTTTTCGTTGATGAATTGGTTCTCTTGGAGATGGTGCATCAAGTAACACACCCTAACGAGCATATGATTTGACCACGGCCACTTAGAAAAACAGCTATTGCCTTCATGTGTTTAGCCGACATCTGCATCTGCTGATGCACATGTCAGTGTACAATGCAGAAGGTAGAGGGTGGCCCATTTTGTGTCCAGCGGCAAGTGTCAATTCTTGAACAGACTACTGACCGAAGACTCGCAGAAGGCAATGACAAAAGTTCTTCCACCAAGTGATGCATTTTTCCCTAGTCAAACCTTAGTGGCTGTCATCTGTCATTGGCCAGCGATGTGATACACGGTGGTAAGACATCAAGGAATACAAGGTACCATGTTACATGGAGAAGCTAAGGAATAATTGCACTATTGTGGATTTCACAAGTTTTATTTTTGTGATGGATATATTACAACTTATGAGAGATATGTTATCAATGCGTGTTTCTTGCAATTCGGTGAGTTAGCAGATTTCTTTGACTTTTATTTTAATGGGACCCATCATCTACCACACAAGAATGCTTCCCTTTGTGATATAATTTGAATAGCTCGATACCTCTGGCAAATAGCTTTCCTCAGATGAAATATTCATTTGAGAAGCAACAATGATCAATTGTGCTCAGTTCATCAATGTAACCCTAAAAGGACTTTTATTCGCGATCAGTCTATAACTTATAATCTCAGTTTATGCAATATTTAGAAAAAGGCGTCCAATAGGCGTCATGAAGGTGGTCAATTCTAAACTTTGTCAACACCTACAGTATGATTCAATTCAAAGTGATTGATTTTCTTAATTTTGGCATTTGGATGTTGTGGAGTATAAAAGGAAATTACCCCTTATTACCAATATATCATAAACCTGTGAAAAAAATGTTCTCATATATAAAAAGACATGCAATTTTAAAATTAAGTCAGAGACTACAAATACCCCAAGGTCACGGGGTCCTGACCACGAGTTATGTATTGTCTCTCAGAGGCATTGTTTTAGATTAAGTGCCCTAAATTGCAGGCTGTAAATTTGGAAGAGGTGCCACTATAAGATGCAGGCTAGTTTTAGTGAATCTGCCTGCAAATCTCTTGCGGAACCAAAGTTATAGGTGAAAAAGGGGCTACAATTACCCCATTTTACCTGACATGTACTGGGCCTTTTGCCAGATACTTGAAAGGGTATACACCGCCTAGGGTCGGACTGATCCAACAAAGATTTAATTGAACTAAACCATTGGCTTCCCGTGCAAACTAAGCAAAACCTCGCAATGCATGCATACCGATCACAAGCATCATGTTCTAAACACTGTAAGAAACAAATTGATATGTTGAACCCCACCGAATTTAATTAACGTTTACTGAAAATCAAACATTTATTGAAACTTTGCCCACGTTTTTGTGTTTATAAAGTTTTCCCACAGGTCACACCGGTCGTGGGGAAACCCCTTTACTAACATTCAACCTCGTTCCCACACAACACAGATTCGGATGGAAGCGACAGAAGTCTGCAGAATAAATTATCGTTCATGATTCGACAGCGGGTTACTGCTACGTTCTTATGATAGAAATAGCGGACACCGATGCCTCAGTGTTACGCCCCGGCGCAAGTTTGAGCGCATGTTTAGGAAATCTGGCTTGGAGGTTCATCGACAAATGTTTATAAACCAGAGCAAGGCTGTAGTTTCATTGATCGACAAGACTAAAGCAACATTCCTTCGACAAAAACTGGCAACTTGCACAACGAAAGACATGTTTCGCCAAGTAAATGGCCTTCTGTCAGGCGACTAAGGGGGAAAACTCCCTGATGTTGATAACGAACTTGCTGCCTGGAAAGTGCTCTTGTTACCCCAATCTTGAAAAAGCCGAACCTTGACTGTAACATACTGAAAAAATTACCGGCCTATCTCAAATCTGCCCTTTATATCCAAAGTCATGGAAAAGGTTGTTGCTAGGCAGCTCGTTTCATTCATGAACATGCCAAGCTAAACGACCTATTGCAGTCCACCTATAAGGCTGGACACAGCACAGAAACCGCGCTCTTACATATTAAGACTGATATCGACACTGCACTTGACAGTGGTAGGGGTGTGATCCTAATATTGCTTGACATGTCAGCAGCCTTTGACACCATAAGCCATGAGATCCTACTCTCACAACTAGAGCACAGGCTGGTGTCAAAGGCAAAGCTCTCAGCTGGTTTAGGTCGTACCTTACAAACAGGGCCCAAACAGTCAGTGTGCGAGGTGCCAAGTCATCACCGGTAAAGGTAGTTTCCGGAGTCCCCCAGGGATCAGTTCTCGGACCTTTGCTTTTCTCAATATACATCAAGTCACTTGGTGACATCGAAGACAGTCACGGTATGCTCAGACACGGTTTTGCAGATGATGCACAACTGTATGACTTCTTTGAACTTACTAAACAAGGGCTAAAAGCAGCCATTTGTAAGGCGGAGAGTTGTATTACGGAAGTTCGCCAGTGGCTGAAACCAAACCATCTCAAAGGAAACGATGAGAAAACGGAGTTTATGATTATCGCACCGAAGCGACAAATGTCCAAGTTGAGGCCTCTCCCATCCATTAGAATTGGATCGTCTGCCATTGAGCCCTCTGCACATGTGCGGAACCTTGGTGCCATTTTTGATGAGCACATGTCAATGTCAAAGCACGTGTCGAAAGTGGTGCAAAGTGTGTACTGTCAAATATACAGACTATCAAAGTTGCGTCGCTGCATGGACGAAACCACGTGTGCAAGAGTTCTCAATGCGCTAGTAACATCACGTCTAGATTTCCATTGGACCCTGCTACTTTGTCTATCGAATGTCCAAACAGCAAGACTTCAGAAGGCACAAAACGCAGCAGCAAGACTTCTAAAGCAATGTCGAAAACGATAACATATCACGCCTATTTTAGAAAATCTGCACTGGCTGCCTGTGAGGTCACGCATTGAGTACCGTGTTCTCCTGGTGATTCACAAAGCGCTTCACCGGGAGGACAGCCCCATGTACTTGAGGGAGATCCTCAACTTGCAGACACCGGGACGCCGTCTGCGGTCCTCTAATGATCCTTGGGTCCTCTCGCTATCCCGCTCGAGAGGGACCTACGGCGACCGCAGTCTGGGTGTCTTGGCTGCAAGACTGTGGAACTCCCTCCCCACCAGCATGCGTGAACTCACGGGCACTAAATCCTTCAAAAAACAACTAAAAACTCACCTTTTTACCAATCACTTTTGCTAATTTTAATCCAGTTTTTAATTTATGTATTAATATCATTGTCATTATGTATCATATCATTGTTTTTAACTAAGTGTAACCATGTACAGTGCTTAGATAATGTTTTACCATTATTGTAGCACTTTAAACTGAACAAATTATTATTATTATTACTATTATGTTTGCAAAATCCTGGGCGAAACCTCGTTTTGACCGCATGCCATAGTCTTATCCATTTTTTTCAACACTCCCTTGACCTCCTCAAAAAAAATGTTAACACACTCTAATGCATAATTCTCATACATATTCGATTCCGTCATCTCACCATGATTGTCGTAATTTGAAAAAGTTGAGAGAAGGTAACGATTGAATGCATTCGCCTTCTTCGTAGCGTTATCAGAATAAGCATTACCTTCATTAACGGTCTCAGGAATGGAATTTGTTTTAGTTTTGGCATTATAAAAGCTCCAAAAGTGTTTCGGGTTCTGGTGAATCATGAATGAATGAAATCAATGAAATTGTCATTTATATAGCGCCCGTATCACTGGAACAATGTTCACAGGCGCTCATAAGCTTGCACAAACAAATATGTTTTTAAGTCTCTGCGGAAAGTATTGACGTCCTGTGCAGCTCTCAGGGTGGACGGTAGTGAGTTCCACACCTGAGGCGCAAAAATGGAAAAGGATCGTCCTCCGAAAGTTTTTAGTCTGTATTTTTTTTCCTTTAGAAGGTCCATAGATCCAGAGCGAAGGGAGCGAGGGGGTGTGTAATGTTCGAGGAGATCGTTGAGGTAATTGGGTGCCAAATGATGGTATACTTTATAAGTGAGAAGAATTAACTTGAACTGTATGCGCTCGCGCACAGGCAGCCAGTGCAGCTCGGCAAGAACTGGAGTGATGTGTGCCCGACGATTGGTTCTAGTAACAAGGCGTGCTGCACGGTTTTGCACTAGCTGGAGCTTGCGTAGCGATTGTTCCGAAATTCCAGCCAGGCTGCTGTTGCACTAATCAAGTCTGGACAGCACGAGGGCTTGAGCAAGATTCTTGGTGGCACCAACTGTCAGCTGCCTCCTGACCAGACCTATATTCCGCAGGTGGTAAGAGGCAAAACGCACAACGCTTGACACATGTGCATCCATAGACAAGTTAGAATCAAACAGAACACCGAGGTTCCGAACCGGAACTTTCGACACTTGAGCGACTGTGCCGGCAATGTTGACTGAAGGTAACTCAAATGATTGCAGTGCGTACTGAGTGCCAAAGAGCATGACCTCAGTCTTGTCGGGGTTACCCTTTAACTTATTCACCGTCAACCAGTCCTGAATGCTGTTCAGTTTCCGTTCAAGCTCTGTACATTTGGTGGGTACTGCTTGATATGGGAGTGCCGTGTAAACCTGAGTGTCATCAGCATAGCCATGGCGGATTATGGTACAATCCTTCAGGATGTCACCAAGTGGAAGAATGTAAATCAGGAACAACAGTGGTCCCAAAACAGACCCTTGAGGGACGCCACAATCGAGTCGTTTCACGTCAGATTTTGCCCCATTTATCACTACCTGCTGTGTGCGCGAAAATAGGTAGGAACTAAACCAGTCAAGGGCTGATCCAGACACACCTAGGACTTTCTGGAGCCTACCGAGCAAGATGGAATGATCCACCGTATCGAAAGCGGCACTTAAGTCTAATAGCACACGAATGGCAGCTCCGTGATTATCAACCATCATTCTAATATCGGTCTGAACCTTGAGCACTGCGGTCTCAGTTGAGTGTCCTGCCTTGTAGGCTGATTGAAATGTATCGTGGAGAGAATGGGCCGTCATATAAGCATTCAGTCGTACTGCCACAACCCTCTCGAGAACCTTTGATATGAAGGAGAGGTTACTGACCGGCCTATAGTTCTTCAGACTTTCACAATCTAGCATGGGCTTCTTTAGAAGCGGTGACACAAGGGCGCGTTTAAGGCTGTCCGGGACACATCCTTCCGATAGAGAACGATTGATGATTGTCCTTATGAAGGGCACGACGGACGACATCGATGCTTTCAAGAGCCAGGTGGGCATGGGATCCAAATCACAAGATTTGGATGGTGATTTACCGATTATCACTCGGATTTCACATCTGGCTGATCCTGACCCAGATGATTTATATACGCATTGTTTTTTTGCCCGAGTCATGTTTTCTAACTGATTAGGTAACCTTCTAATACTATTGATCGATTGATGGCAATAATTATTCATATTCTATAGATGACACATTGAAGGTCCCCAGCAGTGATCAAATTGGATATCTCAATAGTATTGGTCGATAAATGACAATAATTATTCATATTCTCTAGGTGACAGCTTGAAGGACCCCAGCAGCGATCAACTTGGTTATATCAATAGTATTGATCGATTAATGGCAATGATTACTGATATTCTGCAGGTGACAGCTTGAAGGACCCCAGCAGCGATCAACTTGGTTATATCAATAGTATTGATCGATTAATGGCAATGATTACTGATATTCTATAGGTGACAGCTTGAAGGACCCCAGCAGCGATCAACTTGGTTATATCAATAGTATTGATCGATTAATGGCAATGATTACTGATATTCTATAGGTGACAACTTGAAGGTTTCCAACAGCGATCAACTTGGTTATCTCAATAGTATTGGTCGATAAATGACAATAATTATTCATATTCTCTAGGTGACACCTTGAAGGACCCCAGCAGCGATCAACTTGGTTATATCAATAATATTGATCGATTAATGGCAATAATTATTCGTATTCTGTAGGTGACACCTTGAAAGTCCGATCAACCTACCCATCCGACGAGTATTGATTGATTAAGGGCATTAATCACTAACATATTCGAGGAGACACTCTGAAGGTCCCCAGGAGCGATCAACTTACTAAGTTATCCGACCAGTATTGATTTATTAACGGCATTTATCAGTCGCACTTTAGTTAAGACACTCTGAAGGTCCCCAGGAGCGATCAATTTACTTATCAGACCAGTATTGATTGATAAACGTCATGAATCACTGGTATTTAAGTGGCGTATTTAAGGTCCCCAGGAGCGATCAACTTACTTATCCGACGAGTATTGATAGATTAACGGCATGAATCAGTCGCATTTTAGTGGAGACACTCTGAACGTCCCCAGGAGCGATCGACCTACTTATCCGATCAGTATTGATTGATTAACGGCATTTATTACTCGCATTTTAGTTGAGACACTCTAAGGGTCCCCAGGAGCGATTAACTTTATACTTATCGGTCCAGTATCGCCGAAGTAGATGCCGGAACCCAAGCCTCGAACTCAAAATAGATATCTACCCAAGTCATGCTAAGCCCCTCCCTCCTCCTCATAAGCACACGGGTATGTGAGTGGGATGGGACTCGATTGGGATAAGATGGATAAAAAAGGCACAGCAGGTGATTTATTAACTACCGATCAAAAGTACCAGTAATTACATGGGGCCATCCTGAGATCAGGTTTTTACTCTGTGCCCAATGGCGAGAAATATCCAGAATTATTAAGGTAGCAGGAAGGGACGGGCGTTTATGGTTTCTGAGTGTGAGGGGTTCCTTACAACGCCCCTGGAGCTAGTAAGTTGCTAGCATCTTGAAAAGCAGTACCGCGGATATAGATCAGGAAAGAATATTTCCTATTGCTGTGAGGCTATCGCAACACCGCAAAGCCCGCGATGCTCCACGCTGCGGTTGTAGTTATCTGTACAATCATCTTAAAATCAACTAGTAAGTGTCAAATTTTATTCATAATGATCATATTTTGTTATTCATTAATAAAAGAAAACGTTTTATGAGAGAAAGTGGCACTAATTTGGCCTGAATAAGATTTACAGTCTGAACTAACGACAAGTAATTATGTCCACCGTTTTTGGAAAATATCACAGAGATAGAATCAGATGATTGAATGCGGTTTTCAGCAGAGAATGGTATATCTAGTTGGTCATGTATCTGATGTATTTGGGCCCAGCTAGTCCTGCCTCTTCATTAAGTAATAGGCAATCTTAAAAATGTTCGAAAAGCTGCTTTAAGGCCAAGTTAATACATTTTCCCTAATTTTACATTGATGTTGGTAAAAACGATGCTTTTTATTATGTCAATGTTATTACATGTATATGGTTGATCCTATCCCTGACAGCCTTTTGTTTGGCTGCGGCATTATTTTTCTTACCTTTTTAAGAAACTTTACTTTTTTATATGATTTGTCTAATAAAACCATCAATTCTAAAGAAATTTTCTCTCGCACCTACTCATATGGTACTAGGACCTACAATCTAGCTAAACTATGTAATTTTTGTTTCAAGAGTTATTTCCAACTGTGTAAAATTTGACTTGGTAAAACGTATGTAAACCAACTTGCTAAATGACCATCCCATTGAGTACACATAACTCCCTATGTCATATAATCTCTGACACTGAATTTTGGACCGATCTGATTCTCGACTTGGCCACCAGGGTCTAAAACTAAAAAAGGGAAAACGTGTAATATCTCGCGTAGTAGTGAGTTGTTTTCAATGATATTTCATGGTAGGTACTCCAAGCAAGGATACATCACATATCCTACAGGTTTTTGATTGAGCTTCTTTTCAAGGTCACAGAGGTCAAATGGTGTAAATAGGCCGTTTGAGTGTAACTATGGCACGTTTCTATACCGCTAAAGCTATGAACTTGAAATTTGGTACACATGACTCCCTACTTGACGATATCTATACATTCAATGATTGCTTGGTGATTGTGATAATTACAACTAATTTTAATTGCATTACACTTGACTTGCTGTTGTCATTTCCTTTATAAGACATTGAAATACAAAATTTATCAATTTCGACGTTATGTAATCCATTACGTATAAAATAGTGTTAAGTCTTGGAGACGATGTAACATCAAGAGCAATATGCAACATCATCAGAAGCGGTGTATTAACACATGCAATTTCATCATCATCATCATCATCATGAATCAGAGTTGATGTCAACTCTCACAGGTCTTCATTTCATGAATAAATGAACTATTTGTATGCATGTAAATAGTGTGTAGATGTGCAAATGATAATAAACTTGTGTTGTTGAAATTCACTAAAAAACGATGAACTAGTGCCATGTCATCATAGTTTATAACTTAATATGTTGAAGTATTTGGTTATATATTGTCACGGTCAATTACCTTGATAAACAGCTTCGATCTTAACTGCTTCATTTGATCAAAGAAAACGGCACGAAATTGTGACCCACTTACGCAATAGAGGATGAAGTTGATAGCATGATTGCTATAAGTCATAGTTCTAGAGAAATGCTGGAGAAGATAACTTAATGCTGCCTGTTGCTCTGACTGACTCAGAATCGGGAAAAAAATGGGTTCAATTGCATAGAAAACTTGGTTGGGTAGTGCAAGAATGACAAACACGACACTGATCACAACCAACATGACTGTTATCCCTGTTAGATCTTTTTGAGCTTGGGTATTCTGCATCTTCATTCTTCGTCTCATGTTTATGAGCAGCTTAAACATTATGAAGACATTACAGACTGTTATGACAATGAAAGGTATAGCTGCATACATGATAATACGCATAATACTCCATGTTGAGTAATAAAATATAAAGTAAGGCGCATCGACTCTGCCTGCATCACACCAGACTCCTTCACCAGGGTAGATGCCAACTTTCATGTAGACGAGACAGTGACTGTTTAGAGCAAAGAGTGAAATAAACAGCCCTGCCAGGACAAAGTATGTGCGTTTCTTTGAACAGATGAACTGTGCCTTTAACGGGAATGTAACACAAATGCAGCGCTCAAGTGTTAGTAGGAGGACGCTCCATGATGAGAACATCAGTGTGAACTCCATCAGAAAAATACTGACTTTACACATAGCATCTGAGATTCTCCGTAATCTGATGTCGTAGGCCTGGGAGAGCACCTGATCAAGACATCCTACGTAAAGTACTAACAAGTCACTCAGGGATAGGACTACCAGCAAGATACGTGTAGAAACGTGCCCGATTCTTCCACTGGAGACAACCATGATGGTTGCAATGTTGAAAATAGTTCCCATTGCAATGATGACTGGAGCAACGTATGCATCAAAAGCAAAAGCTGTGAATGCTTCCCAGTGACCTCGGTCCATTAATGCCTTAAGGGAATAATATTCACCTTGTTTTTTTTTGGTGAAAACAGATTGTAGTGCTTGTGTCATAGTTGATAGTATTGCAATCTAAACACACGTATTTTTGTAAAAGTTTTTAATTTTGATAGATAGTGCCGTCGTCCGTTAGAACTGTAATAAATGTAATCGCCATAGGCCTCAAACAGGCCTGAAGATTAATGTGATGGGTTGACAGCCAATGGGTGGTGGTGTGCCGAAATCGTTACATTCTGAACCATCAGAGTTCATCGGTCCTTTACCTCCCGTTATACCTCTGATGAAAAACATGCCATAATTCTATATATCGTGTGCCTCGAGTTGTTGTGAGCCAATCAGAACGCTGCTTTCAAATTTGTGAGATTTCATGAATAGGTTATTTTTATTCTCGCCTCCAGTCTTGGCATGCTGCCAATATACACTTTCGACACAATGTATTTGAACGTGGAAGACTAGAAGCGATGTTGTTTAGATCATGAAGTAACTGGAGTGGCTTGTGTGACGATGTGGTACAGACTGTCACACGGATTGAGACACCCTTTCAAAGTAATCAATGACATCAACCCGCAGTCTGTAGCATACGCAGTCCCTGCAAGACGGACCAACAATAACAGTCTAATGGCAATGCCAATGGTTGTGTCCTCGGCGTTGACGGCTTTGATACTTAGTTCTTAGGTTAAACAAGTGCACATTTTAATGCTGCTGGTGTAGGCCAATAGCCGATATGAAAATGTGCCGAAGTGACTGAACTACCCTGCATAACAAATGATATTACGAATGTTTCCCCTATTATTGATTATAGGTGTTTGTCATTCTATCACTGTCACACCGCGGCCAACCGACCGACATGCCAAGCGCGAAGAAAAAAATCAGCCGATCAAGGTTAATATCGGCGGTAGCGTGCCATCTAGTGAGGAATAATAGAACCAACCTATACAGGCAGATCTTCGTATTGCGTCAAGGGTTTGTGTAACTGAGTCTGGGTGGCGGAATGGATCCACGGCTTGAGGGTCAAGATGAAATAGTCACAGCCATTTCTGAAACTGCATTGCATTTACAAGGTGTTGACCGTTTACTCCTGTTCTGATGTGTTTCCAGTTACAGTACTGTTGGCATTCTGAAAACATTTTTGTTGGTATGGGACATTCCTGAAAACTGTTTGCCTGGTGCTGCGATGTAGACATCCTAATAGACTTACCTGAAACCTGCAAACAGTGGTCTCGGATCGGTGTACATTTAATTGGCATATGAACCTGATAGTATGCAATTATGGTGAATTATATATTACAGCATACGAACTATTAGCAACATAATTTAACCCTTGCTTGGAGGCATGGATCAGGATGGGAAATTTGTTCATATTCCTGATTGAATTTTTGTTGCATGTTGTCAAGTAGTAGCAGGCAGCAAAGAACTCAAAAGGCACTTTATTTGCTTCAAAGCCAAGCACTCTGAATTCAAGTATGAATCAAACCTCAGATAACCAAGGTTGATCTGTACACTGGTCCCCAGATTTGTTTTATGAGATAAACATCGTTCTTGGGCTTGCCTCTTCACTTCTATGTAATGAGAATTGTTGTCTTATCTCTCCAGCGATGATATCCGCTTGCAACAACAGAATTTTGGAAATCATCCTGAAAAAACTGCGGCAATTCAACCCTGAATACTGCATGTATTATTCCCCTGGTATTGTTTCCGCATGACTGTATTATTTCCCTCTGCGCAGCACTTAAAATGATGATTTAGAAATGAATTTGTTATCTGTGATCTGACGAAAGGCAACTTGGTTTCATGCCTGATAAACTAAGTTTTTTTGAAAGAAGGTTCAATTTCTATTCTAAAATACCTCAAACTTAAAAGATAGGCCACGAAAATAACTTGAATATGTGCGAATTTGGCAAATTCCATCCATCGCCGGCCCGGCCGGAGCGCCGGTAGCGCCGTTGTTTACATTATGTTAGCGCGCATAGGAAGTCCGCATCGGCTCGCTCAAGTGATGCTAAAATCCGCGCAAATGGGCTATTTGGAGCGTTTTTCTCGGCAAATATGTGTAGTGCTCATTAAAAAACTTAGGGTGGTTGATGCTTTCTTGACTGATTTGTGTTTGAAGCAGTGTTTTGAGAGCCTCAAACTTCTGAAGTGAGGTGAAATTCCTTTGACGTGACGTGTGCATGGTTTCCACATTTTAGTGCAACCCGAGGGAACTTTGGTAGAGCATCTTGGTTGCGTGTCCAAAACACTCCGCTCTCAGAACGGGGCTTATGCATTTTCCATTTAAAAGTTGACTTTACGGTACCAAGGTATTTTAGAATTTAGGGCATAAAACCTGGTTTCTTTCCGAAACCTCACTTTTATTAAAACAACCTGGTTTATCAGAAGAAAATATAGGGTGTTTTTTTTAAATTCAAAAAAATTAGTTTATCAGCCATTTTAGGCATTTTAAAAATTTAGGTTGTTTCAATAACTGGACACTTTTGCCATAAGGGTATTACACCTACTGTTTACTGCTGCTGCAATCAAAGCTAAAAAGTGTGATATTGGTTCACAATGTGATCCTTATTGTTGCCTCTAAATATGTGTTTTCTGTCGATTTTCTCCTTGAAATCTCTCATTACTGGTCTTCTTGTTTTTCATAGCCTAGCTTTAAAATTTGTATGCAGTTTTGTCTCTCATCAGATTTATTTCATATGAATTGCTGTTTTTTTGAGAAAAAGTGTTTTTGTGGTCATTAGTCCGTTTATTTCGTGGATATTTTGGGTGATGTCCGTTTACTCTATAACTGCTTTTAAAATCAAATAAAAGGTTTTTAATGTATTTGATTTGCATTGATATTACTATTTGTCGAGTTGGATTGTCGTTGGACGTTGACTGTTGAACTGTTATGCAGGAATGACGAAAATATATCCACATTGTTGAGAGTACTAGTATATTCACTTCATGAATTAGGACCTTTCTCTTTTAGAATGCCGAATTGTAAAATAGAACGTGATCAAAGTCTTATATGTTTATTGCAATTTATTTCTTATTTTTGAAGATAATTTCGACGTTTTCTTTTAGAGTGTTGCGTCATTGTTTTTGTATGAATACTTCCATGAGTGCGGGCCGCCTACTAAGTTTTCGAGACGGTAAATTTGAATCAAAGATATTAAAACGACTTGCGTTTTGGTCCATCAAATTGCTTTTATTTTTAATCACAACTATACTTTCGTCATCCCCATGTTTTAAAGTATGCATCTAATCTTTTGCAAGAGAAGTCCGTAAAGGTATTTTTGTTGACAATTTCCATGTCGAAATCTCTCTGTTTACATTTTCTGGTTCGTCCACCATTTTGAAGGTCATGATACCTTTGTATATTTAGATCCGTGTTGGTTCAATTCATACCTGGCATTTGGCAATATGCCAATAGTATATCAAAAATGGAAGTTGGCTTAGCTGCAGGCCAGTTTTGAGGTATGCTTCAGGGGACTTCAGCTAATTTCACTACTGAAGTTAGATTGATGGACTCTACCATGTCTACCCTACAACAATGAAATAGTAGTGATTTGGAACACCGAACAGCTCATGTCATGAGTAGTTAATCGGGGTAGCCTCAGAGAATGATTTTCACTTTTCCCTAAAATTGCTGCCATCTGTAAAGTGGCAACTCCTCCTCAGTAATAAGATACATGTATCAGTACTGGCACTATGCATCGTAAAACAAATAAGGGGGTTTTACTGCCACTCTTTGATTTCCCCATGATGCTAGGGATGCGGAACAGCTCCTGAGGGACTCGACAGTATTTTTGACATCATACACTACAAAATTTATAGACAGCAGTGTGGCTCTAATCTACTTACTCTTTAAGTAGCCACAAACGAAGTATAAAGTACATCATAAAACACATTTTCTGACAACTTCATGACATGACATTGGGGTTTAAGAAGGGAGTTGCTCTGTTGGATTGTCCTTTTGACCTCACTTGGGCTGTTGCCATCGATATTACCTACGTTTCAGTGGTCTGTGGTCTAACCAATCCCATTGTGAACCTGACGCTGATAGGCTTGTCTCTCTTAGAAGTGACCCGTTTTCGATAAAAATTGTATGGTAAGTTCTACTAGCAAGGATACATCACATATCATACGGGTTTTTCATTTGGCCAAATTGTCAAGGTCACAGAGGTCAAATGGCGTAAATAGGCCGTTTGAGTGTAACTATGGCACGTTTCCTAACTCAAAAAGCTATGAACTTAAAATTTAGTACACATAACTCCCTATGTTCAGTGCATTCTCCGCAAACAATAGTGGTATATCTACGATTGGTATTAGTGGCTTATAACGTACATATCCCACGATCCAAATCAGGCTGCCCCACCTTTCAGCTAGGGGTGGGACTAAACAGACATTGCGCTACAGTGGGATAATGATGAACTATAGATGGATATCTGAAAATTTGTAAATTTGTAAATACGCTGCGTGCGCAACCACGTATATTTTCAACATGGTTTCATCGAGAAAATCTGCGAAAAACCGGTCTCCTGTTGATATTTCTCTAGATATCATAATGATGCTTACCGGGATGTGCATCTGCGAAAAACTCATGGTATCCAAGTGAAACCAACAATGATCTTGCGACGTTGACATTGTCGCGTCACGCCATCCTCTGTTGGGGATTTTGATGCGCACGCAACGAAGTATCTTTTAAGTTATGCGAGACGTCAGAGTGACAAAGGTATCCATCAATTCGCAAAACCAGCACGTATGAATGTTTTAGATTTGCATTAGGTTTGTAGTGATCATATAGTTTCATGACTCTTCAATTATTCTGATTAATCTTCACGCAAGTTTTCGACAGTTTTAAAGTTGTCAATATTTGCGGCAACCCATTTTACTGGGGAACTATATCAGCTCATCCTCGTTTCTCGTGCTACTTTTTTAGCCACTGCCTCTGCCGCTACTAAAACAGCAGCACAGGCACGTGAAACTTAGAGACCCCCCCTCCGTTCCGTTGCCCCCTTGACTGACAAACAAACCCCGACTACACCGGGATTCGATATCATTTTACATTTGGGGGGGGGGGGGGGTGGAGGTAGTTAGTCGAAGGGGCCTGAGCTGAAGGGGTAGGGGGCAATTGAGCTATTATATAATTTCTCGCGCCTGTGCGCAGTAGTTTCGAGATCTCGCGGGATACAGAACGTGCGACATTCGATTTATCGGATGGTGTTGTAGTATTTCAGATTTGCTCAATTCCATTGCTATTTACGGTTTGAAGTACCGGTAGGCTATGAAACGTAGACCATGTCATAGTTAGGACCGCATCAAATATCCTGACCATGGAATTTGGTGGTAAGTATAGCCAGATGGTCGCCAAAGGTGTTGTTTTTTGTCACCTAAATCGATCTGAGAAAAAAGCATGGCCGTCGCCCAGCCCCGGCCCAGGCCCAGCAGGGCACGTGCCTAGCTAGGCCTACCACCTGTATTGATAAATGAGATGCATCCCCATGCTGCTGCCGTAAATGTATGTAAATGCCCGATGCGTGGACATCTTCATCATTATTTGTCATCATTGACATGTCAGTAATTGTCGCATTTTTTGATGTAACCCCCTAGGCCTAGCCTACCCTGTGTGGCCGCGCTTGCCGGGCGGGCAGGCCGCCCCTGGCCCTAACCATAAATTCAAAATTTCACATTCATTGATTGACTTAGACCGGCGTGCCTGCCCTTCTGCCAAAAGAGGTAATTCATGAATTGTGGCCTCAAATATGGAGGCGTTTCAATATTTGCCAGGCCGATTAAAGTAAACCCTGTCATCGCATTAATTATTTCCATGTGATGTCTTGTCACAGGTCACCTCATGCACAGTGATTGACCAATTCGAAAATAACATAGACCATGTATCACGTGAACGTTCAGGGGCGTAGCCTGATGCGATATCGCCTATTTCTTGAGCAACGAAGGCGCTAAGCCCGTGAACATGAGACCGAAATCTGGCAGGTCAGCACTCTCAGTTACGAAGGACTGTTTAAGGTCACTCTATCGTACAATGGCCCATTTGGATAGAATCATGCTGTTACAAAACTCAGTAGAAAAGTATTTTTGACTGTCCTCAGCGGATCCTCTTCTCAAGCTGGGGTTGGTTCGAACCCCCCTGATCCCCCACGGCTGCATCCCTGACGTTAGACATTCCTAAAAATAGCACTGCGACACCTGATTCTGCCTTTGTTACGCTATACACAACGATATTTTTGTTAATCTGTTAGCCTCAGGAAGCGGTACGAGATATATATCTTGTATGTCCGAGATAACATTTACGCGGTCTTTGTAGGGATTTTTGTTAATTTATATCCCTTAACTAGTAGTGTTCTCTATTGGTGAGACGATGAAGCACTTATTCTGCGGCCATGTAGTTCAGTCCATTCTGGACCGATTTGACTCAAATTTTCGGCAAAATGACCAGGGAAATATGGACTCCTCAACTCAGGTCCAAAAAGTGGAATGGCGGAGACTTTGGGGGCTAAAATGACTTGGAATGCAAGTTTGACTGCGGTAATGAAAGCTAATGCAAGAGAGCACTTCGTAGATGATTTTGGTTCATCATACATATGGTAGATGTCGTGGCTATGGCTGAAATAACAGGTTGAACCAGAAAAAAATGTGGCAAAATGACCAAAAAATGGAAGGGGTGGTTATACTAACTTCAGGCTAAGACAGGGCCTAAGGCAGCAATCCAAACCAAGTTTTATAGCTGCAAGAGAGTACAGCTTATCAATACCGCTTATTTCATACCATTAATATCTGTCCAAGAATAAATGTTTTAGACACTTTTTACTATTTTTGTGAATTTGGTCCGGGGGGCCGGGGTGGGGGGTACACTTGTGTCTGGCATGATGTCTGGGAGGCCGGGGTTCAAGGGGTTAAAGATGATTTAGGTCTCATAAATGTTCTGTTTTCTTGATTACTGATGTATTCTGTGCTCCTGTTACATTTCTATAATTCAATTCTAGTGACTCTGGTCACACTCACAACAACCCAGATGGAGTTTGTTACATTATTTCTTGACCATTTTGTGTGAT
Source organism: Lineus longissimus (assembly GCF_910592395.1). Classification (NCBI taxonomy): domain Eukaryota; kingdom Metazoa; phylum Nemertea; class Pilidiophora; order Heteronemertea; family Lineidae; genus Lineus; species Lineus longissimus. The sequence continues at coordinate 6,383,103 of NC_088319.1, read as the reverse complement.
CAATACATCCTGGACTTATTTATTTTAAATCATTATTTGAATTTTCCTTATTGTATTCATTTTTTGGGCATTGAAGAAGTATTAACCTACTATTTTACAGGTTTTCCAAGACATCTATAAGGTGTTGATTAACGAGTCTTTTGAGGAGTATCGTTATTTTATCCATCAAATGGAAACACTAGCTCCATTGTGTTCAGGGATTGAGTACTCAAAGTGTCCAGCATGCCCACAGGTAAGAAGAGCTCTTTTAGCAGACTCTTTGTGTCCCAAATCTGTCACGTTTCAATCCAAATGAACTCGGTTAGCAAAAATTGATGGAAATGATGTTCTGTATGTTGTTCAGTTGTTCTGTAATCAAAGCTCAAACAGTTACATTGTAAGTTTTGAAGATGATGGTTCTGGCAGTGATGATCATGGTGCTGCAGATGATGATATTTGAGCATGAATTTCTTTGAATGTTTTTAGAAAAATGAGTACCAACGAATCATTTCCATGGATGCAAATATGGGTCTTGTAAAGGAAGAAGTCATCTGGCAGCAGTGTGGCTAAACCAAAACATGACCTCTACTTCATTAACCAAAGTGGTGTAGATAAATTTGTGGCTGCAAATTCAAAGGCTCAACCGTCAAAGGAAGTGGTATGTACCCTGGTCACGTGTCATATTGGGCACTTGACCTATAATACAGTAGCCCTAATTAGGCAGCATTTGTGAGGCTGTTTTCATTCACAATTGGCATTGGAGAGATGGTGGCAAATTTGATGTCTAAATTGATAATAATGAGCTTAAAGGTACAATAATACTTGACATCCGGCTAAGGAAGGAGGTCAGAAGTCGAGTCCCTTGTTCACATTGCACACTCCTGAACTCGCGGAAACCATTGGTGGATGTCAAAATTGATGCATTTGTATTTTTTTCAGGATTGCAGTGATTTCAAAGCTGGCAGTATGCGCTCCAAAGGAAGGCACGCAAAACTGGATGAAACTGCTGTTTTTGGTGCAGCTTGTAGACATGACTTTCCTCAGCTCATGTTCAGCTTGAAGCATGGTGAAACGTATGACAATTGATGAGGAAATTTGCTCTGTTGTGAAGTTCACATGAAAGCATGTTGTCAATTTTTAAAATTGGTGTTGAGGCATTGCTTCATTACTTTTGATGCAGTAATATGTTCTGGCTTATCTCCTTGCTTGGTGACAAGGCAGGCTCACCATCAGGCATCAGGCGAAGGAAGCTGGGTACACTCCACTTTATGAATAACGTGGGAGTGCGGATGGCTTGTTACCAAAATCATTCAGAGGAAATTATAACGATGATGAAAAACTAATCTGATAACTTGTGTCTGTATAAAATGTGTCTTGTGTCTGCTAGTGTCTGTATGAAATTTACCAATCATGTATGTATATAGTGTATTTTCTTATTTTCATGACACTCATGTTTTGCAGGTTGGCCTACCCAGTGTATCTCATCCAGGAGTTGCTGAGAAGACATGGGGAAACCAACGTCTATTTCATGTATGATATTGCATGTATGCTGGATAGTCACGTCAAGGTAATTGTTTTGGTCATTTTGGTCTGATTCTTGTCAATAAGAGTATTGATATCTGCCTCATAGCCTCGAGGTGTACACTGCTCGTTGTGTATAGTGAAAGGCAGAATCAGGTGACTGCGATTGTCCGTATCTGCATAGTAGTAAGCTTGAACTCGTTGCACAGGAATTCCCCACCTTTATTGGCGCATACTCGACTCAATGGCGGATTGGAGCGTAGAACATCGAGAGTATTCAAATGGGCTATCGTTGATTAGGCTCTGCTCATCCCGAGGCCTACCTTGTGTCTTCCTGTTTAGCCACCACATGTAGGTTCATTGGCAAGGATGTGGCCAATCAGGCGCCTCCCCTTTTAACTATTGGCATTGTCTGAAGTTGTCTTAAGGCCTTCTAAAGCTTTGTATTTGTTAAAATCATAAATCGAGTGTAGCCTGCATGGAGGCTGTATTTTGTCTAGGCTAAGTCATAGTTTTGACTATTAGTATTTGTCACTTTATGTGTTTGTTTTTCAGCATCACCCAATGGTAATGGTGACAATCCTTCTGGTGAGAATGCAGGGCATTATGCACGAATCAAAGAGTTGGCTGCCTCCTATCGCAGGGAAAAGAGGAAAACCTATCCTAAAGAGAACTTAAAGCCATATGTGAAGGCTCCATCCAGGGACATCAATGGTGCTATAGATGGTCCATCAGTTCCCAGAAGAGAAAGAAAAGGGAACAAAACCTCAACGACAGGTAGATTGTTTTTGGTTGGCAAATGGCTTCAGCTCGTCTGAACCATCAATATTCAATTAGGCTTTGTACATGGAAAAATATTGCTGCTAGACTTGGCTACATTAGTGCAATTAACTGATAATTCATGTTCTGGACAAATGGTTTAATACATATATGCCTACAAATCCAACCCTTACATATCACTGCTATACCTCTTTAAAATTTCTCACCAATCTTTAAAATCAAACCAGAAAAATTAGTCTTTTCCACCCTTTTTATGTAATAAATTCCATGGAAAAAATTCCATGGAAGAAATTGCATCTTTTCTGGCGTAATCTGCATTTGGCCTTAATTTTTAAAATTGCTTGTTTTTCCAGAGAAACTAAAAGACTTTCCTGAGGAATTGCAACCAAGTAATCATGAAGTAGAAATCGATGCACCTTTCGATTTTCAAGTGTTCCAGCAAGGTTTGTGAATTGTCTTTTTAAGGTATTTTTATTAATCAGCTAGTTGGCTCTATTCCAAGCTACAAATCAAGTTGTGTATTTTATAAGGAGTAACTTTCCGATTTGACCTACCATACTTTTTACGGCTGCAGAGGTCAAACGACGTGAACTGATTCATCTAAATTTTGAATTTTGTGTTGATCACAAGTCAGGTTATAGTTCGCAAATGATTTATTCTTTTTTAAAGGTTAATTGGGCAACACTGGCTGCTGATTAAGGCAAATAATGGTATTTTCGAATCAACACTTAGGAACTTTTTTTTTCTTTCCCGGTAGTATTTATCAATGCACTTTTAATTTACAGAGAGAGCTGAACTTATGGAGCTTCTGAATGGGATTCGGGCTTCCCATGGTACTGAAGTGCCAGGCACTGAATCTGAATGGAAGAAAAGGCAATAAAAACTATTGGGAACACTTCAAAGCAGTGGAAGTCTTTGGTTCAAAGGCATCTCAAACCAGTATGAGGTTGCAGCATGAATGCAGTGTAATTGAGATTTGCTTGTTTTCTTCGCCTTGATTCCATATATTTTGGTAGTGTACCCTTGAAGAAAATGATATGATGTCGTGTGATACTAATATCTGCATAATAGTTGTTCTTTTAATTTTCTCTATTTTAGGTTCCGGAACGCACACGAAGTGATGCACCTCATGTCTTTCGATTGTTGAAACAATTGTTGTGAATTTGTGCAAATCCTCCTGCCTGTGTTTTTCTTGTTCAGTGGAATTCACGTATTTCGGTATTCCTTCTTCACCTCCACGCATTATTCATTCTGACATAAACTCACATGATCACTTTTGATGAAAGATTACATAATGGATAATATTGAATTGGCACAAATATAGTAAGAATGTTAAACTTATCATATCTTTCAAAGGTCTCATTAAAAAATAATGTAAGTTACATGTACATGTACTGTGGAATTATTGTTTTTTCAGACAATCTGTGGCTGTTGTATACATGTATAATTCAATAAACGTGGCGTTTTTCATATTATTAGATACATATAGTCTTGCCTTTATCTTTGCTACCTCACAGCGACTTGATTACATGTATTATAAGGGACCATCTCAAAAGTATTTTGAAGCCTAAAGGACTACGGGTAAGTCATTTAGTCTTTAGGATATACTAGTAATGTCCCAACCAACCTGAATACGCCGGACCGTATGGAAATAATGTTTCTGAAGACGTCATTCAGAATGTTTTGGTTTACTTACGACACAATGTCTCATCCAACCTGAATACGCCGGATCGTATGGAAATAATGTCTCTGAAGACGTCATCCAGAATGGACGGTTTACTTTCGACACAATGTCTCATCCAACCTGAATACCTTGGATCGTATGGAAATGCTGTCTCTGAAGACGTCATCCAGAATGGTCGGTTTACTTTCGACACAAAGTCACATCCAACCGGAATACGCCTGATCGTATGGAAATACCGTCTCTGAAGACGTCATTCAGAATGGTCGGTTTACTTCCGACACAATGTCTCATCCAACCTGAATACACCTGATCGTATGGAAATACCGTCTCTGAAGACGTCATTCAGAATGGTCGGTTTACTTTCGACACAATGTCACATCCAACCTGAATACGCCTGATCGTACGGAAATATTGTCTCTGAAGACGTCATCCAGAATGGACGGTTTACTTTCGACACAATGTCTCATCCAACCTGAATACCTTGGATCGTATGGAAATGCTGTCTCTGAAGACGTCATCCAGAATGGTCGGTTTACTTTCGACACAAAGTCACATCCAACCGGAATACGCCTGATCGTATGGAAATACCGTCTCTGAAGACGTCATTCAGAATGGTCGGTTTACTTCCGACACAATGTCTCATCCAACCTGAATACACCTGATCGTATGGAAATACCGTCTCTGAAGACGTCATTCAGAATGGTCGGTTTACTTTTGACACAATGTCTCATCCAACCTGAATACGCCTGATCGTATGGAAATACCGTCAAGATGAAGCAGATGCTACTTGACCATACACATCTTTGACACCTGTCTGCTCATTTCCGGCAAAAATTGGTGTTTCTTTATACATGTAGGCAGCCTGATAGTATCAGCTGTGTTCACCCAAGGTGAGCAAGAATGAAAACAAGTGCATGTATTTTGATGCAAGAATCATTTTATTGCTGCTGAAATTCACATTCAGCCAGTAATACAAATCTGCTTATACATAATTGGTGGATTCACAATATATCAGATTACACAAAAGGCTGACGTTGAAATGAACAACCATCTCAAGAGCAACATGCTGTGACGAGTTACACTTTTTAAACCTGACAAGTTCTACAACGACATGTACAATGCATGAATTAGCATAAAGGACATTTCTCGGCAAGTACTTCCAACATGTATGTCAAGAGTCTCCATCTCAACAGTATCATTCACGAGTTAACTAAGTCATCATAATGCAGTCATTTAAAGTGCTTTGACGGCTTAACCCTTTGGCGACGGGTGACGTCATCAGACGCGAATTCACTGGTAAGTCACCCCGTCCCCTATAAATGGCCATATAATAGTAACCAGTGCATCTTTTTCGTCAATTTCTTCACTGTTTTTATCGCTAGACCCCCCCCCCCGTCCCATTGAAAGAATGCATGTTTTTCGATTGAAATCTGGTGTAAAATTACAATTTTGTGTCGGTAGAAATTGGTGGAAACCCCGAAATTCGTACCAAACGAGAAAACGGCAATATCTCGCGAACGGTGAGGGCTAGAAACAAACGGCAAACGCCATTGGAAAGAGGAAATATAATTTAATTTATAACCTCGGTGTCCACTTCTTCTTCTCTTGCCATTGGTTGCATCCGTAAACCAGAACATGGCTGTATGAATCCCAGCTGATGATAATGAAGCCAACTGAAATTTTGTGAAAAATTAAGAATACTGACCAGTGAAGAGAATCACATTACTCATTAGATTCATAACCACCGGGAGAATCAATTCACCAGATTGATATGAAAAGGGAAAGTCCAACAACTTGCTGAGCTACATGTAGCCTGTCTTGGGAGGGAGAATAATGTTGGAAAAACTGTGTTGTTAGAGTAATTCCATACATGATATGACATAGGTTGTGTTCATCTGGTATCACAGTTCCTCAGTACCTCATGCAAGAAAATGAACGTTTGCCGGTATGTCTAGTAGCGAGCACTGCAAAGGGACTCGATGGTAAATTTTCAAAAAATAATTATTGCAAACAGATGTCTGGCCGGATGGATTGGAACTGCACATCAAATTGTTGGGGACAAGAGCCAGTCTGCTGTCTCTGGTCATGACCTTGCATATACATATTGACTATTTTTTGGTTAATAGTTTACATTGTAGACCTACATGACTACCGGTACATGTACAATGTAATCATCACTTACGTCTTTTTGTATTCTGTTCCAAATGTGATGGATGTTGTTGGAACATGCGTACTTTGACCCTTTCTCCATCGCTTTTTGCATCTTTTCCGCCTTATTTTTGGCTCGGTAAGCTTGCATATCGTATTTGCAACCTTTGCAGAAAGTCACTCGTGTCGGGTTTGAAACCCCACACTCAGGGCACTGCTGGGAAAAAGGAACTTTCAGCCTACTAGTACTTGTAGAAGCTGAAACAGAAAATAATACGAAGTCAAGAGTTTGAATGAGCTGACCATGTTTAATGCAAGAGAAATTGCACACAAAATAAGAATGACCAAATTACTTCTCTAGTCAAACTTTGTGTCAGTTCCATGGCATGAAATAACACAAGCAACTGAAGTATAATTTCACTTGTCATCATGTCTACTGTGCAACACAATATGAATAAAAAAATTGGTAACAACAATAGAGATAAAACACTATCCTTGACAGGTTTTGAAAAATGACCCAATATTATTATTCAGTTCTTTTTCAGCTTGTAAATGTGCAACTAAATGTCTTTACAAGTTTTATAATTACATTGGGATCATAATCATTTTATGTCATCCTCCTCCTCCTACTCCTCCTCCTCCTCCTTCTCCACTTGATTCACCATCCATGGTGGGAGTGTAGAACAAGTAAGCTCAAATATGATCATACTTGATTATTTTAAAAGGAAGTTCAGTATGGTATCTTAGTCCCTAGTCTAAGCCAGTGCATGCTGGTACTGGTATACCCCCCCCCCCCATCATCAAAAGCTGAGTGCTTTTACATGAAAATGTGTGACCACTTTCCTAATTTTACATGTACATGTAGTTTGTTTCCAATATGAAAAACACTTGTCTCCCTGGTAAAATTTAATAAAAGTGTTTTCTTACAAAGAGGTCCCTGGGAGTGGGTTAAAATTTAGAATGGCAATTCCCAATGATGCTAACATTGCACGATAATATATCGCCAGGTCTGCTTTGTATCCCCATTTTACTATTTCTGTCATGCAGACATGGCGCTAATTTAATTACCCTTTAAAAAGTGGCGGTACTGTACCGTCATCATAATCATTGTGGGTCCACTTTTAATAACCATTCCTTGTCCTCAGTGGTTCAGTTACAATTACAGCGTGCGTGAGGAAGTCACTCATAATTCATTAACTAAATCAATGTACCAGTAGGCCTACATGAAGGTCTGGTGGGCTACTAAGCTTCTGTAAATGCAGTGCTAGATACCATGGCTATCTACATTTGTACCATACCATCAATGGCATCATCTTCTCACGATGTGGCAGTACAATAGACAGTTTCGAGAAAGACCCTGACCAAACTCCTCGCATGCGTGGAGAGTGTCCAGAACAATACGAGAAGGATTAAAACTTTATCCTCTCTATTGTTTGGTTGCAGAGAGAGGGAAATGGGAATGTAAATGCCCGTCCCTTTCTCGCAAAACTCCTAATTTATTCCGGATACGGAACTACAAACATTTCTGTGCATGCGCTGTGAAGTGGTTCTCCATGCACGCTTTTGCCACTGCGTGATTTTTATGGCTGTCTGAGCCCTTCGACTTTCGCCAATTTACGTATCATAAAATGAGAACCAAAGAGGTTAGTATAGCCAGAAAGGCTTTAAAAGATGCATAAGAAACCCCTCCTCCCATGCAACTCGTATGTTTCCAGTGACAACTTGGTCATAAGTGCCTTTGAAGCCTCTTTTGTGACGGCCTTCCGACGGTCCCTCATCGCTAGTGGATGCTGGATTGCGTCAAATCGCTGTCCGTGAGATGCGGCTCTTAAAATAAGCTTGTTATCGGTTCCTTGGCCTACTGTAGGGCCTTTTATTAACTACGGGGCATCGTACAACATGTTAATCATATTTAGTGGGGTCTGGCTCCCTTTGGAGGCCTATTTTGCAGAGATTTTCCAAGCCAGTGTGGCTCTGTTTTAGTTCCATTTCGTATTGCGAGGAGGCAGCACTAGTCGGCCGTCCCAGTGCGCGACCATGTGCTTCGTCTGTGACGTCACTGTCTTCGTCCTGTCACAACCAGCTGGTTGTGCCTTGGTTGTGCCTGTCTTTCTGGCACCAAGACAAGTCTTTGAAAAGGAATAATCAACAATCACATGTAAAATAATATAATTAAGGAGTCTTCTCTGCATATTTTAGATTTATTTAGTTTTTATTGTCAGTTTCTAATGTCCGCACATTTTTGTATCTTTTCAGATTTTACGCATTAGTATTACAGTCTCAATGTTGTAAACTCCAGTTCTCGTTCGTTATTTTGTCGAAGGGCCAGAGGCAGCTACAGTAAAATCTCTTTGATCAGAGAAGTCGGAAGTCGTTGAACCATGTCGTCCACCTCCAGTCGTAGAGCAGCAAGGCTAAAGATCGAAAGAATGAAGGTCGAGCTATTGTACTAGGAGAAGGAGGCTGAAGCAGCAATGCAAATGCAGCAGCTGGAGGCAAGGAGACAACGGCTGAGGCTAGAACGAGATATTAAGATGGAAGAAGCTGAGCTATCCGACTCGGTTGAGGGTTCTACTTCAACTTCAAGCAAATCTGTCGTTATGGAGAAGTTTCTTGAGGACACTGTCGCCTTTGGTCAGCCTCAAGGACAATCAGGCATTGCGAATGATCTCGGTTCTTATTCGTATGGGACATTTAATAACCTAAATTTGTTGGCTAACGTTTGTGATAGCACGCCAAACTGCGGGGTTGATGAGTGTACTACTGGATATGAACTGTTGTCAGCCTGTGGAGGTGAACCTGTCGAATCAAAGGGACTGAAACCTGAAGTGAAGTTTGACTCTAGAATAAATGCTCACACGCCAGCCTTCCAACCCAAAGCGGAGCACACGCTTGCTCCACCAAGTGGACACTGTGTCAATCTCTTGGATACGAGTTTTGCCAACCCTGTAGATGTTATGCAGAGACGGAGTCCTACCGAGCCAGGACTGTCAGACTTAATCACAGCTATTTCAGGCCAGCTAAGCCTTAGTCGCCTGCCTCCACCAGAACCGCCTGTTTTCTCTGGTGATCCGTTGTTGTATGCAGGATGGCTAGCCGCCTTTGAGACTTTAATTGAAAATAGAGCGATTCCCGCCCAAGAACGTATGCACTACCTACGCCGTTATGTAACGGGTCCTGCCAAGGGAGCTGTGGAAGGATACTTCCTAATTAGAGATGACTCTGCATTCGATGATGCCAAGGCAGTTCTACAGGAACGCTTCGGAGATGCCTTCGTAGTTGCCGATGCCTTCAGGAACAAGTTAGAAACGTGGCCGAAAATATCAGCTACGGATTGTCAAGCCCTTAGGAAGTTCTCAGACTTCTTGAGGCAGTGTGAAACTGCAATGAGGACTATCGGAAACCTGAGAGTATTGGATGACGATCGAGAGAACCGCAAACTTCTTGCTAAGCTCCCTGACTGGATGGTCAAGCGTTGGGCCCGTATTGTTGCTGATTGGAAGGAGAGACGTAAGGGTTTCCCACCCTTTACTGAATTCTCGAAGTTTGTCAAGAAGGAGTCCGACATTGCTAATGATCCAGTAACGTCATTCAGAGAACCCTTTCAAGTGAAGACCAACGATAAGGCTAAACCAATGAGTGCACGTACCATGTTGAACGACGTAACACCTGTCAACTCAGAGGGAAAAATGAAATCAGCTGTGCTCTGCATAATTTGCGAGAAACCTCATTCACTTGATGTATGCTATAAATTCCTAAAAAAAACTTTAGACGAACGAAAAGCGTTTATCAGAGAAAATCAGTTGTGTTATGGCTGCCTAGGTAAAAATCATCGGTCCAAGTTTTGTAAACAGAGACTTGTTTGTAAGACTTGTTCAAAGAACCACCCGTCGTCGCTCCACGGAGACAGAAAAGAACCTCAAGAGAAGACAGCCCCCAAGTCTCAGGAAACGTCAGACCCCAAGCCTCAGACTCAGAGTGGTATCAGCATGAGGAACTACACAACACATGGTTCCAATTTGAGTGCTATGATTGTGCCAGTGGTCCTTTCTCATAGAGACAATCCCGAGCTGAACCATGTTTGTTACGCCATGCTGGATACTCAGTCTGATGTCAATTTTATCCATGAAGAGACCAGGCAGAAACTCGGAGTCGACGGTGTATCAACTAAGCTCAATCTCTCAACCATGACAACCGAATGCCAGCTCATCGACACTCGGCGAGTAGAGGGACTGACCGTCAAAGGCTTAGATTGTGATCAGGAGATCGAACTGCACACAGCTTACTCCAGGTCGATCATGCCAGCAAATCGAAACCATATTCCCACACCAGAAGTTGCCAAAAGGTGGAGCCACCTGCGCTGCATTGCAGACAAACTGAAACCCCTCCTTGATTGTGAAGTCGGACTTTTGATAGGTTACAGCTGTTAAAGGGCTCTTGCACCCAGAGATGTAATATGTGGGGCTGGGCAGGAGCCATTTGCGCAGAGAACCGATCTTGGATGGGGCATCATGGGACTTGTTAGCCAACCAAGTAATAGTGAAGACAACATAGGAAGCAGCCATCATGTCGTGGTGTGTGATGTCCCCGAAGAACTGTCAACGTCGACCGACCCTGCAGAAATCGAGAGCCAAGTGACTGTCTGCCTTAGAACTAGCGTCAAAGAAGTCATCACCGTGTTGGAGTCTGATTTCATTGAAACTACGTCCCGCCAACCGTACTCAGTAGAAGACACATAGTTTCTGCATAAGATCGAGCAAGGAATCCACCAACGAGCAGATTCCCACTACGAAATGCCGTTGCCCTTCAAAGGTTCAGATCCCGTCATGCCAAACAACAAAGCTGCTGTTATGAATCGATTGAATCAGATAAAGGCCAAGTTCAAAGCCAACCCACAGTACAAAGAACATTACGTTGAGTTCATGAGAAAAATAATCGATGATGGTGATGCAGAACGTGTTAGCCCGGTCGATGTAAGAAGTGACCGTGGTCGTGTATGGTACCTCCCACATTTTGCCGTGTATCATCCGAAGAAGCCTACAAAAGTTCGAGTTGTCTTCGATTGCAGTGCCAAATATTCAGGCCAATCTCTCAACGATCATCTGCTGCAAGGACCAGACATGGTAAACTCGCTGATGGGTGTTTTATGTCGCTTTCGCCAAGAACAAGTTGCCGTAACATGTGATGTTGAGCGCATGTTCCACCAATTTAAAGTGAATGAAGAACACAGGAATTACCTACGATTCCTGTGGTGGCCAAACGGAGATGTTGACAGCGAACCTGCAGAATATAGGATGAATGTTCATCTTTTTGGAGCCAGGTCTTCTCCAGGATGCTGCTCATTTGGACTGAAGAGAATAGCTCAAGACAACGAGCAGGAACTAGGCACCGAGGCGGCAGATTTCATCAGGCATAATTTTTATGTAGACGACGGTTTAAAATCGATCACCACAGATGAACAGGGTATAACTTTGGTACAGTCATCACAGGCCATGTGTGCAAACGGAGGCCTACGTTTGCACAAAATCGCATCAAACTCTTCCCAAGTATTACGAAGTGTACCGGAAAACGATCGATCGCAGAAGGACAGTGAATTACCCGTGAGCATTAATGGCACTGGATATCCGATAGAACGAGCGCTAGGGGTATACTGGTGTATTGAAGCGGACACGTTTGAATTCAGAATAACCCTCAAAGACAATCCACTGACTCGCCGTGGTGTACTGTCCACGATTGGTTCAATATACGACCCCCTGGGGATAGCAGCACCCGTTCTCCTCGTAGGAAAGCAAATTCTACAAGATCTTTGTCGAGAAAACGCAGATTGGGATACCCCCCTAGAAGAAGGTTTAAGGACCAGGTGGGAGTGTTGGAGGGATGAGTTGCCCATGTTGGAGAAGATAGCCGTCTCTAGGTGCCACAAGCCCAAGAACTTTGGTGAGGTGAAGTGCATCGAGTTACATCATTTGTCGGATGCAAGTTCCACAGGCTACGGACAGTGCTCGTACGTCAGAATGGTGAATGCGAGAGATGAAGTTCATTGTAGTTTCGTGATGGGAAAGGCAAGAGTGGCCCCACTCAAACCTGTCACGATACCTCGACTTGAATTGACCGCCGCCCTGGTATCAGTAAAAGTAAGCGCCATGCTGCAGAAAGAGATGGACTACATGATAGACTCAGAGACATTTTGGACCGACAGCAAGGTCGTCCTTGGTTACATAGAGAATGAGGCGCGAAGATTTCATGTATTTGTGGCCAACCGGGTCCAAGAGATACGAGACCACACAGATCCAAAACAGTGGCGCCACGTCCCAGGGATAGAAAACGTAGCTGATGAAGCATCTCGTGGCCTGAGAGCTGAGCAACTGGCGAATGGTACTGCAGGTTGGCTCAAGGGACCACGTTTTTTATGGCAACAGGAGCTACCCCCAAAGCCTACTCGAGACGCCGAGTCCACATTGCAAAGCGACGATCCTGAAGTTAGAAAGGTGCACACCTTGAAGACCACCAAGGTTAGTTTCGCATCAACTGCAGAGAGAATGTCCCGGTTCTCATCCTGGTTCAAAGCCAAGTCCGCCGTCGCTACCTGTCTCAACTGTAGGAAACATCTGCTCACCAGGTCAAGGAAACAAGATGCAACTGTTGAAAATGCACTGCGGTTGAAAGCTGAGGACATAGAGGAAGCTGAGAAAGTAATCATCAAAGCAGTCCAAGCAGAGGCTTTTAGAGATGAGATTACCACCTTGAAGCAACTCCAGGCAGAAGACGTCACTGGGGGAGCGAGGCATGGTATTAAGGCCAGTTCACCGCTGTATAGACTAGATCCTTTCATAGATGAGGAAGGAATCGTCAGAGTAGGAGGTCGAATCGGGAAAGCAAATTACGCCCTTGCCATCAAACATCCGGTCATCTTGCCAAGAGTGTCCTCAACATCTCGCTGATGAATTTTGGCAGAGATGGCGCAAGGAGTACATGCAAAATCTACAAGTCCGTCAGAAATGGATCCGTCCCCAACGAAACATGGAGCCAGGTGATATCGTTATCGTGAAAGATGACAATGCCCCACGGAATCTGTGGAAGCTTGCTAGAGTTGTTGAAGTCAACCCAGGTGATGATCATCTCGTCAGGAGCGTCAAGGTACTCGTTGGTGACCCGACAATCGATGCCCAAGGAAAACGTACGACGAAGGAGTCATACTTGGAACGGCCAGTGCAAAAGCTGGTATTGCTAGTTGAAAATGAAAATTCTGAGGAAAAACAGGGTGAAGTGCTAGTAACCTCTCCCCTTGCTAATTAGTGTGAAGTGTCGGGTCTTTCTACGTGTTTTTGAATTCCGCAGAATGCTCTCAGTTCTCTTGAGAATCAACCTGAAATTTAAATTTCATCCCTCAGTTGTTGCACTGAGTCTTAGTTGTCTAAGTTTGTCCTTTTCAATAGTTTGGGTTTTCTCCTGAGCCTGTTCTGCAGAAGTCGATTACACCTAGTTAGCCACTTCAGAAATGTTCGCCATTCTAAGAAAGAATCGCTATCAGTGACTTATTTAGTGTGATTATGAATGTAGAAGCGCCGGCTTCTCCATTGACATTGATATAGACAATGCAGCAGTTAGAGTTAGAGTTAGAGTTGACCAGTATAAAGCACTAAGTGTAGTGCTCAGGACACTTAATGGTGTTTCTTTGGACAATTATTATTTGGACAATGATTTTTTGTGTCGCTTGAAAATTGCGAGTTGCAATTTTGGGGGAGTGTAAATGCCCGTCCCTTTCCCGCAAAACTCCTAATTTATTCCGGATACGGAACTACAAACATTTCTGTGCATGCGCTGTGAAGTGGTTCTCAATGCACGCTTTTGCCACTGCGTGATTTTTATGGCTGTCTGAGCCCTTCGACTTTCGCCAATTTACGTATCATAAAATGAGAACCAAAGAGGTTAGTATAGCCAGAAAGGCTTTAAAAGATGCATAAGAAACCCCTCCTCCCATGCAACTCGTATATTTCCAGTGACAACTTGGTCATAAGTGCCTTTGAAGCCTCTTTTGTGACGGCCTTCCGACGGTCCCTCATCGCTAGTGGATGCTGGATTGCGTCAAATCGCTGTCCGTGAGATGCGGCTCTTAAAATAAGCTTGTTATCGGTTCCTTGGCCTACTGTAGGGCCTTTTATTAACTACGGGGCATCGTACAACATGTTAATCATATTTAGTGGGGTCTGGCTCCCTTTGGAGGCCTATTTTGCAGAGATTTTCCAAGCCAGTGTGGCTCTGTTTTAGTTCCATTTCGTATTGCGATGAGGCAGCACTAGTCGGCCGTCCCAGTGCGCGACCATGTGCTTCGTCTGTGACGTCACTGTCTTCGTCCTGTCACAACCAGCTGGTTGTGCCTTGGTTGTGCCTGTCTTTCTGGCACCAATACAAGTTTTTGAAAAGGAATAATCAACATTCTAAAATACCTTGGTACCGTAAAGTCAACTTTTAAATGGAAAATGCATAAGCCTCGTTCTGAGAGTGTAGTGTTTTGGACACGCAACCAAGATGCTCTACCAAAGTTCCCTCGGGTTGCACTAAAATGTGGAAACCATGCACACAGCTCACTTCAGAAGTTTGAGGCTCTCAAAACACTACTTCAAACACAAATCAGCCAAGAAAGCATCAACCACCCTAAGTTTTTTAATGAACACTACACATATTTGCTGAGAAAAACGCTCCAAATAGCCCATTTGCGCGGGTGTCTATAAACCGAAGATCGAAGACCGAAGATCGAAGATAGAAGACCCACCCAAAACTATAAAACGAAGATCCCCCCAACTATAAAAGGAAGACCCTAATGTCAACTATAAAACGAAGATCCCCCCATCTATAAAAGGAAGACCCTAATGTCAACTATAAAACGAAGATCCCCCAACTATAAAAGGAAGACCCTGATGTCAACTATAAAACGAAGATCCCCCCAACTATAAAAGGAAGACCCTAATGTCAACTATAAAACGAAGATCCCCCCAACTATAAAAGGAAGACCCTAATGTCAACTATAAAACGAAGATCCCCCAACTATAAAAGGAAGACCCTGATGTCAACTATAAAACGAAGATCCCCCCAACTATAAAAGGAAGACCCTGATGTCAACTATAAAACGAAAATCCCCCCATCTATAAAAGGAAGACCCTGATGTCAACTATAAAACGAAGATCCCCCAACTATAAAAGGAAGACCCTAATGTCAACTATAAAACGAAGATCCCCCCAACTATAAAAGGAAGACCCTGATGTCAACTATAAAACGAAGATCCCCCCAATAAATATTCATAATCATATTCATATTCATATTCCGCTTATTATTAAATGTCAAGGGTCCATAAATAACTTTATACCTCTGTCAGTCTGCGCAGCAGCTGCCTGCTGTTCATGCATAGGCTGTACCGAAAGGGGCTGGCTGGTTTGGTTGGCCAAACGCCGCCAATGTCGATTATGTAAAGACAACTTCACAATAATATTGATACCTGCTAAATCTTCATTAACCATGCTATTACCTGTATCATTATTGTCACTGGTAGAATCCATTTCGTCCCGATATATTTCGACAATTGAACCGGGCATTTCGCAATCTTGACACTAGAGGCGCTGATTTCGTCACTTTCGCAATGCATTCGAAGAACCTCCGTTGGCGTCGTGATTACGTTCGGTTGACTATTCACCCAGCGGAATAGGAAAAAGTAGGCCTATCATCCTGAGCTTGAGGGCATTTCCAATCAAACGTGAGGCGGAGAGAGTAAAAAAATCAATGTGCAGCCAAAGGCGTGGTCAAGGTGGTTGGGGTCCGTGGGCGGGCACGTTTGTGGGTGTGGATCAGGGGAGGGTACTCTTCCACTTTTTTCCTTGTGCTTGCAAGCTGACTCGGGTTGATATCTTCAGAGGACTACAATAACGATTACACTGGATCGGTGTAGAAGTTCAAAATGTCCTAGGATAGAATGTCCGGGAAACAAAGGATTCTATTATGCGCTTCAATCTCTGAGCTATTGCATTGTCAGTCATGGTCTCGATAGACCAGATGATAGGACCACAAAACTATTATTATTATAGCAGAATACAATAGGGCCGGACACTTTTTCCAGGGGACATTTTCTACTTTTACACCGGCAGTTCGTACTGGTCGGGGCGCACGGTCGGAGCGCATAACGGGGACGTCAAAGGCAGATGTTCGGTAATTCAAAGCATTGCCTGCACTAAAAAGGGTAGGGCCTAAATGCGGGGCCTATGGTAGGGTGGAAGTGAAGTGGAGAGGCGGGGACGGGGGCGGGCGGGCGCCCGGGGAGCGGGGACGAGCGGGCAGTGACCATTTATTAAAACAAAAGATCAACAACCTAACCTCCTTCACTATAACGGACTCCTGATTGGCTGTTCATTAATAGTAGAATGCCAACGATATAAAGGCCAGATGTCAATCGTACATATACCAGGTTTGTTTGGAGGAGACTACGTTGCTATGTCATATAACTTCTGACAAAGAATTTCGGTCCGATCTGGTTGACGGAAAATCTAGGTAAAAAAAGCAACGGAAAAAAAGACAACGGAAAAAAAGCCCGGTAAAAAAGACAACAGTAAAAAAGACAACGGGTAAAAAAGACAACAGGTAAAAAAGACAACGGAAAAAAAGACAACAGGTAAAAAAGCAACGGAAAAAAAGCAACAATCTAGGTAAAAAAGGCAACGGGTAAAAAAAGCAACGGAAAAAAAGACAACCATCTAGGTAAAAAAGACAATGGGGAAAAAGCAACGGGAAAAGATAATATAATGATAACTTCTAATTCGACCCTATAAATTCATTCAGAACTTTTGTCAGGGGTTGAACTGATTGGGAGCAACTAACTTTCTATTAAAAGGATGAAGAGGTCGACGGTGACAGGTATAAAAATAATTGGGTCAATCAAAATTGAAGCGAAATTTCAAATTATGCAAAAATAGCAAACTGGAGTGGCAGACCACCGAAAAAAGTGTTCAAAAGTAGTGTAAACAGGCCTTTACTGTCAGGAATAAGCAGAATTCATATTCCGACGCGAGACTTCCCCAATCAAAGACATGTTGTTGACAATTTGTTGATCCATCCCTTTATTTTGTCAGAGGAGTACAGACCAACTCAGGCGCATCTCTTCAACCAAAATGGTGTTCGACCAAGGACGGGCCTACACTCGCCAAATAGAGCGATGATAAAAATATTGAGTTGAGAGCTGAGCGTCAACTTGGACATTATTATCTCTCAAATCATATTGGGCAATTGTAAAGCAAACTTGTACATGTACAATGTAGAAGGAAACCGGATACGACAGAGGAAACTGCCCACTCTATGACATAAAGTGCCGGACAGATCAATGATGATTTTCCTCCCTTTAATGAAGCTTTGTTGGCTAATAAGATGGAACCCTTCCTCTGGAAATGAGGCAATACTGAATACTAGTAAATCAGTACAACTAATTTGGCTGTAGTGTGAAAGTTAATTGGGTCCTCTTTGATAGTAGTCATCTCTTTTACCTGTTGTCTTTTTTACCTAGATGGTTGTCTTTCTTTCCGTTGCTTTTTTTACCTGTTGTCTTTTTTACTGTTGCTTTTTTACCTGTTGTCTTTTTTTCCGTTGCCTTTTTTACCGTTGCCTTTTTTACCTGTTGTCTTTTTTACCGGGCTTTTTTTCCGTTGTCTTTTTTCCGTTGCTTTTTACCGATTCTTTTATATCAGCTCTTGTTGATAATTTTGTAATGTTTCAGTGTCGGTTGTAATTTAGATAAGAAGTTAGAGTGACGTGGATAATAAATAATGTAAATATACTTATATCTTAGTTGGTTTAGTCTTTGGGTTCGAGTTCAGAGTTGCGAAGTTTATACGTACCGCTACAATATCATAAACATCATCATCATCATCATCATCGTCAAAAATCAGAGTTGATTTCAACCCTCACAGGTCTTCATTTCATGAATAAATGAACTATTTATATGCATGTGAATAATAATAATAATATAATAATAAATGATAAACTTTTATTTATGATTAAGGCCATCGACTCCTCACAATAACACAAATTAATATATCAAGCAATACAACTCAAGATGACAAAACAAAGTAATATAATTAGAATTCAAGTCTCTTACCCCTACTCTTGTATAGAAAAATTGACAAACTATGCAAGGTTTCTGCACGCTTACTATTCCTTAAGGAGACAAAGGAATATCTCGTCGGCTCGGAGAAAGGTAACAATCTGGTACTAAGATCTTGTAAAAATACACATGCATTCAAAACATGAAATTCATCGTCCAATTCGTTTCTATTGCAATAGCGACAAACAACTATTTTCCTTGTGTGGGTGTCTCTAAATAAGCCACACCTAAAACTTGCCGATGCATTCGTAAAATGCTTAACTGTTGTAACGTTCAGATACCACTCTGATTCTAGCAGATTTTTATAGTATTAGTAACATGATAAAGTAAATGACTGACCTAGTTTATTCGACCATCCCTGACGATCCACATCATACACTCGTTGAGAATATAAGGAAATAAAAAGCGCCTCATTTCTACACCTTGATTCAGCCATACATACTGAAAACCTACACTACATAATATTTTTCTAATGTCAGAGGCCCACTTTGTTGTACCGTTTTCTAAATCCTGGACTTGCATTTGGTAGGCTAGTTTTGCGTATCTATCTGACGGCATTCCTAGCACTCTAAACCAATACATGTACTTTATACATTTAATTTTCGTATTACAACTACTGTATACGTTGCATTTGCTGGCCACCACATGAAGACCAGAATAGGCCTATATTACTCCTTATACGTGTTTAAGGCCACGAGGAGAGTTCCATTTGTCACCATTCACTGAAATGTTGTATAATAATTTTGGAAGCTACGGATTGCCCTGTCAGCAGTCTGCTGGCACACTGACATTAACTGTCAATGAAAGTTAGGCCTTTGAAAACAATCTTATGCAATATTGATTAGCAAGATGTTGAGGCCAAGGCAGTTGATGTTGTCAGCATGCTTGTAAGGACAATTCTTTTTCTCCTGATTTTGCACCGTCTTTGGTGCAAGGACAATGGGAATGGAGCTGAGGAGGACCGTAATGAAAATGATGCTGTTGGTGATAATGAAAACGTCGTAATTCCTCGCAGACTGAACGCCTACTCATTAGATATTCGTATCAGGCGACTTGATGAGTACCATGAGCTGAACATTGCAAGGCCAAATGGGATTACTCCTTCAGAATATGGACAGCTACGTGGCATTCCCCGAAGGACCATTGCGCGATGGATACAGGAAGAGGATGAATTGCGCGAGAGACACCGAGAATCCACATACAGATTGCGACAGATGCAAAGGCTAAGGCAACATGGAATTGATGGCACAGGTTAGTTATCCTGATGACCTTGGTGCATCGGGGAAATGAATCAGGTGAATGAGGTGAAATGTAGTTGGGGGCTGGTAGGCCCGCAGGTGATGTGGCCCTTACGATTTTCCTCTCTCATTTCAGGTAGATGGCCAGAGGTAGAGAGACTCTTAAATGATTGGTTCCTACAGTGTCGAGAACATGGTCTTCCAATAGCTGTGAGTGACCTGATGTTCCAGGGTGAACGGTTCTTCAACATTTGGTGGCACGATCTTTCTGAGGAACAGAGAGAACATTGGATGGAACTGCGCCCTCATCTCATACCATTTTCAGCATCAAGTGGATGGTTACAAGGTTTCTTGACTCGTCATGGTATTAGCTACAGGAAGACTTGCAAAGACTCTACATCAATACCGCTCAATGCTGCAGAGTTGGTAACGGCATTTCAAAATGAGGTCCGAAACATTATCAATGATAATGGAATACAGATTATCGTCAACATGGATGAAACTTTTGTTCTTTGGGACATCGCACCCACGTACACGTACTCTTTGAAAGGTTTGAAACAAGTGGACATACGAACTTCGCGAGGAAATGCAAAATTAGGGTGTACGGTGACTTTAGCAATGACTGCGTGTGGGGGAAAACTCCCTGCAAGCATAATTTTCAAGGGTCTGCGCGATGATGGTCCAGAAATCGCTCGACTTCGGGCAACTGCTCCCAATGGTGTGCGGGTAACGGGCTCGCAAACAGGCTGGGCAAGTTGGCAGACACTGATTGCTTGGGTAAATGATTGCCTCATATCGTTTGTGGGAGACAACTTTCCATTCCTCCTAATTTGGGACATGTTCCCAGCGCACCGGCATCAACAAGTGCGTGACCATGTAGAGGACGCTCCCGGGTCCATAGGGCTGATACCAGGGAGATGTACCTGGTACAACCTTTGGATCTGACCATCATCCGCAGCTTCAAATGTACAATGAGACGCCTATGGAAGGAGTGGAAAATTGAGAACAATGACATTCATGGTCGTTCCCCACAAATCACCAGGGATGCTGTAATTCAGATGGTATCAACTGCCTGGGAGAGAATTGCCCCAGAAGCAATCAATACAGCATGGAGAGTGAGTGGGCTTGAAGGTAATCAAGAAAATCCGCCTCATCAAAATGATGAGGTACACTTTGAAGTTGATGCTGATAATTATGAAGATGATCTTCATTTTCTTGAAGATTTCGATGAGTGAGATTGATAGGGTAATGCTCTCCAATAAAGCCCCGTGTGTTCAAATCAATGTGTTATTATGTCAGTTTTTCCCACAGGCCTAGGCCTAATTCCCTGAACAATGCAGTTGATCTATGAAGGCCTAAAACATGTATAAGGAGTAATATAGGCCTATTCTGGTCTTCTTGTGGTGGCCAGCAAATGCAACGTATACAGTATGTTTCGCTCTACCACAATCACCCAACACTGCAGTATTATGAGCTTGCGTTGACACGGCCATATGTCGCTTACAACAATACAGTTGTACTCGTTCAATACATTGGTATTCTTCATTTCCCCAGATCGCTGAACCGTACGTCATAACAGGCTTAATCTTTGTGTCAAAAATCTTAAAGAACATTGTTTGGTAGGTTGCCAAAGTTGTCTCATGAACGAAAACAACCAGTGGCGGCTCCTTCACCTTTGTCCGCCCTGTAACTTGCCATATTCGTACATGGGGCCTGATGTAAACCTCACCCCTAGGTATATATACTCGTCCACAATCTCCAATTCTTGCCCAGAGTATGTCCATGTTTCAGAGGCTGCAACTCTACCTCCTTTTCTTAATACCATAATCTTACTTTTCGTTGAATTTACCTTCAAACCCCATTCTCGATTGTGCTCCTCTAGAATATTTAATAAAGCTTGTTAAGTACTTTTGTTGTCTGAGAAGAACACGATGTCATCAGTAAATAATAATAGATGTATTCTAGGTTTATCTTCACCGAGCCATGTCCCTCGAAGGCCACTTCTTCTATTTTTCCAGTAAGTTCATTTATATATAGTGAGAACAACAATGGGCTTAAAATACATCCTTGTTTCAAACCCAATGTACTATCGAAATACTCGGAACATTGTTGACCAACTCTGACACATGTCTGTACACACTTATAAATTGCCTTTATGGCATTTAAAAGTTTTCCATTTATTCTCTTCAACTCCAGCAACCTCAATAATTTACCTCTGTTCACAAAATCAAAGGCTTTTGAAAAGTCAATAAAGGTACAGTAAAATCATCTGTGGCATCCGCCCAAAATCTTAACCTGCTGCTCAAAACCTTCACATATTCTTTACTTACAATACTAAATGGTGATATACCTCGGTAGTTGTCCAATTTTGAAGCATCTCCCTTTTTAAAAAGTGGGATCACAATTGATTTACTCCATTCCATTGAAAAAAATAACCAACATCAAAAGCGACATTCAATAATCTAGTCAAGACCGTCAATGTACATTGTAACCACATTTTATAAATTCTTGAATAATCATATCCGGTCCAGATGCTTTACCTGCTTTCAGGGATTTTATCTCACTGTCCACTTCTTCCTCAGTAATTGATGAACTACGTATTTCATCAATCAACAAGTTAGGTATTTCAGAATTTGTATCAACACGATTGACGTCTCCCACGATTACCACTGGGATCCTTTCATCAATAACATTAACATTGTCGTCACTGGCAACTCCATCGTCAACATTATGTAGCCGTTCAAAATATTTTGCCATTTCCCAATACTAATTTCATTACCGCTTTTCTGTGACAGATTTGTATTCTTTATCCATTTCCAAAAGGAATTTGAATTAACATCACTACCCGTTTGCTCTAGCCTCTCGGCATTCATCGCCTGCCACCTATGCTTTTTGGCTCTACACAATGCTTTAAGTTGAGTACGTGTTGTCCTATAGGAAAGGAAATCGACGTCTGACCGACTCCTTCGAAAACGGCCAAGTAACACATTACACAGTCTCTTCAACTTTTTACAGTCTATATCAAACCAAGATTTACCCAGATTATAGCCTTTTTTTCTCCATAAACCTTCTTGCAGCTCTCACCAGCACTACACAATTCCTGAGTAAATAGACTCACAGCTTTATCAATGCACTCTTCGGGTTCAATGCCAATTCCTATGTCCCCTAAACATACTAAGGTTTCTTCTAGACCTGCTGCAGCATCAGATTGCAAAGCTTGGACATAGAGATCTTCTAAATTTTCACCCCAAACAAACCTGTGCTCGTTGGTAGGCCTACTCAATTAATTTTCGATAACAGTCTCACTTTCCAGCTTACCGTGGAATATGGTGACTAAAGGCATAATGTGACGATTCAACTTTCGCTTCAATACCAAAGTTCGCAACTTCTGAAAACAGCTGTGATGAAATAATGAAATAATCTATCACACTTTTACCATTTCCTTCGATAAATGTGAAATTGCCTATACCAGCATCTTGACCGCTTCGACCATTCAGAATTTGAACACCATAGTTTTTGCACAGGGCTACGAGGTCTCATCCTCTGCGGTTACCCATACTATCCTGTGAGGTACGTGTCAATTCAATAAAGCCATTTACAACTGCTTCAATAAAAAAAACCCAAGTGACTCCATATCCCTTTGTCTCCTGCTGTCTGTATCATATCATCATATCTGATTGTCATCCGGGTCAAATAGTTCTGTAGTACGCGCATTAAAGTCACCAGTCAATATAAAGTATACTTGGTCCTACGCCAAATTCAGTAATGACAGAGTATCTTCTAAGATATATATTCCACTTATTGTTGGATCAGTGAACAAAGGGGAACCCGGGGCGGAATGTATGTGCACACGAAAAGAACGTCTTTATAAACACCAAAGACGGCTTTTGAGATTCGAAGGATAACCATTATTCCTCGTTTGCTCACGCATTCTTGTAACGTATTTTACCAAAACTTTTCTCACACACACGACAACTCCGCCCATTGGCCTGCCTCCCCGTTTTGATTCTGTGGCATTGGATGCATAACTTGCATAACCTTCGAAATGAACAACCGGGTCAGTTTGGTCCACACACTATGTTTCTGTTAGACAGAAAATATCATTCTCATCAAGAAACTTTAAAAATGTCTCGTCAGCAAATTTGTTTTTTAGACCCTCTACATTCCATGACATGAGGCAAACTTTCTCAGCATCATTGCATTTTTTTAATTGACTCAAACATAACGGACCGGCCTAACCGTTATTCCGCATCGTTCTCATTCTCATTATTCTCCTGGCTCCCATCGTCTCGCCCGTTCCAATTGAAAACAAATGATTTTTGTACTTGTCTGATACGATTGTTTTCGACATCAAACATCAGCACAATCTTACGTTTTCTATCGTTCTCCACGACCAGAAATTATTTCACCGAACTGTCTTAATATTTTACCCCCCCCCCCTCTCTTTAGTATCCTGAAGGATTTTTCACTTATCTTTTTAGGATAACTTGATAAAGCATGATTTCAATAATCATAGTAAACCACTTCAATATTGAACCCAAATTTCAATATTGAACCCGAACTTCGATATTGAACCCAAATTTCAATATTGAACAAGGACTTCAATATTGAACCTAAATTTCAATATTGAACAAGGACTTCAATATTGAACCCCCGCCTCCATCACTCAATCAGTCATGCGTGTTGAGCATGACATCCTACATTTCTGAGAAGACTTCAGTTTGTAAGGGATCGTCTAAGGCATGATATACAGTATGTTGCAATATTCAATAAAAATATTTTTCATGCAATATTGATTTTTGTTCATTCATCGTTTCATTTTTGATGCAATGTTACACTTTTTTATGCAATGTTAAAATTTCCATTCAATGTGTGTTCATATTTGATGCAATGTTACATTTCTTTATGCAATGTTTACTCGATAATTGTTCATTCAATATTTCATATTTGATGCAATAATTCACTTTTTTCATGCAATAATGCTCAAATTTTCATTCGATAGTTGCCCTGATAATTGATCATTCAATGTTTCGTATTCGATTCAATGTTTCACTTTTTTATACATACATACATACAAATAGCATTTATATAGCGCAAAATCCAATTAGAAAAATTGCTCAGCTGCGCTTAACAAAAACACTGTTCAAATAGTTTGGTTTTTAATCTTCTTTTGAACTCGCTGACGGTGGAGCTGTTGCGGGTGTTAGTGTCCAGCGAGTTCCATAATTTGCTGGCATAAACTGTAAAGCTTCTGCCACCAAAAGTCTCAAGGCGATACCTGGGAGTCACCAACAACTCTTGGTTATCCGATCTCAGGGATCGCCCTGGGACATACGATGGCAGGATGTCCGAGATATATGATGGAGCCATGTTGTATTTGGCTTTGAACACCATGAGTAAAACCTTGAAATCGATACGATATGGTATCGGAAGCCAGTGGAGAGTTCTCAATAACGATTTCTAAATTTCATAAAATGATCATGTAATATTTGGCAATTATTCATTCAATGTCATGATGTTGGTGGAAACTTTTTCATTCAATATTTTGCGAAAATATTTATGCGAAAACTGCATTGTGGGTAATATTAGAAACGCGGACGCTGATTGGCTAATCTCGTGACGGGGAATAAGACAGACGTAGCAAAAGCTCCATTGTTTACATCAATGTCAATGTCAATGGCTGTATATGAATGAGACCAAACCATATAGTTGTGATTGTCGTGATAGCCTCCCTCCAAGCTCGTATCAAACGACATTGGAAAAAGTTGTGTACAATGTGCTAGTGGTATTGTAATCCTTATGAAAATAACTGAAAGAACACAGCTCTTAGATAAAAACACAACTTGTTCTCTTCACACCTGGACTCTGAATCCTTGAAATGACTCAAGTCACAAATCACAACAAACCCACATGTTTGATTGTTGACAAATACCATATTTGGGTAATGACATCACCAATCTAATTATAATATTGTAAACTGGCTTCTGATTGGTTGCTAAGGTCGCTAGGCAAATACCACATTGCATTATCCAAGATGTTTGCTCTTTAGCAGACAACCAACATGACCAAGGTAAACATCATCAAAACCTGCATTTTCTAACAGAATCCAATCAGTTATTACAGTATATCGCTCCTATTCCACTACACGAGATTAGCCAATCAGCGTTTTCGTTTCTAAGATTACCCACAATGCAGTTTTCGCATAAATATTTTCACAGATTATTGAAAGAAAAAGGTTGCGCCAACATTGAATGAATAATTGCCAAATATTGCATGAAAATTTAATCGTAATTGCATGAAGAAAATTGAAAACATTGCATCAAATATGAAACTTTGAATGCATATTATCGAATGAAAATTTGAACATTGCATGAAAAAAAGTGTAACATTGCATCAAAAATAAAACGATGAATGAACAATTATCAGGGCAATTATCAAATGAAAATTTGAATATTGAATGAAAAAAGTGAAACATAGCATCAAATATGAAACATTGAATGAACAATTATCGAGTAAACATTGCATAAAGAAATGTAACATTGCATCAAATATAAACACACATTGAATGGAAATTTTAACATTGCATAAAAAAGTGTAACATTGCATCAAAAATGAAACGATGAATGAACAAAAATCAATATTGCATGAAAACTATTTTTATTGAATATTGCAACATACCTATATCATGCCATAATCGTGCTCCTTTTCATGCTGTAGTATTAAATGCCGTAGTATTAAAAGACAATGTACACAATGTGGTGGAATACACGGGGGTTCAATATTGAAGTTCGGTTCAATATTCAATGTTGAAGCCAGTGGTTCAAATTGAAGTTCGGTTCAATATTGTAGTTCGGGTTCAATACTGAAGTTTAAGGTTCAATATTTAATGTTGAAGCCAGTGGTTCAATATTGAAATCCTGCTTTATTCAGTAATCCAACAAAGATAAATTAACAAATCATTCAAGACACTAAAGAGGGAGGTCAAATATTAAAGGAATTGGCCAATGGCAATTATGTTTGATTATTTTGATGTACGTAATTAATAAAGATTATATGCTTTACAATAAAATGTCATCCGTTTTTCAATCCAATGAGCCGTTTTGAAATAATCCGACTTAGAAGTGCCATCTGCAGAGCATTCTTCCAAAACGCTTCGTAAAATGAGATCGTGCTCCCGTGACGCGCGTGACGTCACTAAAGGAAAATGTCGGACGGCTGCCACTCTGATCTCCGCGGCGTCAATTTCAAGTTGAAAAATCTATAAAAATGGTCAATGAATGCGCTGTCTTCGGTTGCGGCAAGGCTTCTGAGCCCAATGTTAGGAGCCTTCCAAATTCCCCGACGATCTGCCCTCCACAAATGCTTGGAAACGGTTCGTCAGTCGAACTCGAGCTGGCTGGCCGGGGCCGATACCAAGTTCGCGAATTTGCAGCGAACATTTCAGGGAAACTTGCTTCAACAACTATATGGCATGGAGTATGAAATGTGTCTCCAAACTAGATATAAAGAGTTTTCAGATCCCAACAATTTACCCGAATGGTAATAGCCCGGCAACACTCGCCTCATCTGCCAATACGGCTGAAAATCTTGAGCAGGTTGCTCCATCGCCGTCGCCCGCGTCGGCCGCAGCTTCATCATCTTCCGTCTATCATACTCAGGCTCGAACATGTAAGGGACTGCTCCCAAAACAGGTGCGATGCCAGACACATCACTTTCCACATCAGAGAAATCCCCATCAGAGGAAACGTTCAATGACAATGAAGAAGAAGATGAAAGTTCGTTAAAGTCCGCCATGTTTGATTATGTTTTGGCGGGAAGCGCCCAAGGATTCCCTTTTGTGACGTCATCAGTGTATTCCCGGGGAAGTCGGAAATGAAAGTTTTTTTCGAGGGCACGCTTTTCAAAAAACACTTTTAGGTAAAAAATTGGCGATGGTAATGAAGTTATTTTGTTATATCATTTTAAGATAATGACTTAGAAAAGAGATAGAAGTTAAAAAAAACGGCCTTTAAAACAGTGCGCTAGAATAATGTATTTGTACGTTTTTTAATGTATGGTTGATGTTTTCTTATTTGAAAATATCTGATTTCAATATTGAAATCAACGGTTCATTATTGAAGTCAGGTTTGAATTTTTAATTTTGAATATTGAATGAGTCGTTTGGGCTTTCGTACATGGCCCTTTTTAGCTCACCTCTTAGCAGAGGTGAGCTTATCCCATACCGTCGCGTCCGTCGTCCGTCGTCGTAGTCGTCGTCGTCGTCGTCCGTCGTCGTCCGTCGTCCGTTAGCAGGGCACGTTTCGTAACTGTTAAAGCTATTGAGTTGAAACTTGGTACACATGTACCCTTATGTAATGACACATTGGAGACCAAGTTTCGGTCCGATTCGTTTCATGGTTTGGCCACCAGGGGGCCAAACGTTAAAAGTGAAAATATGCAATATCTCCCTTAATAGTAGTCGGGAAATTTTGAAAAAAATATGGTAGGTACTTCTAGCAAAGGTGCATCATATATCCTCCGGGTTTTTGATTTGACCTCCTTTTCAAGGTCACAGAGGTCAAATGGTGTAAATTGGCCGTTAGGATGTAACGACGGCACGTTTCTAAACTGCAATGACTATTGATACCAAATTTGGTACACATTTACCCCTTAGTCAGGTGATCTCAGGGACCGAAGTTTGGTCCAATAAGATTCACCACTTGACCACCAGGGAGCAAAATCCAAAAGCCTTAAAAATGTGATTATTCCTTAACTTCTTGCCCGATTGCCACCAATTTGATATCATGGGTACATCTAACCACCATACAGTATATGTCACACAGGTTTTTAATTTGACCTTCTTGTCAAGGTCACAGAGGTCCAATGGCGTAAATTCGCCGTCAGGCCGTAACTATGGCACGTTTCTTAACTGCAATGACTATTGATCACAAATTAAGTACACATGTACCCCTTGGTCAGGTGATCTCAGGTACCGAAGTTTGGTGCGATCTGATTTGCCGTTTGGCCTCCAGGGAGGGGGCCAAATCCTAAATTCTTCAAAATGCCATTATTCCTAGTAATGACTTGCCCGATTGGCACCAATTTTATATCATAGGTACATCTAATTCTAACAACCATTCAATGTGTCACCCGGGTCTTCTTTGATTAGACCTACTTTACAAGGTCACAGAGTTCGAATGTACTGTAAATTGGCCATTTTGGGGAAATTGTAATTGCTTGGACCTACATCAAACCTAACACTACATGACACAATACCATGCTCTTTATCCATCTTTCCTCCACATGAGGTGAGCACAATGGCCCTGACCATTTCATTTATTCAGCAATACCTCGAACGATTATGTTGTTTCGTTTTGACTGCCCCTCAATGTAATCCATCTTTCTCCTTAACACGACGTTTTCCTTCTTCAAGCTATCAGCATTTGTCAGTAGATTGCCATACGACTTCTGCAGCCCTTTCATCTCGTCCTTAATGGCTTTGACCTCAGTCATTTTATGTCATTTCTGACATCCTCGATCTGTTTTGTCACGTTCGCATTCATTAATTTCAATTCCTTCAAGACGTCTGCAACACTCGGCTCTGGAAGTAGCGACCCCTGTCTTGTATTTCTCCCCGGGCCGTGGGAGTCTTCGGTGGGCCTGGATTTATTAAAACAAAAAAGTGTAATATCTCGCTTATTGGTGACTTCCTCACAATGATATTTTATAGTAGGTACTCCCAGCAAAGATACATCACATATCCTACAGGTTTCTGATTTCACCTACTTTTGAAGGTCACAGAGGTCAAATGGCGTAAAAAGCCGTTTGAGTGTAACTATGGCACGTTTCTTAACTGCTAAAGCTATGAACTTGAAATTTGGAACACATGACTCCCTACCTGCCGACATCTATACATTCAATGATTGCTTGCTGATTGTGATGATTACAACTAATTTTAATTGTGTTTCAATTGACTAGTTGTTGTCATTTCCTTCATAAGACTTTGAAATTCAAAATTAATCAAATTTGACGTGATGCAAAGCATTAGGTATTAGCAGGGAGATTAATGATTAACCTGTTCTATTTTAGTTCTATTCGAGAAACACTGACCTGAGTGATAAGGCAAATTCTGCAGAGTGGCCTACCGGAACATGCAGTCAGGGTATCAATAAACAGTTATGCCAGGATGGACAAAATATGTACAGTGGCCAGCGCTTGCTCTTTGTTTTATTCTTTACTGACTGATGTTGTCAGTTTGAATTGCGTTCTGCATCTCTCCATGCGCCTGGCTTTGGTCCGACAGTGGCATTGGGTACGGGAGTGGGTAGGTGATATGCCTAATATGTGAGGGTCTTATTTGGAACAGGACCTGCTGTCACTGGTCTCAATGCATTGTGCAAAATAGCGTACTCCAATCAATCTATTGGGGGTTGCATGTAGATAGCATCAGCAATAAGTCCCTAAATGCAGTTAAAGGAAACTGCCCGGGAAAAAAAGGGGAGTTTTGCACGGCCCGGTCAAAACCTTAGGCGGGAATAAGGTTTCATTGATAAATATAAGGAGTTTCAAGGCCCCCAAATCACTTGTAAGGTTCAATAGATACTGGCCTTTCATTGGTTTACCGTTTGTGTATCATTTACATACTCTCATCTTGAAAAATATGACAATATTTACGATCACGTTATTGATTTTTGCAACATTTTCGGTAACGCGCCCCTTGCGGATCTGTAAGGTACCATTCGGATGCTTGAAAAATGCCTCGTCTCGTCCATTAGCTCGCGGATAAACGTATCAGGTTGACTGCAGCAACTTTTAATTGTTGGAGACAGAGAAGGAAGGAATATGATTATCAGTTTGATGAAAACTTTGCAAAGTTTCTTCTTGGGACTCGAAATCCATACTACTATTCTCTCCATTTTCCATTTTCTCCTCTCTCCAACTCACTACTATCGCTATTGACTGCGTAACATACACTAACATTCTTTCGCTATCATTGCTAACTTCATTTACAAGAACACTGGCCTCTTTGTAGCCGATTATGTAACCAATAGTGGAAACACCTGACAGCGCCGCCCGGCATGATCCACGTGCTACTGGCATATTTATAACTCGTAGTAAATAAGGTTGTAAAAATATGCAAATGAGATGCCGTATATGGAAACCATGACGTCACTAAGCAGTTCTTATTTCTGCTACGGGTGGCGCTGTTGCTTGCTTCTGGAGGCGCTATTCAACCTCTTTAATTTCGTGTTTAACCTTTAATAAAACTTCAGTAACGTTAGAAATTTAATGTAGCTCAATCATCGTGCCCATTTAACTAATGTATATTACATTTCAACTTTGCCCGCTCCATGGGTATATGCTAGTAGTTTTAAGTCATGGAAACGATGTAACATCAAGAGCAATATCTAACATTATCAGAAGCAGTGTATTAACACATACAATACCATCATTATCATCATCATAAATCAAATTTTATTACAACCCTCACAGGTCTTCATTTCATAAATAAATGAACTGTTGACATGCATGTGAATAGTGTGTAGATGTGCAGAATGATAATAGTAAACAACTTTGAAATTAATTGAAAGACGATGAACGGGTGCCATGTCATCATAGTTTATCACTTGCCATAGTCAATTACCATGATAGAACAGCTTCAATCGTAACTGCTTCATTTGATCAAAGAAAACGGCACGAAATTGTGACCCACTTATGCAATAGAGGATGAAGTTGATAGCATGGTTGCTATAAGTCATAGTTCTAGAGGATTGGCCGAGAAGAAAACCTAATGCGGCTTGTTGCTCTGATTCACTCAGATCTGGAAAGAAAATTGGTTCAATTGCATAGAAAACTTGGTTGGGCAGTGCAAGAATGACAAACACGACACTGACCACAACCAGCATGAATGTTATCCCTGTAAGATCTTTTTGAGCTTGGGTATTCTGCATCTTCATTCTCCGTCTCATGTTTCTTAATAGCTTAAACATTATGAAGACATTGCATATTGTTATGACAATGAAAGGTATAGCTGCATACATGACGACACGTATAATGCCCCATGCTGTGTAATAAAATGTAAAATAAGGCGCATCAG
Organism: Lineus longissimus; assembly: GCF_910592395.1. Taxonomy (NCBI): domain Eukaryota; kingdom Metazoa; phylum Nemertea; class Pilidiophora; order Heteronemertea; family Lineidae; genus Lineus; species Lineus longissimus. The sequence continues at coordinate 6,351,538 of NC_088319.1, read as the reverse complement.
CTCTGCCTGCATCACACCAGACTCCTTCACCAGGGTAGATGCCAACTTTCATGAAGATGAGGCAGTGACTGTTAAGAGCAAAGAGTAAAATAAACACCCCCACCACGACAAAGTATGTGCGCCTCTTTGAACAGATGAACTGTGCCTTTAACGGGAATGTGACACAAATGCAGCGCTCAAGTGTTAGTAGGAGGACGCTCCATGATGAGACCATCAGTGTGAACTCCATCAGAAAAATACTGACTTTGCACATAGCATCTGAGATTCTCCGTAATCTGATGTCGTAGGCCTGGGAGAGCACCTGATCAAGACATCCTACGTAAAGTACTAACAAGTCACTCAGGGATAGGACTATCAGCAAGATACGTGTAGAAACGTGCCCGATTCTTCCACTGGAGACAACCGTGACGGTTGCGATGTTAAAGATAGTTCCCATTGCGATGATGACTGGGCCAACGTATGCGACAAAAGCAAAAGCTATGAATGCCTCCCAGTGACCTCGATCCATTAATGTCTCAAGGGAATAGTACTCACCTTGTTGTTTTTTCGTCAAAACTGATTGCAGTGCTTCTGTCATAGTTGATAGTACTGCAATCTAAACACACGTGTTTTGAATTAAAGTTGTCCGTTTTGATAGTAAGTGCCGCTGTCCCTTCTTATTAGAAAGGTAATCAATATAATCGCCATAGGCCTCAAATTCGTTGCAGTAATGAGGTCATGCTCCCGAGGCAGGCAATTCAATGTCCAGAGAACTTGCTGTTTCATCAACTGCCACCGAGACACAATAAACGGAGGCCTGAAGATTCATGTAATGGGTTGACAGCCAATGGGTGGTGGTGTACCAAAATAGTCACAGCCATTTCTGAAACTGCGTTGCATTTACAAGGTGTTGACTCCTGTTTTGATACGTTTTCAGTTACAGTACTGTTGGCATTCTGAAACATTTTTCTGGGCGTTGGGAGATTCCTGACAAACTGTTTGTCTGGAGCTGTGATGTAGACTTCCTTTTAGACTTGCTTGAAACCTGCCAACAGTGATCTCGGATCGATGATCATTTAATTGGTATATTAACCTGATACTCTGTAATTCTATATTAAAGCGTACGAACTATTAGCAACATAATCTCACATTTGCTTGGAGGCATGGATGGGGAGCGTTTTGTTGCATGTTTTCAATAGTAGCAGGCAGCAAAAAACTCAAAGGGCACTTTGGTTGCTTCAATGACAAGCACTCTGAATTCAAGTATGAATCAACCCTCGGATAACCAAGGTTGATTTGTGCACAGGTCCCCAAGATGTGAGTAATTTTCCATGTGATGAGAATTGTTGTCTTATCTTTCCCGCAAAGATATCCTCTTGCACTAGCAGAATCTGAGACATCATCATTGAAAATTTGTCTGCAATGTAGACTGCGGCAATTCAACGCTGAATAATGCATGTATTATTCCCCTCGATTTGTTTCTGCGTGGCTGTATTATTTCCCATCTATGCATCACTTAAATTATGATTTAGAAATAAATTTGTCAGCTGTGATCGGACGAAAGTCAACTGTGCCTGCGCCTGTAGAATAACTTTTTGAGTGGCGTCTCTCACGTCCATCCCTCAGTCCAGAAGATCTGTCAACCTGTCCACGGGAGAAAATATGAAACTGCTATTTGACTGAAACTTGGTGTGATGTTAGCTGAGGGCATTACACCTACTGGTTTCTTTGCAATCTAACCCATTTTTGGTGTCTAGGTAGCCATCTTGAAAATATGTAGCAATAGTGACGAATTTTTTTATAGTGGGTATGTCATCACATGATACCCAGGTTTTTATTGTCATACCCAACACGTTCAGTAGGTAGGCCTATGAGGGTTTCCCTCTTTGGCTAACTGTGGGGGAGTCTTTACAATACCGCAGTGTCCGTCCTCGGTAGTCGTCTGTATTTTGTTTCTTAAATAGTGGCACGTTTCGTAACCGATAGAGCTAAGTACTTGAAACTTTGTACACAGGACCCCCCCCCCCCCAGGTCAGGTGACCTCTGACACTGAACTTCACTATCAGTTTGAACATACACATCCGAGTTCTGGGGAAACTGAGCAATTCTGCCTTTCTTGACAACAGCTGCATTACTGGGTTCGGGATGAAAAGGGGAGCAGGCTTGCTCCTTCTGTTCAGGTTTGTTGTCTGATTGGAATGGGTTGGACTCCCTTCTGCATATTTTCTTTAATATGGGTACATTTTTGTACACTTCAGTTTTGACATACACATCCATTTTCTGGGGAATTCTGCCTTTCTTGACTGCAGCTGCATAACTGTGATCTGAAGTCACTGATTTTGCCATTTTAACTTAATGATGTTTGTTCAGGATGGGCAGTGCAGGCTGGGTGTGACTGGACTGGTGAAGAGAATGATTGAATTGAATGGTTGTGACTGCGTTTTACTAATACTCACTTTTACTACTTTCAGATGAATTTGTTTGCAGAAATTTTAGGACATATATGTTCTGTATGATTGTAATTATTAGCAAGATACCTTTACCACTTTGAAAATACTTCGAAAAGTTGTAAAACGAGAAATTTAATTGAATGCGATGTGGATGTGTCTTCGTTCGGTGACGATTGGAGCAGACGGCTTAAAGTAGTTTAATTATTGGCTGCTAGGGTGCAGAATGTCGCTCACCCGAATTTTTCACGCTACTATAGCTAAATAGAGCTAGTTCTAGTTTGTGATTCATTTTGATACTTCAGATTTGCGCAGTAGACCAATATAACTTTGTCATCAGTGTGGTTTTAAGCAGGAAAAACGTATTTGTTTTTCTTAAAGTGCCTTTTTTGGGCGTGTGCGTTCGATTTTTTTGTTTAAGTCACGTGACCATGAACACGAAAGTAGTTTAATCATTGGCCGCTAGGTTGCAGAATATCGCTCACCCAAATTCTTCACGCAAATAGAGCTAAATAGAGCTAGTTCTAGTTTGTGATTCATTTTGATGCTACACATATGGGCAGTAGACAAATATAACGTAGTCGTCAGTGTGGTTTTAAGCAGGAAAAACGCATTTGTTATTCACAATGTGATCTTATTTCTGTTCCTGAAAAGTTGTTTTCAGTGTATTTTCTCCTTGAAATCGATCACTTCAGGTACTATTACTGTGCATACCTAGCTAAATTAGTGTCTAGTTTCGTCTCTGATGACATTTATTTCGTAAAAATCGCTGTTTTTTTCTAAAAAGGTGTTTTTGTGGTCATTTTGGCTGTTTATTTCGAGGGTACGGTAGGAGGTCATCGTTCACTCGATAACTCTTTTTAAAATGAAATAAAAGCGTTTTAAGATACATGATATGAATTGATATTAATATTCGTTAAGTGGGATTGTCGGTGGACGTTCATTGTTGAACAGTTGTGCTGGAATTACGAAAATATATCGATATCGTTGAGAGTTCATTCATTAGGGGCCTGCTCTCAATTTTCCTTAATGCCTCTAGCACTGGGCAATTGCCACCATCTTGAAAAGCAGTGCCGCGGATGGCTATCGCATCGCCACTACGCATGAGAACACGATGGCTGCCCTGCGCTGCATTGATAGTTCGTAATAGGGAGCTCTTAAGCGAGCTTTATGGTTAAGGGTCGAATGTGTGCGTGTATACCGTCAACGAAAAAAACTTGACCCGCTTGACCGGAACCAGAAAACCTCTGCACCCAGGTGACATTTTTGCACGCGAATCGTATACGCTAATGCACAGCAATTTACCTGGGGAGAGATTTTCTTTTTCCAAACAATTCAGCGGGACGCTGCGATGTTTACGCGGAGAAGCCGCTGTTCGGTTGAAGATTTCGTCAAAACAGGGCCGAATCAAAGTGTGACGATACCCTGGGGCGAATCGAAATGCATTAAACAACAATCTGCATCGCTGCCAGAGATCATTTTTCTCTTTCCGCGAAGAAATCGTGCTTTGAACTGGCAAAATTCCGCAAAAGATTTTCCGTCTGCTAACTTTTCCGTAGTTTCAAGCGCACCAACATGATCGGTCCGGGGCTGCCCGTTTCGACGACGATTTCGTCAATATCATGGGGTGTGACAATATGTCAACGGTCTGGTTCCATTAATAATGCAATAATCTTGAAAGTACATTGGTCTCAATGTCTATTTCCCCGTTTCCATGTCAAAATCCTACCGTGAAACCTGAAACCACTCGTCCACAACACTGGCCATTTTAATTTTCCGTAGAAAGCGCATGCGCACTTAACTCAAACGCACGCGCTACCCTCAGGTCTCACAAGCCGGTGCGGAGGCCAGGCTTACCTGCCTCCAAAAATGACGCGACGTCATTTCATGCATACCCCTGTTCCAGCGGCTGTAGACTTGGCAGTACGTTACTCTCACACAAACCAATACATTTCTGAATAGCATGTCTCTTGTATTGTAGAATACATCTGACCAAGTTTGACCAAGTGATCAGGTGTTAATCTTGAAGTTATAAGGCATAGAGGTGAATTTTTTTCAAATTTGCGTTATACAGGGTGTCTCATGCATTGTTGTGCTACATCAGTCTATGCATGACTGTATGTCTAGGCGACGTTGGTCTTTTTGAATTAGAATATAAATCGTAATTACACTTGGGTCTTGGGATCATTATGCTTATCTCCGGGCAAAAATACCTATCCTTCTCCTGTTGTGTTTAGTTTCCCACATTCTCCCCACTTATTTTCTATACTGCGACAGCGTCTATTGGGTCAACTGCCATGATGGCATCATCCTAACTATATCCCCCCTCTCCCACCCACCAACTACTCGCCATCAATCATTGACATTGTGTGCTAGCCAACTGCTTCTTCGGTAAACTGCCATGATGGCATCATCCTAACTATATAACCCCCCCCCCCCCCCACCGAGTCTTCTCGCTCACCAGCCCTATTAACGAAGAGCTCCCTATCAAGGCCTGAGCCTTCCTCATATTAAATTCACATAAAAACACACCAGAAGATCTCCGATTTTATTTACAAAGATCATATTTTGTTATTTATTGATAAAACAAGCCATTTTACCACAGCAGGTGACACATATTAGGCCTGAATAAGACTTTAGAATTTGAAGTGGTGGTGACGATGCCGATATCCAAGATGGCGGAATTATACCAGTGGTCAAATCTCATCTAGTTTGGGTAATTGCATCATTATTTCTTTTTGTGATTGGTGATTTGTAAAATTGAGAATGATTGAAAAATCAGTATTTTTTCACCCAAAGGCATGAGTGAACATTTGATAAGTTTATTGTGATTTAATTGGTAATTTGGTCGACATTTTGACAATTATATTTAGCAATATTTCGATAAATGCGGACCTGCTTCTTCCTCTTTTCGCAGTAACGGTGTTTCGATAACTCAGGTCAGTTTCACGGCAAAAATAAGTGGTAGTTTTGAAATTCGAATGTGCATTTATTAATGTAACGATAAAGTACATTTCCGAGAATAATTAGTGAAAGTTTCAGTAGGTGTCGATTTTTGTAAAGTAGTGTATAGGCGATGGATTGGCTCAGCCATGTGCTCGTCGTGTAAGCCGTCATTGGATGGGGGATGTATCATGTAGGAGCCAGTTTTCGCGGGTCTTATCACTAAGTGCAGATTTACTAGCTTCCAGCGATTCCATACACGCAAAAGCTTATTTATTACGAAATTTGAGATCAATAACGAAATATCTGGGGTGCTGCGTGGATGTTTTAAGCGTGAATTAATCTTGAAATCGCTCACTGAAAGATCGATGCAGACCAAAACAAATCCGAAGCGGCTCCCCCATTTTCGCGGGGTATTGCGCATGCGCGACTGATTGTTGTGTTTCTGTGTCGTGTGCATGATCCTAGGTATTGACCCAGTGTTTTGAACGTAATTAGAGAATTGCCTGTTTAGGACGCATTTTGGGCGCTTTCTTTGCGGAACGAAATGAAAATCAAAAATCAGAAAATTTCTTCTCTGGAAACGAAGTGACGCGCGAGAAAACGGGAAAAAACGGGTTTTCGCGAAATTGGGGATGACTCGAAATTGGGGAGCAGCACCATACACTACAATGCACGTGATTGATGGTTGAACATTCACTCTCGTTGACAGTGTATTATTGAAATATTTGATTGTGATGATGGTGTATTGTACTAGGCCTTGCATGCTCCCAACGTGTGGCATATTTCACATTGATACTACCAGTATCAATTACAAAAAAATAGATTGTGAGTAACAATACTGATAGGCCTACAAACAATGCTACATGTCATGAGAATGGGAACGGGGAAGGGGGGGGTAACTGTTTCGACGTCCCGTTAGGAAAAAAGGCTTATCCCGTTTCCCAATACGCAATTTTAGCCAAATCGTGACGCAAAACACGGCTTGTCTCGAATCCCGCTAAAATAAGGGTGTCTATCGTATCCCGAATCCCGACAGTTATTTTCGGCCCATCCCAGTGTCCCGAAAATACCCGTTCTCCCCCTCATACATAGTAGACCATATTGTCACATTGATGTTTTCTTTCATTACAGTTAGACTTCGAGATCTACATTTTCGACAAAGGCCTGGTGTAATATTACAATACATACTTGATGAAGGTAATATCAATTTCTTCAAATTTGAAGCATGACGTTAATGGGGTACCAGCACAACTTCATTGACTGCTACGTGGCGCTGGTGGTAACTAAGGTATTGCATCGCTCATATCACTTGAAAAAAACATTTACCCTAGTTACGACCAAAGCTGCTTAGCAGAGGGCGATACCTCATCAGGAGCGCCACAATCATATCATTGGTGTGAAAGCATTTGTATGAAGTTTTTCAGTTCTCAATGTGTTCAAAACCTTAATTGTGAAATTGTGCACTTCGAATTCAAATTTACGTCACTACGTTAGTTTGACATCCATTGATGTCACGGTAATTTCACTGTTATGCTGTGCTGCTTTCAGGTTTAATGACACGAATGAGTACAAGTACATTACATTTTTCGACGAAGGCCTTCTGTAATTTCATACACTTCTTACGGTTAGTATTGTCGATTGATAATTTCGAGTAAAAAAGTTAATTTTGAAAGTGAAAAATATGTTACAATACAATAGACCTGCAAATACCATATACGCAAGTTTTGAACAAATATCACACATATTCCCCAGTTGACTTGTGATGATGTTGATAATGGTGGTGGTGGTGTTATCATGTACATGGCTTCTAACGTAGTAAATGTTTTCTTTTCAGCAACATTCAATAGATTTATTTACTGTATTATCATTTCGACCAAGGCGAATTCGACACTTCAGTTACACAAGGTTAGTAACTTTTGTTCACAAAATCCAAATGGAGGCAAATACAGAACAATCAAACTTAGTCATTCCAGTCAGTTACTGAAGCACAGTGAAAACTGTCGGGAGCAATGCAACTGATGGCATGTCAAACTTCCAGTGACTGTCCCTGTCCATATATTTCAAGACAGTACAAATCTTGTAATCATTTTGTTTATGCAATGTACGTTATTATGTATCATTTCAGCACAATCAAACTTAGTCATTCCAGTCAGTTACTGAAGCACAGCGAAAACTGTCTGAATTAGTGCTGCTGATGGCATGTAATTACTCTACTACCACTACCAGTGACAGTCAATGTCCATATATTTTCAAGTGTGCGAAATTAGTACTCGTCTACTTCTTAGTGTTATTTGAATGCAATGTATGTCATAAAAATATTTTTTCAACACTATATCAACATTCTCATTCCTGTCAGTTTCTGAAAATCAGCTAAAGCAATCGCTACCAATGCAGCTGATAACAGCAATTCTTTTTGTTCCCAATGCCCATCCATGACAATATATTTCACGCATGTGACAATCATGTAATCATCCTGTTTTTTGTGTTCTATTCATGCAATAAATAAATTCAGTATTTTCAAATCATTGGTGCTACAAAACTATTCTCATTATATATTATTCATATTTTATAAAATGCTGTCATGTCAAATTTTGTGTCCTATAAATCATTATGAAGTCGGCATTTTATATACAACTTTTGTACTCCTCCTAAATAAACATACAAATCTTGTTTTATGTAAACTTTGTATATGTGACCCGTCACAGCAAAACCAGGCGCATGTCGCTCTGAGCTTGGCAGGTTGAGACGGACTGTTCTAATCTTTCATTAGCGACACCATTTCTTACCCGAGTGCCTCCTTCATTCATACATCTTGTACTTTAACTCAAGATACCCATCTTTGAATATTTTTAGTATACCAAGTACTACAATGTCAATGTATTGAAGTCATGTTCTTGTAGTGTTATTGGCTTTCTATTATCTTGTTAAAATACCACTTGGTTCTCGCAAAATCTCAATAAAAACAAATGCTATTGCATGTATTGCATATTCTAACTGCTATCCACTGTATCGATTTATCCATCATCTGTACTATTTGTCACAAAAATGTTATATTATGTAAATCATATTTCATTACATAATGCACACTGCCAATTACTGCTGAACCATTCATATGTCATTTAAATAAATAATTTTCAACTTTTTAAAACCGTCTTATAGTACTGTTCTTGTCACTTAGCTGAACCAATTGCTCTATAGCATGAAATTTCCAGAAATGCCCCAGGGACTGAAAAGTGCTGTTTTAACAGAGAGGTGTCCTAAACTGAGAAGTCGAGTTGAATGGAAACAACCAATTTGGAACCAAAAACTACTGTCCTTATTAAAGAGGTTGTCCTCAATAGAAAGGTGTCCACAAAAAGTAGGTCCACTGTATATGAAAGTACAAACCCTGGTACATGAAGTGACATCATCTCCTCCTCGATGTGGACACCTGCAAATGCAGCGACAATGTCACATCAGTTATTTAATTCATCGTCCTTTGTGCAGATGGCACCACCCATCAAGCATGTTGGTGACGAATAGTGTCGCAGCATTTCGTCACCGAGCTCACACGAAAATGCACTGTCATTCATTCAGCCATAAGTGTAAGACTGTAGGGTTGTTTCCAACCAAAACATGTTCGAAATGTGTCAAGCATTCGGAACACCCAAAGACTGATTAGAGAAGTCAAAATTGAATGGAAACAACCAATTTGGGACCAAAACTAGTGTCCTTATTGGAAAGGTTGTCTTTAATAGAGAGGTGTCTTCTAACGGAGGTTCCACTGTATATAATGTAGGAATCCTGGTTGTGACATTGTCCACTCCTCCAGCTGCACACCACCAAATCCACAACAATGTCACACCAGTTATTTAATTCATCATGCTTATGGTCATTGTACTTTCATCTTATGTAAAATGTAACTTTTTACACGGTTTCAATAAACGATTTGTAATTTGTAATTTGTAAATTTTAAATTTCACTAATAATTTGACGCCGCCAATTCCACTGGTCTTCGAAATACGTAAGCTACACTGTTGACGACTATGACACTCCTCACAAACCACATTGTGAATCAAGACGCCGATAGGCTTGTTTTTCTTAAAGTGCCTTTTTTGGACGGGTGTGTGCGATAATTGTTTTGTTTATGTCACGTGACCTCGACCATGTCGACACAAAATTTAAATAAACCACCCTTTTCTGTCATTATTTAGGACGGATATTTCCCTAATAAAAATAAAAATATAATTGGCAAATTTCTTAGGCATATGTAGCGTGCAGGACTAGCAATCGGCCCCTATCTGTTCAAGACACGCTGAAAATAAGGATATGGATCGCACAAGACCTGAGGACCTGAAATAAAAAGGAACATTGTCATACCGAATTAAGGTCTGCTGTGGATAAACACGACCCAGATCATTAAAGTGAACTCCGTCTGTATCGTAAATCCACCGCTCCGAATTCCAGTTTCCCTTATGTTTCCAAAGCGACACGTCTAAATAAGCTGAATTTAGTTCAGCAAGGCGTTTTTTGCACCATTGTACTTTATCGTTGTATCCAGCAGGACACCGAACTCCCGGGATCACTTAGGAATTCAGAACTTTACATTCACAAAATTGATGCAACTCAAACGCAAACTGAGAAAGATACTCGCCTAGTGGCCTGCAGACTGAAATGATTTACATAGGCCGTTGCCGCCGATTTGGAGGATGATCAGATCGGGGTGATAAACAACGTTGAACAAGAAAATAGAGAAACAGAAAATTTTTGAAGCCTTCTGATACAGCTATGGCCGAAAATTAAGACACAAAAACGAGTATCCTGGCATAATGCCATTGTAAGTTAGACTGCACGACTCGCAAAGAGTCAAAATCGCAGAGAAAGACTAAAGGCACGACTACTTAATAACTTGGGAAGCCTTTAGTTCCTCGAACTCCACTTAGCTTAAAACAGGTCAGCAGCCGAAGAAATAGAGTAAAAATCCAAGTTGTAGAGTAGATCGTTATGACTTCCTCATAATATGCATAGCGTCATGATACACATGCAAGAGAGAGGACAGACAAATACAATTTGGTAGTGGAACCTTTTCTTAGATCCCCGACTCGCCTGCCACATGAAGCTATATTTAAAAACAAGATAGTTATTTCTAGGTATATAGGTTTCCCTTTTTGGCTCACTGTAGGGGAGTCTTTACAATACCGCAGTGTTCGTCGTCCGTCATCGGCCATGGGCCGATTCTTAACCACTAATGAACTTTAAACTTTCATACCAAACAAATTAAGTAGGGGTATGTATGTTTCCCTTTTCCGTCTTTATGTCTGCCTACTGATTAAGGGAATAACTTGCAAAAGGGTAGTCGGATTGGTGCATATACTGTGAGATTGATGTGTGGGCGCTTGGTAGGTGTCAGGTGATTTGTGCCACACCTGATATCCAGAATTGCCTGGCACTATGGTGGACTTTGGAATGGATACATTTGGTCCATTATAAACAGTTGTTCTTTCAATGATGTGGACCATTGTGGTACAAAAATCCTGCCATCAATGTCTTCATGAATCAGTGCTGAAAACGCTTGACAGATATGAGAATGCTTCAATAGTTACTTCAAAAAGCTGATAAAGTAAAAGTTTGTCGACATTGACAACCCAAAGAAACATTTTCTGAAATCAGTCAACTGCAAAACATTTTCATATCTATCTGTCATCAAACACCAAAATTTGAGGAAGTTGGACAATTTTCGACTGCTCAGAACTTCAATGGCAATGACCAAATTATCACGTGGTAGACATACTGACATAGCAACATGTCTCATGGTCGGGTTATGTGATGAGAGATAGCCAATGTGATACATTCAAATTTACTCGAGGAACAAAATAAAACGTTGTACTCACTGACAATCAGGGTGTAAGGCTTTAAATTTTTAACGATTTCTTTGTCCTGGTTCCTAAAAAGGTCAACTTCCTGCATAAACATGAGTAGATAAGCATGCACTATAGATCCCATCAGGTAGTCCACGACCCCCTGCTGGGATCTATAGTGCATGGTTTGTTTACAAACAAACTGCATGTATTTCATCATAATTTATGCTGATGTCACTATTAGTTTTGATCACGTGACCAATGTGGGTTAACAACTTCATTCGAGAATAAAGAGCGGCAAAAACATATTAATCCTCCGTAATTGTTGCAAAGTTGGGGAAATAAATATAGCAATATCGGCTATCTTTAATCCGTTTAGCAGACTTAGCCAGCATGCACCATCCCCGTGCATGAATAACGGTTAGACTAGTAAATCACTGATCCGGCTGGGTGAGAGAGCCGAGAGAAAGAGAGATCCTTCCTCGACCAGGTAGGGCGGGTGAATGAAGCGTTTGTTTACCATTCATGGATTATCATCGTTATGAGAAAACCGTCAGATAAAAAACAAACTATCGTTTTGGGGGCGTGTCCTCCAGTGGTTTATTCACCTCCAACTCCGCGTGTAAGAGGGCCTCGTTATCCGTTAACGATGTGTTGCTATCCGTGATTGACAGCAGTCCGTTAAAATACTTCAAACAATCGGAATACACTGATTTCAACTTGGAGTGTGGCAAACCCCAACTCCAGTGTTAAACAATTGTTTCAAGTATTTTCTACAAGTCCCCGACAATAATCATGCATTGCCTTGCAATTGGTCTATCTAACTTTAGTGATGGACGAAATCATTTGATTGAATCATTAATTGCCAAAGTCAGCGTATGAATAGCATACATCTCTCGATATTCATACTTGATATCCTCACCTCCAAAATACAGCCAGGTTTTAGCACAGTGTACATTGAGAAGTACAATAGGTGAAGGGTTTATGGAGGACGTATTAAAGCACCGGCCCGGCCCGCAAGTAGCCAGTAGACCAGCCCCGATCAACAGAGCGGAAATGGATCGACCACAGAGTAATAAAGGGTAACACTTAGCGTTCCCTTTGTAGTGGTGAAGAGACACGTGTGCCCCAAGGATTATACGGGGTGTTTCAAAAACTACTACACTCAAAAAAACTTGACGAATATTCTTGACGAGAAATTTTGATAACCGATTTTATTAATACAACACAATGGAAAGAATAACTCTGGTATTGTTGTTCTTTAGGTTTGCGCGCTAGACAGTATAAGTAGCATACATGACAAGACGCGTGCCCTGTCCCACAGATGGATATACGGTACGTCAGCCCCAACAAATGGTATTACAATCTCCTCGATGAGATCCAGCAAGACTTGAGTCCTGACCAAACCAGTTTCGGTGTGAGCGATATGGACATTTGGCGGTGGATTAGCTCTTAACTCTTCCCCTACAGCAATTGTTGGTGTTTTAAAGGTAATGTGGCATGGCATCTTCCTTCTGTTGCTGGTAATACCAATGGTTACGCTACATCCAAGGCGGGGATTCCCACGCGATGACTTTATGTTAACTTGGTTATTGCCTTTTTTATCGTATGTGTAATTCGGTAATGCGTCGAAAAGAGCGAATGTCTCGTCTAGGTTTGCAATGAAAGATGGTGCGGTATCTCGAACTGTGTTGTGAAATGCATTCCTAAAGTTGGTCACCATCTCATCAGCATTTTCCGGAAGTTGCTTGTCATCCTTGGTTTTCGTCGGCATGTAATGCCATGTCTTTTAAGGAAACCTAAACGCCATCCGTAAGATGCGGTGAAATCGCTCACGCAAAATAACCGCTTGACGGTCTATCCCAAGGTCATCCCACCACTCTGTGTACAACCGTAATGCCTCGTGGGATATCTGTCGTCCTGCGATGGGCATACCTAGACCACGTTGCATCATAAACCAGTCGTACAAATTTCTTTCCATCTCCGGAAATAGCCCGGAAAATACAGAAGGCAAAAGGCACGAATTAAGCGGTGTTGCATCGCAATTTTCAATGCTAAACGTTTCAACACCTCAAGCAAAATTGAAGAAACATTATAGCAAAAACTGGTCAGTTTGACCTTTTCATTTAGTGAATAGTGTCGACGGCGTTTAGGGGCCGGCTGCGGCTCCATAACTTCTTCCTCCATGCCTTGATCGGTTCGTGGCAATGCTCGGTTCGTAGCAATGCATGTAGTCCTCGGTATGGAGGATCTTCATTTCCCAATGACAATGACAATTTTTGTTCATCCCAATACGTTGCTTTTAAAGGGTTAATAATGAAGGTCGTGTCGTCGATGCCCATTGAATTACAGAATGGGATTCCACTTCATTGGCGCGATGCAATCGATCTTCAAGCCACGAAAACCAATCTTTTATATAGTGAATGCTCAACATGATTGGCCTAGTTGATTTCCGATGACCCATCAATCAAATGAATGGGTGTTTCTAATACCAGCTAGATACATCTAGGCCTCCTATCGTGGGCCTTTTTTAATGTACAGAAGTACATCCCGAGCATTGTGTGTCTTGGAGGTGAGGATATCCAGTATATAGTTTCAAACAGTGTAATATCTACGAAGAAATTGAAACATTCGGATTGTACTAGTTGAAGGTTCAAAACAATGATTCCAAACCGTGTAAATGAATGGGTGTTTCTAATACCAGCTAGATACATGTAGGCATCCTATCGTGGGCCTTTTTTAATGTACAGAAGTACATCCCGAGCATTGTGTGTCTTGGAGGTGAGGATATCCAGTATATAGTTTCAAACAGTGTAATATCTACGAAGAAATTGAAACATTCGGATTGTACTAGTTGAAGGTTCAAAACAATGATTCCAAACCGTGTAAAAGTAATGGGAAATTCTAAAATAAGTAAAAAAAACAACCATCAAACCTAACCAAGAAATGCAAAAAGACCAATGTATCACTTATTGAGGGATGGCGAAAAGGATGTGTTTAAAAAAAGGTCAAGATTGTTTGACGAGAGGAGATTGACTCGTACTCACTCTTTGAAAAACTCCGCAATCAGCAGATTATTATCCATCCACTTTTCAGTATCAATCCTCAAGAGATACATTGGGTTACACACTTCCAGTTTATTTTCGCATGCTGCAGTAGCCAAATCCTTTGTGAACTCAAACGGTCTGATCAGTTTCACGGCCTCGGGAATAATGACAATGATTGTCTCAGCTGTGGTCTCGTTGGCCAGGGGTAGCTATTGATACATCCTTCGCACTTCCCCGCCGTTTACGGTTCTGAAGAGTTTGAATAACATCCTGCCAATGATTCATTTGCTGACAGTGCTAATGAGCTTGACCGCAGCTTTTCGGATTGAAAGTTCACACCCTTCTCCATCTTTTGCTTCAGTTTACCCCACGTTGCCCAATCAAGGCATACTCTTATCTTCGTTGGCACGCGAATCGGATTTGCATCCTCGATGTTGTTTGCATTAGTTGCAATGCGTATCTGAACAAAACATTTAAACGAGAGTACGCACGCTGTTGGAAAAAATTGTTCTCATCGATTTCCCACATCTCATCCTTTCTATCGGAAAGGCATTGGTTGACGATCGGGTGCGAGTTTTTTCATCTTCTCCTTGGCCGCAACTTCACCATATGGGTAGATTTTGCATTTTCGGGGTTTATAACTGTTGGAAATGTATGGAATGACAATAAAACACCATCTTTTTTTTCTTCTTCTGAAATTAACCCATTAGAGGCCAAAACCAATGTCTCTAAGTACATGGACAACATCTCTAGCTATATGCAGGCTGTTGCTTGCTGTTCGCGAGGCACCATTCCAATGTCTCTAGCTGTATGGGATGCTGGCTTGACGGACATAAACATATTCTTCAGAGGGGCTGATGAACTTTTCTGTTCTGTTCATTGGGGATTGTCCAAGGTCCAATTTGTACCTTGTCAACGATGGTGGGCTCAGTATACTTGGTGATTAAAAAGCATTGCGTTTCATAGCAATTGGAATGGATGATTTCGATTTGGTGGCACCATGGCACTATGCGTACTGGTTGGACTGACATGACTCGCAAGGGCAGGACTTGGCTTTGGCATAATATGGACAAATGGCAGCCTACTCGATGCATATGGATTCCCACTGCCACTGGGCCCGGGAAATTGTTTCGTTAAAACATCTGAAGGTTATGACCCAGTACATTCAGGTTGTTGTCTATTCTTTATCATGAACCACAAGCTTATTTAAAGCATACAGTTATATAGTTATCTTTATAGCACATAACCTCACTTCTGCCATCTCCAACAACTGGTCATGCATGCCCTGGGCAATGCTTGAATGTTACCTTGGCAAAAATGCTTGTGCTTTGCACAATTTGCCCCAGGCAAAAATTCCTTAACCCCATTTGAAAATATGTTCTTAAGATTTTCTGGTCAACTACAACAACCCGACAATCTCAACAGTGTTTTGTCCCCATTGGCGAAAACTGTCCAAATCCGGGAGGAAAAAAGCGCAAGCTAGCATAATTGTTCTGACATGAACAGATACTAGCATGGTTATGAGTTTAAACGTACAATGCACGTTTTCTCCCCCAAATGTCAAAACTTACAGCAGTTTCTTGTCACTTTCCTAGCAATTGATTCACTCAGATCTGGGAAAAAACGGGTTCAATTGCATAGAAAACTTGGTTTGGCAGTGCAAGAATGACAAACACGACACTGACAACATACAACATGAATGTTATCCCTGTAAGATATTTTTGGGCTTGGGTATTCTGCATCTTCATTCTCCGTCTCATGTTTTTTAGCAGCTTAAACATTATGAAGCCATTACAGATTGTTATGACA